>NC_136069.1:1153494685-1154094685 GCF_964261635.1 Lissotriton helveticus
CCTGCACAAGCAGGCTGGACTTACTGGAGGAGGCACAAACCGGGCGCCACCCCTCACTCAGCTGGAGGAACTAGTGGCGACCACTATTGAGAGGGCGAGTGTCGTGGGAATTGGGGACCTGGATAGCTCATCCCGAGCTACAGCTACAGGTAAGAAGCATGCGCAACTTGACACACCATACCAGACACCTCCCCTATAGACCCAATGCACAGCCAAACCCCAGGCCAGTACTGCTAGCAACAGACATGAGCAATGCATCTTGCTAAATGTAGTCAGAAAAAGTACCCAACAATGCCACTGCAGAAGCATAAGAAAAATAACAGTAATACTGCATCGACGTTTTTGTAATGAGATGTGCAATGCTTTAATAGTAGTGACTGGAACACATTAGCACTCAGTTGACAAATGCTTCTTTATACCTAGGGGCACCATCAGGCGGGGGAGCAGCACCAGCCCAAGCACCAGCTCCAGCACCAACAGCCAGTGCGGTGGCGGTGGCAAGCACCAGTGTAGCAGCACAGGAGGAGGACAACACCAGTGCCCTGGGCAATGAGGAAGACACTGGACATTCCCTCACACATCCACACTCCCCCCGACTGTCTCTGTCTCAGTCGCCCACATTGCAATTCTCCCCGGAGATCACACCACCACAGAGCCACCCTGCACCTGCAACATCCCCTGCCAGGAGGAGAATTGTAGCTCCATTAATCATCATGGAGGAAGCAGCGGGTCAGGCTCCTGCACAAGACCCTGTGACACCAGCGTCACCCCAGCACACACAGCAGGGCAGCAGAAATCCACGGAGGCCACGTGCAACTAGCAGTCCAATACAAGCACAGGGAGGCAGCGTCTTCGCAGGGCTGGAGACCAGTATGGTGACGATTCAGAGAATGCAGGCAAAATCCATCATGGCCTGCCAACGCCAGTTGCGCCTGCACAACCTGCAGATGGGGGAAATGGCACAGGGCTTCAAGACATTTGTAGATAGCAACAAGGAGATTGCAACATCTATTGGCCGAATGACCACTGCCATCACCCAGCTCTGCAACAGGATGGATGACCATGAGCAATGTCGTCGCAGGGATGCACGTATACAGAATAGGTCACTCAACCGCCTTGCAGCTGCGACCGCCCAGCTATGCCAACGTGGGGCAAACATGGAGGCCAGCCTCACACAGAACATGTCAGAGGTCACTAGGGGCATGGGCCGTATTACCACCGCCATGGAGACACTACTGATCTCCAACACTGTTGTGAATCCCGTCCTGGGCGAGGCTGGGGACAGCAGCAGCCGCAGCAGCCCGGCCAGCGCAGTGTCAGAGCCGCGCCGGAGCAGCAGGCGCTCAGCTGAGGCTGCTGGGCATTCAGAAGGGGGTGAGGCTCATCCTAGTGGGGCTGCTAAGCGCAGCAAAAAATAAGACTGGCAGTGAGGGTGAGGCAACCCGGACAATGGACATTTCACCACTTCTTGTTTACCTTTTCTTTTGTTGCACATCAGTGCAGTAACGTTGATGCAACATTAATAAATTTCATTTCTGAAAACATACATTGACCTGTTTGTGCATCTGTACTCACTCAGAAATAGTTGTCTGTTATCTCCTGACGCCTGTATCTGCCGTCAGTTGGTGCAGGGACTCCAGCAGGTTGTGGTAGTGGCACAGCATTGTCATCATCAGGGTCCTCGTAGTCGGATAACTCAACCTCAGTGCCTTTCCTGACTGCAACGTTGTGCAACATTGCACAGACAGCAATAATCTTGCAGCAGGTGATGGGGGTATATTGCCTTGCACCTCCGCTCTTGTGCAGACATCTGAACCTGCTCTTCCAGATGCCAAAGGTCCTTTCCACTACATTCCTCGTGCTTTTGTGGGCACGGTTGTACCTCCTTTGGCTGGGTGTTGAGGGGTTGAGGTAGGGGGTGAGAATGAACGAGCGTAGGGCATATGCACTGTCGCCTAGAAGGAAAAGGGGTGACATTACTCACATGCATACATGTACTTCACACTGCAATTTTGGTTATGGGGGTCTGACACTGTGTCTTACCTAGGAGGTATCCTTCACCAAAATCCCCTGCCATCAGCCGTGCATAAATTCCGCTACTCTGGAAGATATAGGAGTCGTGGGTACTCCCCGGAAACTTTGCAACCAGGTCAGTGATGACACACTTAGCATTGCATATCACCTGCACATTTATGGTGTGCCGTGACTTCCGATTGCGGTATACGTATTCCGTGTCAGCAGGGGGGCAAATCGGAATGTGTGTGCCATCTATGCAGCCAATGATGTGGGGGAATCTTGCCATCTGATAGAATTCAGCTTTTGTCTGTGCCAGTTCTGCATGGGTGGAAGGGAAGGAAATGTAGTGGTCCATCCTCTGAATCATGGCATCAAGGAACTTGTGGAAGAACCTTGACAGGCTGCTCTGGGTCACCCCTCCTGCCACAGCAACTACACTTTGATAGCTGCCAGACGCCAGCAGGTGTAGACAGCATAGCACCTGCACCTGCACAGGGATTGCGTGTGCCCTTGGGGTGGGGTGCTGCAACAGGGGTTGGAGGTCCCTAATGAGGTCTCTGATGGTCTCTGCCTCCAGCCAGTACCTCTGTAGGATCTCTGGATCTGTCAGCATGCACAGGGTGATCCGCTGTCTATACACCTGCTCCTGTGTCAGTCATTCCCTCTCTCCTTCCTGCTGTAGCCGTAGCCGTCTTGCTATGACATAGAAAGCTGCCATGTTGCAAGTAGAACTGCATTTTGGGTCCTTTTTTATAGGTTGCACCTGGTTACCACCTGATTCCAATCCATGGTAATTTCCGACTCTGAAATACCGAATTTGAAGCAAATTCGGTATTTCAGTGCTTACCTACATCTCATTCTTCAGCTTTTCGCATCAAATCGGATTATCACCGATTCGGTATTTATACCGAATCGGCGATTTTACCGAATCGGAAAGTCACCGAGTCGGTAGAATCCCGATTCGGAAAAAAGTAGGAATCTGAAAAATCTCCGATTAGGTATTCTACCGAATCGGAGATTTTTCAGATTCCTACTTTTTTCCGAATCGGGATTCTACCGACTCGGTGACTTTCCGATTCGGTAAAATCGCCGATTTCGCCGGATTTCGGCCTCCTACATCCCGTTGTCTCTATTCCGATCGGTAACGGCCGAAAATACCGATTTTCGGCCGTTACCGACCGACCTACATCGGGCCCCTATGTCTCTATTATCCTTAAAGGTGCAGACATGTTTCTGCCCTATAAGGTAGCCCATAAAGGGTCACAGGTGTTTTACCAGTGAGATGGGGATCCCCCCTATAAAACTCACTCACAATTAGGTAAGAAGAAGTTTTAATAAATGTATTTTAACACCCTAGCTTTGGGTTGATATAACAATCTAGTCTTGGCAGAAGAGGACACATTCTGCAATCATACATTCATCAAGAGGTATGACCGATGGCACACCTATCCAATCAGAGTAAATACTGATGCGCCAGAATCAGTATTGCCACAGGGTCGAAGGCTCCAGCTGGTAAAACTGGCAAACAGGTAGTGAGCACCTCACTGCTATCACAAAAGCATACAAATCTGAGACTACTTTAATGCCACTCTACTGCAGTGGCCGTTCACCCTTGCCTTTTTGATATCTTTATTGTTTCTTTAAACATCTAACAAGAGCATAGTTGTATTGCCACATGTTGATAATTTGTAATATATGTTGTATATACACATGCAAATAAAACACTTAGGGCCATATTTACAGAGGCAGTTTGCATTTCCTAATTAGCGATTCGCAATTTTGAGGTGTTAGAAAATGCATAATACCATTTCGGAATGTACGAAAGGCATTTGCGATGGTGCAAAATGGGGTTCCTACCTAGTAGAAATTGCATTTTGGAAATCTCAAAATAGGAAATTGAAAAAAGAGATTACCAGATTGCTAACCGCATGTACAACGTATTTCCTAATTGCGACTAGTCGCAAAATGGCCATTTAGGAAGTGCCATAACCATTGATTTAGATGAGGTGGTAATCAGGTGCTATAAAAATGCACCAACATGCATTAGGCTCTTTCACACTGGGAGCTTTGTGGGTTCTGGCAGGGAGGATGAGGATTTTGGCTCGGAGGCAGAGAAGGAGGAGGAGACTAGAGAGGATATTCAGGGTGATGGTCACCCTGTTTGAATGGACTGAGAAGGAGATTTATGAGAGGTACAGACTCAGTAGTCAGGTAATACTTGATTTAATTGCTCAGTTACAACCTCAGCCACAGGCCCTAACACTCAGAAACAGCGCAATCACACCACATGTGCAGGCATTGTGTTGCCTACAACTCTTAACTCTGGCAGTCACTAGGGTGTCATAGTAGTGGCATGGGGGGCTCACAAAGTGCCTTTTCCTAGTTCTTCCACAGTTTTCTGGATATAATGGTGAGCAAAGTAAACCAATATATATTCTTCCCCAATACACCCCAATTATTGCAACAAACCAAATAGGGTAACACACATTTGTGGCCGATATGACTGGCGGAAGGTTTAATTAATAAGAAAAAAAAGTTAAATTAACTTACCTTTGCCGTCCTGTGTTGTCGGTCTGCGTCATCCTACAAATGGAAGCAGCAGCAGCAGGCAGCCTCCCTCCCCTCCCCTAAGTCAATCAAAAAGCTGCAATGGCAGCATTGTGACTGGCTGGGACGCCGACCCCACAGGTATCTATGGTGAGGCCATTTTCTCTATGTAGGCTGCATGCAGCCTACATAGAGAAAATGCAGAGTGTGTATGACTGTTTTGGTCGGCCCTGGGGCTGACCAAACAGTCAGCGCCCACAACAGTGGACAAGCCACTCCTCCCCTGCCCCCCAGCAGACACACCCACCCACCCGCCCCCAACCAAACCCTGCCTTCTGCTTTCTTGCAGTGCGAGAAGCAGAAACATAAAATGGTATTTAAAATACTATTTTATGTTTCTGCTTCTCGCACTGCGAGAAAGCAGTGGGGTGACGATCCTACACCCACATAGAGGAGCCGCCCCTGGTAGCACAGTACCCCAAGGTAATTGGCTGTGTTGCTGGCACACATATTGCCATTTGCCCCCCATAAACAACTGAATACATATCCAGGAACAGAAAAAGATCCATGTCACTCAATGTACAGGTAGCGTGTGATGTCGCCTGTATGATAACAGACCTTGTGACCAGAATCCCAGGCAGCATCCACTACTTATTTATGTTTCGCCACAGTGGAATACAAAACCGACTGTCACAGGGTGAATTTGGCGATAGTTTCCTACTAAGTAAGAGAATTGCAGACTCATTGAATAGAGTGGCTAGGACAGCGAGCGTAATGGGACCTAATGGTGTTCCTTCTCATGCTCTGAAGATTAAAGTTCATATGCCTTAAGTCCCTGGATAATCACACTGTACCTGAAGTGAAAGGCAGTACAATAGGGCACATAGGACAATGCAACGCGTTTTATCATAGAGAGGACCTTTGGGATCCTGAAGTCCAGGTTTTGCTGTCTCCACAAGACTGTCGGGGCACTACTGTACAGACCAGATACATGCTGCAAGATCTTTGTCACATGTGCCATACTGCACAATATTGCAATGAAGACATTAGAGCCTGATTCTGACTCTGATGATGAGTTGCCACAACTGCTGGTGAAGAAAGCTGGTATATGTGCAGCAGAGGGACGTGCACGTCAGACAGAGATGATCAACAACTATTTCTGAGGTAAGAGTAATAAAAACATCTAATAATGAGACATCACATATGATGGTAGTGCTTGGTGCATAACTGAGAGACCAGCCTTCATTCAAGTAGCAACAGCATTGTTTCTCTCAAGGACCAACTGGATCCTTGTGGATGTCACATTGTTAAAAAGTAACAAAAAGCACGTAATGTCAAACAAAAGTAAGGTGACTCATTCCTCTGAGTGTACAGTGGTTCACTTCTTTCGCCCTCTGGGGTTGGGTGCCTTTTTCAGCAACACTGGGCTGTGGGACTGTTGACATGTCAGTCCCAGAAGTGTATTGGCTTGAGCATCTGGAACTGCGTTCATCCTTAATGGACGTACCACAGAGGCTAGACACTCTTCGCTCTCAGGTGGGGGCAGGATGTTGGGGATACATAGGTTGTGGGTCTGGATATTCTCAAGGGCTGTGGCCATTTGCACTAGCCAAAGTGACACATCCTGACAGCAGTGCCCCATGTCAGTATGAATTTTACAGTCTGCCTTGCTAGCATTGTTGTGGTTACTGCCAAGTGGTTGATTGATTGGATGCACGAATAAAAGCTTGGAAGGTACTGACTGTTCCTCTGCCCCTGCACACAGTGCTCCTCCTCCATTGCTGCTAGCCATCGGTCCTGCCCTGTCTCAAATTTCTGCAGCGACCTAGACATTCGTACCAGATGCCTACTGAAAGTTTGTATTTGTTTTGTCTGCAGGAGCTAGACAGAGATGATGGGCCTCTTCAATCCACCATAAACAGAGGAACTCTCCGACAAGTCTGACACGTTATTAGTATGGACTGCTGATGTTTGGCCTCTCCACTGTCTGTGTGTCCTTCCCTCTGGTGTTGTGGGGTCCCTGAGTTGTGATTGTCCCACAAACTCTGCTGGTGGTGAGATGGCTGCTCTCCTGGCAGTTGGAGTAGGGGTGATGAGCTGAGGGGATGAAGGTGTTTTGCCCTCAGTGACCACATCAGTGTCTGTAGCCCCTTTGGCTGCAATAGTTCCTTACACATCTGGGCTGTGACCTGTTGAAATGCATGTAAAAAGTTTGTGTAAATAAATGGTTAATGTTTGCCCACTATGCGTTGTGACTCTACTTCATGTGTTTATGACATATTTATGTTGTACATATATGTTTGATGTAGTCATCAGCACACAGGACAGACAGTAACTGATGTGTACTACAACTCCCTTGATGCATTGCTAGGGTTGGGCAAGCATCTCAGTGGATGTGTTTGTGCTGAGATGTATGATATATGGATTTGCAAATATTATGTTTTGCGAGGTAAGTAAAGGGAAGATGACTTACCCTGGCTGGTGCCTGCTGGATTGGAGGTGTTGATGTTAGCTACTCCCAGCACACTCTCCGGTTCCAGGGTCCCCTCAATGAGTGTCTGCATGAGAGTCGGAGAGGGGTGTTTTAAGGGTCCTCCATTTGATGCACATCCCTCAGCCATCCTGCTGGCCACCTTCTCCTTCGTGCAAGTTCTTCTGTCATATTACCTTTTGCAGATCTCTGGGATGGTCCTCTGAGTGATTTCTAGGGAGTTAACCTTCTCCAGGATGCTGGTCCAGATCCTTGTTGTTTGGCTCTCTGGGGGCTGTGAAGGAGGCCTTCCCAAACAGTTTGTCCATATTGGAGACAAGTTCTTCTGTAAGGAGCTCCAGCTCCTTCTCAAAGAATGTTATCTTCCTCTTCTTTTTCCCATCTTCTGTAGCCATGGTGTTATCCAAGAATGGTGTGATGCACTGGCAGTGGTTTGTAAACTCCCTGGTCCAACATCATCATTCTGCATCCTGAAAGCTCGGTTTCCTAATTTACAATTTCCTATTTGCGAATGCGAATCCATAGGAATTTCTTATTTGTAGAATCGGTGGTTACATAATACAGTTTTCTGATTCCCAAATAGCAATTTCTAGGTATTTGAAATTCACATATATGGCCCATAGAATCACAACAGTTGCGAATTAACATAACAAATATTGCATCATATTCTACTCAATGATAGCCTTCTTTTAGGGAAATCTTTACAGGTACATGCAGTAAGACCTGAAATAATGAATTTTTTGTTGTCTATAGGATGTTTTGTTATTGTAAAACCAGTGTGGTGATGAGTCTGTACTCAGCTGACCGTGTCTGAGCAGGCATTGGCTGGGTCAGCTCAGGTGCAAGTAGTGTGTAGTTTGATGTGTCAGTACAATTACAGTGATACTGCTGTGGTTCTAGGAAATAGCGTCTAGTCGATGAATCTTAAATATTCAGGACAGCTATATTGCCTCAGTTTCAGTCTAATTCTTGTGGAACAATGTCCTATGTCAGTGCAGCTGGGGCACTTCTATCAGTTCTATCTAGTTCTGCCATTCTTTCAGTGTCCACTGTTTTCCCCTTTGACAGCTATGACTTCCAAATAAAGAGTTCAGGGACTCTAGCATAATGCCAGTTCATTGTTATCACTTTTTGCCCATTAAAAAAAACAAATCAATAAAGTTACATAATTATTTGTCATTCTTTGGTCCTGATATTAAGGCAAACTGGTATGTCACCAGGGAAAATAGATCACCCTTACCCGTCAGAGAAGTAATTCTGTTCATGGCTTCACACTAGAATATTTTGAGGACAATATAGTAAAGCGTCATGTGAAAGAAATCCACTCCTTCCTACGGTAAACATAATTTACCCCAAAACCGAAACACCGCATACCATTACAACGCAGTTGTTACAATGACCGCATTGTTACAACCCGTACCCCCCATAGAGCAAATCGTTGTGCCGACTTTTGGAGTAATGGCATACGTTGTTACAACACTGTCATTGTAATGACCGCGTTGTCATGGCATGCGTAAAAGAAGCATGTGGGAAAACGAGACATATTCCTTCCTACAACTAGAGCAGGTGTTGAAGACGCCTGGGTACAGTCTGTGGAGTCTGCAGGGCATAAGAGGTGCAGGGTGTACATTATTAATTTGTAATCCTTTCCACCTAGCATTGCTAGTGACCTTTTTGATGCATCGTGCAGTCTAGATTCACATTTACTGCCTGATAGATCTTTCTCCAGATCTGGTGACCATTTAGACATGCATGGCCGCAGTAGAGGTTTCGGGAAGAGAGACCACAGCCAGCGCACTCAGACTGTGATGCATCCTCTAAAAGTTGCAACACCTAAGGAAAGAGGACTAAACCCCCCTGGACGACTGATCAACTGACCTCGTCAGTCTTCACCAACATATTGGTAAATATTAGTTGGGATCTTGCGGATATTCACCAAGACACATCAGAAGCATTTGCAGTCACTCAGGCCTTGCCCCCGACAATGGGAAGGATGTCGGATCAGGGGCGGTTTGTTTTTAAACATACAGGTAACACTCGCCTTATATAGTCTTGAGGATACCAAAAATCAAAAAGAACGAAGCGCGTCAACTTTTGTATATATAATGAGTCTACAAGAGATGAAAACGTTTTACTACACAAAACATCAATCTAAGGTCAATAGTATGTAGACCTTTTGGTACTAGATTGGATGTAAATTGTATTCACATGTGGATGACCTGCAAGACAGTTCCAACATACAAAAAATGACGCGGGCTGTCATATGGTTGTGAAAACATATATGAGGAAAAAGTGTACAATATACAATGATTGTATAAATCTTTCAATGGTTGATGATTGTGTTAAAAAATGTGCTGATAATAGACTTGAATTTGTAACAAGAGAAAAGGAATTATGAATAAAGTAGAGTTGCAGCTATCCGAAGCAGTTTTTTTGGCTCAATTTCTAGAGTTGAGTATGTAAAGCAATTGCGATACTCCAATAGTAAATAATATTATATTGTTGATGAAAGAATACACATAATTGATTCCTCTCAGGCCGTTTTCCTTATGGTTGCTTTCCATTTTGACTTGAGTCTGCCAATTTTCACTAGGATCAATGTGCCTATTGTCTTTTTTTAGTATATTTTATTGGTTTTAACATTATGCCAAGTACAGTTCAATATGCTAACCAATATATATGTGGTAAGTATTAATCGGTGCAATTTTCAGTACATCAGTTAGAAACTGGTAAGTCTGAAAGGCACACTTGTTATTTATATTTGTTATTCAGTATTTGTTATTGGGACTGATCCAGACATTGTAAAAAGAAAAACATCATATGGGACAACTAAACACAATACAAGTAATTAACATACTACTTGATTTACATACACAGCGTTAGCGTTAATAGAGAAAAGCATACATTTGATTGTAAACCATGAATAGAGGAGCACCTTTACAATATCAATATGATGGCGGCTACCCAGGTCAGTCATGGGTCTCGGTGATGAGAGAGGTGATTACGTCAATGTAGGAGCAAGCAATATGATAAAGCCAGAACAATAACAGTATGGAATGCATTTTTGTTACCTCATTTAAGAATTTAGGGGGGGTTGTAAGTTGTATTTTCCTGTTTCTAGAAGTTTTAATAGGCTTACATACCACTCTATTGAGATAGGGCATTTCTTCTCTTTGCAGAGCTAGACTTCCAGCTGTCGCCCACCAAATCAAGGAGTGCTGCCATAGGGCCCAGGAGGGAGGGGCTGCTGCCCTCCATTTAAGTGTGGGACTTTGTTAAGCTACCAAGCACCAGATCAGCAAATCGAACTATTACCCAATCCTTTTTACAGCGCTTAAATAGGTGAAGTGCGCTGGTCTCCGAAGTCCCGAATTACCATGTGGGCACACTTTCCCTGTTTGTGCCACAGCTCACCTTAAAACCGGTGGAATGAGGGCAAACAAGAAAAGTGTGCCCTGTTATGGTGAATGTGCTGACCTCAGGGCAACTGCGAAGTCACGTTGCCCTGAGGGCAGTGCATTTAGGTGAAATATGGGGTGGCTACTTCAAAACCACTCTGTATTTCAGAGTGCACTTTCAAGAGAGGAAAGAGATTCCTCTGCATGTGGGTGCAGTAAGTCAATGCATCCACCTGCAAGGGGATGCCTGAGGGGTCCATGGGACCCCCTTCTCCCCCCTTCCAGAGATCTGCCTTTAAGAGATGCATAAGCATATGAGGGAACGCTCACTGATAGAACTGGTACTACATATGCGCCAGCGCTATCTGTATTACAAAAAGGGTGGCACAAGTATCGGCAGCCCCTTCTGTAATTCCAAAGTGCCCTAGGGGTGCATATGTCTGTTTCTCCTCGGGGCACTCTCTGTAATTGGGCCCCAGGTCTCTAGTCCCCTATATTGAGTAACCATATGTCAGCGTCTACTATAGAGCGCCAAGATGTGGTTAAGGATGGGCACCTCCGTAGCATATGTTGAATATCCACTGATGGGGAAACTACAGGGGGATACAAAGCAGTTGGGCATCCCAGAACATACAATTTAGCTTCTCAGGAGTGATGTAAGCTTTATGTGAAATAAAGAATTCACTGTTTGAGATGAGCGCCAGGTGTAGGTGATGGCCTTATCCCATTCAGTACCAAAAATGTTTGTTAAAATCAGCTTCCCAAGCTTCTCAGAGCACATTGAGTGGTAAATGTTTATGATTCCGCAGCGCTCGATATAGCCTGGTGATGAGATGGCGGCCCACCCCATGGTGAAGAACGCCTGTGTTCATGCATGGGTGTCCGGTTCTACCAACGCTGTGGACCACTGCAACTCACAGGCCAGGACTATTTGAATGTAGGTTAGAAACCACCCTCTATGTAGGTTATTTTGATGTGTTATTTCATCAAAAAGCAGAAGGTGACTTTCTTGGAAAAGATCATCAACAGTGTGAAAGATCTTATCACTCCATTGGTGTAAGTCTTGCTCTGTGAGAAATCCCTTATCCTTAGAGAAGCCTAGAAGCCGGTTTGCCAGGACATAGGTATCAACATGTTTACTTAGTTGAAAATCACATTGGAGGCACCCATACAGCAGTGGTAAATCGCAAACAAGTTTAGTCCATGGCAAAAAGAGATGCAGCAGAACAGCGGGTGTCAATAAGCTTCCGGAAGTGAACTTATCATTCTGTGACTTTAAAGAAAGAAACCAAAACATCCCTTCCTACACAGCAGAGCAACCAATAGCTCTATAGGTAGTGCTGAAGATAGAGTGGACCGGGGACAGTCGTATCTCTTCCTTCTGCAGATCTCAAATGGTTTTAATATTTGTTTACCAACTGTGGTATAATCCAATGATGTCACTTTGAGCAATGCTCTCTCAGAGAATCCTGTCACTCTGAGGTTCTAGAATGTATTGGGGAGAGTGGATGAAGTCTTTAGATAGTGACTGTTACTAAAGCTGTGGGGTGTTTATGATAAACTCTTTGAAACTATCCAGTTTCTAAGCCCTTGCCTTGGCATCATCTGGGTTTCACACCAACACTTACTGGGGATCTAGAGAGGAGTATAACAGTCAAGTTAACCATATCAGTCATCCTCCAACTTTTTGCTAGTTCCCCAAATAAATATCCCCAGTTAAGCATGTCAAATACCTTTTTTCAAGTCCAATACGAGGGAAGCAGAGATGGGGAATATGGGAGGGCACTCTCCATTAATCTATAGATCATGTGCATATTTGACAAGGTGTTCCTTCCAGGCACAAAGCTATTTTGATCAGAATGGATCAAAATGAGAAGAATTTTGCTAAATATTTTGTAATCCATATTCAATATTGCCTTGGGTCTATAAGGAGTCATAAGGATGGGATCACAACTAGGTTTAAAGATAGAGACCACCAGACCCTCCGGAAGGAAATGTGGTAGCTTCCCTTTGTTAATGGCAGTTGCATAAAGCTTCAATAAGTGGGAGGAGGGGTGTTAATTGATCAGTGAAGGTCTGGTAGAACTCCTATAGGAACCCATCTGAGCCAGACAGTTCCTCTTTCTGTTCAACAGTGATTAGGGACAATATTTTTTCTGAGAGGAAAGGGTCAATTGCATCATCATCCACCTGGTCACTGCCATCATAAAAGCTAGAAAAGTACTGGTGGAATATGTTTTTTTATTTCTCGTTGAAAATAAAACAAGTGACCCTGCTGTGATCATATCAAGGCTATTAGTGTCGACATATCTTGTTTTGTCAACCATGCAAGCAGCCTACCCGCTGCATCAGCACTTCATGTTTTTCTTAAACAGCCTCTAGGGCTGCTCTTTCTTCATGGATGTAACACAGTAGTGCAGGGTAAATTTGGTTACACATTTACACGTCACAAATACATAACATAACATAAATGTACACTTAGCACATGTTTCTTGTGTGATCTAATGACTAAAGATAAGTGTTGCACTAAAAAACGCTGAAATCTCAGGATAATCTCTCTTCGAAATTGAAGGAAATGTGGCACCATTACATTTAATTACTATTACCCTTGTTTCCACTCGAGCGGATGGATCTTGGCCACCGTATTTTGACCAACAGAGCTCCTTTATAAACATGGGCAAATAATCAAATGCAAATAAACATTTTAGATAGTGAGAGTTGTGAGTAGTTTTAAAGGGATTTATTTTCTAATTAGTATTTAAGATTCTCTGACTCTCCATTCATTAGTCAGGTATTAATCAGGTTGCAGAATTGATAATGGAGAACTAAAGTTAGTACAGAGCATATCATAAATTCCATGCAGCGCATTCCATAAAGGAAAGAATCTCTATTCTAAGAAAATGAGGGACTAATGATGTCCGTCAGAACTCATGAAGAGTTCAATTAAAGCAAGAGTGAGATTAGCGTGAAGCTAAATCAATAATTAATAATTGCAGTATCTCCCATAAAGAGAAATAAAGCATAGAGCAAATATGCCTTGGTAAAGCCAGTTAGTCAAATCATGAAGCTTGGGGATTTTAATAAAGTCAGAATCGAACAAAATAAGCATCTAATCTGCCTTCGTCTGCCTTCGTTCTGCTCTCCATCAAGGTCTGCCCTCTCCTTCCCTGCATCTGCAAATCACATCTGCTCTGCTCCATTCAGTTCAGCATCAAAGTCTAAATCACCTCTGCAGCATCTCATCTCAAAATCTGGCTGCAAGAGTTCTGAAACTTCTAAACTAGGAATGCGTTAATATAAAGAATTAATGTTACAAAGCATGTGGCGTGAGTTTTATTCTGGATTCAACTGAAACCCACCATTCTCCAAAAGGACACCTCCACCGCTCTGCAGTCTGCATATGTCATCCATCAGACAGATGAAAAATCCTTCCCACAACATATTCTGCATCTTATTTAATATAACATCATCTGCTAACCTTCCTTTAAAGAAACATTTTATTTTTAACTAAACATGTAACATTAGCTGCAAAAGAACTTATTATTAAAGCAGGAAACTTTAACCATAAAATGGTAATGCACTTTTAAAATACATGTTTTTTCTAATCTCACTAAAGCAAAGAATTAACAGAGGCTTTGTTCAAACATTTCCACACTCAGATAAGCCTCCGAGGTTACACGCTGTACATTATGCCAAGTGTTCTTCTTTTTCACAGAGAAATAGAAAAATTCCTTTGCTTTTTCACAGGGATATAAAAAAAATCCTTTGCTTATCTCGGAGGCCAACTGAAGCTTTCAGAGCAAGAGTTAAATCATGAGCTGTTTCTGTGTTTCTACATTGTAAAATGTTGTGTTAATTCTAATACAATTTATATTCTAATACACACGCCTAGAAAAATTTGGCAAGTTAAAATCACATTCTATAGTGAAAGCAAAAATAAATCTCAACTAAACACATTTACGTCAAGCTATGAATTACTTGTGCAACGTTTTCAATGGGTTGCTAAGTGGAAAGCGTCTGACAAAAGCCTGTGAATATCAAAGCCTCATGTTTTCATTTTGCAGCACCAAATGTCTGCATGTCACTTTTTAAATGCAGTTTATTTTATTGTATTTATTTATTTTGAAAGTATTATAGAGCGCGAACCAGACCATTGCGGATATCAGAGCGCTTTACAGGCAGTGAAAGTTATACAACACAATACCAAATACAAATATACGTGTACATAGTGTGCATACATACAACAAACAAGAGAGGTAGATCAAATCTGCATCCTACGTTGTCCAAAATAAGATACAGAGAAAGGTGCGGGCCGAGAGAGCATCAGTGTCATGTAGATTGTCTGTTTGCACCTATATAAGTCATAGTATCTTTCGGTGATGATCATGTGAATTTTTCCATGAGAATCGCCTTTACTTCCTTTTTGAACAATGCAGTAGATGTGGTAAGTCTGGTTTCTGGGGGTAGTGCGTTCCAGATCCTAGGAGCCATCCCTGAGAAGGAGCGTTTGTAAGTTTACAACTTATTAAATCTTTGTGGCTTCAGTAATAGGCTTTCTGCACTTCTTGTGGATTGCTTACCCCCAGGGATAGACAGTTTCTGAGAGAGATAGCTGGGTGTTTTATGGTGAATGGCTTTGTGAGTCATGCAGGCTATTTTTAGGTGAATTCTGGCTTCCCATGGTAGCCAATTCAAGGCTTTTAAGTCAGGGGAGATGTGGGACCTTTTTTTTGAGCCCGTGATGAGCCTGGCTGCCGCGTTGATGGTGGCTCTTAGTGGTGCTGTTGTAGCTTTGGGGAGGCCGCAAAGAGAGACACTTCCGTACTCGATCCTGGGGATAACTAGAGCTTGAACTGCCGTCTTGAGGTCGTTTTTTGGTAGAAAGGGTTTAAGTTTCCTTAGAATATTAATCTGGAAATTTGCTCCTTTCGTTGCGTTGCCAATATGTTTATGCATGTTGAGGTTGCAATCAAGGGTTATACCCAGAGATTTCGCTGAGTCAATGATTGTTGGTTGAACGTTGAATGCCGTG
This sequence comes from Lissotriton helveticus, assembly GCF_964261635.1. NCBI lineage: Eukaryota > Metazoa > Chordata > Amphibia > Caudata > Salamandridae > Lissotriton > Lissotriton helveticus. The sequence continues at coordinate 1,153,510,170 of NC_136069.1, forward strand.
AGGTGTTTGAACCAATCCTGGAGGAGGGTGATGCTAAATTCTAAAGGAAATGTTTACGCTCCTTCACACTTGACATTATTAAAAGCGTATTCACTGAAGGGTTAGAGACTTTACTCATACAACTGTGTGCATTAACCATATTAGATGATAAATTCTTTTAAGACTTGAATAATGAACCATCCTTACGTATTAGACAGGTACTCACTATAGAAATAAAATGATTTATGTAATGTGTGCACTGTTTTACATATTTCATTCAAATGTAGTTCTTAGACATTCTTACACAGTTAAGATATAACTGTATGCCACACATAAGATGTATCTAATGTACTCGTATATTCATTTGTGTTTAAATGTGCACACATATTAAATATACACTATTGAGTTAATACTTTAAAGATGCCTTAACTATGCCAGTTTTCCATGCTGCATAAAATACTGTTTTCCATTTTCTGCTTACATGACTTTCCCATACAGGTACAATTCTAATGCTTTCTCAGTTGAAGAATAGATAAGATACTGTATTAGCGATAGAGAGAGAAAGCCTGAGAAGAACACTTTGATGAAGAACACGGAGAGCCAGAGCAGTACCTGAAAGGTCTCATTCAGCATTCTTGCAACATAGCCAGAGTCAACAAGGACAATGTCGTTCCCATGTCCAGTGTGGCATACTTTGTAAATGTTGCAGCGTACAACGTGAGATTAGGAAAGGACAATGGAACCCCTGATGCTGCGAACAGAGGGGTGTTGTTCATGAGACTCGTGTGTAATATCAAGTGTTCACCCCGTCTGAGTTTAGGCATTCTTTTTCCCTTTGGACTTTGAGAGGTTTAGACCTCTATGCTTGCCCTTGATTCTATGTTAAGTTTGGCTTAGGCTAACACTTATTCCCCTGACCAAGAAGACTCTTGACTGAGCTTCTGAAATGCTGACACCTTCCAATCATTTTCCCTGCCCTGTTTTATTTTTCCCCTTCACCAAATTCTAGAGCTTTGATATTCTCTTTAGCTGCAGCCATCCTTTTAAATCTGGACTCCAACGTAGATGATTATAGATTTACTCATATATAGGAGAAAGAACGAGAAACTCTTCTCTGTGCATCAAATCTTATTATTGGGAAGGAGCTACACTAGCAAACAAGATGGCTGCTTAGGCTCCCGGCTCCGCCGACCTCCGTCTCCTGCCTAAAGATCCTGTCGAACATCCTGTTTTTGCGCCCGACCTCCGTGTGGATGAACCGGTGTGCAGTCCGAGGATGCAATCCCGGGAATTTAACCGGCTTGGTAGACGGAGTTACATCAATTTAAAGTTTGCGGTCTAGTTCAGCTGGAAAGCCGGGGTCTCGAGTACTGGCCCAGCCGGGTTGTAGTTGAACAACATCGGCCGTGGGAATCAGGCAGGGTCCGGTCTATCGCATTGGAGGTCGTTTTTACCCGATTTTGACGGCGGTCATTCTGATTGCCTAACATTGAGGGAGAGGTGTCGTGGCACGACTGCGGCTGCGGGCGGAGGTCCCTGTCCCGTGGACCCGGTTTGCCGCCGCCGGGTTTCGGTGGGTCTGGGTCTTCGCTTGTGGAAGCGGAATATGGACCGCTACCACGGAGAACGAGTAGTCACCCTCCGACGCCGTCCGTTCCACTCTTGTCCGTTCCCCCGGAGAGACCGGGCTCTCTGGGGGAAGTGAATATGGTCGGCACTGAGCGAGTTGAGATGGACCGGACGGAGCATGAGCCGTCACTGAAGACAGTATTGGCAGCCATTGGGTCGCTTCATTCACATGTGGATGCCCTGGTTCACAAAATGATTGCGGGCCTACCTGAGACGGAGTTTGCGAGACCGGACCCTGCTCCAATGCAAGAACTGCAACCAGCCAAGATTCCCGCGATGCCCATTTCGATTCGGGACGAGGACTCCGTGCAACAAGAGACATCGAAGCCTTTGGTCAGTGCATTGGAGGATCGTGAACCTGGTGCTTTGAACGTATCATTACGCTTAACATCATTCGATTGGCGTTCCTTTCCCGCAGACTCCTGTTAGTAACTGTTTTTTGGACTACAACAACATCTTTCCCCTCTCTGGTTACAGCACGGTTGTGGAGGAAACAGCATTGGGACTTTCCGTCAATGAGGGAGCTTTTCTGTGCGGATGTGGTTCTTAAAGACTTAACGTTTTTGATTTGTCTCGGACTGAAATTTTTTGGACTCTTTTCGCACTCTGATTTTCCTGTGGACGCGGTGGTCCCACCGGGAGGGGATCGCATGATGGATCGGAAGGGCCAAGGCTGAGATCGATGGACTGGGTTTGATACTATGGCCTTAATGGAAGCGGGATTTGTAACTGTTGGACTCACGGGAGGTTGGGCGGTGTATTACAGCTCCCCCTGATTAGCCTTTTTTGTATTTTTAGATAGAATTGTGTTTTCATCGCAGGGGATGCTTGTTACTGGCAGGGGGGATAGGGGACCGGAAGCCTGTACGGAAATGCTCTCCCCCATTTTCTATATTTAGTATTTAGTTAGTTGGGGCGACAGGCACACTGCTAGTTGGGGTTAGGCGACAGCCATATGCAGGGGTGCAGGGTGGGGGGATGGGTTTATTGTTTTGTTTTTGTTTTCGTTTTTATGTTCAAAATCCGATGCATATCCTGATATTGGGTGCCTTCCTGAGGGGTTTTCCTGTTTGGTGGGTGGACGGGTCCTAGGGGTGGTTGTGTTTACGAGATCTTCTACAATGTATTGCTTTTAATTTCTGCGAGCTGGTAGCGGTCGTTGTTCTGCCCATTGTTCTATCGTGTTACACCTTCCTGCCACTTGACATTGCCGTATTTTTTAAATCCTGTTCCTATGGGGGGTGGACGTGTGGATAATGTCGATAAGGTTGGACTGATATTTATTGTATTTTATACGGCCGCACGCCACTTCCATTTTGAGATTCAACTTTCACCTTGGGGAATTTCCGTTTAATACTCGCCATATGTCTGTATAATTGTTGCTTATTCCATGATGTAAGGCATCTGCCGTTGATTTTTCTTGTTTTTTCATTAATAAAAAGATTTATATATAAAAAAATCTTATTATTGATCTTTTGTATTTCTGTAACTGAACTTCTCTGTTTAATACTTGTATGCCTAAACTTCTTTAGGAGGTTGGGTTTCCCGTTTGTTATTCTGTATCTTTACAGAATGGTGGTAAGATTTGTGTACCCTAATTGATTAACATGTTAACTCCCATCACCTTTCAGGCGACTAAGAAGGTCAGTCGGAGGACCAATGGTAAGAGGGTTGGCCCAGAGTGCTGTATCACAAGCATGGGACTTGCTGGAACAGAAAAAAGGTTCTGAATGATCAAAGTGCCCATTGCAGATGGAGAGATCAACAGAAAGGCGTCATCGCCACCCTCGCTCTCAGAACGGGACTCTGCCTCAACATAGCTGGTTTGTGCAGCCACAATATAACACATTTTCTATATTCCTCTAGAGCCCAAACTGCAGGATAAAGTGTGCCACAACACCAGATCAAGCAAAATGACCAGATGAACAAAGGTCAGCAGGGGCATCCTTAGCAAACAAGAAAAGCCTGTGGCAATCTATTACCATGCAGCGCTACAGGTGACACTCAGGTCGTGGGCGCCAGGCAACACCACCTCATTCGAAGCTCAGTCCATAGTTGTGTAAACCAGTGATTGTTCATGCAAGGCAGTTCTCACCCTGCAGTGCACATCGAGGACCTCACGTGGGGGCGGCTAGAACAATGACCGAGGCCGGCGCTTTCACCACAGCCCCTTAGTCCCCATCAGGCATGGCTATAGGTCAAATCAGCCAACAAAACTGGCCAGTCCGGGACAGCCCAGCCAAGCCCCAACCAGTCCCGTCACCATGCAGTGTAGCCCCATTAGATACCTGGCTCAGCCGCTGCAATCATAGACGCCCACTCACCACCGTTTTGAGATAAAAATCCTCTGGAGTACTCAGCAGCATTGCTCTATAGCATCAGGGTGTTTTCCCACCCCAGTGCCACAAGTTATTCAAGATAATATGGGGTTTGCTCAGGGCCACACTCTTTTGGCCCGTTTCTTTAGGGCACCTCAACAAAAAAAAGCACAACTAGAAGAAGCAGCAGTCCACAGACGAAGGTGGGAGCTAGCGTTTGTCCAAGCAGGTCGGGCCTCCATCACTTGTCGCAGGCCCAGCAGGGGCGTAACACAGGCCCCTGCAGCCCCGCGGTGCGGGGGGTCCTCACCCTCCAGGGGGCCCCATCAGCACTGCACTTCTGCTGGGGAGCTCTAGATTGAGTCCGGAGGGGGCCCCTTCACGTACCCTGCAGGGGGTTCCCCTTAAGGTTCGTTACGCCACTGAGGCCCAGACACTCACAATTCAGGCTGCCAGTCCCAACTCAATCCCTCAGCACCACTCTGGGCTATATTACACTCAGTCCCTATAAAGAGGAACTCCGGATGCCGGTAGATGGCCAAGGAATGGCGAACAAATGTGGGATTGAGAGCTTCTCGGGACGGAGCTCTCCCAAAATGCACACCCCATCTTGGATGTCCTAACTATGCCCCACCCCACATTCCCTTTGCTTATTGTCTTATAAAAATGGGCTACTAGTTTTTTTGCCGCCACCGAGTATAAACAATGCATGAAAGACCATGGGTAGGTAGGTGGGTCAGACATTTCAAGTGCCCAGGGTAGTCGTGCTGCTTTGGTCAGTGAAACATGCATCATGAAATGACCAATGGCTACGTCTTTTTCCTGAGTTCTGTTAATCCAAGCCAATGGGTGCCTGCAAATAAATCACCTTCACATATCACCTGCCGCTGACCAGAGTGCTTTGTGGACACCTCGGTTCCTCACCTCAAGAAAGCAATAAAGGCACCACAATAGTAGTTTGGGTGCATAAAGTTCCTTTGATGCATCCTAGTGAGGTATCTGGACCAACAGAATCCGACAACTTGCATCAAGTTGGGGTTCGCACAACTTTAAACTACAGGTTTTTAATATGGCTTCGAGTAGGGCTACCCAGACTAGGGACTAGCATTTGTATTTAGCCTTTTCCGACCATGCCTCAGGTAGCCAACCCACCAGCCACTTTAACTGGGCCACTAGGTAGTAACATTGCAGGGCTGGAACTTCTAGCACCCATTGTGTGATCTGGAATTGCAATTTACAGACTATGAATTTGGAATTTAACAAACTTAAAAAGTCAAGGTCTGAAATAAATCATTATAAGATTCGAAGCTGCCTTATTTTTTCATATGCTACTAACATTCTACATGGGCAGTGTGGAAGTACTGTTGAGTTTTAAGTGACAAATACAGGATCAGCTTCCCAGGCATCAAAGGATACCGCACTGCATCCTCAGTTGTCCTGATGCACCCTTTTCCAGGTGAAAGTGTAGGTTGGATATCTGCTAAACCGTGGCGAGCCCAATGGAGTTTTTATTCTTCTCTCTGGCCCATCAGCACAGCTGAAACGTCCCTCAGTGGGCTTACTCTGGGTACCCTTGCCCCTTTTAGAACTGTCTATTATTAGGAGTTCTTCATCAATAGATTCTCTCACAACTGAGAACCATGGAGATTTCCACGGCCAAGTTGTGAAGTCTTTTGACATTTGTTTTTAAGACTGCCCAGTAAGCTGTCTGTTGTGGACCCAGGCCTTTCAAATCCACCTGGTTTGCCACCAATGATCACCTGCGGGTTTGCCACCCAAATGGTGAGCTCTGAATTAGCCTAATACTGCAGTACACGGGACAACAGCTCAAAGTACTTAACTGGTAAAGGGTCTCAAACACCTTCATATGTGGTTTCTCTTTCCCCTTTCTTTCAGCCATTCACATTGAAGCGCACCACATGCATCCAAGATCTCCTACAAGACATTTGATTTTATGTGCACTCCAGAAGTATTAACATATTGGGCAACAGCTGTGGCAGACACCATTCTTTGCAGAGTATGATTACTTTACCACATTTCGTCAAGGTAGTCAAATAACAGAAGGACTGGTATTATTACCTGGTAGAACATTTTCTGAACTCGTGTCATTTACTTTCGAAGACTCTTTGGAATAGTTACCAGGATAGCTGTTCCACTAGAATGGGTGCTGCCTGTCAATAGCACTCTGTGCACACTCTTAAAAGTGATTTTTAGAGCAATAGTAGACAAATATAAGGCCATTTCTGATTTTTCTTTTTTTTTTTTCTTTAAAGTCACTTGTAAAAGGATATTTTTGGTGGTGGCCTACGCCAAAAGAGATCACTAAATGTATACAGATCGGTGAACCTTGTTCTCAAATCACTTTTGACCACACAATTCTCAAAGAACTGTTGCAGGCTATCCCCATCTCACCATTGGTGTACATTCACATTAGACTTCATTGATAATAAGCTGCAAGATCAAGGTTAAACTGTGTATTTGGTGGTCATGGAAAGGGTTTCCAAAAATTCTCTTTTGAGGCGTGTGATCTACATCAGGTGCAGCCTTTTCTATAGTAAATCATTAGGCTATACAGCTTACCTGAGTGAATGGTCTCAAATCAGGACCAATAGTTTACGTCACAATACTGAAAGATAATATGTTCAGCTTTGTAGATATCACAGAACTTTTCTAACAACATGCATGCACAAACTGACAGTCAGACAGACAGAATGAATGAATGAATGGCCCAGTCTTTAAATTCATACCTTTGTTATTTGATGGATGAGGCTACAATGCCCTTCCTGGGTGGCTATCCTTAAGCTGAATTTGCTTTTAATATCAATTTAATCCCAAATCTACACAATATTCCCTATTCTATTGCAATTGCAGTTTATACCTCTGATCTTGTTCGCTACACACACCTTGAGATTCTGAAATACAAGCATGTGAAGATAAAGTAATTTGAAGGAGCTTAGATGATAAGTGTTTGTGCTAAATAACATGCAAAGGCAGGCCCGAAATTCCTGTGTTTTTTCATCAGGCAGATCCAAAGTGGGCTGGAGCTTTGGGAGACAATTTTTTAGGGCAGAAGCTGCTTCTGAGGAAAAAAATTATGGAAACGGTAACTTAGTCGTGAATGCGAGATGGTAAACAAGATCAGGCTTTCTACCAAAAATCCAAGAATTTGTTGAAATTAAAAAAATGCTGTACTGGCTGCAGAAACGTTTTAGAGTATTGGGCAACGTGGACAATTACCCGGGCCCCCAACTTAACTCACCTCTGTCTCTTTCTAAATGTAAATCCTCGTTCCATGTTTTGCCTACCACCACCTCTTTCTCTCTTTGCTCAGTGGCATCTTGAGGACTTTTGGAGTCCTCAGAAAGACGTATTTCAACGGTTTTTGTGCAAAACTCATTTCTGAAAGTTTGTTTGGCATCAAGCGGGCTACAATTAGTGGAAAAGTGGGTAATTCAATTCAAAATGATTGTGAGCAGGGGGCCCTAAAGTATGTGGAGCAGCGTAATTTTGATCCCACCCTAAGACACTGTAGGAGTGCAATATAATCATTGTGTAGTCAGCACTTGAATATATTCTGTCATTACTGTTACCAAGAAAAGATGGGGTGTTGTATATTTAAAGTACTCCACATTTAACTAATGGTACCTATAAATTGTGTGCATAGAAATGTGACTAATAAAGGTCTTTGCAACATTTACATATTAATATTGTAAACAAAATTAAAGTTTAGATGTGTTTCGTAAAGTTAATAAAATAAAGTGTATGTGTAGACTAATGTTTAAGTATTTATATGTGTAGCAAGAAATTATATTCATGTTGGGGTACTTTGAAATAACATCATTTTCGTACACGTTTGCAATTTATTCCTTCGTTAAGAAACTGCATTTGCTATGTTTTGCAGAAATGTGCATGTATTTAAACCCTGGGTGCTTTTAAGTTGACACGATTTTTAGGCCTCAAGAACTGTTTCAGTACAAGCTCACATTAAAAGTCTAATTCATATTTAACTTTCAATGTAGAATGTGTTTGTTTGCATTTTTTTGTTTCTATTGTAGGTGTGGACAAAGCCTTATTAGTTAGAAAAAAAAGGGTTTGTTTTAGTTAAAGAGCGAGGTACGAAAAAATGGATCTTGGCAAGGAAAAACGAGGTAACGAGCAATTAGGTGAGTTCCCATGGAGGAGGAGAAGCATGGCCAAGGACAAATGAAATAGCAACTTATTGATGTGGGAAAGGTGGTGCCAGTAACCACTTTGTGTTGGAATCGTGGAAAGTTACTGGATATTAGCACATGACTTACCTTGAGTGCAACTATTGTCTTAAGCTGTAACGTAGTGAGGGGCAGCAAGACATCTTAGGACTTTATGAGGTACAGACCTCTGCTTTTGCTTTGTGTGGCTTCATGCTACTTGTCCCTTGGCTGGATTTCTTCTACTGAAGACTGTGACAGCTTACACTTTTCTAAAATTCATACTTACTTAATGTTTCTAATTTTAGGGCAGTCCCTTTTAAGGTAATGTAGGGAGAGATAGCATGGTCATGCTTTCTTCTGAGAATCATTTGATGCAATTTAACGTTCAATTATTTTTCCTGATTACTTGTATCATCATAAATTAATTAGTCATATGCTTCTTATTATATAGGTAAATCTCTTCAGGAGATTTGGACTAATTCTGTTTGTTCTATATTTCTATATTGTGATGTTGAGATTGATTTATATCAATCTATTTTTTAACTTTTTATTGAACCTTACTAATCCCATATTTAGTTGTCGAGTAAATTATTGTGCGGCTAAATTTGTAAACCAAGTGCATTTGGTATTGCTACCTATGGGCCTGATCTCTGCAACACGGACTTAAAGGGATTGCAATTGGCGGAGAATGTCTTTTTAAGTAACAAACTATCGGCCCTAAAAGTGCTTTTATTTGCCATGTCGAGCTGTGGGATGTTATTTGGAGGATCATATTAAGCTCCATCATCTTGTACTTTATCTGGTCAAAGCAAGAAGCCAGTCTTAATCGTATGGTTATTTCTGACCGCTGAGCCCTGGAACATTGCTATTAAAATCCCCAGACTGAAATATGTAACGGGGTATTCGATAGGATAAGGAATTCAGACGTTTTTTCCTCCCTTGATTTAGGCAATTTTCGTTCTAAAAAAAGTCTGAAATCCTCATTTTTAGAAAAATGCAGGGAGGCCAGGATCAATCTTAACAGAGGCTAGTAAATCCACAATATGAGCTTATACTACAATTTTCTATGACCATTAACATTGAACCGTATCTCATTTTTCTAAAAAAACGTGTACCCCGGATTTCTTTAACATGATTATGGCTTAGCATTGTAGATGTTTTACTGACTTTTCAGAGAAGGGTTTCTGGAAGAAGGATTTGTCCTTCAGTCCCTGTGTCAATTGATTGGTACAATTAAGAACTCATTTTACTCTTTTTTTTGTCAAGTTCATAGAGCTCGGTGGAAACTGTTTTTATTACATTTATTTTGCGTGTGCATTTTAGAAATCCTAGACTTGCATTTTCTTTTTTACAAATACGTTTTTCAAAGTATTTCAGGTGTCAGTTTTATTCAAAGTTCTGTTAGAACAAGGAATTTGATGTCTACGTTAAGATGAATTTAGATAAAAATGTATAGTTGTATGAAATTATTTTGCATGAAGCACTATTTAAGGGTGTAGTGGGATACGCAGGTGCCAAGCGGGTGCCTAGCTTCAAGGGCGGTGTGCCACTTTTGCCACGACCCCCCCTCCGGAGACCCATGGTGCTTGTAGAATTAGCGCCCCCAATAAACTCGGTTCCACTCCATTGCGACGGAATCTTGATACAGTGTTTTTACATAGGATATTTCCTTTTTAACACTAGTGATCCCAGGTTAGGGTGGGCCTTAGCGCGTCCATACCGCCGGGGTCCTTCACTACACCCTTTTTTCTCACTGGTCCTGACGAATGCCTGTGTAATTACCTTCACATAGGCTGGAACATGTTGACCTCACAACGGGTAAATCTGGACTTCTAATTTAGGTCCTTTACCCTACAAATCTTTTATACATATCCAATTGACAAAACGAATACAACTTTTTTTGACACAATTTGAATATTTTTAAATCACTCTATTCACATTGCACATATAAAAAAAAACAGCTCCGCAGTAACCTAGGGTTGCAGCACACCAGGGTGGCATTCGGCCACTCCTGGTGGGGCCCAATGATGAAGCATGTCACCAACCAGGTTGGTGATTGAGGGCTTTCTGAACAACCTAAAGAGGTTTTCCATACAGGTGATCCTGAACATGGATTACTATCACATGCTTGCTCATGTTTTGTCTTTGGCATGACGCTCCTTAGTTGTTTCTTTGATTTCTTGCTAGGGGAGTAGGAGCGTTGAGTCCATTCCCTTCCTCTCTTGTTGTTACGACTACCTTGGTTTAATTCTAGCCTTGTTTTACTTGAGGACCAGTTAATTAACTCTGGGTTATTTGTTGCTGCTATATTATGATCTCCATCTAGAGACATATATATATATATGTATACGAGTTCTGAAACACAATAAATCATAGCGGATGTGAGTATATACTGAGTATATTTTAGACAGACTTTGGCAGGCGCTATAAGTGATTAACCCTGGCCTTTTTTGTACTTATAGAGGGTGCATCTGTATTTTGGTTCGGAGCAACTTAACTACGAGCTAGTGGAGCCCACTTATTTCCAAGCTGTGGACTTGCCATCTATAGGTGATTGATTTTCCTGGCTATTTTCCTTATTTGGTATATGAAATACTCTTCCTTTATATCTAATTTCGTTTTTTATCTAGCCCTCCTTTTCACCAGGTGTTGGCACTTTTGTGCTTTATTCCTTGAACACTTGTTTATTTTATTTTTTTGGTCTTTTTGATAGCGTTTGGGTCCAGTAACTGGCTTTTTTAGTTTTCAATTATGGTTATCTTTTCTTCTCCCTAACTGCAAATTGCTCTCGCTTAGTTAATTTTTTCATCTCTTTTCTTGATTTAGTCGCAGTGGTTGATCTTGTGCTGAATGACTAATCTGCGTGAATGTCTGTAACAGTCTATCAGTTGGTTTGTAAGTGGAAGCATGAGATGGTGAGTAGCTACGCGAGTGTCAATATGGGTTAATGATTGGTTGTCTGGGTTAATGATTGGTTGTCTGAGTACCTGTATGGTTGCCTGAGTGTCTGTGTGGGTGGGAGGGTGTAACTCCCCGCATGGATGTGTGAGTGGGTGATTCAGTGGGTGTATGGGTTCATCAGTGCATCTGTGAGGGGCTGTATGAGTGAGTGTATGTATGGCTGTGCTGGAGAATGAATGGATGTCTCAGCGGTATATGTGTGAGTAACTACATATGTGAAAGGCAGTATATGTGAGTTTTGGAGTATATACCTGACTATATGTGAGAGTGATTGTGAGAGTGGCTGTATGGGTGACTATGTGCTTGTGTCAGTGATTATATAAGAGAGTAAGTATGTGTTAGTATCTGTATGAATATGCGAGGTGGAGTGTGTATTGGTGAGTAAATGGCACTGTGATTAAGTCTTGGGTGACTGACTAGGTGTGCGAGTATCTCTGTGGATGAGTGGCAGTTTGTGAGTGTCTGTATGGGTGTATGAGTGCATATATCATAAGCTGTATTGATGAGTGACTGTATCAGTGAGTGAGTGGATGTGTTTAGACCTATGAATCAGTGATTCTGTATGGGTGTATGGGTGCATATATCATAAGCTGTATTGATGAGTGACTGTATCAGTGAGTGAGTGGATGTGTTTAGACCTATGAATCAGTGAGTGGGTATGTACCAACTGGTATTGGTGTGTCTATGGTTTCGGGAATGGTAGTCTGTATTTCAGAATGTGTATATGAAAGGTCATATTAGGGTCTGAGGAGTTGCATCAGATATTAAGTGGATAATGTTATCAGTTATGTATTTTGAAAGGTCATCGGTGATGTCATAAGTGATGTTACTGACCAGGTCATGAGTGATGTAATATGTGACATCAAGTTATAGTTAGCTCAACTAACTATAACGGTCGAATTTCTCTGGTTTTGTACGAGGGAAATGTCAGACTAACTATAACATCCCTGAAACCTGTGTTTTTTTCAGTGAATTTCTAAGGTTTTTTAAATGCTAATTGCTAACTATAACGTCCCTGAAACCTATGGTTTTTTCAATGAATTTCTAAGGTTTTTAAATGCTAATTTATAACTATAACATAGTAGTCACGTTTGCAGGGTGGTGCAGAAAGGAGGCTGGACCACTGACCAGCGCCTAGGAATTCTGCTGCATAGGACTTACAGGAGGTACCAGGAGAGCTTCTTGGCCCACTAAAGTCCCTCAGGAGTAAAGTGGACTTCATCCTCCCCACCTGTAGTGTGCCTGGAGGCACGTTTATAGAGTGGTGGCAATAGGGGGCGTGGTCTCCGAAGAACTCTTAGCAATACCAATGTGTGGGGCTTACTGTAGGTAACAGGAGGGGTAGCTGTCCCCCAAGGACGTTCTTGGGGGCCAACTACTCCTCCTATTCCCTCCAGTAAGTCCCACTGAGCAGCACTGGTAAGTTCACATAGCAGGCCATGCCCCCTCTGCCCACCACTCTGAAATTGCGCTCCCTGATGCACTCTTGGATGTAGATTGAAGTTCCCTTCGCTGCGGGGGGTCCTTATGGGCCAACTAGCCTATCTGTTACTTCCAGTAAGACCCAGACAGTAGGATTGCTGAGAGTTGGAAACAGGACACGCACCCTTTCTGCACCACTCTGCAAATGCGCCTCCTGGTGCGCTCTTGGTTGGGGGATGTAGTCCCCTTGCCTCCTGAGGGTCCCTGGGGCCAAATAGCCCTCCTGTTATCTCTAGTAAGCCCCACACAGCTAGATTATTGAGAGTGGTCTGAGGCCACGCCCCCTTTTTACACCACTCTACAAATGCGCCTCCTGGTGCACTGCTGCTCGGAGAATGAAGTCCACTTTAGCCCTGAGGTCCTCAGGACACAAGAGGACCTCATCGCCCCACCAGCAGTGCCCCAAGAGGTGCGTTTGCAGAGTGGTGTAAAAAGGGGCTTGGCCTTAGACCACCGCTCAGCAATCCCACTGTGTGAGGCTTACTGGAGGTGCCAGGGGGGCTAGTTGGCCCCCAAGGATCCTCAGGAGGCAAGGGGACATCATCCCCCAACCAATGGCGCGCCAGGAGGTGCGTTTGCAAAGTGGTGCAGAAAGGGGGCGTGCCTTTTTTTCTCGTGACTCGGTTCAACTGAGTCACAGGATAGCTGCCAACACTTTTTGGTTTCGAGTGTTGGCAGCCAACTAGAATGAAGATCGGGAAGGTTCACGGATCCACCGCAGTGATCAGATATCAATATTTTTTATTTTTGAATTTCTCAAGATCTACTGAACAGATTTACACCATTTGAAAAAAAGTCGCTTTCTGAACCAAGAGCTACCTTTTTGCCAAATTTGGTGCAATTCTGTCAGCAGTTCGGGCTGTAGCCTATTCCGAAATTTCCTGTGAAAATTAACCTGGAGAAAATACTTTTCGGGACCCCCCTTTTTCTCGGCCCCCGCTTGATGAACCACTCCGAAACGTTTAAGAGCTGGACGGAGCGCCCCATTAGTTTTGAAAATTTTCCAAAGATTCATCTCACACACACACACACATACACATTCTTTATCTAGTGGCAGTCGCCACTAGGTAGTTAAAGCTAGGCCTGCTTTTCAAAAGATGGATTGGTTTTTGTTTGCAAATATCTTTGGCCCCGTTTGGTGGATCTTCACAAAACCTTTTTTTTTTTTTAAAGTACATCCACCTCAGATCCTTCCTGGAAAATTTTGGGTTGATCCATCAAGTGGGGGCCAAGACAAACGAGGGGTCCCTAAACACAAAAGGCCCATGCATTTTTCTTAGACTTCTTTAAGACAGGGCTACAGCAAAAACCGCTGAACGGAATTACACCAAGTTCAGGAGGTAGCTAGGTCTTGGTCCACAGATTGAACTCTTTGTGATTTGGTTTTAATCCGTTCAGTAGTTTTTGAGAAATTAAGGGTGAAAAATAATTTTATATTTTGGTAGTTGGGCTCACAAGAGTCTCTGAGACTCTTGAAGGGAGCATCAACGTAAAAAATAGCGTATTCTGATTGGCCCAGGGATCTGGATTTCCCTAGGGCCATCTCACACCTTTGGAGTGAGACTCCAGCTAGATCGAGTGCTCTGATTGGCAGCCAGCAATATGTGAAAAATGTTGCTGGCAGCCAGACACGAGGACTTAGTCTGCTGTGCTGAAGTTGTGTAGAAAAAAACAAGCATTGGCATAGCCAATAGGTCTCGCCTTTTGGGACCTTATAAGTGTTTAGACAGAATTATTGGCTTTGTCAATGTCCTTAAGCTATGTTGTAGAGCATTGTGAATGCTGTGCAGCATGTTGAAAAGTTATTAAAGAAAAGTGTTATAAGCATTTTTTTCACCCTATATATAACCAAGAACACATTATGTACAACTGAACGACCCTATTAAAAACAAAATGAACACAAAAACATGTGTTCTTGTTTTTTTGTCCATGCAATGCTGGCAACTTTGCCCTGCCTGTTCTAATGCTTTTTTGTTATAGTTTGTTTTGTTATGTTATGTGGGAACATAAATAACGGGAGGGTGGAGGTTTAATTACAATAGGAGCAGTGGAGGGACACTAGGGGAGAATGAACAGATGCCAGATTCTGAGGGCAGACTGAGGTGGTAAGGAGTGTTGCTAAAGTGGTGTTGAGCTGGGGCAGAGTTTATGCTCAGGTGATCCTGAATGAAACTGAGGTGATGCTGAGTGATGATGAAGTGGTGGTCTGCTGGTGCGGAGGTAATGCTGAGTGATATTGAGGTAGGACTGAGTGATGCTGAGGTGGTGCTCAGTGATGCTGTGGTGATGAGTCATGCTGAGGTGGCGGAGCTGCACTGGTGCTTAGGTGGTGCTGAGCTGGTTCCAAGGTGGTGCTAAGTGATGCTGAGGTGGTGCTGTGCTGAGGTAGTGCTTCACTGATGCTGAAGTGATGCTGCATTGATTCTGAATTGCTTCTGAGGTGGGGCTGTGCTGAGGTGGGACTGCACTGGTGGTGGTGCACTGATGTGGAGGTGGTGTGGTGCTAATGCAGAGATGGTGATGTGCTGGTGTTGAGGCGTTGCTGCACTAGAACTGAGGTAGTGCTGCACTGGTGGTGGTGCACTGATAAGTTGGTACTGTGCTGATGCTGAGATGGTACTGTGCTGATGTTGAGATTGTGCTCTGCTAATGCTCAGGTGGTGATGTGGTGGTGCTCAAGTGGTGCTGTGCTGATGCTGAGATGGTGCTGAGTGATGCGGAGGTGCTGCTGAGTCATGATGTGGTGGTGCTGAATGATGCTGTGGTGGTGGTGAATGATACTAAGGTGTTGTTAAGTGATGCTTAGGTGGTGTTGGTGTTCAAGTGGTGCTGTGCTGGTGTTCAAATGGTGCTGAGTAATGTGGAGCTGGGGCTGCGCTGGTGCTGAGGTAGTGCCGTGCTAATGCTAAAGTGGTGCTGCATTGGTGATGAGTTGCTGCTGAGGTGGTGCTGTGCTAATGCTGAGTTGGTGCAGCATTGATGCTATGCTGATCTTGGGGTGGTGCTGCGCTGGTGCTGAAGTGGTACTGAGTGATACAGAAGTAGTGGTGTGCTTGTGCGAGGTGGTGCTTAGTGATACTTAGGTGGTGTTGAGTGATACTGAGGTGGTGCTGAATGATGCTGGGGTGGTGCTGAGTGATGCGGAGGTGGTGCTGAGTGAAGCGGAGGAGGTATTCAGGTGATGCTGTGCTAGTGCTGTGTTATCATGCCTGTAACTGACATACATAGAGGTTGTTTGCATGTAGACGTTAAGTGATTTGTGCGCAGTATTGAAACAAAGGAACCCTTCACACCTAAATAAGAAATTAAATAGAAAGCCAAGCTGCCTTCTCAATAACGAAGAAGCACAGAAAAACATGTTACTTTCACAAATACATTTTTAAAATGCAGTAAAAGCTCTTCAATTTGTAAGCAAGGCAAGGAAGGGCTGTGAACAAGTCATGGATGAGGAAAAGAATGTACTAACGCATCCGAAGGCAAAATTAAAAAGCATTGTTATTCACAATACCAATAGTTTAAACTTTTGCAAAAGCGATATCTAATGTATTTTAGAGCGCCTTGTCCATCAATTGTTCTTTTTGCATTTTTCACCTCGAATGGGACAGGTATGCCCAGACGTGAGTCCCGTGCTCTCCATGTCACTGGAGTCAAGCTATCCTGGCTGATGAGGGCTGAAAGCCCGAAACAGGTCCTGGTCTGGCAGTTCGGGCTAGTCTGTTCTCATTGGGAACAGGGTCAAGACTGATTTGCTTGTGGCTGGGTCCAAACTTGGATGGCATGGTGAGCAAAAAAACGATGGATTTAGGCCCAGATCTTTGTACTGGGGTGAATGTATGACTTTGTTCTGCATTCTGTCCATCAACTGTTCTTTTTGCATTTGTCCGGGAAGTGGGCACCGCGCTCAGTATTAAAGTTTTTTTTTAAAGCGCGGTGTCCCTGAAGCGGGAGCCACCCTCATTATTAACGTTTTAAAAAATTGAAACAGAGCGCGGTGTCCCTGATGCAGGCGCCCCGCTCATTAAAGTTTTTTCTTAAATAGTGAAATAGAATGCAGTGTCCCTGAAGCGGGCGCGTCGTTCAACATGCAAGTAAAAAAAATGTTCTCAACTGAGCGGGGTGTCCCTAAAGGGGGCGCCGCGCTCAACAGGCAAGCTAGAGTGGCATAGTGCTCTATAAGAAAAGCAGCCACTATTGACTCCAGTGGCAAAGTGAGCAAGGGACTCAAGTCTGAGCATACCCTGCCAACTTAGGGCGAACAAAGAAAAACCAAAGGTGATGATGGGCGGAGCGTTGACAATACAAACACTCACCCCTAGTCAACTGATCTGGGTTTAATCCATCACCGTTCTTTAGCTCACTCCGCCACCCCAGTTCAGAGATGGCCATATGCAAATCAGTCTGACCCTGTGCCTCATGGGAACAGTCCAGCCCGAACTGCCAAGCCATGTCTTCCCTGGACCGGACTCAAGCTTCCCAGGACCGGTTTCTGGCATTACAGCCGTCTTCAGCCGGGCTTGCTTGACTCCAGTGGCAAAGTGAGCAAGGGACTCACGTCTGAGCATACCCTGCCAATTTAGGGCGAACAAAGAAAAACCGAAGGATTAAACCCAGATCAGTTGACTGGGGGTGAATGTTGGCAGGGTATGCTCAGAAACCGGTCCTGGGAAGCTTGATTCCGGTCCAGGGAAGACATGGCTTGGCAGTTTGGGCTGGACTGTTCCCATGAGGCACAGGGTCAGACTGATTTGCATATGGCCATGTCTGAACTGGGGTGGCGGTGATGGATTAATCCCAGATCAGTTGACTGGGGGTGAGTGTTTGTATTGTCAACGCTACGTCCATCAACACCTTTGGTTTTTCTTTGACCGTGTAACAAGCCAAGTTAAAGGTCCAGTCGTTATGGGAGGTAACAAATGCTGACAAGGCGGTACCAAGGAGGGACTAACAAGCTAATTTACGAATCAGAAGCCAGCATTTAGGAAGGACAATGACACAAGCCAATGACAAATATGGGCAGAGAGGGGGTGGGACTTGCAGTGCATACTCTAATACAGCATGCCCCGCGCGATGCTGCTTGGCTGGACCTAAAAAAAAAAAAAAGAAAAGCGTCCAGCACTTGCCCCCTGAAAGGCATTATTTAAACAGGATGTGGATCAAAGATGCCATATAGTGATTAGGTAAAACACGCAGCAGAAGGCAGGCGATTTTATAGGTGTTCCTAATTCATAATCGAGATAGTCAGAATAGAGGGAGAATAGATGTGAGGCCAATGTTATGTTCTGGGCCCGTGATCCGCCCCTGGCGTAAGGGGCGTGCAGTTTTGAAGTCATGTGACCGCCTATAATAAAGAAAGGCTCCGCACGCACGTACGCTATTCTGAGACGGGCGCACGGAGAGCCAGCAAGTTATTTCCCGTGTCTGACTCCTTTATTCCTAGGGCCACGTGTTAGGCCTAGTGCCGATTAGCTAAGTTGGTCCAACCCGTCTGAAGGACACAACAATTGGCGACGAGGGTGGCTGCTGAATCCTCGCTGGGTGAGGGTACTTGCCTCCTGCCCCGTGTGGCGGCCGCGAGCCTGTTCCTCGGCTCGTGGTGCTCGTGCCGTGCGGCGTACCCCACCCCCGCGCAGACCGCCGGGAGGAGCGGCCTGGTGCATGGACATCGAGTAGGTGACTCCTACCCTACTGCCGCACAGCTCACATCTGCACGGTGCTCCGGGCGGTGCCCCGCTTCAGCCCACGCATCAGGTGGTCGTGCGAAGTGCCTGGTCCGGCGCGACTGGGAGGATGGCGACGATTCCGCCCATTGAACCCTTTGTGGTGGAGGATGCGCCCTCAGCGCTCGCTCCCAAATGGAAGGAGTGGGTGGATAGACTCCTAGTATTCTTCGAAGCTACGAAGACGCACAAGGAACAGAAACGGGCCATGGTGTTACATCTCGGCGGCAAGGACATCCATTCCATTGCTCGGACCCTCCCGGAGGCAACCCCCAGAACTCATCACACGCTGATTAATGCCCTCAATGCCCATTTTGAGCCCATGGCCAATCAAGATTATGAACGATTTGTGTTCAGACAAGCGCGCCAGTTGCCCGAGGAGTCGCTGGACACATATCACACCAGGCTCAAAAGGTTGGCGCTCACGTGTGGGTTTCAAGACACCACCGAGGAAATTCGGGGACAAATTATACAGGGATGTGCGTCGGCCAAACTGAGGGAACGGATTCTAGAGGAGTCTGGCAAGCCGCTGATGGACATCCTAGCTCTTGGCCGCACGAAAGAACTCTCCAAAGCTAGGGCTGCGCACATGGAAGCTGCTTTGCAGGCATCGGTCAAAGTGGAGCCGGTTAACAAAATACAGACGCACACGCCCACTAAGTGGCCCAAGAGACCGCCCACTCAGGGTGGAGCGTCGGGACAGTCATGTGGTTATTGTGGAGGTCCGCGACACCAGATGGCAGAATGCCCAGCACGGGGCAAGCGGTGTTCGGGATGTGGCAGGCAGAATCACTTTGAGAAGGTGTGCCGATCGAAGAAATTCCGTAAACCACGCCCCGCTGTGCAGGCCATAATGGAGGGGGAACAGAGTCACAGTGATATGGATGACGATGAGGAGGAGGAACGGTCGGTGCACAAGGTACACATGATCGGTACCGCTGCCCGCCGTACCAGGCCACTGCCTCAATGCGCCATACAGGTAGCAGACCAAGATCTAATAGCAGTGGTGGATACGGGCGCGTCCATAAACCTCATGAGTGTTTCCCTCTACAGGACCATGACCACGCCTCCGGCGCTGCGTCCCACCCCCATCACCGTCTTCGCGTATGGGCAAGACACCCCTCTCGAGATTCGAGGGAAATTCAAAGCGGTGATCCGCCATGGGAACAAGACAATCAAAACCAACGTCTTCGTGTCAGAAGAAGGCCAAGGTATGCTGCTGAGTTGCAGAGCGGCTGAAGACCTGGGTGTGGTGACATTTGCCTTTGGGGTCCATGAGGAATCCGTTCAACATCTCCTCATGGAATACCCGGAACTCTTTGAGGGCATTGGCAAGTTCAAAGGCCGAGAAATTCATCTGCACATAGATCCAACGGTACAGCCGGTGGCTCTGCGACACCGCCGCATTGCGTTCCATCTACGGCCATTGGTGGAAGAGGAACTCCACAAACTGGAAGCGGCGGGCATAATCGAAAAGGTGTCGGGTCCCACCCCATGGGTCTCGCCCATCGTGGTCACCCGGAAACCGAAGCAACCCGGAGCGGTCAGGATCTGCGTGGACATGCGCCTCCCGAATGCTGCCATAAGACGGGAGCGCCACATCACGCCCACTATAGATGACCTCATCGGAGAGATGGCAGGTGCCCGGTGGTTCTCCAAGCTGGACTTGCGATCAGGGTATCACCAGTTGGTGTTGGATATGGAGTCGCGCAACATCACTACTTTCTCCACCCACATCGGCCTTCGACGATACACTCGCCTCAGTTTCGGAATTTCCAGCGCCGCGGAGGTATTCCAGAATGTCATCCAGGAGCTGATCGCTGGTATACCGGGAGTGATAAATGTCAGTGATGACATAATGATACATGCCCGCACCATCCCGGAGCACAATCAAAGGCTGGCCCAAGTATTTCGAAGACTCAAAGACGCAGGACTAACGCTCCACCGAGAAAAGTGTGAATTCCTGCGGGACCGGATAGGGTTTTTTGGATACGTCTTCTCGGCTGAGGGTGTCAACCCGGATCCGGATAAAGTAAAAGACATTAAAGATGCACCACCCCCGCGGACCGTCACTGAAGTCCGGAGCTTCCTGGGCATGGTCAACTATTGTGGTCGGTTCATCAGAGACCTGGCTAATCTCATGCTCCCCTTGCGGGACCTCACCAAAGACTCCACTCCCTGGCACTGGGGACCTGATCAAGAAAAAGCTTTCCGAGACATCAAAGAGTCTCTGTCCAACAACACCACTCTCGCCTTCTTTGACCCACGCAACTTCACGCTCATTGCTGTGGATGCGGGGCCTGCTGGACTGGGAGCGGTTCTCATGCAAAGGAAGAGAGACGACATCGACTGGATGCCTGTTGCTTTTGCGAGCAGATCTCTCACGGACACGGAACAAAGGTACTCGCAGATTGAGAAAGAAGCAATTGCCATTCATTGGGGGTGCCGACACTTTCACCTCTACATCTATGGCAAACCATTCACTGTGGTGACTGATCACAAGCCCTTGCTGTCTTTGTTTGCGGGAACCTCATCTAAACCCCCGCCTCGCATAGAGAAGTGGCTGCTTCAACTGCAAGAGTACAACTGTACAATCGAGTATCAGCCCGGAGCTAAGAACCCGGCAGACTATCTGTCCCGTCATCCCAGACCAGCCACGGCCGAGGAGATGGAGGAAGCTGAAGAAACGGAGGCCTATGTCAGGTGGGTGGTGGCGCGATCTTGCCCTCGTCCCATGTCTCTCAGTGACATTGTGAGTGCCACAGCACAGGACGCCTGCCTTCAGAGGGCCAAAGAACTTGTTCACACGACTAACTGGAATCGGGCCAAGGAGGGGTGGAAGGTGCTCACGTCCGAAGCCCAGAAAATAATGGAAAGCCTGTATCATGTCCGGGAGGAGCTCAATGAGGATGAGGCCGGATGCCTGCTGCGGGGGCATCGCTTGGTAATACCTTCAGCCCTCACTGATCAAGTAATACAGTTAGCGCATGTAGGTCACCAAGGGATAGTCAAAACCAAGGCACGCTTACGGACAAAGGTGTGGTTTCCCCTGATGGATGACATGGTGGAGCAGGTGGTAAGGACATGTGCTGCGTGTCAGGTGACTGGGGAAGCTCCTCGTGAAGCCCCGATTGCCGTGGAACCTCGTCCCCAACAGCCATGGGAGAAGGTCAGCATGGACTTTGGCAGTCTTCCGGATGGAAAGTACACGCTGGTCATGATTGATGACCATTCCAAGTATCCGGAAGTAGAAATAATAGCCAGCACCAGTGCCGAGTGTGTAATCCCGAAAGTAGAGAAGATTATTGCCACACATGGGGCTATGTGTGAAATCCGCACAGACAATGGACCCCCATTTCAAGGACAGGAATTGGCCACCTATCTATCATCTCTGGGCATTCGGCATCGACGCATCACTCCCCGATGGCCACAAGCTAATGGGGAAGCGGAACGTTTCATGAGGACTCTCAATAAAGTGATTCGCATTGCTCATGATAAAGGGCAGTCCGTGGAAATGGCCATTTTCACTTTTCTCCGCAGCTACCGACAAACCCCACATTCAACCACAGGGATAGCTCCGGCGCATCTTTTGATGGGACGGATTATACCTGATTCCATTCCTCACCATCCCCAATGGGCCCCAGCACCCGCGAATGAAGAAACAATTGCCCGCAAACGAAAGACTGCTTTTGCTAAAATTAGTCAAAAGAGAAGAGCCATGGTGACACAATTCAGCAGAGGAGATGTGGTACTTCTCCGTAACAGAGTGACCAGTGGAAAATTCCGTTTGAACTATGAAAGAAGACCTTGGCGAGTGGTTGGTGTGAAAGGAACCCGCATCACGGTGGTCCGAGGAAGAGAGACTGTAACCAGGAATGTGTCGCACTTTAAACATTTTCATGGGGGTTTGAGAGCATCGGATTCACCAACTCTGACAATAGAAACTGAAACTGCACAGGACTTGCCAGGAAGGGAGCCGACGCCTAGTCTCGAGGTCACCCAGAGTAACACTCCGAGGGCGGTGATCAAGGAGACGGAAGGCAGCGCGGAGGCCCAGGAGGGGGTGTCAGATCCGGAGGAGCCCAACATGGAGGCGCCTGAGACCAGCTCCGCCCCAGAGATAGACTGTTCAAGCCAGAGGGGCGTGGATCAAAGGCTGAGACGAAACCCGACGCCTTCCTGTCGACTACGCGATTACCTCACGTAAGACTGTTCTATGTATCAGTGTTGAATACGATGTCCAGTAATGTGTCATACTTGTTGCCAGTGGTTTTGGAAAGTGAATTTGAAGTCTATGAAGATTAGTACAATAGACTATCCATCGAGACTGCAGGGTTGCAGCTGTTTTTGAATTTAGTTTTGAGTTTTTCTTGTTTTAGGAGGAATGTTATGTTCTGGGCCCGTGATCCGCCCCTGGCGTAAGGGGCGTGCAGTTTTGAAGTCATGTGACTGCCTATAATAAAGAAAGGCTCCGCACGCACGTACGCTATTCTGAGACGGGCGCACGGAGAGCCAGCAAGTTATTTCCCGTGTCTGACTCCTTTATTCCTAGGGCCACGTGTTAGGCCTAGTGCCGATTAGCTAAGTTGGTCCAACCCGTCTGAAGGACACAACAGCCAAAAAGCGCACGCACCAGTATACAGAAACAGGCCTTTGACTTATGAAGACAAATTTCAAACTCGATGTTTCAATGCCAAGCCTTACGGACTGCCCAAACTACTCACATGTAGCTATTAAGGAAACGCATTTCATTTATCGTATTTATTTCAGGTAGCCCAATGGCTAAATGAATGGTGCCAGTTGAAAGGCTGAGTGTCTCTCTCCTAATTGTTTTTTTAGGAACGTGTTTTAGGGGCATCTGAAAAGCTGCGTGTCTTTTCGGTCTTATTTACATTTTTAAATTGCAAACCTTGTGAATGTAACTAAACACACTTTTGTAAACATTATGCCTACATACGTAAGGTTTGCAATTTAAAAATGTAAATAAGGACGAAAAGACAGGCTTGCTTGTCAGATGCCCTGTGGAGCACATTCCCAAAAAACAATTAGAAGAGAGACACGCAGCCTTTCAACGCGCACAAAAGCACCTATAAACGTGAAAGTTTAAAGAAACAAGCGGATACTTTTTCATTAGGTATAAACGTGACGTAGAATGCAAAGGCTGTAATAGTTTAGCAAACAACAGAAAGACACTCTGCCTTGCACCTTGCACAAAGTCACTGGTAACACGTCTCTCTCTTTCATTTGCTAAACTCTTACAGTATTTTCATTCTAGATAGCGTTTATATCTAATGTAAAAGTATTGCTCTGTTTTAATGTGCACAAATGCATTGTGAAATGTGAAAGTTTAAAAATGCAAGCAGATACTTTAACTCTTTTCATTCAAAGTTGCGTTTGTGCCTTTGCTAAAAGTATCTGCTTCTGTATTTAAACTTTTACATTAAACATGCACCATGGCATAATTTATCATTTTTTTCTACCACATTGTAAATTTTGATTTTGGATGAACTAAAATATACGTAAGTGGGCTTGTAAATACCACATTTATTTGCCGCGCGCTTATAAAGTAGGGTCATGTCTCGGTGGGAAGCTTCCCATCCTGTGATTTGCAGCAACTCCCTGAATGTATGATGTTCCCAAACAAGACCCATATGCAGTTCAGGAGAGCTGTAGCAAACTTCACAGCTATGCCTGTCCTTTCACAACACAACTAGTAACTATTCAGACCCCTCCCTCCTGCAGGTAGCGTCTCTCTTCCTGACGAGAAACAAATTAACCAACTCCCTTTCCAACATGCTAAACCCTTTCCAATACAAGCATTAGAAATGCATTTACTCATGCGCTGGTTAACATCTGTGGAGGTGGAGAGACATGGCGGGAGGCGGGGCGGCGGGTAGCATCTTAGTCTCGCAGTGTTTGGGAGCAATTTTTAGACGAAACCTATAAATACCTTTATGAAGCATGTACATACTTTTCCAAAATAAACACAAAAGTTTGCAAGCAAGCAGACACGTTTTGGGATGCATTATTGAATTTTTTTTTTTATTAATAGTAATTAATATTAAGTTGCAATGCACTTTAAAACGAGAACGGGACAGTGTGCATGCCTGCTATATTGAAAGTGTTCCGTTTTTAGGTCTCGCCTAGCAACGCAGTGCATGGGCTGCTCGCCTGGGCAAGATCTATTGTTGTCGGTTTTTCGTCGGGAGACAGGAGATATGCACGCGCCCGGACAGGCGATATGCACATCTCCTCGTGTAAGGCTCGCGGCTTTTCAGCACACTCATCACAGTGTGCGCATGGGACGATTTCACTTTTGCATGCTTCCACTTTCTTCTACATCATATTGTATCCGTGCAACCAAATGCTTGCTTCTTATGAACTTTTGATATCTTTTTATTGCGACCTGCTTTATGGGTATTTTTTTATATTTTTTGATTGTTGCTCGTATGTTAGACATGCGTGATCACAGTGGCATCTTGTGCTTGCGGGGCAGCCTGTGAAGGCCTCGGGATGTTTTTTGGTTTATTTTCTTTTTCCCTTTCATTCGTGGATGTAAACAATGGTACGGTGCTCTCCTACATTATTCACAACTTCGGGCAAATGAAAACGGCAGTCGTGTGGTGTCTGCCTGTTTTTATCATGGGACCCACGTTCTTTACTGTAGCGCTTCCACCTGTTCCTTGGTAGGTGGGTAGCGTGTTGCCGGGGAGCAGCTTCGCCTAGGCAACCAGTCTGCTTTATTAGGATAAGGTTTCCTGTGCTGGGCTGGTTTTGGAATTGATGCTGACATGCTGACATGCTGCATTCACTGCAGTCCTGCTTCTGGCGATATGGACGACGTCCCCTCAGTGACTGGGCCATCTTCGGGGGTTGCTGTAAGCCTAGATCTCCTGGCTATTTTTGCAACAGCTGTGGAGGCTGGGTTTCAGGTCCAGGAGGGATCCTTCTTTGGAGGGTGATGATGAGGACTTCAAGGGCCTCATGGTGCGATATGACTGAAATCTTGCAGCATGTGCGTGATAATTTGGGATTTGCTTCTTCTGCTCAGACAGAGGCTTATAATTACTTTTTTCCTCAAAATCAGCTCGCGGAATCTTTGCCCTTGCATGCTTCCAATCATCATGTACTTACTAATGAATTAATGGAAAGATGTTGAGAAGTCGTCTTTTCCTCACTTTCTTTTGAAACGTTATCCTCTGAATAAGTTTTGGGAGGAGTTCCCAGCCTTTTTGAAGATTACCAACATTATGGCTTGATAATTCTACAATGTTAATGTGGTTTCAGAATATGCATTGCCATCTAACACAGTGGTTAGTGTTTTGGTTAGCCCTGAGAGTGAGACACACTGGAGTAGTTACTGCAAGCGTCTGCCCAGCTGAGCAGGATAGGATATCTGGGGTCAGCTGCCCCAGAGTCATGGCAGGGCTCACTACTGCTAGCCCTACACAACAAGCATTTACAATGCAATAGGTCATGCATTTGCTAGAGTTTAAGCTATTGGCATTGTAAATGACAATGTCTTTTATTTATTGGTTTTAAAAATAAAGACATAAATAAAAGACCTTGTCATTTATAATGGCAATAGCTCAAACTCTCGCAAATGTGAGACCTATTGCATTGCAAATGCTTGTTGCTAGTTTGCCCTCCTTTGTAGAGAGGAGAGAGACACAGAGATTCTCTCTACAAATTACTCTTTTAAAAATAAGGTTGTCTGGAGATGCCAAGTCTTGGAGAAGACGGCTGCTCCTTAGAGAGGAGAAATGAAAATACCCTATGGTGGTTTGTGGAGGAAAGATTAAAAGCGGCGCCATTCCACAAACAATTAAAGGCGTGCTTAAAGTGGAAGCGGCACTGATGGAGGATCTGATTTCCCAAAAATATGCCATCTTGATCAGCCTTGGTAGAATGAAGGTCTCACATAGGCATGCTAGAGAAAATCTGAAAATATGCTAAATTGACCATTTTATTTCACCATATACAGTCAGTAAGTAACAGCCCACCCATTCCTTGAACCCCCTGCATATAGGCCTAAGCCAAAGGCCACCACCTCATGATAGTAAAATCCACTTGGCCCTGATGAATTCAAACATGCATTTCTGTTGCGCTGAAAACAACGAGGTAGCTTGAGCAACCATGAAAGTGCCGTAGCTTTCCACAGTACAATTGCAAGACACCCTCGCACGCACGTACACAGCCAGCTGGTACAAGTTGGTACCATTGCTACATTATTTTGAAAGATAAGCTTGCTCAAGTGAAACCGCAGCTGTAGCTTTGCAATAGTGGCACCTGTCTCCGCTCTCACATATATTTTTAGAAATATATACGTGACAAGTTGTTCATTGTTTATGTTCTGCGGTCGAGCATGGCCAAACCACCCGCTCAGACCACCTGACCATTTCCGTGTCCCTAGGATATGCGGTCAAGCCACCTGCGTCAGAAAGTGCGTCAGAACAGTGTCAGTTCTGCATTTTTCAGGTATAAAGGATCCAACACCACAATCAGAAGCCAGAACTCTTCTGCTGTGACCATAACATGCGTGAGTTCTCCGGCCGGCCGTTTATCTGATTTGGGACTTTCAGGCCTCTTCTCAGGTGGTAACTCCCAATACAGATAACTTCTTTGTTCTTTTTTATCTCGAACTGCAATTGGTATTTTTCATCCACACCCAATTCCTTGCATTTAGGGTCTCTTTAAAGCATTAGATCTTGCAGGGCTAGTCTCCTTAGTTAGGTGCTTCTAGGCACTAGACTTTATAGAGTGTTCTGTATTCCCTAACTAATTTCAATTGTGCCTTTTTAAAGATCCTAGGGGCCAGATGTATGTCGCCAAATACCGGTCGGTAAAGGCCGATTTCGGCCGTTACCGACCGGTATTTGGCTTTTGAGATGTAGGTGGGTCTGAATTTACAGAATCGGTATATTTACCGATTCGGTAAAATTACCACTTCGGTATTTTACCGAATCGGTAAATATACCGATTCTGTAAATGCATATGTAGGTGACACTCCTAAGAGTGCCACAGGCCCTTAAGAGTCGGTATTTTACCACCCAATCCTATTGGGTGGTAAAATACCGAATTCAGGTGTGCATGCACATCTGTGCATGCACACCTGTGCCATGTGACACACAGACATGCCCTTAGGGCATGTATGTGTGCCACATGGCACACATGCCTGTACTTGGGGTGCTAGAGGGTGTCAAAGTGACACCCCCTGCACCCTTGCAGGATTCGGTATTTACAGAATCTGTAAATACCGATTCGGTATTTCACATTGATTCCTATGGGCTTCAAGGCCCATAGGAATCAATGTGAAATACCAATTCGGTATTTACAGATTCGGTAAATACCGACTCTTACAGAATCGGTAATTCTTTACCTACATCTGCCTCCTTCCTATTTACCGACTCTTAAAAACTGATTCGGTATGAGTCGGTATTTAGGAGTCGGTAAATAGGAATTACCTACATCTGGCCCCTAGTCCCTTGCATTTTGGGTCTCTTTAAAGTGTTAAAACTGCATGGATAATTCTCTTCAGAAAAGCTTGTTTCTAGGCACCATATTTGCATAGAATGTAATCTGTGTCTTCTTGAATCTCTAATTGATGTAAACGTGTCTTTTAATAGATCCTTATTCCAGCTTGTCTTATAAAAGTTTGAGCATTTGTCATCTAGCATTTATGCCTGACAGAATGAAGTCAGATTTTCTCAATGGTTTTGCTTAGTTACATGAAATGATATGCATTTAGTGAAATACTTGTGGTTTAATAATAAAAGTGCCACTTCAAACATGGTTCTTCGTCATCTCATATCTTTCTTCCTTGTTACTCAGTGAAGGGTTGATGCGGAGTAGTTTGTGGCTTGTGACCACAGGTGACCACACCCTAAAGGGGCTTCCAATTTCCCCTTTAACAGCACCATTCACAAATAAATAATAAAGGCACAAGGCCATGCAGTATGGTAAACCACAGTGCTCACCTCTGCCACTCCTTACATTTCGAATTAAAGCAGCACAGTGGAAAAAGACTAGAGAAAGGTGCATTGTTATGCACTAGTTACATTTTAAGTGAAAGCAGCCTTACAATGCCCTTTAAAACCAGATCAGGACAGTGTGCCATGTCTGCTACAGCAGTATATCAAACAAGTGGTTCCAGCTGAAGCAGCGCATGTCACCCAAGCAGTAAGAGTACCTCATTAAAGAAAGTAGTGCTCACAAATTAAATTAACAGGTAACGTATAACAATCAAAGTAAAAAGTCCAGTCCTCATGGGCGGTAAACAAATGGAGACAAGGCGGTATCAAGGAGCAACTAACAAGTCTCAGAATGAATCAGAAGCCAGCGTTTACGAAAGACATTGACAAAAGCTAATAAAAAATATGGGCGGAGAGTGGACGGGCTACTATTCCATACTCTGCTACTGCATGCCTCACAGAACGAGCAGTGCATGCGTGCTGCCGCTAGGCTCGACCTAAAAAAGGTTATATGGGGCAAGGTAGGGATACCCTGACCCCCTAGGACCCATGAAGAAGACCCCACTGGGGTAAAAAAAAAAAGAAAAAAACAGGCAAAAAGTGCTGTGATCCAGTGAGACACTTGCAGGATTGGGAAAAACAAAGCAAAAAACAAAATGGCGGCCAGGTTGCATTTTTAAATTTTTTATTTTTACTATAAGCCCTCGAGAGCCTCCCCCGGGCCAAAAATTATTTTTATGAGAGGGGGAGTGTGTTGCCCCCATCCCTGACCCATTAGAGGCCCAGGCAATGCCACACACTGGGCTGATCTTATAATTTATGGGGAGGGGGCTGCGCGGCCCCCCTCCCCAAGCCTCTAAAGGCCCTAGGGAGCCCACCCCCGCTGCAGAATATGCAGCAAATAGGAAGGGGGCCAGACAGCCACTCCCTCCCCAAGCCTCAAAATGCCATAAGGAGCCCATCCTGAGGCCAAAAATACATTTCAATGGGAAGAGGGCCGTGTGTCTGCCCTCCCAGAGCCTGAAAGGGCCAGATGGAGCTCACCCCCAGGGCCGGCTCTGCAGGGCAAAGAAACTGATAAAAATATTGATCCTATCCTGCAGGGAGCAGCATTAGTTGCTGCTCCATGCAGGCGGGAACAATGACAGCTCCCTCTGTATGCGAGGAACCGGCTGGGGACATGGGGCTTTCGCTGCAGCCCCTAACGACAGTATGGTGAATGCCCTGTGTGAGCACCCACCTTTAAAGAGTGGAGGCCCCAGGGAATAGGGTCCCTGGGGCCAAAAACACCTGGGGCAGCGGTGACACACATGCAACTCCCCCCCTCAAAAGGTTGCTGGACCCTGGGGGATGGAGTTCCCGGGCCCAAAATCGACCCTGGAGAGGGGCTGTGCGGCCCTCCCTCCCCCTCATAACAATGTCGGGCACTGGAGGATGGGGTCCTCGAAGCCAAAATTGGCCTTGTGAGCGGGCCAGGCATGCCCCCTCCTCCTCAAAATAATACTGGCCCCAGGGAATGGTGTCCTCATGGCTGAAATCTAGAGGCCTTGGAGAGCCCACCCCCCAAGGCCCATATTTTGCAAAATGGGGAGGGTTCTGTTTGGGAGTAGCATTTTTAAAACTCCCGCCAGGTGGTAGCAAACACCAAGTCCACTCCCAGCGGTTGGGAGCTTCACAAATGCTTCTGCCCACTGTGAGCGGACTTTTCATCTGTTACCCTGCCTGCACTGAATGAGCTCGACTAGTGGTACTTGACTAGGATTCGGCGCCACAAAGGAAAGTTCACCTTGTGATTCTTAGTCACAAGAGAACCACCTCCCCTTTTCTAGATCGGCAAGAGCCACAAAGTTGCTTAATACTCCTTTTAGCACACGTTTAGTATTACGATTTCAACAGTATACATGTGTTTCCACCATCCATCAATCATTCAATCATAAAAAAAAATTCAGTTCCTCTTCATTCAGGGTTGTCGTTGTTGTTATTTTATTTCTGGAGATGTCACAGCCGACACGTGTTTCGTCGTTATGGAGTATCGGTTATCAGTTTAGACAGCTTTTCCGCTGTGATTTTGAAGTTCAAGCCTCCATCCCCACGGGTAAGCAAACACTGCACATTTGATATGGCAGAGGGGACGGAGGCTTGAACTTCAAAATCACAGCGGAAAAGCTGTCTAAACTGATAACTGATACTCCGGTTACAACTTGGATGAAATCGCCTATCACGTACGAAGTCCCCAAACAGAACCCCTTTGAGGGTTGGAATTATCACCTCAGCAAAAAAAAGAACAATACCCTGGAGAATAGCCTTGAAAAAGTTGTGGGTTACATCCCCATAATGACGAAACACGTGTCGGCTGTGACATCTCCAGAAATAAAATAACAACAACGACAACCCTGAATGAAGAGGAACTGAATTTTTTTTTTATGATTGAATGATTGATGGATGGTGGAAACACATGTATACTGTTGAAATCGTAATACTAAACGTGTGCTAAGGAGTTTTAAGCTGCCTGCACTGAAGCAGGCAAGGAAACAGGTGAAAACATTGCTCTCACCCACCGAAAGCAGCATTATAGCTAGTCCCAGTGGGTGGGAGCAATGCCAGCACCCACTGTTCTCGGGGAACCGGTTGGGGCCACGCTACCTTGGGGCTCTCCCCAAGTGCCCTCCTCCCCCTGCAAAATGCTGCCATGCCCCAGAGGCCAAAATCAGCCTAGGAGAAAGGTGCTGCAGGTCCCCTTCCCCATCACAATTTTGCTGGGCCCCGGGGATAGGGTCCCTGGTGCCCTAATTGGGAGAAAGGCTGCACGTATCCCCCTCAAAAGAATGCCCAACCCCGGTGGATGGGGTCCCGAGGACCTATATCGGGTCGGGATTAGGGACAATGCTCATTCCCTTCTGCCTCAAAATATTGCCAGGTGCTAGGGGTCCTGGGGCCAAAATCAAGAAGCCCCAGGGAGCCCAACCTGTGCCAAAATATAGTAAAACGGGGATAAGGACCACCCTCCACCCTATTCGAGCCTGTAAAGGCCCTGGGGAGCAGACTCCCATAGCAGATTCCTTAAAGGGAGGGAGCCGCGAGGACCACGTCCCTGTGAAATTAATGGGCACAGGGACTGATCCCCCGGGTCCGGCTCAGATGCTATGTTTCGGGGAGCCCACCCCTGGGACATAGATGCTTTCATGCCTGCAACTGTGTGGGAAGGGAAACCTGTGTTTTTAATGAGCTAGCCGGAGCATTTTCAAAGTTATCGCCAAACAGGAGCAAAAACCAAGTCTGCTCGCAGTGTGTGGGAGCTTCAAAAATGCTTCAGCCTGCTGGGAGCAGACTTTTTATTTTATCTGTTTGCCTTCCCACACTGAAGCAGGCAGGTAAACAGGTGAACATAATGCTCAGGCCTGCTGGGAGCAGCATTAGTATCTGTTCCCTTTGGTGGCAGCAACCCCTTCTCCACCTGTGTGTGGGGAGCCGGCTGGGGACACAGGGCTTCCACTGAAGCCCCCAATGACAGCATGGTGGGATGCCTAGGTGAGCACCAGGACACCCACCTCTAAAAGGTGAGGATCCCGGGTTTGAAATCAGCCAGGGGTGGGGGGCAGCATGCACATAACACAAGCTTGCTTTAACTATGGGGTTGTATGTATGATAGCAGTATTGACGCTTCATAATATTCTGAGCTATTCTGCATTAACTTTCATAGCTCTAATAGTATACCCATTTACAGAGCAATGTGTATAAAAAGAGCTTGGATGATATCATCAATTATTTAATTTGAGATGTCATAAATGATGTCATGATTGATGTCATATGTGAGGTCATAGGCAGTATGGCAGATGCGCAAATTATAATTTGTGCTGCAAACTATAACTTGCGAATTTCTGCTTTTTTTATTGTTACATTTAAAACATGAATGTCATTGATAGATTCACCTAACTATAACCTTTGGTTTTTTTCAGTGAAAAAAAGAGACAGACAGACAGACAGACAGACAGACAGACAGACAGACAGACAGACAGATAGATAGATAGATAGATAGATAGATAGAT
Source organism: Lissotriton helveticus (assembly GCF_964261635.1). Taxonomy (NCBI): domain Eukaryota; kingdom Metazoa; phylum Chordata; class Amphibia; order Caudata; family Salamandridae; genus Lissotriton; species Lissotriton helveticus. The sequence goes on from NC_136069.1 coordinate 1,153,542,463, forward strand.
AGATAGATAGATAGATAGATAGATAGATAGATAGATAGATAGATAGATAGATAGATAGATAGATAGATAGATAGATAGATAGATAGATAGATAGATAGATAGATAGATAGATAGATAGATAGATAGATAGATAATCTTACTGGCGGCAGTAGGTAGTTGCAGTTAGTACCTAGTTTCCATAGGAAGAGAGTTTTTATTTGCTAATACCTTTGGCACCATTTGACGAATCTGCATTAACTTCTCAAAACTAGTTTGTCATTCACTTCAGCTGCTTTCTGGAAAATGGGGGTGATCCATTTAACAGGGGCTAACAAAAGGGTCAGATCCCAAAACATGTTTTCCCCGGGAAACGACCTTAACAACGCGGTTAAAACACTGCAATACATCTACATATCTGCTGTTACCACGACTTGCACTGGAGGGCGCTCTACACTAATGAATTGTGTGATTAACTATTCCACACCATCCCTACTGTACGTAGGCTGGAGTTGAAATAGTAAATCATACTATTCCTAAGTGCAGCGCCCTACAGCGCAAGTCGTTGTAACGACTTGCGTTGTAAAAACAGCGATGTAATATACCGGGATCAAAATGATCGTGTTGTAACAACATACATCCGTTTTCCCCTTGCAATTTCCCATAGGAATTTTAGATACGACTACAGCCCGAACTGCTGAACGGAATTACACCAAATTTGGTAGAAAGCTAGATCTTGGTCCAGAAAGAGTGCTTTTTATAATTTGTTGTAAATCGGTTTAGAGTTTTAATGTACAAAGATTTATGTATATCCAGAGATGCAGATACACTATAGATCCACCATGGCGGATCTGTACTCTAACAGCAATGGCATGATGGCTGGCTACAACCTGAGAGAAAAGTTGAAGCTGCCATTTTGTGCTTCTGGACTCAGTCACCAGGGGGGGAAATAAAATGTAAAAGTCATAGAAGGAGGTCAGGGTTGAGGTACCATGACCTCCATGGGACTGATGGAGGGGTCTATGAGGGACCCCTCATGGACAAGAAATTGACCAAAAATGTTTTTTTAGTGAATGAGGGTCCATGGATCCACCGCGGCACTCAGCACGACTCCCTGTGTGCTCTGTGGCAGATCTGTGGATTCAGACCCCAATTAAAAAAACAGATGCACTCACTCGCAGACCCACAAACACTTACACACCTACACAACCACTCACACACCCATACAGCCACTCACAGACTCACAAAACTACTCACACACCCACTCGCAGACCCACACAACCACTAACACAGCCTCTCACAAACCCACACAGCTGCGCATGCACCCACAAAACTCACACACCCACTCACAGACACAAACAGGCACTCACAGACACAAACAGCCACTCATACACTCACTTGCACACCCACTCACACAGCCACTCACAGACCCAAACTGCCACTCACACACCCAAACACATACCCACAAGACTGCTCACACACCCACTCCTAGATGCACAGCCACTCACACACCCACTCACAGACCCACAAAACCACTGCCACACAGCCACTCAAACACCCACACAGCACTCCCACACCCACTTACACAGCCATTCACACACCCACACACAGGTATTGATAGACTTATAGAAATTGCAGTAACATATGTTTGTATTAAATGTGTTCTCGTTTTAGTACTGAATGTGTGCTTTTGGTTGAGAAGGGACTAGCAAAACTATGTAAAGGGAGTAGCAAAACTATAAAATGAATGAAAAAAATAAACAAAGACTTGGTGCATTGCATTTATAGACAGACTAAATAGGTCACCCTACATACATTTTTTAATTTGTAGTTTTAAAATATATAATAAGAATGCATGTGTAAATAAAATGTATTTATAAACTTATGAAAATGTATATTAGTAAATTGAACTGATGGGTCAAATTGTAGTAATTTATATGAAGAAAAAAAATAAAATTCAAAACAACAAAAAAACAAAGGTAAAAGAGACATTATAGATAGGAAATAGAATTAAAAAAGCCTTAGAAATTCACTGAAAAAAAACAAATGTTACAGGAATGTTCTAGCTGGGTTCAGATTTTAAACACAAAACCATAGAAATTCAGCAGTTATAGGTACCAGAGCTACCTATACCATACGCCCCTTGCTATGTTCTGCTTATGACATCACATAATATATCACTCATAACATGGACAGTGACATCACTGATGCCATCTCAAATGACATCACTAATTCCATCATTCAACAAAGTAAACTTCAATATACTTCATAAAATACCATTTATATATTTTTTAAATAAGAAAAGGAGACTAGTGAGAGATTTACAGCCGAGATCTCACCTACTACACTCACTTATCACCCAGGAGAGAGTTGTCAGTGGATAGTCCCGTCTCTGCTAAACTACTATTCTAAATACTATTGACATATATACACAATATAAGACATCTAACCATATAGGCTAGTCTATCGTAAACAGCATCGCCATTCCTCAACCTGGAAGGGAGGTTTTAGTGCAGACATCAGTTTTACACAAACCACTACAACACACACCCAGTAGAGAGGTCTTAGTGGACAGGCCACTGTGTCCCAAAATACTAGTCAAATATTATTCATCCCGGAGAAAGGTGTCAGCAGAGCGGTCAGTCTATTGCAAACCACTACTACACAGAGCCATCACCCTAGAGAGGGTTCTTAGTAAACAGATGAGTTTATTGCAAACTATTTCTACACTCATACATCACAAAGGAGCGAGGTCTAAGCAAAGTTCCCAGTATGTTGTAAAACATAACTATACTCAGCCATCACTGTGGATTGAAGTCTCAATGAACAGCTTAGACTGTCGTAAAGCACTTCCATACACATACATCAGCAGGGGACATGTGGTAGCAAAGAGGCTAGTTCACTCATAAACAGTACACCCGCTTTAAAAACTGGATTATAGTTCAGATGATACATTTTCGAAACACTAACACTCTGTAGTACAGAAAGAATAGTAATTTAACTTGTACAGTGACTCAGTGTATATCTTTCACTGTCAGAAACGTTGGCGAAAGACTAACACTCACTGGATGATGTCATCAATGATGTAAGTTGAGATGTCATGAGTGATGTCACTGACCATGTCATGACTGATGTAATATGTGAGGTCGTAAACGGGGGAGAAAGTTATAGTTAGCTCAGGTAACTATAACTGCTAGATTTCTGTGGTTTTGAGCCTGTAAAATCTGAAGATAACTATAATGTCCCTATAACCTTTGTTTTTTACAGTGAAAATATGTATATATATATATATATATATATATATATATATATATATATATATATATATATATATATATATATATATATATATATATATATATATATATATATATATATATATACTACCTACTGGCGGTCGCCAGTAGGTATATATAGTTAGGATTTTTTCTCTATGGGATTTTTGAAAATTCTATGTCTAATAACTTTGGCGTTTGTGGACGGAATTGGCTGAAATTTTCAGGAAAATGGAACATTTTGTTTCTGAGCAGCCCCTGAAAATTTGGGGGGGTTTCGTCAAGGGGGGGCCGAGAAAAAAGGGGGGTCCCAAAACATGTTTTTAACATTGAGTTTCCCATAGGGCGGTTGGCCTCACTTTTAGCCCGAACGGCTGAATGGATTTGCACGAAACTTGGCAAAATTGTAGGGACTGGTAGCCCGATGTGCCTTTGCTAGGTCTCAATATATGTGCTTCAGTGGATTATGAGAAATTAACGTTCAAAAAAAGATATATATCTGTAACAGCGGACCGGGCAGCGCTCCGGTTCGCGGACTTTTCGCGGTACGGAGCTTTGTGAAGCGAAGCTGATTGGTTCTCCGGCGTCTGTGAACATTCCAAACAGTCCGTAGCGGCCGCCATCTTGTCTCTCGGTAGGATCGAGAGACAAGAGGAGGCCAAAGCGAAGGGGCAAATGACCATAAGGGGGCATAGTAGATCCTCGCTGACCCCCTAGGTTTGATGTGGAGGTTTTAAAAGGGCCCCGCGGGGCAAAAAAAAAATAATAATAATAATCGAACGGCTGAATGGATTTGCACGAAACTTGGCAAAATATTAGGGACTGGTAGCCCGATGTGCCTTTGCTAGGTCTCAATATATGTGCTCCAGTGGATTTTGAGAAATTAACGTTCAAAAAAAGATATATATCTGTAACAGCGCTCCGCTTCGCGTACTTTTCGCGTTACGGAGCTTTGCGAAGCTGATTGGTTCTCCGGCGTCTGTAAACATTCCAAACAGTCCGTAGCGGCCGCCATCTTGTCTCTCGGTAGGATCGAGAGACAAGAGGAGGCCAAAGCGAAGGTGCAAATGACCATAAGGGGGCATAGTAGATCCTTCCTGACCTCTTAGGTTTGATGTACCATTTTGCCAAGTTTGGTGTAATTCCATTCAGCCATTCAGGCTGTAGACGTATGTAAATGTCCTAAGGAAAATTGCATGGGGAAAACACATTTGAAAGTGTTGAAATTTAGAACCAATTAAAATGTTACTTTGGTTTTGTATTTGTGTGTGATGAAAGTTAATTGGTTATGTATATATCTCAAATGAGAGGAAACCACAGCCATTTTGTGATACTACTGTCTGAGGTACATTTGTGAGGAATTTTTGGTGGTGAATTTCTGGTGTTTGATTTACACAGTACTAACACTTCTCCTACTTTTAAAAAGGTGAGTTGTTAATTTGTAAGGGGAACTATGTTGTACACTTGAAGATAATTTGAGAAATGTTTTCTGTTATTTATTTGCAGTCCTTCTGTTATACTAAATACTTGATAAAGTTAGTTTTATATTATGTATTACTAAAAACGATAAATGAAAGTGATTATTTTTTTCTGCAATTTACAGCAAGCAATTTCAAAATAAAATGGCTCACAATGAAGAGACCGTGGCAATTTCTTTTGAATTGTCCACTACATTGATTGAAATTGACAGCACCAATAATGAAATATTGTCACAAGGAGGAGATGACTTGAATGATTCCACTACATTGATTGAAATTGACAGCACCAATAATGAAATATTGTCACAAGGAGGAGATGACTTGAATGATTTTTTTGATCAATCTGTTGATGGCGAATTTATCGAATGTTTGGAGACCATAGAGTTACAAGAATCATCATTGCAGACTTTTAATGAGGAGATTCCAGATGAGATGATTGAAGAGGAAATTCCTGATGAGGACATGTTACTAGTTCTTTCAAATTTAGAAAATTCAGAAGAATAAATTTATATTTAGAAATCAAAAATTGTTTGAGACATTATTCATTTTTATTTTTAATTTATGAGGTTGTAGCGAAGTGATTGTAGTATAAAATGAGACTTATAGTATAGAGTGCAACATTTTTATGTTACATGGTAAGTTTACTCATATTTACTTCCCTTCTCCCACTATATTATCTCCAATGTGTATTTGACATCTCTTCTTCATCTCCGGCCTCCTTTCTCTCACTGTGTGTCTCTGATGCATCTTATCGCTGCTATTTTGTGTAATTACAGAAGAGAGTAAAATAAAATAGTTCGGAACGTGAAAAGGGGGCAAAGTAGAGTAGCCCTCACCCCCTAGGCCTTCTCAGGCGGTCCCAAAAGGATCAGTTTCTGCTTTCCTGAGAGATTATGGTATGAGTTCCATATACCACAATAATTTGCATTACAACATGCAAGATATATATCTCCTATTACCAACTTTTGGAGATATTCGCGCTAAGCGCGAATATCTCCAAAAACTAACACCTGCCCTGAGCAGTTCTTAGCCATGTTATCCAATGGGAGGTGGATAACATGGCTAAGAGCATTAGCTCGGTAATGCATGAATATCGCTGAGTTTTCAGCGATATTAATGCATTGCGGTCGTTTTTTATCGCATTTGCGATAAACCTTGATAATAGCAAGGTTTATCTTCGATAATTTCTGACGATGCTTAGCGGTAAAAAATTCGTTGGTAAGCATCGTTAGCGATAAATATCGCGTAACTTTGGTAATATGCACCAACGTCTGTTAACGTTCGATTCGAAGGAAATGAGGAAGTGTTGAAAAACATTGTTTGCGCCATCTTGCCTTTTTTGAAATGCCACACTTTTGTCGTGCACGGCAGCCATTTTAGATGCCTTGACCAGACCCACTCTCTGCACGCTGTCGATTCGTAGCATGGCTCCCCCTCGCAAGCATCTTCCCCAGGCACTGGTCACCCCCGCTCTCTGTGTTATGCATGGGCAATAAACCTCTCCCCATCTGCGCTGCTCTTCCCTGAGAATCACACTCTGTGCCTGCCCGACACCTCCCTTTCGCCCTATTCACTACCGCACCCTCTGACACTCCTCTTCCTCTGTGTCCGATTGTCCAGGCTATCAGCTAGCCCTGCAGATGTAGTTTATGGCCCCAGCTGTAAAGAATCACCCCTCTTCAAAGGAGTTATAGTAGATCAAGGCCCACACCCGATGAGATCCGTCACACCACACGTGTTCCTACTATCTGAAAACCATCCTGTATTGTGATTGGGGAGGGGACTGAGCCTGAAGCGGAAGATTCCAGGGATGACTCTTTGTACATCAAAGTTTTTACATTTATGTTTCACATTAAAAATATATAGCACTCCAACAAAGTAGTAGGATTATAAAACTTTAATAACTTATAAATATATACAACAAAACAAAAACAGTAAAAACATTTAAACAACGAAGAGACCGTGGCAATTTCTTTTGAATTATCCAATACATTTATTGAAATTGACAGCACCAATAATAAAATATTCTCACAAGGAGGAGATGACTTGAATGATTTTTTTGATCAATCTCTTGATGGCGAATTTATCGAATGTTTGGAGACCATAGAGTTACAAGAATCATCATTGCAGACTTTTCATGAGGAAATTCCTGATGAGGACATGTTACTAGTTCTTTCAAATTATGAAAATTCAGAAGATGTTGCCTGGGGGTGGGTCGTCAGTAGCAGTCTGTTGTGCGAATAGTTCCAAGGCAGCAGAACGCGCTGAAATCTAGATGGCACGAAGGTGATGTCTAGTAAGTTGCCGCCCAGCAAATAACGGCGTGGGGCGCCGCGGGGGTGAGTGAGTCCAGTAGGCACCACAGCTATTCTTACCGGCATTGCAGAATTACTGCTGGGGACAATGCCTGTGCTGTAGCAGGGTCACAGCAGAAACAAAAAGGATTCTGTTGAAGATGTTGTTGGTTTTCAATTTGAAAACAGTTCTGGTGTCAACTGCTATGCTAATGTAGTGGTTAATGTTTTGTTTTCTCTAGAAAATGTAAAAGAGGGGGAGGCAGTCCAAAGTTCTGGTAAAAGGGCAAAGGAAAGGATCGGTGGTTTGAACTATCAGTCAAAAAGGGGAGGGGGTGCAACAATTTTTCCTACCGGGTCACAGTGTGCTTTCACCGGAACTGAGGTTTGCAGGATTCTAGTAATTCAAAGTGAGGCTGGCGCCAGCATGGGAGCGCCGACGTCCCACGGATACAGTTTCGTCACTCCACGGGCGATCATGGCAGTCATTCCCCATCGGGGGTGTCTGCGGGGGTCGGAGACTCCCGCGGCTCCTCTAGAATCTTCAAGGTCGTGGAGGACTACGGTGGTGGAGTCAACCAGTGACCGGGCCATTTCTTTATGCTGGGCCCGCTCTTGCCAGGTCGATCGCCATTTTGAGAGTTCGGTAGCTACTGGCGATCGCGGGGTCAAATGAGCGGACGGGCTCCACCCTGCCGGGCGAGACGTTGCAGCATCGCCACAGTGGAAGAACCCTTTTCCGGGCGCCTGGAGCGCTGAGGGTGCAGGTGGGAAGCCTCCACTGGGGAGGCGGGAGAGGCCTGTTCGCACCGTCTCTCCCTCCCAGTGCACCCCACGGCGTCTCGCTTGAGATTTGTTATGGCCGGACCAGGCGATGTGGACGAGGGGGGGGGGTCGGAGGCATGTGCAAGACATCCCCCCAGTGTTGTCAAAGCCATTATTGAAGAAAGAAGAAATGTCCCGTCCGTCTTCGGGCCGGGCTTCCGGTGGATGTCGGCCGGACGCCCCTTGCTCTGGCCCCATGAACGGGTTCCTTGGTTTATCGGCTTCAGCCGGATCCCATCGGCCCCGGCCGTTGGTGGCCGGACCGGTAGAGAATGTGGCGGGACTACCTGAAACTGTCAAGGGCCACCGCGGCCGGACTGGGAGAGAGAGGGGAGGGTCGAGGACACGGACATTCCCCCCCCTGCAACTGTCCAGCGTTGTCAATCCCCCTGGCCGGGTCCCGCTGGCCTCGGCCTCGGCCTCTCCTCCGGCTACACCCTACGTGATGATCTCCGAGGCGTGGCAGCAGGACCCGCCTTATATGTGTTGCTTCCGGCTGGGCGTAGCCGAAAACCTGTTGCCCTTTGGAAGTTTCTAGAATGGGGCGGATGTCTGCTGACTTCTATCTTTCCCAGTTTGCCGTTATTTGGCCGTGGCAGGCGGTGGGACAGACACGTTTTGGGGCAGTGAGGGGCAATGTTTTCAGGTTTCTTATTACGGGCTTACTTCTAACGTTTCTTGTTTCTAGGACAATAATAGGTTTTATCATTACGTATTGTTATCGTTTCTTTGTTTGTTATTTAATAAAAAGTTCATCAGTGGCCTACTGATTTTCGTTTTCCTATTCTTTTCTTTCCAGGTTGTTTCATGCTAAAGTTTCTGTTAACAGGATACAGTGATCACTTCGTTATTATTGCATATGTCCTTTTCACTAGGGGTGCTCTCTTGTTGGGCCAGATGACCTATCTCTAGTAAATGGTCCGGGTGAAACAGGTGCATCAATCAGTGGGGAGTAGATAGGCATGACAGATTACAACGGGGGAGAAAGGTCCGCATTACCTACACTTTCACTACTTGCAAAGATTTTCCTACGTTTATTTGCAAACAGGGAATACCTCCAAAAAGAACTAATTCCCAAACAGTCAATGTTCGGACAATCAATCAATCAATGAGGAATGAAATAGGTACGACGTGTTAAAGGCTTGCGTTACCTACCCTTCACTATCTGCAAAGGGAGAGAGAATATTCCTATTCTTCCTCGTTTGCAGGCAGAGAAGATCCTTAAGAGAACCAACTTCGAACAATTCAATGCTCGATTCAAACAATCAACAAGGGGTACTGTGAACACAAATGAACGCCGCTTATGTACATACACATTGCTATTTTCAACAGGTTGTTCCTAATGTTTCTATTTTAGCGAGGTCAAAAAGAGATCCCATTAGTGGCCTACTGATTTTGCTCGATTCCTTTTGTTTTTTTACACGATTTTTCGCTATCTGCAAAGACTAAACAGAGTATTGCGACTCTGTGCTTGTTTGTAAATAGAGAATGAACCAAAGAGAACAATCAATCAAATGGAGAGAGAAGCAGGCACGACGGATTACAAGGGGGGAAAGGCCTGCGTTAACTACCCTTCACTATCTGCAAAGAGAGAGTACTCCTAATAGAAATGAGGGGTGGGGGGCAGCATTCAAAGCAGATCAGTGTGCATAAACACGAAAATGTTTTTACTTACCACGTACTTGACATTCGACAGCTTATGATATTTGCTATTAAAAAACCATTGAAATTCACTGAAAAAACCATAGGTTATAGACCATATATAGTTAGGAATTAGCATTTACAAAACCTTGAAAATTCACTGAAAAAACCATAGGTTATAGACCATATATAGTTAGGAATTAGCATTTACAAAACCTTGAAAATTCACTGAAAAAACCATAGGTTAGAGACCATATATAGTTAGCTGGACATTTTATTGACATAAAACCAATGAAATTCCATATATAGTTAGTTGCACTAACTATATATCGCGCACCCGCAATCCACTGCTGATGATGTCACATATTACATCATTCATGACATGGTCAGTGACATCACTGATGACATCACTGATGACATCTCAAATGACATCACTGATGACATCACTGATGACATCTCATTTGACATCAATGACCACATCACTGATGATATCATTCATGTGACAATACAATGCATCTCCTCACATTTTAATATAACCTCTGTTTCACCCAGTGTTAAATACAGAGTATAATTTTTGAAACCATTGACACACCAATACTAGTTACTACATACGCACTCACTGATTGCTACGTCTACACACACCTTCACTCATTCACCCATACAATCATTCATACATACAATCACTCATCTTTACAACACTATCATATGCACTCATACACCTATACAGACACTCACAGTCTGCCACTCATCCATGGAGTTACTCACACACCTAGTCAGTCCTGTAAAGAATCAATGACACTTCCATTTTCTTGTCTATACAGTTAAACATAGAGCACCTTACATTTTCAAACATATACTAACACATACTTACCTTCTTATACAATCATTGATACAAGTACACATTGATCTGCACAGAGTCACACACCTCCCAGCTAGCCACACACACACTCAGTCTCCCATACAAATACTTGGGCAATCAATCAATAACCCATATAGTTAGTCATATAGCTACTGATCAACACATGCAGCAGTTTACAGAACAACAGACATAATGATGCACAAATTAAGACAGTTTAGTCACTAACCCATGCACTCAGTGAGACACATTTAATCACTCACTCATACAGTCAGTCATGCACCTACTAAATCCTTCGTCCAGACACTTACACATCCACTCATTCTTCAATATGTAAGACATATTTAAACTTTACAGAAACAAAAAATCACTGGATGTTGTTATCAGTGATGTCATCAGTGATGTCATTTGAGATGTCATCAGTGATGTCATCAGTGATGTCACTGACCATGTCATGAATGATGTAATATGTGACATCATCAGCAGTGGATTGCGGGTGCGCGATATATAGTTAGTGCAACTAACTATATATGGAATTTCATTGGTTTTATGTCAATAAAATGTCCAGCTAACTATATATGGTCTCTAACCTATGGTTTTTTCAGTGAATTTTCAAGGTTTTGTAAATGCTAATTCCTAACTATATATGGTCTATAACCTATGGTTTTTTCAGTGAATATATATATATATATATCAAAACAACAATCTAAGTGCAGTCCTGCACAAACGTGAAAATAGACACCGGATTCGCTGGTGCCAAACAAAAAGTTTTATTTCATATAGTGCTGTCCCGACGCGTTTCGGCCACGTCCTGTGGTCTTGATCACATTGCAACACTACACAGGAACAAGAATTTAAAGGGGTAACGCACCCTGTGATCTGTCGACACTAGTGCAGCAATGAAAGAAATACTATACAAGCATACTTTTCATACATTTGTCAATAAAGCTTTCTACAATGATTAAAACACACATTATTTCTCCGTACTGATTCATTAGGTATGTGTGATTTCTAAGAACATTGTAGACGCATTTCATGCAAAAACTGTACATACTATTTCTACGGATATCATGCTTAAATTGGAGGCTGTCCTGATGGCTCGACATAGGTCTGTTAAATCTAATCGCATATGACACACAAATGCGAAGCCATTTCTAAACTTCATGTAACAATAAATACATATAGACGATATTTTTGTTTGGGCAGTGCGCTTTGTGCAGATGCCTGTTCATTATCGTCAAATATTTGAAAGTGCACATTGCATATACTGGTTTCAATATTACAAAGATGTTATAGAGAAACTGTGCAAAAGTTGCTGTACATATCCCAAATGAGAGGAAAAGAGAAATGTCTTATTAGTTATAAATACATCTAAAGAAGTAAATACATAAATATATATATATATATTTATATGTCCTTTCAGTCAGCTCTCTGAACGCAATTGACTATTCAAGTTTCATTAACATTTTGTTTCACCCTCCATCGAGTACAGTAACATGATGGTCATTTATTGGCTTTTTTGCACTGAGTGACAGCGTTTTCCGTGGTCATATGTGAACAGCCACTTGAAAATTATGCATTTCAGTGACATGGATGTATAACTGGAATGCTAGGCCACATTTATGTTTTATATATGTTAACGGGTGGCTTTTTCGAGGGGTTGTATACGTATACTGGTTTCCAGGGTACATTTCCTAGAAAAACCACCAGATGTCGCTGACAGCATGCGAATATATATTATTGCTTGTTTATTGGCTGTGCTAGGAAAAAAAGATGCACCGTTTTGAAACGTGCTTGTTATTCAAGGCAACTAGCAGTTACTTTATATATTCCCTATGTTGTATATGATTCCGCGAGAATCCGGCTGTCCATTTCCATCTGGACTGTTACATCTCCAATGCCCATGATGACGTCTTATGCATATTAGGGAACATGCATACAGGGGCTTGCTTTGTTTAGAGCGAATGCAGACCTCGAGAGAGTAAACATTTTTCATACACATAAACTAGATTTGCATGAAGTGTACACTCAAGAAACAAATGCCCCATACACCAAAAAGCTGCAATAGAGATGAAAGTACATCAACCGTTTCTTAGAAAGAAATATATGAGGTATGTTTATATGCATGCATACCTTATACATAATGCACCACCATACCACTACTTCGATCACAACCGCTCATGTGTAAAAACAAACGTTATTCTAGTATCGTATTAAAAAAATGCCACGTTCTGGAGATTTCACCAACATGCCATGCCATGACAATTGTAAGTGAAAGCCTTAAAGTGTTTACATTAGAGTGAAGTACCGATGTATATTTACAAAAATAAATCTTACAGAGATGGGAGCATAGCAGGATAGCAGGTACTTGCACAGTTCATAACTGCCTCCTGCCAACAAGTATGTTTCTACTATTGAATTATATGTCTCCAAACATAGGTGGCTGGTTAACAATTCAGCAAATAATTTAAAAATGTAATTTCAGGTCCCTGTATTACATAATTCTATGGCAGCAGTGCTAGGATTTTTTTTTTACTTTGGGTGCCCATAAATTGAGGGGTCGAGGTGCGGCAGAGGAAAGGAGGAGCTAAAAAAGCAGTCTGACAATCAATTTAAGAATGTATACATAACAAAATCTGCTACAAAGAAATTGGCAGTGATAAACACAGTTCTGTTAGAATTCTTTATTTTGTACATCCACAGTTTTGGCTCAAAGTAGTAGAGGGTTAATGTGCCTGCTGCAAAGCACGGTGTGTAACATGCATATCACAGATTTGTATTTTATTTAGATAGGTACGTGGGCTACTGCTTTTGACACAGAGATCATTTTATTGCTTCCAGTTCATAAGTTGAAAGCTTTGTAATATAGCACAGTGATCTCTTTTCCGGTATCAAGGAGCTGCGTGCAAACTGTAAGTCAGGGCCATTAATCCTTATTGTTTTTTCATCAATTGGTTGTTATTCTAAGAGTGCAAAGAAGGGTTCATTTGGAGAGAAAAAATAAGGTGTTGTTAGGACTTATAATCGTAATCACTGCATTATGTTTTATATCCTGACTTTGTGGTTTTCCCAACCATCACTTCTATCATATAATGTTTACAGGTATGGATGATATATTATTCCTACGTTATACCCCTCATTATATGTAATATTTCCTGTACATTGATATACATACTTGTATGATTTATTGTGCCCGTATGATTGATGTAAAGCGCTCTGGTACACTACACTTGGATGAGTAGCGCTATAAAATAAATAAATGAATTTAAAAAATAGGTGCCATTTAAATCAATATTTGTGTAATTACTCATACAGACAGATAAATATAATTTTTTTATAGTGCGTGCACATCTGCTTAGGATGTTAAACTAAGGGCCTGATTTAGATCTTTGTGAAATTGGTCAAGCCGTCACTTTTTTGGCGGTCTTCCTGCCAACAGTCTTGGTGGTCCGCCCGCTCTATTTTGATGTTGACTATTGTATAGATGAAAGACCGCAGCAGTTCCGCCATCACCGCCAGGAAATCTTGACCGCATTGACTGCAGAATAGCCAAAAGCGGCTATCCGAGGGAGGACACCCAGTTTGTCCACCTGGCCAATCACGATGTGCCTTTCAGCCAACCCAACGGCGGTGGGAAAACCTCCACACATGAGGTGGCAGAATGGAATGCATATAGTGCACAAACTCACCTTTACTCACCTTCCCACTTCCTGTACCGCCATGAACCTGATCCTACACGTCCTGCTCTGCTGCCTGATCAAGGTGCCAATCAATACTATCGTTGCTGGAACCGAAGGTAACCTTCCCCATTACCGGTTACCTTTTTCATTTGGAAGTTCACATTTGTTCAGGAATCTTGCATTAAATTACTCACACAATCAATGACATATCAATATGCAATGCACAGGTCTCTAATGTTGACGTTTCAGAAATTCAAAGCAACATACATGTATAACCACATTGTGTTCATAAATATGGTGCCAACTGTCCTCCAAAAAAGGAAACTTGCACAAAAAAGAATGCGAAATCAAAAAACAAAAACTCACCATACAGGTGAGTGTAAAAAAAAACAAAAAATTGTCACAAAAACATATGCATCAAACATCATTGGAATAAGTGCAATGTAACATAGTGTAGAAATTGCACTAGACAAGCTGTAACCCTCACCTCATAGATTACCTGGAAAAACAACCACAGAACCAAATTGGAAGCACTATACATGTATATTCATCCATGTAATATTCCCCCTGTGTAGTGCAGGATCTTTATGGAATACAATTTCAATCTGCACATAATATTACAAGGAGCAGTGAATATGTGTACATACTTATCAGTAATAAAGATGAAACAAACACACCTGTAGTAATATATCCTTAAAGATTGTCTCAATATCTATTTGTTGGTGCAAGTGTCCACTCCTATATTGAATGTCTGCACCTAAATCCTAATGACCATCACATACCATGTGAACCAGTGTATGCACTTAACATAGTAGACATTTAAAAATGATGTAGTAGTTCCTGTCATCATGCTAAAGAAAAATATGTATTACGCATTTTACACTAAAACATCGCTAGGAATCAAACAACTGCAAAGGAAAATTGATGCCAGGACAAACTTGCTGAAAAGAAAAATGTGATTTATTCACAATAAGATTGCTTTCTCAACTTGTTTCAAACAAGGCAAAGGCCAGTCCATATTTAGGCCACTAAGTCGTGCGCACAGGTGTGCTGTGACACTCAGCTTGCCTCTAATTCCAGTGCCAGGGGAACCTCCCTGGGAAGGAGCATCTAGTGGGCAGAGCAGGCACCTAAAAGATGTTACCTGGTGGTGGGGATGGGGATGTGTTTGGTTTGAGAGGGGGAGTGTGGCTTTGGGAGGGGTGGTCTTGCTTTTGGAATGGGGCCTTTGCCTTTTTTAGGTTACATTGGCTGGAAGTAGGGGTGGTTCCTCTCTTTTGAGGGGTGGGTTGGGATGTGAAAGGGATGGCTTGGGGGTGGAAGGGATAGGTGTGCATGTGAGAGCGGTGGGCTTGGGTGAGGTAGGGCTGTGGGCAAGGGCAAACAGAAGACTCTCACAGGGAAAATGTGTAGGATGTTCGGGGGGAGTTGGGTTGTGAGGTAGAGAGGGTGGAAGTGTCTATTGTGTTTGTGTCGGTTGTGGGCGCAAGTGTCTGTGGTTGTTGGGTATGTCGTGAACGTTTGGGTGTGTATTGCTCTGTTGGAGTATGTTGTATGGGTGAGTGTGGGTGTTTCTGTTTAGTGGGTGTGTGTGCTGTGGAAGTGCAGGGTGTGTTTGTGGTGGATGTGGCTATGGTGGTGGGTGCAGTGTCTCTGGTTGTGCTGGTGGTGGTGCATGCAAGTTTGGTGGTGAGTGTGGTGTCTGTGATAGCACTGGTAGATGTGGGTGTGGTGTCTCTGGTTGTGCTGGAGGTGTCCATCTGTTTGGATGTGCACCTGTGTTTGTGTGCATGCTGCTTGAGTCTGTGTGAGTGGGTGGGTGTAGGCAAAGGTGTGAATGTGCTGCGGACAGGTCTGGGAAAAGGAAATTTGGATAGGGGGCGGGAGGTGGGGCACAAGGTCGGATGGCTCTGGTCAGTGAGGTTAGACCTTGAAAAGACCTATGTAGGTCAGACATAGCCTTGTGAGTGCCTTCCAGGTAGGCTACCATTTGATGTATTTGGCAGCCAAGCCCCTGGATGGCATTCAGTAGTGCAGTCTGGCCTACAGAGATGTTCCCGAGGAGGGCAATAGCCTCCTCACTCAGCACAGCTGGAGGGACGGGGCAGGAGGTGAGGTGCATGCAGTGAAGGAGAAGCCAACCCTTTTAGGGGTGCAGGTGTGGCCAACTGGGGGGGAAGCAAGAGGGAGGGTGGAGATGGTACTCTGGGTGGCGGAAAAGGATGCAGGTGGGACAGGAGCAGTAGGGTCCACCACCACAGCGGAGTTCTCGCTGGAGGAGGCCTCCGAAGAATATATAAAGCCACTGGTGGCCTCTGTTGCACTGCCCTCACCCTCTGCGAAACTGTCTCCATTGGTGTCAGTGGTATTCGCATCGGAAACATAGTGGTCAGTTGCTTCCCCGTCTACGTTGGCAACTTCTCCTTCGCATGGCCTTGATGATGCTGAAATGACATTTACAATAGTGTTATTGGATCTATGTGAACAGACCTGATCATGAACTTTGATCACAAAACAGTTCTCAAGTTTACAAATTTCACCTGCTTCAAACCTGTCAATCGTTGGTTCTACATTAGCATAGGCTCATGCATGTAGGCAACATTTCCAGAATCCATTTGGTCTGTTATGTCATTCTCCATGATCGCTCCTATAGCATATCTGATCTGGTCTCGTACCCATTATTACATTGCTCTGGGAACTGTTATACACCTCTGAATGGCTGGCTTTTATAGTTTAGAATAGTGAACTGATGTCACCAAAAGGGATATCAGCCAAAATTACCTTTGCACAGTGTATTCACTAGGCCCTAAAATCTGCATATGGTCCATTTTCACTAAATAAACTATGAATACATGTGTCAAGAAATACTGCAATGTTGTACCAATATTAGCATAAACTGAAAACTGGTTACCTCAGTTTGGCCATTTCACCATGGTAACACTTACTTCAAGTCACATAAGTATGTTATTTGTCAAAAATAAAAAAATGAATTCTGCACTGAAGTAGCTTAGCAATCAATCACATACTATGTAGATAGCGATGCTTTTGAAGACAGCCAGAAACAAATATGTGGGTGGATTGACAAATTACTTACAAAGCATAAATAAATACAAAGCCCTTGAAAAATTTCCAATACACCTTAGCACAGAACAATTCACATGTTCACATTTCAGTCCTAAATACCACTTGTTATTTGAAGTTTGTTCTATCTCAGTGACATTGTCTCACTAAATATGCTGGATTTTACTGTGTCAAAAATGTGTAGAACATCACAGCCATTCTTACATACACTAATTCACAAATCCTAGGTACTTCAAATATTCTCGTTGGGAGAACTGCCTGAGCTGGACTTAGCTGCCTTTCTGGTTCAGAGTCGTAAGTCTTCCCACATTTTGCAACAATGGATGCTGCGCCACTTGTAGACCCCCAGGATCCACACCTTCCTGGCGATGGCCTTCCATATGTCCCACTTCTGATGGGCATTGACCTGTATGGATACAAGAAATGAAAGAAAAAATAAATGGTTTGGTGACTTTGTTTGTCTGTATGATGTAACACAACACTAGCATAACAAATAATTTAGCATGCAACATGTATATTGTCACATGCTGACCAAAACCAATGTCTCAATACACACTTTTGTAGTGAACTGTTGCCTACCCTCATTCCATGTCATGGGCTAAACTTATCAATCTAGGCCTGTGACTCCATATAGCCCAGGGGGCTACTACATATTCTGTGATGTGACCTACTTCTGATCAGGGCAAAAGATTGAGAACTACTGAAGGCTAAACAAATACTTACGGCACACTGAATAGTGGCCAATGTGAGTAAGGGGCCTGCAGTTTGGACATGACGCACTTTGAAATGGGAGAAAAAATAAAATGAAGTGTTAACTAAAGAAGTTAGGTAACCCTCCCTTTCTAATGTTGTCCGTTTAAAAGCATTCAGGGGCATTTTTTAAGTACATCTCAATTTTTGACCTGGCAAGAATATATGTTTGTGACAGATGTACCTCAGGCCTTCAGTTTGTCCCTGTGACTCAGCCCCAGCCTGGCCCATTATCCTGACTGAGCACTGCTCATTGTCAGGCCCTGTTATCTGCAGCCTGATGATCATGATGTCACATGAACACAGCTTTCCCTTAGCTTTTACATGCAAAAATAACCTTGTGCCCAACTAATTAATTAACTGAAGGGGCTACTGGTAGCCCCCATACAAGTGTTTGGAAAGCCCTGATATTGGCTGAGTGATATTTGGAACCATACACAAAGCTAACAACATTTCCATGATGTTTGTAGAGAAACATTTTTATGTACAGTTGTGAAGACTATATCACATGTTTCCTAATTTCCATGCTGTTGGTTTACAATGTAGCACATATAATTCAAACATATACATGGGTACATCTCTCCATACACACCAATTGTAATCTAAGGCTTTAAGCACACAACACATGCTAATGTTGTTTGTTAACATTGTGAAGTACTTTGAAATCCCCAACATTATTTGTCCTCAGTAAGGAACAAAATATATGATATTTCACATCGCTACCTACACGTCACTCTTGAACTCAAAGGGACATTGTAGCCTGTGTTAATGGGAAAAAACATTTGTACAGATTGACATACACATTTCAGACATGTACCTGTTCCTCTGGTGAGCCATTGAGCTGGCCATAAAGGGAGAGGACCCTCTAACCAGCTCGACCTGGCATCGCTATTCCCAGAGGCAACACACAGCAGAAAGTGTGTCGGTGGTCTTAATGGCAGCAGTGTTAGGAGACAAATTAGCTGATTTCCTGTGAGAAGTTGGCCTATCATATGATGTCCACTATTCTAGTGGGTACCTTGCATCACTCCAAACTACCCTTATTGATGGTAGGTTTAAAGTCAACCTTTATAGAAAGCTATTAGACTTAGAGGCGAGTTAAGCAAGATGTTTTACCAGTTATAATCTCTTGAATGATCAAATGAAAGCACACCACACAAGGTATATATCAAATATATATGTATTTGATCTAAACACAACCCCTCTGGACTCTTTATGAGGTCAGAGGTAAAAGTACAATACAAGGAACTTAATTAGCATACGATAAGTTGCACAGTATACGTTATGCCCTAGAGGCCTCACAAACCATATACAAAAATAGTGGTATAAGAACCACCGCTGGGGCTACCAGGAACCAACAAGGTAGGGACACAGGAGGCCCACGGGGGACGCCTGCAGTGTCTAAACACAGCCGCGGATCACCAATAACTTCCTATGGAGAACGGACAAGTTACAATTTTAAAGATTAAGGGCACTTAGAGGTGAATTATGAAAGAACCTTTTTAGACTAGGACACTTCCGTTCAGACCAGCAAGGTCTGGGGACCACCTCCTTTGTAGGGGAGTCAGAGAACGTCTGAAGCAACCAGGAAAGCTCAAGAAACAAAGGATTTGCCTTCGTGGGGGCTCACTAGCCAACGGACTAGGAACCGCGAAGTAGCCTCGAGCTGCGGTGAAGAAAGGGGACTCACGGGTCACTCGTGGAAAACTGGCCTCTATACTTCGGTGCAAAAGGTGCTCGGAGCAGGGGCTTCAAATACCCCAATGTACAACTTCGGGATACCTCGGGAAGTAGGTGCAGTTGCAAAAATGCAGGATGTCCAGGAGTTCAGGTACCACGTCTCACGTGTCAGATACGGGTCTCAGCTTTGCTGGGATCTCGGGTCAGCTTCAGAGATGTCTGGAAGTCCATGTCCTGTGTCGCAGATTCTTCAGGATCTGGCGGGACCCTCGAAAATGCAGACCGGCAAAGATGCTTTTAGTGCCTGTTTGAACACGGTGGTCACTCCTTGACCACAAGGGAGATTTCTTCCGTCTTCCAGTCGATATGGAATGTTGAAGGTCCAAGATATATGTTGCAGAGTTTTGTCCAGGGTAATCTAAATTCCTAAGGACTGGGTTCCTATTCTTATAGTAAGTTTAGGGGTTGGACTAACTCTAAGGTCCCACCTATGGGTGGACCTGGGGAGGGGGTGGGTACACCCCTTCCCCTTGGTCCAGTTTCGCGCCAGAGCTGGGGTTGAGTACCCCAGTAACCGGTTTGAACTGGGAAATGCATGGAGCACCTTGTATGCCCCAGGCAGTGTCTGAAAAGCATTCACTGAATACAAAACTCACTGCCCCAATACACTAAAGGCTGTCTGGGGAGGTGCCAGCCCCTCCCTGGGCAGGAAACCTATTGTCCAGGCCTTCCCTTCTGGAGTTTCGTCCAGCAGCAGGAGGGCAGACTTGTGTCTATGGCAGCAGCAGCCATTTGTGATGCTGGGGCTCTGTTTAACTTTAACCGGGTTTACCAGTATGTACATGCCTTCTCCCTCTAGAAGGGTGGAATGCTACCCCCGCCGCCAGAACTGGCGGGGGCGGGGGGGTAGTATTCCAAAGTGTTTGACACCTTACACGACATGTTTTGATAAAGCCAAACCAAAGTTAGCATTAACCGCAAGGATTATAATGCACTTAAGAGTATATGGTATGGCTATATCATAGAACAGCTATAAGGAGATATTTCCGAAAGCTGCAGAGGGGCTCAGCTCATGCTAGGGCACCCTCTCACACAAAACCAAGCACTCTGCCTTCAGGATTGTCAAGGCCTGCCATAAGAGGGACTTATAGGTTACTATGTGTCTATATGTAAAGGTAGATATAGGTATACTATATCTAAGTAAGGGGTGCTTACACCACCTTACACAGGCTGCAAGTGCAGATCTGTGGTGTCAGGTTGGAAGGCTAACCAGGGGTGGCACAATACATGCTTCAGCCCCTGGTAGGCCTCTGGGGTACCTATGCCCTGGGTACCTAAGGTACCGTATACAGGGACTCACAAAGGTGACCCAGTAGCCAATCTGATATGTACCTAAAGTACATGGTATCAATTTAGAGAGAGAACAGCTGGGCTCTAGGCCTGATTAGCAGGGCCATAGCCAGACTAAAGTCGAAAAACCAGTGAAACACAGCAAAAAGTGGGGGTAACCATAGGAAGCAGACCCTACTCTCCTACACCCCTCCCCCCCAAGGCAGGGACATTAAACTAACCTTGACCAGTTGAGTCTTCATGTTGTAAGTGGAAATATCTGGAGAGTCCATCTGCATTGGCATGGTTGCTCCCATGTCTATATTCCACTGTATAGTCCATCCCCTGTAGGCAAATGGACCACCTGAGCAGTTTGGGATGTTCACCCTTCATCTGTTTTAGCCATAAGAGGGGCTTATGGTCTGTCTGAAATGTGAAGTGAGTACCAAACAAGTATGGCCTCAGCATCTTCAGAGTCCAAACCACAGCAAAGGCCTCCCGCTCAATAGCTGACCAACGTTTCTCTTTAGGGGTCAGCCTCCTGCTAATAAAGGCTACTGGCTGGTCCTGACCTTCATCATTCAATTGTGATAGCACAGCCCCTACCCCCAACTCAGAAGCATCTGTTTGTACAGTTAATTCTTTGGAGTAGTCAGGACTTTGCAGAATTGGTGCAGGGCATTTGGCTTGCTTCAGGTCATCAAATGCCTTTTGACAGCTGACAGTCCACTGAACTTTATAAGGCATTCTTTTAGAAGTTTAGTTTATTCAGGGGTGTCACTATGGAACCATACCCCTTGACAAACCTCCTATAGTACTCAGTCAGGCCCAAGAAAGCTCTGACCTGAGTCTGGGTGGTTGGAGCAACCCAGTCCATTATGGTCTGTATTATGGTCTGGATTTTGCTCTGCAATGGTTGAACCTGGCCTCCACCTACAAGATGGCCCAGGTACAGCACGGACTGGTGATTCCGGGCACCGGGCAATCCCTCGGTGGGCCGGATGGTATGGGGGCCGGTTTTATCAGAAGGGGCCGATTTTCGGGCTGTGACTCCGTGAGTCAGTGACCTTACTGTAAGGTCACTGACTCACGGAGTCACGGCCCCAATTACTGCGGGGGGGGGAAGCAAAACTGGCATGATTGGCATACTATTCATGTGGCATTTCTTTGGGGCAGGTCAGTGATATATTAATAGGGTGTCCTGCAGGCGCGCAGCACCCAGAAGTCTCTGTGTCAGCGTCTGTGCGCTGTCTTTAGGGTGGGGACGGGGCTGAGGCTGCCTGGTGACCAATTGTGTCATGCGCATTGAGGGCGAGGGCAATGCTCGTGCAATTAAACGTTTGCGTTTAGCTTGCCTAGGCCCAGTCTAGTTCTTCTGCTCTCCTCTTCCGGACCCGCAGGTGAGTGTCTGTAACTCAGGCCTGGTGTCTGTAGTGTGTCGTCTCGTCCACGACGGTCCACTTGGGGTGGGTGGGTGGTGCAGGGGCATCATCAGGATTCATCATGGGCTAGGCACAGTCAGGTGGGCGCAGGCCGGTTCTGTTCGGTTGCTGCACATCAGGGCCTGTTTGAATAGTTCTTCTAGGAATGTCCTGAATACTACATATTACGGTTTTGCTCTCAAGGTTGGGTTAAGAATGTGACAGATTTTTGGACTCTGCTCTGTTGGCTTAGCCGTTCGATTTTCTGCTGAATAAACCGCTTCTTAGAGATGTGTCGTTTAGTTCCAAATATTAAAGAATTCTTCAGCAGCCTTACAGTAGTTATATCACTTCTGTCAACGATTGTGAGTGTCTGGCAAGATATTACAGATAAATATTATTTGGAAAGTTGCAAACTATTATATAATTTCTTTAAATGTTTGGCAGCTTAAAAACATGTCATGGTTGAGGTAATAGTTGGCAAGCTTCTCTGAATGTATTTCGGGCTCTGATAACGAGGCTCGAGCATAGTAAAATTTTCCAGAAATCCAGTTAGTACTGCTCAGTGTTTCAGGATTTTTTTTTCAGGATCCAGCAAACCTCTGATGTTTTTGCAACATCCAAAATGTATATTAAAAGATCAGATTTTTTTTTTTAGCCCCTTCTTGTTAATTGTAAGGAAGCATTTGATTTGGTATCGGTTTGCTCTTTAATGGTGAGATCTGACAGGGTGTTGTTTTTATTTGAGCCTTACCGCTGAGCCTGATTCAGGCGAGGTCACCCCCACTCCGCTGATCCTGCCCGCTGCTCTGCTGCCTCGCTACCGCCTCGTGGGACTTCCCCCTCAGCTGGCTCGTTGCTGACTCCAGCGCCGCCTCTGTGTTCTCCCCGGGCCAGCCTTTGACTCCAGTGCCGCCTCTGTGTTTCTCCCCATGTCAGCCTTTGTCGTGTGTATAGCCTTTGCCTCCTGTGCTGCCCTACCTCTGTGTTGCCTTTTTCGTTTTGCCTCTGCCTGCCTTGCCTCCACTACCCCCTGCTCCTCCCCCCTGCTCCTCCCCTCTGCTCACCGCCCCTACCTTGGGTGCCGCTCCCTGCCGCTGAGCCGCCCCAGTCCCCCTTCCCGCCACAGACCTCCGTCGACCCAGCCCCCCTCCTGTCCATTGGCCGCCCCGCTCCCGCTACCCAGCTGACCCGCCCTCCCGCTCCTTCTTATGACGCCCCCAGAGCGACCGCGCAGCGGACGCGCGCAGCGGGAGCACCGAATGAGCGCCGAAGGTGCGCCAAAGGTAAGCCCGTCTGCGCCTGTCCGCGCCTGGACCGCGCCCAGTGCCAGGACCCCTGTCTCCCGCAGACACCAGCCCACCCGCCGGACCTACGACGCCACCGAACTCAACGCACTAAACGCCGGCCGAACCCCGGGTTGCTATCGAGCCACCCCGAGACGCACCCACGGACCCTTCTGCTGCCACTCCTGCAAGTTCACCTGCATCCGGACCTGCACTACACCGGCCCCGACCAAGACGAGCAACAGTAGCAGCCATCTGAAGTGCATCCTGATCAACACCCGCTCCGTCCACAGACACGCCGTCGAGCTCTGGAACCTGCTCGACACCGCAGCCCCAGACGTCGCCTTCCTCACGGAAACCTGGATGAACGCCTCCTCAGCGCCCGACATCGCCATCGCCATCCCAGACGGCTACAAAATCATCCGGAGGGACCGCATCAACCAGACTGGAGGAGGCATCACCATCATCCACAGGAACACCATCCGCATCACGACCAACACCGACGACACCCTCGCACCCGCCGAGCACCTGCACTTCCAGATCCACATC
Source organism: Lissotriton helveticus (assembly GCF_964261635.1). Taxonomy (NCBI): domain Eukaryota; kingdom Metazoa; phylum Chordata; class Amphibia; order Caudata; family Salamandridae; genus Lissotriton; species Lissotriton helveticus. Next base: position 1,153,566,584 of record NC_136069.1, read on the forward strand.
AACCCCAAGACCACACTCAGAGGCACCCTCATTTACAGACCCCCGGGATCACGCACTCAATTCAGCGAGGACATCGCCGACTTCATCAGCCCGCATGCCCTCCCCTCCGCTGACTACATCCTCCTCGGGGACCTCAACTTCCACCTGGAGAACAACAACGACCACAACACCACCGCCCTGCTGGACAACCTCGCCAACCTCGGACTCAAGCAACTGGTGACCACCCCCACCCACTACGCCGGACACACACTCGACCCGGTCTTCTCATCCAGCAAGGACATCGCCTTCAGCCACGCCACCGGACTCCACTGGACGGACCACAGCTGCGTCCACTTCAGCTTCAGAAGGACCACGATCCACCATCACCAGCAACAGGCTGCACGCCGAAGCTGGAACAAGATCACTGCCGACCAGCTCGCCACTTCCCTGAGCAAGAACCCTCCCACCAGCACAACGAGCCCCAGCCAAGCGGCCACCAACCTCACGAAGTGGATCAGCAACTGCGCAGACGACCTGGCCCCTCTGAAGACCCCGCCGAGCAGACCCGGCAGCAAGAAAGCCCCATGGTTCAACGACGAACTCAAGAGCTCCAAGAAGAACTGCAGAGCACTCGAGAAAGCCTGGCGCAGAGACCCAACACCAGACAACATGACTGCCCTCAAGCTCGCCACCCAAAAACACCACCAACTGATCCACGCCACCAAGAAAACTGCATTCAAGGAACGACTGGACAACAACACACACAATAGCAAGGAACTCTTCAACATTGTTAAAAAGAGCTCTCCAACCCCAACGCCGGTATCAACGACATCACCCCTTCGCAAGACCTCTGCAACTCCCTCGCCTCCTACTTCCACAACAAGATCGCGGACATACACAACAGCTTCTGCACTCAACCAACGCACGCCATGACCGAACCACCGCCCCCCACCACCACCCTCCACGCCTGGACCCCGGTCAGCACCAAAGAGACCGTCCGCACGATGAACTCCATCCACTCCGGATCTCCGACCGACCCCTGCCCGCACCACGTCTTCAACAAGGCCGACGCTGTCATCGCACCCCACCTGCGGGACATCATCAACACCTCCTTCGACACCGCCACCTTCCCGGAGAGCTGGAAGCACGCCGAACTCAGCGCTCTACTAAAGAAGCCATCAGCCGACCCCACCGACCTCAAGAACTACCGCCCCATCTCGCTGCTCCCGTTCTCTGCTAAAGTCATTGAGAAGACCGTCAACAAGCAGCTGGCCGCCTTCCTCGAGACAAACGAATCCCTCGACCTCTCGCAGTCTGGCTTCCGGGCCAACCACAGCACCGAGACCGCCCTGATCGCAGTGACCGATGACATCCGAGCCATGCTCGACAACGGAGAAACAGCGGCCCTCATCCTCCTAGACCTCTCCGCGGCCTTCGACACTGTCTGCCACCGCACCCTAGTGCAGCGCCTCAGCAACGTCGGAATCCAGGAGAAGGCATTGGAGTGGATCATCTCCTTCCTCGCCGGAAGGACACAGAGAGTCCGCCTCCCCCCGTTCAGATCAGAAGCCACCGAAGTCATCTGCGGCGTTCCTCAAGGCTCCTCGCTCAGCCCAACCCTCTTCAACGTCTACATGAGCCCCCTCGCAGCCATCGCACGCCAGCACAACCTCAACATCATCTCCTACGCCGACGACACCCAGCTGATCCTCTCCCTCACCAACGACCCCGCCACCGCCAGAGCCAACTTTCACGAAGGGATGAAAGAGGTAGCCGAATGGATGAAGAACAGCCGCCTGAAACTGAACTCGGACAAGACGGAAGTCCTCATCCTGGGATCTTCACCCTCCGCCTGGGACCTCTCCTGGTGGCCCCCCGCCCTAGGCAGCGCACCCAAACCAACAGACCACGCACGCAACCTGGGCTTCATCCTGGACTCCTCCCTCTCCATGACCAGACAAGTCAACGCCGTCTCCTCGTCATGCTTCAACATCCTGCGCATGCTACGTAAGATCGTCCGGTGGATCCCCACCGAGACAAGGAAGACGGTCACCCAGGCCCTCGTCACCAGCCGTCTGGACTACGGCAACTCCCTCTACGCCGGAACCACCGCCAAACTCCAGAAGAGACTCCAGCGGATCCAGAACGCCTCAGCACGACTCATCCTGGACATCCCCCGTCGCAACCACATCTCCAAACACCTGAAAGACCTGCACTGGCTCCCGGTCAACAAGAGAATCACCTTCCGCCTCCTCACCCACGCACACAAAGCCCTACACAACGAAGGCCCAGGATACCTCAACAACCGCCTCAACTTCTACGCTCCCAAACCCCAGCTTCGATCGACCGGCCACGCCCTCGCCACCGTCCCCCGCATCCGAAGAGCCACCACTGGAGGAAGGTCCTTCTCCTACCTCGCCGCCAAGACCTGGAACTACCTCCCGACTCACCTCCGCCTGACCCAGGACCACCTCGCCTTCAGGAAGCAGCTTAAGACCTGGCTGTTCGAGCAGTAGCAGACCCTCCCCCTAGCGCCTTGAGACCCTCCGGGTGAGTAGTGCGCTATATAAATGCTCTGATTGATTGATTGATTGATTGATTGAGCCTTTCGACGGTATCTACTGCCAAATTCGGGTAACAATTGCCAGGTGTTTGGAAGTTTCTGACAGCCTCATGGCAATGTTTGTCAAGATAATGGTATCCGGTGCTGACCGCCTGAATTCTGATTGTCTATCCGAAATAGCAGCTATCTGGTAGAACGTGTCATGTAGATTTGAATAGCGACTAATTAAATGAAGGATAATTACCAGTTTTAAACGCCCGATATCATGTGGGAAGTACTGATGTTACCATTGTCACCATAACCCCACCCAACACGGGCAGGTCAGCAGGCCTGCTTCATGCCCCTGGCTCACACTCCTCAAACTTGGAATTTTGGAATTCAAAATAGCCTTTACTGTCAAGGATCTAATATTTTTTTTTGTTTTATTGTATTTCGGGCAGTATCAGATATATTCCCCCCCAAAAAAAATATTTGTGATTCTGACATAGTTGACAATACATTATGCAGTTAGGTAATCGTTTAGTATCCTTTAAAAATTAATACAATCTAATATGTCATGAAAAATGTGTTGAAAAATGCATTGTTTTGGCCTTTCTGTCTCCAAACTTTTCTTGGGGTGAGAACCCCCCAAACTCCCCCTAGTAGTGGTTGCTCACTGCGCTTGCTCGCAACACACCATGTGAGGGCTGGTCTCACTTATACTTTGTTCTCTCTGATTAACTACTCATGCCTATTTTTGGTGCTCTCTGTAAGAATGTCTATTCGTACATATGACTGGGTGGGTAACCTGGTGCTCTTTAAGGTCATCATATACTATTTACTGTGCTCTGAAAGTTGATACAATTAAATATGTAATGAAAAAAAGTGCTGTAAAATGCACCATTTTGGTCTGTCTTTTTCCAAAATGTTCTTAGGGGGCAACCCCCCAAAATCCCCTTAGTAGTGGTCAGGCTCGCTCGCAACACTCCTGATGGGGGCTGGTCTCGCAAAATTTGCCAGGGCAGCTTTCAGTTCCCAGTCCGGCCCTGCCCAGGTACGCAACCTGACTCTCTGCCCTATCTGGCATTTAGTAGCCTTGATAGTTAGGCCTGCTTTTTGCAGGGCCTCCAAAACATTTTTCAGGTGGATCAGGTGATCTTCCCAGGTGGAACTAAAGACAGCAATATCATCAAGATAAGCTGCACAGTAGTCTTCCAGGCCAGTGAGGACTTTATTCACCAACCTTTGAAATGTGGCAGGTGCATTTTTCAGACCAAAGGGCATCACCACAAATTTATAATGCCCACTAGGGGTTGAAAATACTGTTTTTGGCTTTGCATCATCAGCTAGTCTAATCTGCCAGTATGAGCAGAGGCAGAGGACCCTAAAGATGAGCCAGAATGGTTGGATTCCACTGAAGGTGATCTTTCCCTTCTAGGCACACCACCAGGTCTACGTGGGGGGATAAAGGGAGGCCCATTTTGGCCTTTCTTCATTTCCAGGTAGACTTGGATTCCCCAGGTTGAGTCTACTGACATCAACCTGTTCTGCATCATCATCCTCATCAGAGGTCTGGTGGGGCACCCCACTAGAATCCTCTTCTGCTGATGGTTGCACCCCATCGCCATTACCTAGAGTATCAGGATCTGATGCTTTTTCCAAGTCATCTAACACTAATATTTCTATGAGGTGTTGAGTGGTGAGATTTTGTCTTTGCTTTAATTTTCTTATGGCACAATGACCCCTTAACTCTTGAAAGGTGAATGTGTCATACTTAGATGTCTGCCCTTGGCTGACATCTGGCATAGACCCACTAGGTCCTGCCTTTAAAGCCATGACTAGTGAGGTGTTGTTTGTGTGTACCTACCTACACTACTTTGTTTCCTACTAAACCTCTCTAGTAGTTGTAGTCAGGGTGTGCTAGGCCCTTAATACCTACAACTGCTAAGTTCAGTAGAACCTATGTATTTTAAGCTTCATTTATATGTACCTACTGGTACCTTAATGTGGTTTTTCAAATGATATCCTCAAGATTATCTGGTAAAACAATGCAAGCTGTAATCCCACACGCTACACACCAATGTGAGAAGTTGGCCTGGCATATGACGTCCACTATTCTAGTGGGCACCTTGCACCAGTCCAAACGACCCTTTTTGATTGTAGGTTTAAAGTCAACCTTTATAGAAAGCTATCCTAGTGGTAGCTGTGGAGAGCAGCCTTCAGGCTAAGACTTAGAGGCGAGTTAAGCAAGTTGTTTTACCAGTTATAATCTCTTGAATGATCAAATGAAAGCACACCACACAAGGTATATATCATATATATATGTATTTAATCTAAACACAACCCCTCAGGACTCTTTATGAGGTCAGAGGTAAAAGTACAATACAAGGAACTTAATTAGCATACAATAAGTGTCACAGTATATGTATGCCCTGGGGGCCTCACAAACCATACACTAAAATAGTGGTATAAGAACCACATGAGGGTTAGAAAGCAGGCCTAGGGCCTGTAGAACCACTGGGGCTACCAGGAACCACCCAAGATAGGGACGCAGGAGGCCCACGGGGGACGTGTGCAGTGTCTAAACACAGCCGCGGATCACCATTGACTTTCTATGGAGAACAAACAAGTTGAAATTTTAAAGATTAAGGGCACTTAGAGGTGTACTATGATGGAACCCTTTTGAACTAGGACACTTCGAGAGTCAGGACTAATGGGAGCACCGGAGTACTCATGTTACCTCACCCAGGGAAGCCGGGTGCATAGGTGTCTTTTGGTGTCGGGTTTCGTTGTCGATTCCAATGGAGAGCTGCGAAGAAATGCTGCAGGCGACCAGAGGACAAGTGTCCAGGGTGGATCTAAGGGTGGATCAGAGATGTGAAGAACCTGAAAGCAGAGGGGACAGAGTCTGGGTCACTAGCCAGAGGCCAGGATGCCTATAGGGAGATGCCAACCAATTTTGGGTGTTTTCAGGTGAAAGAGGTGAAGCTTGACTCTGCAGCCACGAGTACCAGGAGGTGTTGACGATAACCAGGAGCTGGATTCAAACTGTCCCATAAAGGATGTCAAGTGCTGCAGTGTCGGAATCCGGATTGGACCCAACAAGCCTTGGCAACAGCAACCCACGCAAGATAACAAGATTGGCTTCGGTTCAGACCAGCAAGGTCTGGGGGACTCCTCCTGTGGAGGGGAGTCAGAGCATATCTGGCGCAACCAGGAAAGCTCAAGAAACAAAGGATTGGCCTTTGTTGGGGCTCACTAGCCAACGGACTAGGAACCGCGAAGGAGCCTCAAGCTGCGGTGAAGAAAGGGGACTCACGGGTCACTGGTTTTGTGCTGGCCTCTGTACTTCGGTGCAAAAGGTGATCGGAGCAGGGGCTTCAAATACCTCAATACACAACTTCGGGATACCTCAGGAAGTAGGTGTAGTTGCAAAATACAGGATTTCCAGGAGTTCCGGTCCCACGTCTCTCATGTCAGCTACGGGTCTCAGCTTTGCTGGTATCTCGGGTCAGCTTCAGAGATGTCTGGAAGTCCATGTCCTGTCTTGCAGATTCTTCAGGATCTGGTGGGAGCCTCGAAAATGCAGACCAGCAAAGAAGCTTTTGGTGCCTGTTTGAACAGGGTGGTCACTCCTTGACCACAAGGGAGATTTCTTCTGTCTTCCAGTCGATATGTAATGTCGAAGGTCCAAGATATACGTTGCCGAGTTGTCCAGGGTAATCTAAAGTCCTAGGGACTGGGTTCCTATTCTTATAGTAGGTTTAGGGGTTGGACTAACTCTAAGGTCCCACCTATGGGTGGACCTGTGGAGAGGGTGGTTACACCCCTTCCCCTTTGTCCAGTTTTGCATCAGAGCTGGGGCTGAGTGCCCCAGCAACCGGATTGAACTGGGAAATGCATGGAGCACCTTGTGTGCCCCAGGCAGTATCTGAAAAGCATTCACTGAATGCAACCCACCCTGTCCCAATACACTAAAGCCTGTCTGGGGAGGTGCCAGCACCTCCCTGGACAGGAAACCTATTGTCCAGGACTCCCCTGCCGGAGTTTTGTCCAGCAGCAGGAGGGCAGACTTGTGTCTGTGGCAGCAGCATCCATTTTGTGATGCTGTGACTCTGTTTAACTTTAACTGGGTTAACCAGTATGTACATGTCTTCTCCCTCTAGAAGGGTGGAATGCTACCCCCGCCACCAGAACTGGTGGGGTGGTAGTATTCCAAAGTGTTTGACACCTTACACGACATGTTTTGATAAAGCCAAACCAAAGTTAGCATTAACCGCGAGGATTAAAATGCACTTAAGAGTATATGGTATGGCTATATTATAGAACCACTATAAGGAGATATTTCCTAAAGCTGCAGAGGGGCTCAGCTCATGCTAGGGCACCCTCTCACACAAAACCAAGCACTCTGCCTTCAGGATTGTTAAGGCCTGCCATAGGAGTGACTTAGAGGTTACTATGTGTCTATATGTAAAGGTAGATATTGGTATACTATATCTAAGTAAGGGGTGCTTACACCACCTTACCCAGGCTGCAAGTGCAGACCTGTGGTGTCAGTTTGGAAGGCTAACCAGGGGTAGCAAAATACTTGCTTCAGCCCCTGGTAGGCCTCTTGTGTACCTATGCCCTGGGTACCTAGGGTACCATATACAGGAACTCACAAAGGTGACTCATTAGCCAATCTGGTATGTACCTAAAGTACATTTTATCAATTTAGAGACAGAACAGCTAGGCTGTGGTCCTGATTAGCAGGGCCACAGCCAGACTAAAGTCGAAAAACCAGTGAAACACAGCAGCAAAAAGTGGGGGTAACCATAGGAAGCAGACCCTACTCTCCTACATTTCCCAGCCACTGTATACATGTGCATACATGATCGTCAGCATAGATGGACACAGCCATTGGCCATCGGATGTTATTTTCAACAAAGTTAGCCTATGAATGTGTCTCGCGTAGTTTACTGGCCACTATGCTGTGAACATCCACCGCGCCCACCTGATTCAAACTGTCCCATCGGTGAGGTCAGGCACCGCCTATTTCAGAAGAGTAAAATAGTGTGTTTTTGACTGTTAAGTGCATCACCACCAGTCAAAATGGGGGCTAGTTTGTTTACGTATTCAAACTTTTACGGACACTCGGTTTTAAAAATAAACATTTATATGTACTGCGTTACTAAGTTGGTAAGCGATATTAGCACAGTGTTGTTTACACCTCCATTGACGGTGTTTTTAGAGGAAAATATTATGTAGATAACACATTTTAAATGTATTATTTACAATTTTATATGTACATTTCATATTAGCCTATACATGTAATTTGTAAAGAATATATGACAAAAAGCTCATGTTAGACTAAAATATGTAGTTAAACCTGATATATTTAGTAGAACTACATGACTGTAGTGTTAATCACCAATTATGTTGCTGTGGAAAGGGTGTCAAATGTTCAAATGTATTTTTCAATGCAGACATATGAGCCCTGGGAGAGTAAGGAGACGTCAAGTGTACCACCCATTTCCAGACCTTGCCACCATGGAAGAAAAGGATATAACCAAGAAGTTCAGATTAAATAGGCAGACTATACTAGATTTATGTCATCAGCTGGAAGCAGATCTTCTGTCTCACAACAGAAATCTCACTTGTATTACACCAATTGTCTCACTCATGGTGGTACTTCATTCTGTGGCCACAGGATACTTCCAATACACTGTGGCAGTATATGGTAGAATGTCGCAGCCAACTTTCAGTGGTGTGCTACAAGAACTTCTATCTTCAATGATGAGACACATCAACAGCTTTGTCCAGTTTCCACAGCAACAGGTTTAGCCAATTTGAAGGGTCACTTTTATGGTTTAGTTCGCCTACCTCATGTGGCTGGAGCAATTGATGGCACACATATTGCCTTAGTGCCATCACATGCCCGAGAATAGGTCAACCGGAATCTGAAACACTTCCATTCAATCAATGTGCAAGTTGTCTGCTTACAGGATTTGGACATCACAAGCGTGTGTGTCGATTTCCCCAGCTCTACCCATGATTCCTTTCTACTACGGAACAGCCCCATACCCATGAAAATGTCTCAAATGGCTTGTTGGTTAGTATAATCTTTCATTATATAGTTCGGCCTGCTTCTAGTTGCATAATCTGGAATCATGTCACATTATTTGGACCTTTTTTGTCTTCCATCTAGGTGATTCAGTTTATCCCAACTGACCATGGTTATTGGCACCGCTGAGGAATACAACAACGCCAGGTGGAGTCCACTTGAATAAGGTTAATGTAAGAACCCAGCAGCCAGTGGAACAGCCTTTTGGGCTCCTAATGACCATATTTTGTTTCTGGACAAAACTGGTGGAGCCCTCCTCTACTCATCTGATAAGTTGTGCAAAATCACAATAGCCTGCTGCATGCTCCACAATATTGCCCTCTGACAGAACATCCCTTACATCACAGAGGATGGAGACCGTGAAGGGCCACCTGGTGAGGATCCTGATATGCCAAATGAAGATGACAGTGGTGAAGAGGAAGTAGTTGACTTACGTCAAGATAGAATCAACCGCAATGGATCGCACACCGCCACTGATGAGGGAAGATATCTCGAAACCCGGGCCATGTCTCGGGTCTAGAGATCTTCACAACAACAAGTACTCACTTGCACCTACTGAGGTGAACCACTCATGAACTATACGTACCAGAATCCTTGGGGGCGATCCGGAGGAGGGGCTAGCGGTGTGCAATCCATTGCGGTTGATTCTACAAATGGGCTCCCCTGAGCCTTTAAGCAGACGAGCTTCTGGATGACGGACCTGTGTGCCAGTTAGGCATCAAGGCCTGTGACGGTTGCTTGGCGGCCTTCTTTTCCACCCCAAATACGTTCTCTACTGATGAGGGAAGATATCCCAAACCCGGGCCATGTCTCGAGTCTAGAGATCTTCACAACAACAAGTACTCACTTGCACCTACTGAGGTGAACCACTCATGAACTATACGTACCAGAATCCTTAGGGGCGATCCGGAGGAGGGGCTAGTGGTGTGCGGTCCATTGCGGTTGATTCTACAAATTGGCTCCCCTGAGCCTTTAAGCTGACGAGCTTCTGGATGACGCACCTGCGTGCCGGTTAGGCATCAAGGCCTGTGACGGTTGCTTGGCGGCCTTCTTTTCCACCCCAAATACGTTCTCTACTGATGAGGGAAGATATCCCGAAACCCGGGCCTTGTCTCGGGTCTAGAGATCTTCACAACAACAAGTACTCACTTGCACCTACTGAGGTGAACCACTCATGAACTATACGTACCAGAATCCTTAGGGGCGATCCGGAGGAGGGACTAGCGGTGTGCGATCCATTGCGCTTGATTCCACAAATGGGCTCCCCTGAGCCTTTAAGCTGACGAGCTTCTGGATGACGCACCTGCGTGCCGGTTAGGCATCAAGGCCTGTGACGGTTGCTTGGCGGCCTTCTTTTCCACCCCAAATACGTTCTCTACTGATGAGGGAAGATATCCCGAAACCCGGGCCATGTCTCGGGTCTAGAGATCTTCACAACAACAAGTACTCACTTGCACCTACTGAGGTGAACCACTCATGAACTATACGTACCAGAATCCTTAGGGGCAATCCGGAGGAGGGACTAGCGGTGTGCGATCCATTGCGGTTGATTCTACAAATAGGCTCCCCTGAGCCTTTAAGCTGACGAGCTTCTGGATGACGAACCTGCGTGCCGGTTAGGCATCATGGCCTGTGACGGTTGCTTGGCGGCCTTCTTTTCCACCCCAAATATGTTCTCTACTGATGAGGGAAGATATCCCGAATCCCGGGCCATGTCTCGGGTCTAGAGATCTTCACAACAACAAGTACTCACTTGCACCTACTGAGGTAAACCACTCATGAACTATACGTACCAGAATCCTTAGGGGCGATCCGGAGGAGGGGCTAGTGGTGTGCGATCCATTGAGGTTGATTCTACAAATGGGCCCCCCTGAGCTTTAAGCTGACGAGCTTCTGGATGACGCACCTGCGTGCCGGTTAGGCGTCAAGGCCAGTGACGGTTGCTTGGCGGCCTTCTTTTCCACCCCAAAAACGTTCTCTACTGATGAGGGAAGATATCCCGAAACCCGGGCCATGTCTCGGGTCTAGAGATCTTCACAACAACAAGTACTCACTTGCACCTACTGATGTGAACCACTCATGAACTATACGTACCAGAATCCTTAGGGGCGATCCGAAGGAGGGGCTAGCGGTGTGCGATCCATTGCGGTTGATTCTACAAATGGGCTCCCCTGAGCCTTTAGGCTGACGAGCTTCTGGATGACGCACCTGCGTGCCGGTTAGGCATCAAGGCCTGTGACGGTTGCTTGGCGGCCTTCTTTTCCACCCCAAATACGTTCTCTACTGATGAGGGAAGATATCCCTAAACCCGGGCCATGTCTTGTGTCTAGAGATCTTCACAACAACAAGTACTCACTTGCACCTACTGAGGTGTACCACTCATGAACTATACGTACCAGAATCCTTAGGGGCAATCCGGAGGAGGGGCTAGCGGTGTGCGATCCATTGCGGTTGATTCTACAAATGGGCTCCCCTGAGCCTTTAAGCTGACGAGCTTCTGGATGACGCACCTGCGTGCCAGTTAGGCATCAAGGCCTGTGACGATTCCTTGGCGGACTTCTTTTCCACCCCAAATACGTTCTCTACTGATGAGGGAAGATATCCCGAAACCCAGGCCATGTCTCGGGTCTAGAGATCTTCACAACAACAAGTACTCACTTGTACCTACTGAGGTGAACCACTCATGAACTATACGTACCAGAATCCTTAGGGGCGATCCGGAGGAGGGGCTAGCTGTGTGCGATCCATTGCGGTTGACTTACGTCAAGATATCATTGACAACTTCTTCTCATGGGTATAAGTATATGTTTATGTTAGCTTTCACTGTTACACCAACTATTGATTTGGTGATGAGAGAAATATGTGGTGGTACTTTGGTAGGCAAGGCAAGTTCAGGGAAAATCAGGTCAAAAGTGTTTGTTGATCAACGTTTTGACACATATACTACTGTGTTTAGTTACACTGTTTATCTTGGATTGTTTTGTGAAACTATGCCCCCCAAAAGTTGACTTCATGATGTGGCCATTATGTCCAGTGTGATTGGTAATCTCTTTGTTTTGATCTGTTTTAGGTTCTTTCACCATGTCATCTTCATTTGGACATTGCAGAGTTGTGACATCTGCAGGTATATGCTGCTGTTTCCAAGTACAAAGGAAACCTTAGTTGATCCTGGGAAAGACAGTCAAAGACTTTTGATGTACATATCTTGTATGAAGGCAACTTGCACTGTGATTGAATGGAAGATTTGAAGATTACATTGGACTTGTTCTCTGTCATTTATTGACACTAAAGCAATATGTGTACCATCAATTACTCAAACTACATGTGGTAAATGAAATTGGAAAAACCTCATTGTGTGTAAAGTGTATGTAGGTGTTGATGTGTCACATCATTGTGGGACATACTTCTTGTTGCCCACCACTGAAACTTGGTTGTGACATTCCACCAGAAACTGGAACAGTAGCTTGGAATTATCCTGTGTCTACGAAATGTAGTGAGGCCATGTTTTAGTTTCTTGTTGTTATTGGTGTGGGATTCCTTATCTGAGCCAGAAGATCTGGCTCCAGCTGATGACACAAGTCAACTATAATTTGCCTATTCTACCTTATTGTTTTAGAAATACCCCCTTCTTTCATGTTGGCTAGGTTTTGAACTGGAAATGTGCAAAAAGGCACTGAGTATTAGTGTAATGTATGGATTGATATGTTAGTGCAAATGTTGACAAACACGAAATGGTCAATTGGACTAAACATAGTGGTAGATGATTGGTATGACATTTTTGGTAGTCATGTTTGGGAACTTGAGATAAACATTACCTACTTGCAAATTAGCTAGGTTTACGCAATCTATATATTTTGGTCATTGTCAAGTTATGACAGAAGAAAACAAATGCATCGATACAGTTGAGATATATAACACCAGTCTATGAGTTTTTGAGTTTGCTAAAGGATTGTATTAAATGTGATCAAATTAAAGAGGGTGAACATAACCAAACCAAAGCAAAAAGTGAACAAGTCAGTCATGGTGAATGAAACTATAGTTGGAGAGCCAAAATTATTTGAAGTTCAATGTTCAAAATGTCCAGGCACACATTGGAGGAAATTAGTGTCAGCACTTCTTGCTGGGGGTGGCAGAGGTACTGCCATCCTCACCTCCTGGTAATATGCGTGAACGTCCCCTCCTGCTGGGGGGGGGGGTGGGTGATCCACAGTCGCAGGAGCTGGGTTGCTTGGGTGGCTGCAGATGGTTCTTCCAGTGACAGGGCTTCCCTTTCTGTGGCTGTGGTAGATGCAGATGTCTCATGCATTGTAGGACCACAGAAAGGGATAGATGGTGCTCAGAAAGCTCTGCACATATGGATGTAAATGTCCTGCAGCATCCCAGTCAGGGAGCCCATAATTTGAGGTTTGAGCCTCCATCTGATGATTGAGCACCCTCTACAACTACTTCATCTACAGAAGCTCGATGAGTACCTGGCCCATCATGTCTTTGGACTAATGGCAGGCTCCCAAGACTTAGTTGACAGTGATCTGGCTGATGGTGACCCCAGAGGCCTCAATAAGCTGCCCCACAAAAACCCTCCCATGACCCCTATCCCCACTACCCTGTGCCTTTGGCCCAGTGAGTCCCATCGGACTAGTTCTTGGGTGAGCTGGAGTTGTTGGTGCTGTGATCTTGACATCGCCCAGGACTCCGGGGGGGGGGGGCACAATCAGTTTCACAAAGGTAGGAACATAGGAAGGGGAGTCTTTGCTTTGCTGAGGTATAACAGCTGGAGTGGGAGGTGTTGGTGTGAGCCAGATGGACCAGGCTCCTATCATCGTCCAGATTACCAGGAGTGTTGACCTCACTGACGGCTTGATCCTGGGCTGGAGTGGTCTCTTCAGTTGCAGATTCCTACTCATGTGCACTGCCAGTTGGACCTATTGAGAACATTTTTTTTAATATATCTAACTTTATTGGCATTTAAGAATAATAGACAGGCAGTTTTAATACAGGAAATTACTGCAGATTTACTTACCCCCCCTCCACGATCACAATAAAGCAGCAAAACAGCACCTCCAGCTTTTTCCTACAACATACATGAAGGGGGAGGGGTAGAGCACAACCACATTAATCTAATGTCCTTGGAGAATCCCAGTGCTCTGCCTGTACTTGGGAATGCAAAAATTAACAGCAAATAGGATCCATTTCAATCACATTATACGTTCGGTAACGAGATCCTCTCCCTCTGCTCTGTCCAAGGATTCCCCCCACTTCCCTTCCTACTCCCTTCTTCAGTGTCAAAAACCTTGTGTGTCTGCCAGATTGAAATGTTTATGTGCATCCTAGATATCCTAAGGTGTCCCTATTTTTCCACCTACCATCAACCATCCATCAATCAATCAGTGCTCTGGGGGTATTCAAGTCTCTTGCTCATTCGCATCCTCAGGCTCAACTGGGGCCTGCGGTTACAGTAACTCAGACAGCATAGATGCCCATTTTCTCACAATATGCTTTTCCGCTAACACCATCCCCCAAAGGACAAATCTTCAACTCAACATCTTATTTTTGGGAGCAGGAAGTAGCCCCAGTAACACTGTTTCGAACCTCTCTGGTAACCACTCAGCCTGTAGCTACTTTCAAGTGTGCAAGTATAGTCCCCCATTAGGGGACAAGGTTGGACAGGCAGGTGTCATAAGCGGAAATTCAGCATCTGTCGCTCCACATTAGGGGCATGCTCCCAAGCGGGCTGGGTAGATCCTGTTTAGCGTCCTTGTGGTAAGGTGTGTCTGGTGTATAAAATCGTATTGATGAGTTTAAACCGCGTATTGAAGCTTACACCCAGGACAGGACACCCTTATGGAGTCTCAGCTGCTCCCGCTCTGTTAGAGGTTTCCTATTTACAGCATCCCACTTCGTTTGCACAGGTAGATGCCCATATGGAATGTCATCTCAGAGGGCCCGGCATAGATGAGACACTAATCGTTGCCCATGGGCCATATATAGCATCATCTGCAGTACATTGGTGCAGGGGAGTTCCTCAGGGAAGGGCAGCCAGACCTCCTGTGCGACCTTTGAGATCTTCTCTTAATTTAGGAACTGCCCTTCCCCCAAAGCAAAGGAGGCTACAGCCTCGCCTGCCTTATAAAGCGCCCATTTTTGTAGAGATCTCTCATCAGCTGGCACCTACCCTCTTTCCATTTCCGCACCGACAAGGTGTCAGCGATGCAAGAAAAAGGATCTTACAACTCATAATGGCATGTCTAGGGTTTAGGATGCGTGTCATACCAATCTCTAAATCTCGGACTCCCATACAGCAGCCACCCATTGTATAATGTAAGGAAAGGAAGTGGGATCCCCAGATCCGAGCATCAGAAGTTCTAGCAAGGAGTGGACACCATGCGTGCCGGTCAGAAGTTGCTTCTCCCAGTTATCATCATTGTCCAACCAGTGGACCGCATTTTGACATTGGAAGGCCATGTGATAGAGATCCATGCAGGGAACCTCAAGACCTCCTACGCCCCATGCTCTCTGTAGTGTTGTTAGGCTTACAAGTTTGCGTCTGGAGCCCCTAAGGAGATCCACCAGCAGCCCATCCAGTGTCTGGAAATAGTGCCTGAAGACTATATACAGAGAATGTTGTAGTCCGTATAGAAACCCATAAGGGACAGAGGGAAGTCTCTCCAAAACCATATGGAGCCACATGTACCCTCCACTACTCACCTCTCATTGGGATCTAAGTAAGAGGAGTCCGTAGTCACCAGTCGGATCCCCAGTTATTTAGTCCCCTCAGTCACCCATGGGAACCTCAACCCAGGCATCTCATCTGTCGGTCGGTCTCACTGCCAATCTCCCAAGTGGGACCAGTTTAGATTTCCCTGGGTTAATATGGAGACCCGAGTCATCACCCAACTTCTACAGCACCTGGGGGAGGATAGGCACCAAATGTGCCGGTTGGCAAAGGTACACCAGCGTATCATCGGCGTATAGGGAGACCACGTGTTTGGTCTCCCCGAGAGTTATGCCCATGTATCCATCTGTCCAATCAAGACAGCAGCAAGAAGCTCCAGTGGGCCGGGAAAATGAACCACGATAAAGGGCAGCCCTGACGGGTGCCCCGGACTAGTGCAAATGAAATAGATACCAATCCCCTAGCCCGTATTTGGGCCACATTAGAGCAGGTGGGCCCATTTAAGGAAACCGGAGCCCACTCAGAGTCACTGCAAAACCACAAACCAGACTAGGTAGGGGAGGGCCTGAGGGGAGAAGTATTTAAAGACTTAACGGTACCTTGTCCCCCAACTAAGTAATACACAACACGAGAGGTACCAGCAGTCTGTACACGGGAGCCTATAAAGTACTCACTCTGTGAAAAGACAAAACCAACAGGTCAATGTGCAAATCATCCACGATTGACATATAATACCAGGAGAAGGGAGGAAAGGAAAGGAACCTAAAGGGAAAGAAGAGCCCCAGAGGTCCTGGAAAAAATCCCCATCAGCCCGCTCAATAGCGGAATATCGTCATCTGGGTAGAATGGTTGCCAAAAGCAATGTCCATAATGCCTTTCCTTAGGAGACACCCAAGGCTAGCATAGTCCTGGACTATTGCGTTGACCCTCAACCAACAGAGACACGGACTGAAAAGGGTTAAATTGCAGTGCTCAAAAAAGATGTGAACAAAGGAAAAGAAACAAGGTTCATAATCCAAGTGTTATAAAAATACCTACCTTGATGTCATAAAAAACTTTATTGGGTCTGACCATCAAGGTGGTATGGTTAAAAGCAGAGTGGAAATAGCATGCAAGGAATTGCTATTAATCATGAGTCTAATATGGTCGACATGTTTCAGCCTTGAAAAGGCTTTCTTCAGGACCTATGATATACTACTGCAATAAAGAAAAAATGTGAAGGAACTTACTGGGTAAAGGCCTCAATAAGTGAAACTGTACTCCAAAATTAAGGAGTCACAAGCCTTCTCCTGTATATGAACACAAAAACGACAAACATGATTCTTATTGTCAGCAAGAGGAAAATCTAGGTGTAAAATACACTATAGACTCCTACATATTTCAACTCACCCAAATTGAAGGGAGGAAAAACCTCACCTCACCTGGCACTTGCTCACAGTGAAGGAGGCCACGCACTAGAAAGGAAAGAGGAAAATACAAAAGCATACGTATCATTTAATAAGTTTTTAAAAGATCAACATCAAAAATGGTACTGAAAGGGAGTCCATGAATAGTGATATCACACCCTAACAGAGGAGCCTACAATGGGTAAGGCCTGCCCTCAAACAGGGCCACACACTTTAGTTTGTAAAGGCACGCCAAACCATCAAGCCAAAAGACTGTGCAGCACTGAGTAAAAGACTCTCAGAGTTGTTTATATTCAAAAAGGCCTTCTAAGACAGGACAAACCCATACGTGGTGTCCTGTATATAAGTAAATGGGCAGAGGGTGATAGCAAAATAGCCAGTCAACAATAGTCAGTAGAGGCGCCTACTGCCCCCAGAATATCAACAGGTGTTCAAAAGATCTGCCAAATAGATATCCAAAGAAGTATTTCAAAAAGATACTTCAAAAAGATATTCCAAAAAGGAACAGCAAATGCGACAGGTCCCAGATGCTCACCTCTCCGTCGTTGCCTCGCTCCAAACTGTGAGTCGAGGGGGAGGTGAGGACGTCATGTGCACCACACGAAGAAATATTGAGGCTGCGGACCTGCGAGGGAACGAAGCCCTTTCCCTTGGCGTCCAATCAAAGGCGGAGACACCAAGACGGACTACGTTGCATGAGCTTACAGTCACGAGCTGATGCTCGCTGGCGTACAAGCCCCGCCATTGGTCCATTCGGGGCCAATCAGAACAAAGCGCTTGACTGCTGCATGTCCGGGTTAGACATGTCATGTAATTGGCTCATTCTCGGCCAATGGAGTAGGCTTATCTGTGTAAGTTGAAAATATACACAAGACGCCGCATCCGATCTTCGTGAACGCGGCACAGTGTAATACAAAATGAAGAATGCGCAATGTTTTCCAAAGAATGCAAAATTGACTACTCAACCCAAAATCAAACGGTTATGCCAGACCATAGCACAACACTATCAGCGCTCTGATCAGTGGCCACCACTGTAAGCTGGCTAATGCTGATAGGGTACGCAATGTTATTCAAAAAAGGCAAATTTGACTACTCAACCCAAAATAGATTGGTCATGCCAGACCAAAGCACAACACTGTCAGCGCTCTATTCAGTGGCCACCGCTGAAAGCTGGCTTCTGCTGAAACGGTACCCCCATCCATAGAGTACAAACATTAGATCCATATAGACCAAACACAGAGGGCCATATGTTCTGCAAGGGCAGTTTCTTGTGATCCAACAATGACCCATATGAGTATGGGCCCATGCACCCTGCAATGGAGGCATGGAACAACATTCGGAGATAGTCCATGGAAACCCACGTTGACTTCACATACTACACAATGGCATTGGCAATTGGCCAACAACGAGTACAAAGAGTTCTAAGGTGGAACAGATCGAGGGAAACATGAAAATTCATGAAAGACTGGTACTTGCGGTGTAATTGAAAAAAGAGCCTCAGAGTTGCAACCACGGGATATCATCATTCAACCCCTCCGTGTCGCTCCTTAATTTGTGTACCCACTTTTGTTCCTTTCTCAGTAAAAACTGTGAGATATCTGTTATGTGGTCAGGTATATAAGGTTGTTCAAGGACCACCCACTGTAAGTCATTTGCCGTATGTTTCGCCTGTATGAAATGAGATGTAAGCCGAGTTGCTTGTTTACTGCGTCTGATGGTACTCTTATGTTCCTGGACGCGTAATTTAATTTTTCTCGTTGTCATTCCAATATATCTTAGCATACATGGACATGTAATTTGGTATATGACTCTCTCGCTATTACAATTTGTATGGCGTTTGAGTATCCAAGGTCGAGAGGTGCCTATGTCCACTGATGTGGTCTTCCTGGTCTGGGGACACACCGAACAATTCCCACAGGGATGATGGCCCTGGACTGGTGGCAGATTCCACAGAGTGGACGTAGATTCATCCACCACTCTGCGTGGTCTAGTGTGGACCAGTTCATCCTTCAGATTTGTACCTCTTTTAAATGAAAAAAGAGGAAGGGGAATCCTGTCACCAGAACTGTTCAGGATCTTCCACTTCTGTCTGATGATTTTCTGCAGTTTCGACGAAGAGGTGTTGAATGTTGTAACACAAACCAATTGCCCCAGGGGTGGCTTCTCCACCGGTACCTCCAGCAGGGACTCACGATGATTATTCGAGGCCCGCTTACATGATGTCTTAATCAGACGGCTGGGGTACTGTCGCATCTTCAGTCTTGTGGAGAGGTCCTTGGCCTGTGCTTTAAAATCTCTCACCTCTGAACAATTTCTCCTCACTCTTAAAAACTGTCCAAAGGGGAGATTCTCCCTTAGTGAGCGTGGATGATGACTGTCAAACCTTAAAAGTGAGTTCCGTGCCATCGGTTTTCTATATAGTGAGCTGGCTAGATGACCATCTAGTGGAAAAACCACCAGATCCAAGAATGGCAATCGGTCTCTGCTATGCTCCTGTGTGAACCTCAAAAATGGGTTAAGGCCATTCAGCCAGACGTGGAAAGCTAGTAAAGAATCTTCATCGCCACGCCACACCACCAGGATGTCGTCTATATACCTTTTCCACACCACCAAATGTTGGTGGTGTGGATTGGTGGCACTCAGTACATGCTGGCTTTCAAAATTATGCATGTAGAGATTCGCCAGACTCGGCGCAAACTTGCTGCCCATTGAGGTCCCAGATGTTTGTAGATACAGGGAGTCCTCAAAAGCAAAAAAGTTTTCGGTCATTGCGATCCTGGCCAGTTCAATAATGAAATGGACAGGTGTCACACTAACCGGGGGAGACTCTTCCAAGAGTTCCTTAATAGTTTGTAGGGTCTCCCTCTGGGGTATGCAAGTATACAGTGATTCTACATCAAAGCTCGCTAAGATGTCAGAATCCGTATTGAAGTCTACTCCTGGTAGAAGACGAAGGACATCCTTCGTGTCCTGAAGGTATGACGGCATCTGTTTGACCAAGGGTTGTAAGAAAACGTCTACAAATGATGACAGTGGTTCTAAAAGAGAACCAATGCCAGAGATGATCGGCCGACCAGGAGGTGGTCTGGTTGGTTTATGCACCTTGGGTAGTGTATAGAAATAAGGGACAGTGGGGGATTTTGCCACCAAGTAAGTCGCCTCTTGGGAGGTAATCCAACCTTCTGCGCTCGCCTCCTCTACCAGATGTTTAATCTCATTGGTGATCCTGGCCGTTGGATCAAGGTCAAGTTGTACATACCAGAATCACTAGACAGAGTCTCTAATGCAGATCTCTCTTTCTTAGACAGGTTCTGTACCTGTTGGAGCAAGGGCATGAAGGTGGATTTAACCCTCAGACCGGTGTTTTTGTCAGTATCCACATGCCCTTGCTCCAACAGGTACCACCTAAGGTTGGAGCATTTGAAGCAGCAGTACTGCATGACATGAAAACCTTGGATTTCTCTAGTCATACAGGCTATCAGAACCTGTCTAAGAAAGAGAGATCTGCATTAGAGACTCTGTCTAGTGATTCTGGTATTACAATCAAACCAGCAGACAAGGGTGGGGCCATTGTCATCCAGGACACCACAGCATACCGCACGGAATGTCTGAGGCAACTAGGCAACACTCAGTTTTATGTACAACTTGACCTTGATCCAACGGCCAGGATCACCAATGAGATTAAACATCTGGTAGAGGAGGCGAGCGCAGAAGGTTGGATTACCTCCCAAGAGGCGACTTACTTGGTGGCAAAATCCCCCACTGTCCCTTATTTCTATACACTACCCAAGGTGCATAAACCAACCAGACCACCTCCTGGTCGGCCGATCATCTCTGGCATTGGTTCTCTTTTAGAACCACTGTCATCATTTGTAGACGTTTTCTTACAACCCTTGGTCAAACAGATGCCGTCATACCTTCAGGACACGAAGGATGTCCTTCGTCTTCTACCAGGAGTAGACTTCAATACGGATTCTGACATCTTAGCGAGCTTTGATGTAGAATCACTGTATACTTGCATACCCCAGAGGGAGACCCTACAAACTATTAAGGAACTCTTGGAAGAGTCTCCCCCGGTTAGTGTGACACCTGTCCATTTCATTATTGAACTGGCCAGGATCGCAATGACCGAAAACTTTTTTGCTTTTGAGGACTCCCTGTATCTACAAACATCTGGGACCTCAATGGGCAGCAAGTTTGCGCCGAGTCTGGCGAATCTCTACATGCATAATTTTGAAAGCCAGCATGTACTGAGTGCCACCAATCCACACCACCAACATTTGGTGGTGTGGAAAAGGTATATAGACGACATCCTGGTGGTGTGGCGTGGCGATGAAGATTCTTTACTAGCTTTCCACGTCTGGCTGAATGGCCTTAACCCATTTTTGAGGTTCACACAGGAGCATAGCAGAGACCGATTGCCATTCTTGGATCTGGTGGTTTTTCCACTAGATGGTCATCTAGCCAGCTCACTATATAGAAAACCGATGGCACGGAACTCACTTTTAAGGTTTGACAGTCATCATCCACGCTCACTAAGGGAGAATCTCCCCTTTGGACAGTTTTTAAGAGTGAGGAGAAATTGTTCAGAGGTGAGAGATTTTAAAGCACAGGCCAAGGACCTCTCCACAAGACTGAAGATGCGACAGTACCCCAGCCGTCTGATTAAGACATCATGTAAGCGGGCCTCGAATAATCATCGTGAGTCCCTGCTGGAGGTACCGGTGGAGAAGCCACCCCTGGGGCAATTGGTTTGTGTTACAACATTCAACACCTCTTCGTCGAAACTGCAGAAAATCATCAGACAGAAGTGGAAGATCCTGAACAGTTCTGGTGACAGGATTCCCCTTCCTCTTTTTTCATTTAAAAGAGGTACAAATCTGAAGGATGAACTGGTCCACACTAGACCACGCAGAGTGGTGGATGAATCTACGTCCACTCTGTGGAATCTGCCACCAGTCCAGGGCCATCATCCCTGTGGGAATTGTTCGGTGTGTCCCCAGACCAGGAAGACCACATCAGTGGACATAGGCACCTCTCGACCTTGGATACTCAAACGCCATACAAATTGTAATAGCGAGAGAGTCATATACCAAATTACATGTCCATGTATGCTAAGATATATTGGAATGACAACGAGAAAAATTAAATTACGCGTCCAGGAACATAAGAGTACCATCAGACGCAGTAAACAAGCAACTCGGCTTACATCTCATTTCATACAGGCGAAACATACGGCAAATGACTTACAGTGGGTGGTCCTTGAACAACCTTATATACCTGACCACATAACAGATATCTCACAGTTTTTACTGAGAAAGGAACAAAAGTGGGTACACAAATTAAGGAGCGACACGGAGGGGTTGAATGATGATATCCCGTGGTTGCAACTCTGAGGCTCTTTTTTCAATTACACCGCAAGTACCAGTCTTTCATGAATTTTCATGTTTCCCTCGATCTGTTCCACCTTAGAACTCTTTGTACTCGTTGTTGGCCAATTGCCAATGCCATTGTGTAATATGTGAAGTCAACGTGGGTTTCCATGGACTATCTCCGAATGTTGTTCCATGCCTCCATTGCAGGGTGCATGGGCCCATACTCATATGGGTCATTGTTGGATCACAAGAAACTGCCCTTGCAGAACATATGGCCCTCTGTGTTTGGTCTATATGGATCTAATGTTTGTACTCTATGGATGGGGGTACCGTTTCAGCAGAAGCCAGCTTTCAGCGGTGGCCACTGAATAGAGCGCTGACAGTGTTGTGCTTTGGTCTGGCATGACCAATCTATTTTGGGTTGAGTAGTCAAATTTGCCTTTTTTGAATAACATTGCGTACCCTATCAGCATTAGCCAGCTTACAGTGGTGGCCACTGATCAGAGCGCTGATAGTGTTGTGCTATGGTCTGGCATAACCGTTTGATTTTGGGTTGAGTAGTCAATTTTGCATTCTTTGGAAAACATTGCGCATTCTTCATTTTGTATTACACTGTGCCGCGTTCACGAAGATCGGATGCGGCGTCTTGTGTATATTTTCAACTTACACAGATAAGCCTACTCCATTGGCCGAGAATGAGCCAATTACATGACATGTCTAACCCGGACATGCAGCAGTCAAGCGCTTTGTTCTGATTGGCCCCGAATGGACCAATGGCGGGGCTTGTACGCCAGCGAGCATCAGCTCGTGACTGTAAGCTCATGCAACGTAGTCCGTCTTGGTGTCTCCGCCTTTGATTGGACGCCAAGGGAAAGGGCTTCGTTCCCTCGCAGGTCCGCAGCCTCAATATTTCTTCGTGTGGTGCACATGACGTCCTCACCTCCCCCTCGACTCACAGTTTGGAGCGAGGCAACGACGGAGAGGTGAGCATCTGGGACCTGTCGCATTTGCTGTTCCTTTTTGGAATATCTTTTTGAAGTATCTTTTTGAAATACTTCTTTGGATATCTATTTGGCAGATCTTTTGAACACCTGTTGATATTCTGGGGGCAGTAGGCGCCTCTACTGACTATTGTTGACTGGCTATTTTGCTATCACCCTCTGCCCATTTACTTATATACAGGACACCACGTATGGGTTTGTCCTGTCTTAGAAGGCCTTTTTGAATATAAACAACTCTGAGAGTCTTTTACTCAGTGCTGCACAGTCTTTTGGCTTGATGGTTTGGCGTGCCTTTACAAACTAAAGTGTGTGGCCCTGTTTGAGGGCAGGCCTTACCCATTGTAGGCTCCTCTGTTAGGGTGTGATATCACTATTCATGGACTCCCTTTCAGTACCATTTTTGATGTTGATCTTTTAAAAACTTATTAAATGATACGTATGCTTTTGTATTTTCCTCTTTCCTTTCTAGTGCGTGGCCTCCTTCACTGTGAGCAAGTGCCAGGTGAGGTGAGGTTTTTCCTCCCTTCAATTTGGGTGAGTTGAAATATGTAGGAGTCTATAGTGTATTTTACACCTAGATTTTCCTCTTGCTGACAATAAGAATCATGTTTGTCGTTTTTGTGTTCATATACAGGAGAAGGCTTGTGACTCCTTAATTTTGGAGTACAGTTTCACTTATTGAGGCCTTTACCCAGTAAGTTCCTTCACATTTTTTCTTTATTGCAGTAGTATATCATAGGTCCTGAAGAAAGCCTTTTCAAGGCTGAAACATGTCGACCATATTAGACTCATGATTAATAGCAATTCCTTGCATGCTATTTCCACTCTGCTTTTAACCATACCACCTTGATGGTCAG
Organism: Lissotriton helveticus; assembly: GCF_964261635.1. Classification (NCBI taxonomy): domain Eukaryota; kingdom Metazoa; phylum Chordata; class Amphibia; order Caudata; family Salamandridae; genus Lissotriton; species Lissotriton helveticus. The sequence continues at coordinate 1,153,590,520 of NC_136069.1, forward strand.
ACCCAATAAAGTTTTTTATGACATCAAGGTAGGTATTTTTATAACACTTGGATTATGAACCTTGTTTCTTTTCCTTTGTTCACATCTTTTTTGAGCACTGCAATTTAACCCTTTTCAGTCCGTGTCTCTGTTGGTTGAGGGTCAACGCAATAGTCCAGGACTATGCTAGCCTTGGGTGTCTCCTAAGGAAAGGCATTATGGACATTGCTTTTGGCAACCATTCTACCCAGATGACGATATTCCGCTATTGAGCGGGCTGATGGGGATTTTTTCCAGGACCTCTGGGGCTCTTCTTTCCCTTTAGGTTCCTTTCCTTTCCTCCCTTCTCCTGGTATTATATGTCAATCGTGGATGATTTGCACATTGACCTGTTGGTTTTGTCTTTTCACAGAGTGAGTACTTTATAGGCTCCCGTGTACAGACTGCTGGTACCTCTCACTGCAAAACCAGCCAGATATACGACCATTCCACAGAGTTGAACGCCTGCTCTATGTCAGGCCGTGCCAAGGCATAATCATATTCCACAAGGCATGGAGCATGCCAGACATGCACCAAGCGGCTTAGATTGAGTGGTGCTACTCTTCGGGATAAACCTGGCCTGATCTGTGTGTATAAGGTGAAGCATATGCAGAAGGAGGCAGGCTGCCAAGATCCCACTAAGGATTTTCACATCCAAATTCAAAAGGAGGTCGGCCTGCAAGAACTAGATAGCAAGGGTTCTTTCCGCATGGAGGCCAGTAGAGACTAAGGTCCAGCTGTACGACGGATATTTGCATGCAAAAATCCTCTGGGCCATGTATAAACCCTATTTTGCGAGTCGTAAAAATTTGCGACTCGCAAAATAGTGTTTTGCGACTCACTATTAGGAAGGGGCATTCCCTTCCAAATAGCACCCCCAAATGCCAGGTATGACTCTTTTGCGATGGTCGCACATCAGTCGCAGTTTACCATCCGTCACAGAAGGGTTGTAAACCACTCGCAAATGGGAAGAGGTCCCCAGGGGACCCCTTCCCCTTTGTGACTGGCTCCAAAAATATTTTTAAAGGGCAGGCAGTGGTCCCAGGGACCACTACCTGCCCTTAAAAAATTAAACAAAAACGTTTAATTTTTCTTTTATTAAATGCATACAGTTTTCCTTTAGGGAACACGGGCTGCATAAAAAAAGAAAAAAACTGCTTTTTTGAAATGCAGTCCCAGCCAGACTTGGAGGTCTGCTGAGTCTAGCAGGCCAGCCATTCCCAATGGGGTCGCAAATTGCGAGTGCCTCATGAATATGCATAAGGCAATCGCAATCAGTGTTGCAGACACTGTTGTACATACCGAGTCGCAAATTCCTTGGGTCGTACATCTGGCCCCTAAGCCTCATTATAGACCTCTGACGCAGTCCGCCAGCAGAGGAGCAAACTGTTGATAAAACTCCTCTCGCAGGCAGTCATTTACAGGGCTTTTAGCCAGATTGAGATGCCGAATGGCCACCAGGAGTTCCTCCCTAGTGATCGAGGGACGCAGTGCCACTTCGGCTTTTGGTTGTAGTCTTGGAAGTGCCACAGAAGTTAGGATGTCCCGTATAACCTCCTGGGGTGAGGATAATTGTTTCTTATACACGTCGGCCAGATGTTCAGCCAGGACCTCAAGAATTGCTGCTGCGTATACACTATGTCCCCGTTACCACCCTGAATCTATAGTACAGGTGTTACGGGTGCCTTCCGTTTTATAAGTTGGGCAAGGAAGCCCCTGTTCTGACACCCTCCATGTGCAAGCGCTGTCGGTATGCAGTATATGTAAATTTTTCTAATCTACGCCAGTTCTCCAGTAAAGCCTCCACTACCCAATAACATGGGGGCTGTGGGAAGTTCAGTTTCCAACTTTCCCATCTTCAGTTCCTGAGTTCTTATGTCTTGTTCCAACTGTCATTGTACCACGTACGTTGTTTTAGTACAGACCCCTCTAAGGACAACTTCAATGGCTTCCCATTTGAGTGCTCGGCACAAAAAGCATCCCCAATTTTCTGCGAAGTAGAGTGACAAGGTATCCGAGACAGTGGCTGCGAAGGGGGGGAAAATCAGACAATGCCTCCGCTCCCATGGACCATAGGGGTATTGCCGGGTGCTCATGGGCTCCCCCAAAACTCAGCAGGACAGTTAAATGGTCTGAAAGGTATCTGGGTAGATAAGTTATCCCTTCCACCGCAGGAGAAAAGCTCCGTAAAGAGGAAACAATAGTTCAGTCAGCTGAAAGTGCCAGACGCCGGGGTTTGACATGAAAACAATCTCTTTGTAGGGAAGCGGCCACTCCATACATCGCACAACTACATGCCCTGTCAGATGTCCTTTAAAGCCCCAGTCATTCAAGGTTTATTATACGCTCAGGGGAGCTCATTGTCCAATGACTCATCCAGAACACAATTAATGTCACCTCCCATTATCATCACTCCGCCTAAGTAAGGGGTTGGTGTCGCCATCACGCCCAGAAAGAAGGCAGGGCAGTCAGTGTCAAGGGCGTACACGGCAAGAATACATATTTCCGTTCCCTCCAATTTGCCATGCATAATAATATATCTCCCCTCAGGATCTGCCACATGACGTAGATACTGAAAGGGAACCCCAGAGCCACCCACATGAGGGCCTATCACGCAAAGCGTGAAAGAAAAAGGTGGTATAGAGCTGCCCTCGCCATCTGCTCCCAATACATGCCAGTGATTCCCCCATACATGCATCTCCTGCAGACATGCAACCGCCACCCTACAGCATTTTAGTTAAGCAAATTCAAATGCAGCTATACTGTGAACATTCCAGGCGATTAACTTTGTTACGGAGGAAGCCATGAGTCACAGAGCATTTTTTTTTTCATAAATCTTTTTTTATTATTGACAGTGCTCGTAAGACCATACACTGCAATACCATGTTCAAATAGCACAGTGGGGAACAGTTCAGACGTTATTTGGAATTACACATGGGGAAACACAAGCGTCTTTCATCATTACAAATTGACCACTCCGCCAAGAGGGCACCCGCTTCTCTATATTTGAGCCAGGGCGCCCATACTTTCTTCCATTTTTTCGTACACCACTGCTTTTGTATACCGTTTCTTCCGCTCTTTGGCACCAGTCCAGGTCACGCTGCCAATACTCCCAGAGCGGGGGCGCCCGCACCCCCCAGACCCTAGCAATGTTCCGTTTCCCTACCCCTACAGCCATGGCCAGTCAAAGCTCCACATGTCTCGACCAGTCATTGTCCCCCTTGATCAACAATAGAAGCCACTACGGGTCCATCGGGACCGGCACCCCCGCTACCTTAGACATAGTATCCGTAACTTTCGCCCAGAATGAAATGATCACCAGACACTCCCATAGGATATGGAAGAAGGAGCCCTCTTGTTGACAACCCCTCACACAGAGCGCCGACTAACACCTTCCCCATGCATACAGGTGAGTGCGAGGATAGTATGTGCAATGAAGGATTTTAAACTGCACAAGCCTAAACCTAGAACGGATAGCGATCTGCCTGGGACCCTGGAGCACGTCTTGCCAAACTTCCTCGTCGAGGCTCCGAAGGTCCCGGGCTCAGGCCACTCTGAGACCAACCAAGGGATCAGGTATATTGTTTATCAATTTACGGTAAATTGTGGATGTGGGTTTCTCTGCAATGGGATCGAGTAACAAACGATCTTTCATCGGGGAGCAATCCGGGATTACTGTACCACTTGGAATAGGGGAGCGCAAGGCATGCTGGTGGCGTATGTACTGATATCTCTGTGAATTATGTAAGCTATACTCCTTCTGAAGATAGTCAAAAGTACGTATACCATCCCCCTTCCAGACATCTCCTAAGTAGTCAATGCCCATCTGCTGCCACCACTTGAACCCCGTCAACGTTGTCACTTCCCTCAACAGCTCCCCCTGCCAAAGTGGAGTTCTCCCGGTTAGCTTGCCAGCCCAGCCCAGGAACCGATTCGCCTTCTGCCACCAGTGGAAGACTACGTTAGTGTGCTCCGGCCATAACCTTTGAGGTCGACTGGCATACAGGAGAGTTTCACAAGTGCCCCGTGGCATGACCAGTCTGTCCACCCTATAGGCGGTTCGTCCCTATCTGTGTACACGCAATCATTGACCACCTGCAATTGTGCAGCCCAGTAATATAATTTAACATCTGGGACCGCCAACCCCCTGTCATATTCCCCCCTGTGTAATTTGTGTAGCGCTATTCTGGAGGACCTTCCATCCCATAAAAAGGTCCGCACCACTTGTGAGATCCGTTTGAATACACTTGTGGGTATCGGATATGGGGTGTTCTGCAGAACATACAGTAGTCTCGGCAGTGTGAGCATCTTGAACAAGGCTGCCATGCCCATGAGCGAGAGCGGGAGAGTGCGCCAGTGGGTCACGTCAGCTTGCAGGTGAGTCAGCTGGGGCTCGAGATTCCTCTTGAAAAACTCCTTTCTATTACGTACACCCCTAAATATTTGAATACCTCCGAAACCACTGGTAAAGAGCACCTACATGGGTCTCGAGGGGGAGAACCCGACAGGGGAAAAAAATCACAGACTTCGACCAATTATTGGTATAGCCGGAGTAGCTGCCGAACAACTCAATAAGTGCATTACTTGGGCAATAGAGTGGTATGGCCTTGCCAGGTAGAGGATGATGTAATTGGCGTATAGAGATATACGCTCTTCCCATTCGTCTGTTGCCGCTAGTCCCCAAATCGAAGGGTCCCTCCTGATCCAATGGGCCTGGGGCTCCAGCGCCAGGGCGAAGAGGAGAGGGAACAGATGGCATCCCTGCCTTGTCCCCCTCCGCAGGAAAAAGGCCCTAGATACAGCCCATTAACCCGCACCCGAGCTGTCCGTCGTTTGTACAGGAGCCGTACCCAGCTACAGAAGATCGGTCCAAAGCCCAACCGCTGAAGCACCATAAACCAGTATGGCCATTGTATGCTATTGAAGGCTTTTGATTCATCCAGTGCCATCAATGCCGTCCGGGTGTCTCTAACATCCTCAGTCATATACAGAACCCCATAGAGACGCCGAAGGTGATGACGAGTGGTTTTGCGGGGCATAAAGCCGGATTGGTCAACGTGGGCCAAATCTGTAACCACCGATAGTATTCGATCTGCCAGGACCTTGGCAAGAGCCTTTGCTTCCACATTGAGCAAAGAGATCGGCTGGTACAAGGTTTCCCTGCCTTGTGGATCACCACGATCATGGCCTCTCTCTCGCGCCTCATTGAGCATCCCGAGCATAGGGGCTGTCACGATCGTGGCTTGTCTTTTATAAATTTTGATTGAAAGCCCATTGGGACCAGAGGCTTTACCCGACTGCAGGGAGTTGAGCGCATTACTGAGCCATTTCTTTACCCATGGAGCTCTTCTACTGTGACGTCCGCCTCCAGGCGTTCACGCATCTCTTCAGATAGCGTGGGAAGCGCGAAGTCCCTTAAGCAATCTGCACAGTACTCTTAAGTTCTAGTGCACACAAGTGAGCACACTCTCTCAAAATGAGCCGCAAATGCCTCTGATATGTCTGTGCTGGACAAGCATAGTGTACCTGCTTCGTCTCTTACTGCAGATACCCACAAACGCTCCCTATCACGGCGCTCCAACCACTCTAATAATTTCAATGCCTTATCACCAACATCGTAAATCTGATGCTGTGTGGCTCTGTTTACGATCGGGCCCCTAAGGGTGGTACAAACAGGAGACTGATCAGAAATACCTCAAGGCATATGTGTAGTGGTGCGAAATTCCCCCATTTTACCCCATCTGATTCGTGCGGGTAAAGAAATGGTCAATCCTTAAGAAGGACCCGTGGTGTGCCGAGTGGAACATGTATTGTCTAAGTGAGGGGTTCTGCGCCCGCCACAGGTCGCCTAGCCACATGGCAGTGACAAAGTCCGAGAGGCCCCGCTCCCCATGCCTGCCTGTTGGGGCATTAGACCGGTCAACCTCCGGGCACATAACAGCATTTGTATCACCAACAAGAAGTAGGATTCCCACAGGGAGGTTTGTCAGAAGCGTGCTCAGCTTAGGAAAGCACCGAGAGTGAAGGCCAGGGGGTATATAACAAGAGCAGAATACCAATGTGCATCGTCCCATCTACCCACCACTGCGGCAAAACAGCCCACATCATCCACCCATGTACCTGAAATAACAAAAGGCAGGGCATTATGTACTAAGATACCCACTCCTCATTACCCAGAGGTGAACCCCGAGTGTGTGACCATTTTGTAGCTGAAAAAATCAAGGGCTTTACATCTATTCCCCTTCAGATGCAATTCCTGAAGAAGGACCATATCCGGGGAGTGCCTCTTTATGTGTTGCAGCATCGATGTACGCTTGATTTTATTGCCCAGCCCATTAACATTCCAGGTCAAAACCTTTACCATAGCTGGGTCACTCATCATATCAAAAACCCGTCCACCTTCTCGGAGGGACTACTGTCCCAGATGTGACCCCCAGAGCAATCTCCCAGTGCGTGATGAATATGATGGCCTTGAGCAAACTCCCCAAACTCCCCATCCCCCCCAACTCCCTCGAGACCCATAAGCACATCCCCATAACACCCCAACTCCCCCCTCCCTGCCACCCTGCCAGGTGAGTCCCAAACCTCCCATCAAGTAAACTTGCAGAGCGCCTGTCGACCCGGTAATACAACGAAAACATTTATGAGGAAACGTGAGCTTGCAGACATTAGGAAGAGGTACATAACTAGTGTTGAATCATACACCCCATACTATAAATGGCGAGGTAGCTCACATACAGTAGTGCACCCATCCAACCACCAGCCCAAGAGTCCCATAGAAAACATAGATTGTCCACATCGCATACAATGCCCCATTCAAGGATCAGGCCGAGAGCACCGGACCCTGTCACCCAACCGCCATGGATCCATGCCGCCCGCCACACCACATTTGCAAACTCAGAGGCAAAGCTTATTCATGGCCTACCACTTGACACAACGGTGTCGGAGTAGTCTCAAAGTCACGCAGCCGTCCCCTGCTCTCTGCGACTGGTCGTTCGCCCCTGATCAAGGTCCGTGACTTGATCGCCCCGGTTCAGTGCCGGGCGTGGCTGCCTTACCTGCCGACCAACAGTTCGCCAGCCTTCTAGCCAGTCACTGGCATCCGCGGGTGTATCGAAGAAGTAGGCCTTCTCACTGTCCAGGATTTTGAGTCTGGCCAGGAAGAGCATCATGTATTTCACGCCCTGGTCTCCAAGGGCCTTTTTCACCCCATCAAAGGAGCGCCGCTGTCGTTGAATTTGAAGCATGAAATCCGGAAAGAAACGGATGGTGGCGTTGTCGCAGTGAAGGTCTCCATGAGTGCGCCCCGCCTGTAATGTGGCATCTCTGTCTCTAAAATTCAGGATGCGGGCGATGATCATGCGGGGAGGAGCCCCAGGTTTGGGCTTGCCTTCCAGGGCCCTGTGTGCCCGCTCGACAGAGAAAAAATTTGACAGGCGTTTAGGTTTTAGGTGGTTTAGGACCAGATCTTCTACAAACCAGTCCGTCGATGGCCCCTCCAGTCCTTCCGGCACTCCAACTATGCGAATGTTATTTTGTCTAGCCTGGCCTTCCTGGTCCACCAGGCGAGAGTGGATGTCTGCCTGGTTCTTTGTGAGAGCGGCAACCTGTTCCTCCAACCTCTTCATCTTTGACTGAAGGCCCCCAATTCCAGTCTCTGCGGCAGAAACCTGTTCTGACATTTTCCGGAAGTCTGCCTGTAAGAGATTCACCTCTTTTGTCATGGAGTCCAATTTTGACTCCAGGGTACCACGGAAATCTCGAATAGCCCTCATGATATCCTTCAGAGAGGGGTCCGGGCCGTTGTCCTCAGGGTCGTCTTGCTGACCACCACCGTCGCGCCTTCCTCCCGGTTTACAGTGAAGGTGTATTTATATATTTGATTAGTCTGGCCCAGGGGCCTGTTGCGACCCATGGCGGACTGTGAACAAGGACAAAGCAGAGCACCTGCACTCCGGGAAGACTCGCCAGAACCTGCAACCACGACGGATGCCCCCCTCCAACACCTTCTCAGGGCAACCCACTTATCACCAGGATCAGGTGGACTCGTCGCTCACTGTGAGCCGCGATTACACCTACTGTGCTCCGGTCCGGGGGTTTCCAATCAGCAGTCCAAAACCAAAAGTCTGTTGCTTCACTTGCACACTGTAGGTATGTGCACCAGCGCGTGTATAGCAGTCCCGGTGAAGCAGTCCGGGCCCCTTCAGAATATAGCGCTTGTCAAAGAATGTTGGGTCCCAGGCCTGATATAGAGGGCTCAGGCACGCTCCTGGCGCGTCTAGAGCTGCGCGCAAACAACCGCCACCACGGCCAAGCCAATGGGGGAGGGGCCGCTCACCAGTCCTATCTTCCTCGCGGCTTCATTTACCTTTAGGCTCCCGGTCGGTACCACCAGCGTCCTGTGGCCCCAAGGTGCCTAGATCCTGACATGGGCGAGGCCCCTGGTCCCTCCAGGCTCGTTCGCACTTCCGTAGTGCATGGCGGTGAATAGCGGACGCTGTAGCACCCGGATTTTAGGGGTAATCCCAGCCTGCTAGCGCAGCTCGCAAACTATGCCGCCATCTTCCGTGGCTGCAAGCCACGCCCCCTCTCACAGAGCATTTGTACTCCCTTCCAGCCTATTCATCCCACCTTTTGCATTCCCATCACCCAATGGGCTTCCTCCAGCAATGCAAACATGATAGTCAGACACGTAGGCAAAGAAAACAACCTAAACCAGAACAGGGATTATGGTCAAACCCAACATCCCCCCTCTCCTTGGGCAGTACTGCCAACCCTCCCACCCAGATACCAGAGAGAGCACGGATTTGCATGTGCCGCCCCATAGCCCACCCAAATCCCAAAAAGACGATAACAAAAAAACACATCACCATATTCCTCAGTCTGTGTTTTGTTTCTGATCTTTCTAATGGTATGTGGTATAACAATCTCCAAATGTTGGTGCTACGCTAGTAGTTGGATAGCCGGTGGGGTGCAAGGCCAGACCCTCTAGCTCCCCACTCAGGTACCAACCTCTTGGGGATGGGGGGGGGTGAGTATCCAGTCTACAGCATTTCACTACATGGTGGAGGAATAAACCCCTATACAGCACCCATGCAGCATTTCCCCACCCTTAACATTTCCAGCTTGGATCTATCACTTGGTCTTGGGTTGCCCCATCCGAGTCTGGCCCCGTCTCCGAGGCCTGCAATGCCCAGTCAGGGCAGACTCAGATCCTCTCATATTGGTTGCAGGATTTCTAGTGGTTTGGTCACTTCAAGTCGCAGGCGGACCTGCCTGACACATACCATCAGGATTACTCCATCGAGGACACCAAACAGGCACCCGGATGTCCACGGAAATCTAGCCAATCGCTCACCTCTGCAGCCGAAAAAAAGAACAAAGCTTTTCCATTACATTTAACTCACAGTTTAGCTGGGAAGAGGACGCTGTACTTGAGATTAAGGTCCCGGAGATGTTGTTTGACCTCGAGGAACGTTTTCCATTGATCCTGAACACCCTGAGCGTAGTAAGGGTAGATTGCAATGGGGTGGTCCTCAAACATCAAAGGCCCCCTGGTACAGAAGGCTTGCAGGATAGTGTCCCAGTAATTAAAAAGCAGAGGACTGATAGCTCTTGGTGTTGCACCAGGTTTAGGCGGGGGGGACGAGTGCCCTGTGCGCTCTCTCAGTATTAACATTTTTTAGTGTCTTCTGGGGGCCAGGATGGTTACAGTCCAGTCTTCTAAAAATAACTTGGCTGAAGGCCCTTCCGCCTTCTCAGGGAAACCTATAAACCATAAAATATTCCTATGCGACCTCTCTTCAGAGTCCTTCACTCAGTCATGAGGCTAACCACCCATTTCTGGAGCTCAAGGACAGTTTCCCTAAGATAGCGGACCTCCGTTTGTAATGCTTCCACGTTTTGTTCAGTGGTGGTCACCCGTTCTGATACTTTACGCAGCTCACAGAGCAGTAAGTTGACCTCAATGGCCACAGAGTTAAATTTGTGTACCATTGCATCCTAGGTAGTTTTGATCGGTGCCAGCACATACACTAAGGAGGAGGCCGACTCCACAGCCAAGAATGTTTCCTTGGCGAGGTCAGCCATACTGGTCTCCTTTGGCCTGGGGGCAGGGGATGCCAGTAATTTAGGAGTTTGTTGTTCTGGACCTCCCTTTTTACCCTGTCCTTCACCATTGTGGATCCCTACCAATGGGCCAAGCAGTCCAGAGATCTGCCTGATTCGCCCCATGGAAGCGTGGGTGTTTTTCCTCCCAGATGGCTCCCTAGGAGTGTCACGCGCACCGCCACAGGCAGCTGGGCCTCCCGAGAACTCCACATCACTGGTGCCTACGACTCCTACTAGCCAGTGGGCACAGTCCCCTCACGTAGTTTGTCCAGTCTCTCAGTGTCTTCCCGGGGCTTCAACCAGGATGCCGCTGAGCACAAATGTTCCCGTTTGACCCCAGGGAGCAATCACTAATCTCCAGCAATGGTCCCCACACTCCCGGGGTATCAACGTCCAGGTTTAGGCCCCTCTCTCAGTGAACACCTCTCAATTCCAGGCTCAGTGGGCTCAGCAATTCGGGACACCCACGCCTCTCACAGGCCTCCAAGCAGCTCTCTTTCTGGGCTTTCCCGCTGCTACAGCCACTGCACCGTCCAACTGCCAGAGGCCCCGACCCACCTGTCTCCTCCTTTGTTGGACTCAGTCCTGCAGTCCAGTCAGCCTGGTACCACTGACCCTTCACTGCCACATCCCAAGTCTCCTGAATCGCAGCAGGGATCTGGCCGGTAGTCCTCACCGCAGGCCTGGTCACAGCATAGTTTTAGGACTCCTGTTTGAGTCCCCAGCCACCGCTTAAATCTATGCTACCCCTGCAGGTCCAAGCATGAGGAAGGGTCTCTTTGGCATCCACGTCGTCCGCAGTCTATGTCCTTCGCACAACACCCCGGGCCGCAACCTTCTGGGGTGCCGCAGACGCGAAGCATCACTCCTTAGCAGCAGCCGCAGGGCACCCTCAGTCCCTCCTTGCCTGCGGCAAGCTGCCTCCCCAGCACCAGGGTTCATCGGCCACAACATGCAACCCAGGGGTGTAGGAGAGTAGGGTCTGCTTCCTATGGTCACCCCCACTTTTTGCTGTGATTATCTGGTTTTTCGACTTTAGTGTGGCTGTGGGTCTGCTAATCAGACCCACAGCCCAGCTGTTCTCTCTCTAAATTGATACCATGTACTTTAGGTACATACCAGATTGGTTACTGGGTCACCCTTGTGAGCCCCTGTATAGTGTACCATAGGTACCCAGGGCATAGGTGCACCTTAGGCCTACCAGGGGCTGCAGCATGTATTGTGCCACCCCTGGATTGCCTTCCAAACTGACACCACAGGTCTGTTCACACAGCCTGGGTAAGATGGTGTAACCACCCCTTACTTAGATATAGTATCCCTATATCTACCTTTACATATAGACACATATACACCTATAAGTCACTCCTATGGTAGGCCTCGACAATCCTGGAGACAGAGTGCTTGGTTTTATGTGAGTGGGTGCCCTAGCATGAGCTGAGCCCCTCTGCAGCTTTTGGAACCATCTCCTTATAGCTGTTCTATGATATAGCCATACCATATACTCATAAGTGCATTATAATCCTCGTGGTTAATGCTAACTTTGGTTTGGCTTCATCAAAACATGGCGTGTAAGGTGTCAAACACTTTGGAATACTACGCCCCACCAGTCCTGGCGGTGGGGGTAGAATTCCACCCTTCTAGAGGGAGAAGACATGTAGTTACTGCTTTACCCGGTTAAAGTTAAACAGAGCCTCAGCATCACAAAATGGATGCTGCTGCCACAGAGACGAGTCTGACCTCCTGCTGCTGGATGAAACTCCGGCAGAGGAGGCCTGGACAATAGGTTTCCTGTCCAGGGAGGTGCTGGCACCTCCCCAGACAGGGGTTTTGTGTATTGGCGCAGGGAGGGCTGCATTCAGTGAATGCTTCTAGACACTGCCTGGGGCACACAAGGTGCTCCATGCATAGCCCAGTTCAAACCGGTTGCTGGGGCACACAGCCCCAGCTCTGGCGGGAAACTGGACAAAGGGAAAGGGGTGTAACTACGCCCTTTTCAGATCCACCTATAGGAGGGACCTAGCCAGGTAGTCCAGCACCCATCTTTAGTATAAGTATAGGAGCTGTGTCCCTAGGACTTTAGATTACCCTGGACGAATCTTTGAAAGACATATCCTGGATCTTCGACGTTCCATTCTGACTGGAAGACGGAAGATATCTCCCTTGTGGTCAAGGAGTGACCACCCTGTTCAGACAGGCACCAACAGCAACTTTGCTGGTCTACATTTTCGAGGCTCCCGCCGGATCCCGAAGAATCTGCGACACAGGAACTAGACTTCCAGACTTCTCTGACCCCAATCCACATCCACAGCAAAGCTGAGACCCATGGCTGACACGAGAGACGTGGGACCAGAACTCCTGGACATCCTGCATTTTGCAAGATGCACTCCATCAACGAGGAATCTCGAAGTTGTGCTTTGGGGTGCTTGAAGCCCCAGCCCCGAGCACCATTTGCACCGAAGCCAAGGCCCCCATACTCCGCGGGTGTTCCATGGGTCCTGCTTTTGCATTTGAGCTCAACGCGTCTTCCCGGTTCCTAATCCGTTGGCTAGTGAGCCCCCTGAAGACCTTTCTTTGAATTTAACTTGCTTTCCTGGTTGCTCCAGGCTAGCTTCAGCTTCCCTGAAAAGGAGAAGCGCCACAGACCTTGCTGGTCTGCAACAGAGCCAATCTTGACATCCTGCGTGGGTTGCAGTTGCCAAGGCTTGTTGGATCTAATTCGGATACTGACATGGCAGTCATCTAGATCCATCATGGGACAGCTCGAATCCAGTGCCTGGTCATCGTCGATGCCTCCTGGACCTTGTGGCTGAAGAGACAAGTTTGACTACTTCACCTGAAATCACCGAACATCGCCTGGTTCCTTCCTGGTTCCTTCCTGGTTCCTTCCTGGTCACTGGGTAGTGACCCAGACTCTGTCCCTTCTGCTTTCAGGTTGTTCAGATCTTCGATCCACCCTTGGATCCACCCAGACACTTTTCCTCTAGTTGCCTGCAGCACTTCTTTGCAGCTCTTATTAGAAAACGACGATGAAACCCGACATGAAAAAACACCTATGCACATGGCTTCCCTGGGTGAGGTAACACAAGTACTCCGGTGCTCCCATGCGTCTTGACTCTCGAAGTGTCCTAGTTTAAAAGGGTTCCATTCTAGTCCATCCGGAAGTGTCCTTAAATTGTATATTTGTAACTTTTACGAACTCCATAGAAAGTCAATGGTAACCCGCGCCTGTGTTTAGACACTGCACGCGGCTCCCGTGGGACTCCTACTTCCTAACTTTTGGTCGATTAGTGTAGCCCCAGCGATTCCACAGGCCCTAGGCCTGCTTTCTAATTCTCTCGTGGTACTTATACCACTTTCTTAGTATATGGTTTGTGAGGCCCATAGGGCATAACGTACACCGTGCAACTTATCGTATATTACCTGTGTGACTTGTATCGTATTTTGACCTCTGACCTCATAAAGAGTGCAGAGGGGTTGTGTTTATATTAAATACATACATATTTGATATATACCTTGTGTGGTGCCATTTCATTTAGTACTCAAGGGATTATAATTGGTAAAAACAACTTGCTTAACTCGCCTACTGAAGTCTTAGCCTGAAGATTGCTGGTACCACTAGGATAGCTTTCTATAAGGTTGACTGTACAACCACCATCAATAAGGGTCGATTAGACTGGTGCAAGGTGCCCACTAGAACTAGTGGACATCATATGCCAGGCTAACTTCTTACATTGGTGTGCAGCGGTTGGGATAAGAGCTTGCAATTGTTTTACCAAATAATCTCGAGATTTCATCTGAAAGATCATATCAAGGTACCTGTAGGTACATATAAATCAAGTCTTATATATACATAAGTTCTACTGAACTTAGTAGTTGTAGGTGGTAAGGGCTTAGCACACCCTGACTACAACTCCTCGAGAGGTTCTAGTAGGAAAATAAGTAGTGTAAGTAGGTGCACACACCACACCTCACTAGCAATGTCCTTGGAAGCAGGGCCTAGTGGGCCTCTGCCAGAAGACAACCAAAGGTTGCCTTCTAAGTATGACACATTCTCTTTTCAGGAACTGAGAAGCTTGTGTGTGGTCAGAAGACTGAGACAAGGACAGAGTCCAACCTTTAACCACCTGGTAGATATCTTAGTGGCTCATGATGTAGAGAATGCATCAGACCCAGGTAACCAAGGTAGTTGATAGGGGGGCCATCCCTCAACAGAGGACAATAATAATACTGGGGAGGATCCAGTGGTCTCTGATGATGAAGTGGATGCTGAACAGGATGAGGTTGATTAACCTGACCTGGTCAACTCAGGACTATCTGGAGGTGGTGAGGGCCATAGTAGGCCCCCCTCTAACCTTCCAAATAGGCCTAATAATGGAAACAGAAGGCACAGATCACTTTCCAGTGGTTCTGATCATTCTGATTCCTCAGTAGGGTCCAGTGCCTCTGCTCTGAGGAGCATGGCTTCCCCTCAGAGGAGAGAGCACAAAGAATGAAAGAGGTCAAGCTGAGGATCAAGAGGCAAGAAGTTGCCCTTGCAAAAGAGACCCTAGCTCTTGAAAGAGTTACGAAATTGTGTGGGCTAGAGCCCACTGGTGGCAGCATAATTCCTAGAGATAGGGAAAGGTCTCATGACCATGGAAACCAGAACAAGACTGTCCCTCCTTATCAGATTGGGGATGACATCCACAAATGGATAACTGCTTTGGAGAGGCTTGCAAAGTACAACAGGTACCCCAAAGTCAGTGGGCAACAATCTTGTGGCTCTCCTTTGCAGACAAAGGCAGAGACAAGCTCCTCGCTGTATGAGAAGAGGATGCTGACAACTATTATGTCCTGAAGAGTGCTCTGATAGATGGGTTTGGCCTAACCACTGAGTAGTACAGGTTGCTGTTCAGAGATACACAAAAGACACAGACTCAGGACTGGACTGATGTTTGTAGATTGTGCTACTAAGGCTCTGGAAGGCTGGTTGCTGGACAGTAAAGTAAGTGACTATACAGGATTGTATAACCTTATTATGAGAGAACAAATTCTTAACAACTGTCAAAACCAGTTATTGCATCAGCACTTGGTTGATTCTGATCTGACTTCACCCCAAGAATTGGGAAAGAAGGCACCCAAATGGGTCAGAACCAGGGTGAAGCAGAAGGTACAGAACCAAGTTGGTGATCAGAAGAAGCAAGATCCAAAAGGGTGGGGAGAAAGCAAAAGACCAGAAGTCTTCTCAAGGTCCCCAAAAAGCTTCTAATGGTGGGGGTTCCCAACAATCTAAAAAGAAAGAGGGCCCAAAGAAACCATGGTGCAAAGTTTGTAAAGTAAATACTCACTGGACCAGTGATTGCACCAAGAAGGAGGCAGCTCCAGCCACCATTGCCCCTAAGGCAACTGTTCCCCCTAGCTCAGCTCCAAGTGGTGGTTCTCAACAGAAGGGTGTAATAGGGTTAACCCTGGGAACGGAGATGGATTCTGGCCTAGTCAGAATACCAACTAAAACTGTTTTGATCTGTGATGGGGACACAATTCTGTCCTCTACTGTGAGTCCCAATAACTTGGGCAAGTACAGACAAACTCCTTTAATTAATGACAAAGTGGCTCAGGCCTACAGGGACACGTGCTAGTGTCACAATGGTGACGCCTGGCTTTGTGGACCCTGGACAGATCATACTAGGTGAAAATTGCCTAGTGACCAATGCTAGCAATGTGGTATATAAATAAATAATACCGGATCTAGGTTTTACTGGACATTGCAATAACAGATAGCTCAATAAATAAGAGTCAAGATTCGAGGTAGTAGGAGTTTGCAGGTTTAATACAGCATAAAGGACAGGAACAGGACAACCTGCACGGGAACAGGATGGCAGCGCTGCCGGGGGCAGGATCAGAATCGGCGTAACATTTAATAACAGTGCACAAATATATATACTAAAACAGTTACATTACAATGAATTACAGTAGGCGGAGCAGTGGGTGTGGTCAATAGCAGTCGCGAAAGATAAGGGTGAAAATGGGTGTAACAGGGCGTGTACATAGACATGTGATGTAAACGTAACAGAATATGTCATAAATGGGGCGGAAACATGGAGGGGGCTACCTAAGGAGCCGGGACCTCTAACCTAATGGTGCGCGCAAACTGACAATGACGTGTTACTAGGAGAAGCTGGGGGCTATGAACTCTGTGCTAGGAGCAGAGACTGAAGTCTGGAGAGTCAGGGCGACATGTACCTAAACAGTATCTAGTATCTAATGTTTGGAGAACATGTTGATAGAATCCAAAAGTTATCGGGGTAAAGGCTAACGGACTCTAAGACTGGAGCATGCATTATTCTACATGTAGTGCGTGATGAAGAATATTAAATGACCATTAAATGCAGTATTTCTCTTACATGGAGACGTAAAGGCTAGACAATGAAGGAAACTATTGATGCGATTCAGTAGCTTAGGAATGCAGAGAAGGAGGGCTGGACTGATAACTAGAATCATAACATACTCTTGGCAGACTCAGAGGCAGAGCCAGGCTGAGCCGGGCACTGTGAGGCAGGAAGTAAGTGAAGGGTCGAGGATACAGGTGGGGGCTGTATCGCTCCTCAGCGAGGACTCAGAAGACAGGAGCTGAATCTGGTGTCCGGGCCCTTTTGAGGCCTAGAAACGGGGACTTTACAATGAAATAACGTGCACACTGAGAAACGTGGCAACGTAACTTTACATAGGCCTGATACTCGTAGCTTTCACGAGAACTGGAAACTGGCATACTAAAGATGGACACAACTGTAATTGCGTCTTTAATCAAACATGGGGGATACATATGCATATTTAATCATGCACACATAACATAAGATGGAGGACACGTAGGGACACAGAACATGGCAAAATTTACTTTTCCACATTCCCTCCTTGTCACTACGTTTCCATCAGGAAACATCAATATTCATGATACCATCTATCATTTCATACAGTATCATTTGCTCGTCTCGAATTTTCTTGGAACTGGATTTAGGACGGGACTTGGGACTAGGAACACAAGATGTAGCACAAATGCCGCAAATCGCAGGGCCACATTGTAAACAGAGGCAGCAACTGAATATGATCGCTACTGCAATACCCAGAAATGACAATACTTTCCATCCCCAGGCGGAAATTATATTCCAGAACCAACCGGACCATGTCCAGGTGCCTGGATCTTGGTGTAACATATGGGCAATTTTATGGACTCTGGTAATAGCTGAATAAACAGACGGTCCGTTATTAGGAATGAAAATGCAGCAACTAGATCCGATGACTCTACATGCCCCGCCCCTATCGGCCAGTATGACGTCAAGGACGAGACGATTCTGGAGCACGACAATTCTCATAAAGGATTGTTCTTCGGTTAAGTTACCTAGAGCAGAAGTAGTCTCAATCACTACTGCTTCAAGTGTTCTGGTTAATCTACGTATCAGTTTACTATTTACAACAGTACCTAAGTAGGGGAAGACACCTTTATTGATATCTATGTATTGTTCTAGAGCAGTTTCAGTATAATCGACAATCGGGAGATTTCTCTTGTGTCTAGTATGTACTAGGTGGGAATTCCTATGATAGTCAGGTGGGGCTAGGAAAACTGGTGGCAGTAGGAAGGCAATGTAACATGTTCCCTCCCAATCGAGGGGCAGACGAACATATGCGGTCTGACCACAAACAAAATAAGAATGACGTGAAGCTTTGAAAATAGATTTCCTACTGTCACTATACTTGACAATAGTAGTACAATCACTATGGCCTACATGTACGGAACCATTATTTCGGACACATAATTCACCTTTGACTGGTAATACCGACATGGCAGGTAAGTCTGGAGTAGATTCAGACTGAACATTCAGGACCATGAAATTCGAAGAATAATTACCCAAATTATAAACTTCATTTTCTATATCTAACCCTGTTCTGTGGGGAAGACCTTGCTTGTCTGGGAAACATGTACTGTTCAGAAAAGACATATCTGTTGAGGATGACGTTAAAGTGGGACCATGCTCCACACGAACCATTATGTGAAAATGGATAAGGAAAGAGTGGCAGAACTCCCTTCGGTGTCTGGAAAGGGGGGAGTCGACCACACACCCAATAATTTGTGGCATTGCTGATCTGGTGTGAATAATGTAACATGCGGATAAAGGAGTTATTACGCATAGCAAGACGATATGAGAGTTCCTGAGGAGGCAGATCACTAAACGTGTGCTCTACTGTAACATTAGCAGACTTATTTACATGAGAAACTGGAAAATACAAATAAAATGCATAACTGGTGCAGGAAATCATAATGCTGAAATATAGCAGAAAACATAAAATAATAGTGCAACTTCTAGAGTTCTCACTAACTCTCTCTCTGTGGGGGTCTATTATATACATGTCAGAAACCGGTCTAACCGTTTCACCTAGGGGAGGACTTAGACAATCAAACTGGCTGACTTATTTTACTAGACCTTAGTTTAAGCTTATACTCCTGTTGCGGAGTTTTCTCTAACAGGGAAGGGTTCGTAGCAATGTCTTTTGCGGGACAGTCCTTAAGAATAGTACTTTGACAGTCTTTAAGATCCTCGGAAATGTTCTTTGAAACAGGCTTTAGTCCAAAAAATCTTTTCACATGTGACAGGTGGACCCAGCCCTTCCTGCCTTCCAACTTGACGGCAGTACGGGTGGCCAGGAGGACCAGTCGGGGTTCCTTCCAGCGAGGCTCCAGCGGACTTGAACGATCAAAGTTCCTGACCAAAACCATGCATCCGGGAACGATTTCATGCGGTGCCACCTCGGTATTGTCTGGAAATGCGGCAGCAACCTGTGAACGACAAGAGTTGAGGGCAGACATCAAGGAAGCTAGGTAATCTGTCAGCATATTACTTGAAACATCGGTAATACTTCGAGGTCTAGGTGTACCCCACATGTTAGGGGGGCGGCCGAATACGACCTCATAAGGGGACAGACCTGATCTGGAATGTGCGACCATGCGCATATAAAATAGGGCAACTGGCAGAGCTACTAGCCAGTCCACACCTTTCTCTTTACATACTTTTGCAATTCGGATTTTCAGGGTCTGATTATGTCTCTCTACGAGACCGGCTGCTTCTGGATGGCGTACACAATGGAACTTCCACTGGTACCCTAACAAAAGGGAAATATGTTTCATGAGCTCAGATGAGAATGGCTGGCCGTTGTCAGAATATACGACCCTAGGGAGTCCATAACGGGGGAAGAATTCACGAACCAACTGCTTGGCAGTGGTCGCGGCTGTGTAATCTGGGACTGGATATGCTTCTGTCCACCTGGACAAAGCGCATACAACTACGAGGACATACTTGAAACCTCGACATCGCTCCATCTGAATATAATCCATCTGGAGGACTTCAAAAGGGTGGTCAGGGGGCTGGAATCCCCCTTGTTCCACCGGAACACTTTTACCTGGATTAAACTGACAACATATCATACAGGTACGGACTTTCTGCTTGGCTGCAGCTCGTAAATGCTTGTTGAACCAAATGTTCTGGATACTATCTAACATAGCTTTTTCTCCTAAATGTGCTGGACTATGTGCGGTATTGATAATGACTTGAACCATAGAGTCGGGGAGAAACCATGTGGCTTTACCCTTCGTTACCCATCCCTGATCTGTCTGGACCCCTCCTTGTTCGGACCATTTCTTGATTTCCTCGGGAGTAGCATGTAACTGGATATCTATGACATCTTGAGTAGGGTCCTTAACTGTCATACAGGTAGTCGGATCTGGAGTGTATGTCGGTGTCTTATTAACTGAAATGTCTGGCGTCTGTGCTGTAAGCCTGGCTGTGCGATCTGCTAGATCATTACCTTGAGAAATAGTGTCAGTAACTTTCGTATGTGCTTTGCATTTCATGATAGCAATAGATGTCGGTAAGTGTATGGCATCTAACAGAGCTTGAATAAGGAGACCATGCTGAATCTTGGTTCCATGAGAAGTCATGAAACCTCTCTCCTGCCAGAGCACTCCAAAGTCGTGTACGACTCCAAATGCGTAACGTGAATCTGTGTAAACATTAACTTTCAGGTTCTTGGCGTGTATGCAGGCTTGTGTCAGAGCAACTAGCTCTGCTGCTTGAGCAGACAGGGTGTCAATACGATGTGTTTCAATAACTTCAGTGTCAGTAGTCACTGCATACGCGGCTACTAGTTCTCCTGTACTTGTTCTCATACATGAACCATCCACATAAAGTGTCAGGTCGGGATCTGGTAATGGAATATCTGTCAAGTCTTGTCTTGGCTTTGTCGTAGTGTTAACTACTTCCACACAGTCGTGTGTGGCAGGATTTGAATTAACTGACGGTAACAGTGTTGCAGGATTTAGAACGTTGCAGCGTCTGATTTCTATGTGTGGCTGGAACAGTGTCAATTCATAACCTGTTAAACGTGCAATTGTCAAGTGCTGAGTCTGTGTTCGGTTTAAAAGAACTTCCACGGAGTGTGGAACTTGTACTGTCAAGGAATGTCCTAATACTATGGAATCACTTTGTCTGATAGCTAGTGCTGTGGCTGCAACTGACTTGAGGCACGCAGGCAGAGCCTGGACTACAGGATCTAATGTGCTCGAAAAATAAGCACAGGGCTTGTATTGTCCTGCTTGATCTTGTGTGAGAACAGATAATGCTGTACCTTCACGTTCAGTGACAAAAAGTGTAAAAGGCTTACTGTAGTTCGGTGTTGCTAGAACTGGAGCTTGGCATAGAGCTTTCTTTAATTCATTGAAACTAAGTGTATGTTCAGATGTCCAAGGGAGGACAGTCGATACGGCTGCCTCCTGTGTCGTTAACTGTATCAGTGGCTTGGCTAGAAATGCATACTGAGGAATCCATTGTCTGCAATAAGAAGTAAGGCCAATAAAAGCACGTACCTCCTTCTGGGTCTTGGGCTGAGGAAGACTCGCTATTAACTGGATACGGTCAGGTGTCAACTGCCTACCCCTCTTGGACAGTAAGTGGCCTAAATAGATCACTTGCTGGACACAGAATTGAAGCTTAGAAGGGGACACCTTGTGCCCCATCTCGGCAAGGAAATACAAGACTGTAAGGGATGCTCGCTCGCAAGCACGTTCAGAACGGGCTGTGATCAGTAGATCATCGACATACTGGAGCAGGGCAGTGTCAGTTGGCATGTGAATATTGTCTAGTTGTCTCTTAAGTGCTTGACTGTAAATACTAGGACTTTCTGTGAAACCTTGAGGAGCGCGTGTGAACATATAGCTCCTTCCATTTAAACAAAAACCGAAAAGAAACTGGCTGTCTGGATGAATGGGGACACTAAAAATGCGTTCTTGAGGTCTATGACTGAAAAAAATGAGGCTTCAGAATCAATGGCTGTCAATAGGGAAGAGATATCTGGGACAACTGGGTACTGGGGAATAATACATTTGTTGAGTTCTCGAAGGTCAATCACTAATCGATATACTGGGGGTGCATTTGGATCAGTACGTTTCATGACTGGAATGATCGGAGAATTACATACATTGGAGTTAGTTTCTACAACTACTCCTTGAGCGATGAGCTCGTCAATAATTTTGGATAAGGCTGCTACAGCCTCAGGTGGCAATCTGTACTGTCTGATTCGTGGTAACACTACACCTGGCTTGAGAGTCACACGATGGGGTGTGATTTGCATGAAGCCAACATCAGTTGGACCTTGTGCCCATAGATGCTGCGGAACATTAGACAATCTCGGATCAAAATCTCGTAATACATAGTGACCCTTGAAGTCACGTAGGAACAGTCGTATTCCCTCTGGGGAACAGCAAATAACTGCACCTAATTCTTTCAGTGTTTTAATACCTAACAAATTTTCTGGACATGACTTCGTAAGTAACAGATCAGTAGTGCGGGACAATGGACCTACTTCTAGAGTAACTGGCTGAGATATCTCATTTACAATAGGCTTTCCTGAAAATCCAAGGGAAACATTTCTTGAGCCTGAGAGCGGAGCCCCTGGAACTTCGGCGTGACTGATGGTGGTCCTACTTGCCCCTGTATCAATCAAAAACTTTCTGTCTTTCCCTAATACTTGACTATGAACATAGGGACCCTCTTGATCTACAGGTATCTCGATGAGAGGCAAGCCTACCTCCCTCTCTAGGCTGTTTCATGAATATGGCTGATACTCTGGATACTCGGACTGTGCATACTGGTACATCTGCTGTGTAACATGCTGTGTTGCAGCAATAGGCTGCGGTGCTGGAACTGTCTGTTGTGCATTCTGTGGCCGAGAAGTCTGTGAAACTTGTTCTTGTCTAGGCGGACGTGGTCTTTCTTTAGTCTTACCGGTAGCTATATTGTGTTTCAGAACTGCACACTCGTTTATATAATGACCTGGCTGTTTACAATAATTGCAGGTCCCTTTAACGGGAACTGCAGGATGACTGGCTTGATTCGTACCCCTCTTCTGACTGTCTTGTGGAATAGATTGTGCAACTAGTACTTTCATTTTCGTGTCTTTCATACGTTTCCTTTCATGATCTTGTTCTTCTCTGATTCTATTCTGGTGGTATTGAAGCATCTGTAACATCTGGGACGGGGTATTAGCTTGCCAGGTACTTTCGACTTTCAAAACTCGATTCTTAACTTGTGGACTTGAATTCTCGACTAATTTAGTAACAAAAAGATGAGGGTATGACTCGCTACTTGTCTTGAGGCCACTGTTAATACTAAAGCATTTCTCAAATCTAGAATAAAAATCACTAGTGTCTTCGTCTTGTTTCTGTTTACAGGCTGAGATTGCATCCCAGTCTTCCTTTTTAGTGGCTAATAATCTTGGCAAAACTTGTATTAACAGTTCTGGTAATTCTTTACATTTTTCTCCTAGACCGGTACCTGGTACTCGTATCTTATCTTCGGCTTCTAGAACTGCCCAATCGATCTTTTTCTCTCCCACCTCCCAATCTTTTTCCTTGAGTTTTTCGTATACCCCTGCGGGCAACAGGACTTTTAACATTTTAATTATATCTGGATACGTGTATTCTCCCATACGGAGCATGTCTTTTAATTCTCGGTGGAACCCTGCTGGATCTTTGTCATGACAGGGAATTAATTTCTTCATCTCTAAGAGTTCCATCTTTGTAATCGGAGTGTAAACAAACACTCGTTGCATTTCACCATCTGTTGTCCTAACTGGGTGTACTTCTCGTAACGGATTCTGTCTGTCTATGTAAAACGGTTTACTTTCTGGAGGTGAGACATGAACAAAATGCGGGTTCAAAAACGTTCTATATTTGTGGCGCTGTTCTAGAATGACACTAATTAAATCGGTACCTAAACCTTTCCATCTATACTGGAGTAACTCGTTCAGGACATCGTGTAACGGACCTGGATCAGAATGTTGACCCTCATACAGAGTAATGAGGTGCTGGATCATATACATACCCACCAGTCGTTGCTCGGCTGGGGGCAGTTTCAGAAACATTTGTGCCACTATTTCGTCTGGAAAAGTGGTAGAATCAGTAATCCATCGGACTGCTGATCGGGCTAGTTCTTGTTCATGCATAGTACTTAACTCACTGTAACCGATTCGTGATTTCAGAATGTGATCCGTAGCTTGAAATACTTGTTCCAGAGAACCTTGTTCTGGTGCTGGATGATGTAAAACTGACTTGTGTTCTAGGCGCAAATGGCGATCTGGAAATCTAGATTTTCCTACATACGCTATTCTAGTGGGGTTCTCGTCGTCTACCTCTTCGGTAGAGTCATTTTCTTTCTCGCTTACTTGTGCTGCTTTACGTTGTTCGTGTAACTTTAGTATTTCTTTACGAATTTTCTTGTACATACTCTCTATACTACTGATAGTCTTGTGCTTACCCTCGGCTATATTATCACTCCACCTTGTCAGGATTTTCATTTCGGCCGGATCTTTAGTCGGGGAATCTTGTTCTCTTATTAGACAATTAATCAGAAACTTTAATATCATGAGCTGGATCTCAGCTTTCCTTTGAGACATGGCTTCGCCAATACTTTCTGGATCATCCCCTGTACGGATGAAACGATATATTCGGTCTAGATCTCCTTTCATATCTGGTAGGGTGTCTAAATACCCGGTCACCCGTCTTACACGGATGGAATATATTACTGTACTATCATCACCTGCAACTGGATCATAGCGGCATTCAGTGAGAGCTCGTCGGATGTCTGCAACGGACTTATATTTGGGCGTACGCTGTAACGCACATTCATGTAACTCGGCCAACGTTCTACGTTGGTGCGGTGGTGGGGTACCAGGAGGACCTCCTCCTGCGGCCCCTAAACTGGAATCATCGACTGATACTCTTCGTGCTGGCAGAGTGGGAAATTATAATGTAGGCTGGACCGGGGGTACCGTAGCGGGTACTCCGGTGACTGGAGGAGCAGGATTTACATTATTTACAGGAGCTGGCGGAACAGGATTTGCATATTCTGGGACTGTGTCGTCCAAATAGGACGAGATGAAAATATCAGCTGCGGTCGGTTTGTGACGTAGCTTAGTCGGAACTAGTGGTGGCGGGAAATTACTGGATGCCTCCGGGGTCGCTTTTGGCAAGCCCTCGGCAAGAAGAGGATACATACCCTTGATGAGGGCATGCCTCTGTCTGTCTGACTGTTCGGTTTTGACTCGTTCACCTATCTCGATTAATTCCTTTTCTTGGGCTCGTTCTAAGGATTCTCTACTTAGTTCTGACTTTCTGATTTCTTTTTCGGTTCTTTTATGAGATTCTTTACGCCATAACTCGATGGCATCTTTCTGTGACTGTCTGGCTCTCTTTTTCCATAATGCTTCTTCTACTCTCATGATGCACTCGGCATCCCACGTACCTGATACGGGCCATCTATACTTTTCTTCTAACTGTTTGGTATACTCTACCCATAAATCTAGATATAATATGGCACTTATGCCATGCTTTTGATACATAAAATGACCTGGACTGTCCCTAGGCGGGACAGGAACTGCTGCTTCTAGCAGACCTTTTCTGGTTTTTAACTGACGTAATTTCGAGAATAAAGGCATGACTGAACTGTAATCTAGACACAATACAATACACAACGAACACGATAACTACACCACTTTCATACCACGACATTACAATACATGAAAAACATTTAAAATAACAGTTCGAACAGAATACTACCTGGAATACTGAAAACAGAATACATGAATTTTCTCGAGAACAGAACTGACTAGAACAGAAACTAGATGCACTGCTAAAACAGTACGAAACTTACCGGTCTCATAAAGAGACACGCCAGGACCCGCATCCACCGAAGTGGACACTTCGTTTTGGGTCTGTGTACCACGGACCAGAGTCAATTAGATTGACCCTGTCTAGATACTACCCCAGCAATGGTACTCACCGGGCAGCAAGAACGGAAGGCCTCGGACTGGACTGGACTGCTTCGACGCCGGACGGACGAACTTCGGACTTCTGTTACGGGTGGGCCTCCGGATACCTCGGACCTTGGACTCTCGGCTTGGGCTCTGGTCGGGACTCGCCGCGTTCCTCCACCGCCTCGTCTGGATGCTGGACCGCCACCTCCGTCTCCTCCGTGGGCCTGAGGGATACTTGAAGCAGAAATATCTGCACGTGCACGGTATGGTTCCGTCACGGCTGCAGAGGGTCAGGGGGCCGGCGTGGCTTCACCGGCGCGTGGGGAAAGGGCAAGTCCCTGTTCGGGCGCCATTATGTGGTATATAAATAAATAATACCGGATCTAGGTTTTACTGGACATAGCAATAACAGATAGCTCAATAAATAAGAGTCAAGATTCGAGGTAGTAGGAGTTTGCAGGTTTAATACAGCATAAAGGACAGGAACAGGACAACCTGCACGGGAACAGGATGGCAGCGCTGCCGGGGGCAGGATCAGAATCGGCGTAACATTTAATAACAGTGCACAAATATATATACTAAAACAGTTACATTACAATGAATTACAGTAGGCGGAGCAGTGGGTGTGGTCAATAGCAGTCGCGAAAGATAAGGGTGAAAATGGGTGTAACAGGGCGTATACATAGACATGTGATGTAAACGTAACAGAATATGTCATAAATGGGGCGGAAACATGGAGGGGGCTACCTAAGGAGCCGGGACCTCTAACCTAATGGTGCGCGCAAACTGACAATGACGTGTTACTAGGAGAAGCTGGGGGCTATGAACTCTGTGCTAGGAGCAGAGACTGAAGTCTGGAGAGTCAGGGCGACATGTACCTAAACAGTATCTAGTATCTAATGTTTGGAGAACATGTTGATAGAATCCAAAAGTTATCGGGGTAAAGGCTAACGGACTCTAAGACTGGAGCATGCATTATTCTACATGTAGTGCGTGATGAAGAATATTAAATGACCATTAAATGCAGTATTTCTCTTACATGGAGACGTAAAGGCTAGACAATGACGGAAACTATTGATGCGATTCAGTAGCTTAGGAATGCAGAGAAGGAGGGCTGGACTGATAACTAGAATCATAACATACTCTTGGCAGACTCAGAGGCAGAGCCAGGCTGAGCCGGGCACTGTGAGGCAGGAAGTAAGTGAAGGGTCGAGGATACAGGTGGGGGCTGTATCGCTCCTCAGCGAGGACTCAGAAGACAGGAGCTGAATCTGGTGTCCGGGCCCTTTTGAGGCCTAGAAACGGGGACTTTACAATGAAATAACGTGCACACTGAGAAACGTGGCAACGTAACTTTACATAGGCCTGATACTCGTAGCTTTCACGAGAACTGGAAACTGGCATACTAAAGATGGACACAACTGTAATTGCGTCTTTAATCAAACATGGGGGATACATATGCATATTTAATCATGCACACATAACATAAGATGGAGGACACGTAGGGACACAGAACATGGCAAAATTTACTTTTCCACAAGGGGAAACTGGCTTCAAAAAGGTCGTGGTTAGCTCAGACCTCCCTGTAGAATGTTTGCTTGGAAATGACCTGGAGACTTCAGCTTGGGCTGAACTGAAGTATAGGACCCATGCAGAAATGTTAGGGATATCAGCACATGTCCTTGCTGTGACTAGGTCACAGGTCAGAAATTGCAACACTGAACAGGCACTGGATTCTGGAACAATGGACCAGTTGCCTACCAGGAGGAGAAGCAGTAGGGTTAAGGCCATGCCTTCCCCCTTGCCTCAGGAAGAGGATCAGCCTTCTGAGGAAGCTGATTGTGAGACCCAGGAGGAAACTGTCCTAGAAGAGCTTGAGCCTGATCAGGTTGAGCTTCTTGGGACAGGGGGACCCTCGCAAGCCGATTGTGTGTGAGGATCCTTTCCTGCTGCTTTTGACTTTGGGACTTTGCTGCTCTTACTGAAGCTCTGCCACAGAGGACTCCGGGGGTGTGCACTGCAAGCCGATTCAGGGCGAACTACCATCACCTGCAGGGGCCGGGACTGCGAGACCCAGCATTCCCAGCGCTTAGCAAACGCAGCGCAGCTGGTGTCTCTTCCCGCCCCCTGTTCACCCGCAGGCTACTTACGGCTCGTGGCCCCCGCTCCGCGGGGGCCGCTGCAAGCCGATTGTGTGTGAGGATCCTTTCCTGCTGCTTTTGACTTTGGGACTTTGCTGCTCTTACTGAAGCTCTGCCACAGAGGGCTCCAGTGGTGTGCACTGCAAGCCGATTCAGGGCGAACTACCATCACCTGCAGGGGCCAGGACTGCGAGACCCAGCATTCCCAGTGCTTAGCAAACGCAGCGCAGCTGGTGTCTCTTCCCGCCCCGTGTTCCCCGCAGGCTACTTACGGCTCGTGGCCCCCGCTCCGCGGGAGCCACTTGCAAGCCGATTGTGTGTGAGGATCCTTTCCTGCTGCTTTTGACTTTGGGACTTTGCTGCTCTTACTGAAGCTCTGCCACAGAGGACTCCGGGGGTGTGCACTGCAAGCCGATTCAGGGCGAACTACCATCAGCTGCAGGGGCCGGGACTGCGAGACCCAGCATTCCCAGCGCTTAGCAAACGCAGCACAGCTGGTGTCTCTTCCCGCCCCCTGTTCCCCCGAAGGCTACTTACGGCTCGCGGTCCCCGCTCCGCGGGGGCCGCTCGCAAGCCGATTGTGTGTGAGGATCCTTTCCTGCTGCTTTTGACTTTGCTGCTCTTACTGAAGCTCTGCCACAGAGGACTCCGGGGGTGTGCACTGCAAGCCGATTCAGGGCGAACTACCATCACCTGCAGGGGCCGGGACTGCGAGACCCAGCATTCCCAGCGCTTAGCAAACGCAGCGCAGCTGGTGTCTCTTCCCGCACCCTATTCCCCCTACTAAACCAAGCCCTCTTCCGCGGACCACGGGTGGGTCGAAGTGCGGGGCTAAGCCCGGGCAAAGGGCAGGCCCTCTGAGGCCCTCAAAGGCCGATTAAGGCCGGGTTGGGCA
This sequence comes from Lissotriton helveticus, assembly GCF_964261635.1. Classification (NCBI taxonomy): domain Eukaryota; kingdom Metazoa; phylum Chordata; class Amphibia; order Caudata; family Salamandridae; genus Lissotriton; species Lissotriton helveticus. Next base: position 1,153,619,020 of record NC_136069.1, read on the forward strand.
ACGTCTCTAAGCTACTCATCCCTTTATACTACTTACTTAGTTTTGATACGATTTATTTGTTGTGCCCCTAGTTTTAAAGAAATCATTTTGGAGCAAGCTGTGTCTGTGATCTCCTTTTTGTGGTTTATTTAGGTTAGGGAACACCTAAAAGTTATTTGGTCTGTTGGCTATTCAATCCTCTCTTTATAGTCACTGGTCTTTATTCCTTTTAGAGTTGTTTTGGAGTGTGTTCATTCTTTCTTTGCTTTTGAAATGACTGCAAAAAAATTACGGTTCGGGCGAGTATTGGTGGGTAGGACCTGCTCTAAGACTAAATCAAATCCTCTACGAAATAAGGATACCCCTGCCATACAGTTAAAGGGAAAATGTCAATTATATAGCCTATGGGAAAGGGGAAAGGACAAGATAATGATTGGGGGTTTAAAGCCAGTAGACACTACTGAAAAAGGTAAAGAGGAGGATGGATTTATTATGAGAGGACTCTGCAATCAGGATGTGTCCATCGACTTGATTAATAGAGAAAAGTCTGTTACTACTCCTATCGCTGGGGTGGGTAATTCTCAAGTCCCATCAAAATTGCAGACGCCCTTACAGCTTGATCCGGAGGGACCAAGTTTAGGTAATATTGTCCCCTCATTTGGTGTCACTTTTAAAACAGTTGAGGTGTTAGTGCACAACCCTTCTTCACCCTCAAGGGAAGGCTCACTTGTTTCTCCTGGTCCGTCTCACCCGGTGGTTGCCTTAGGTAACGACTTTACCCTCCCTGATATAGATATGGAGCTTCTCAAGAGATATACCAACGATGAGTATGATCATAATAAGATCTTAGATCAGGTAAATACTCCAAAAGTATTAGCTCTCAAGGGGTTACAATTATATAGTAGTACCCCCTCTAATAAATCAAATAATTCTGATCTTTCTATGTCTCATGCAAATATTTCCACGAGTCCTGTTTTTAATATTATTGACTCTCATCCTAATCCGTCATTTAGGCTTGATAAACCAATATCTGATTCTTTGACTTCCCTGGAACATCTGCTTTCCTCTATTTTATTATTATTGGAAACATTTGTTGGCGGCTCAGATTGTGTACTAGAAACAGTAACTAAAATACTTATGGTATTATTAAATAATAAACAGGGTTTTTCTTCTAGTTTACCCCATGAGTCATCCTTTGTAGATGCGCAAATAAAGAAAGATAAGAGATTAGAGACTGAGATTAAGCCTGAGAATGTTATTCAAGTCTTAAACTTAGTTCGATTAGAACAAGATGGGAATCTCCATAATACAGATGGAAAGAAATCTGCAGATGTTCAAAGGAATTTACTGGCAGGTACTTCAACAGCTGCTGCAGCTAATTGTATTTCTGATCCCGATCAGGAAATAGAAATTTTGACCGAGTCTGGAAAAAACATGAATAAAGAATTATTTCCCATATTTAAACCACTGAGAGATGAAGAGAAAGAGGTTGTCTCGGACTCAGCGAACGAAGGGAAAAAGGGAAATATAGGTAAATATAGAAAGCCTAGAGGAAAAAAGAGGAAACCAATTCGTAGATTTGCAAACAAAAGACAGAGGAAAACTAATTTTGATGAAATCATCGATTCTCCCACAGGGAAAAACCTTTTACAAGAACTTGTGCCTTCTCCATCTCATGATATAACTGAGTATGGTAATTTGGAACAAGATCCTCTGTTTGTCGAAGCAAGGGGGCCCGTTAATAGTATTCCTTTCGCTGAGCAGATTTTGCCCTCGAATATCCAGCTCTTGGCCCCTGACCCCATAGTTAAGTCTTTTGCTGTTATGATTGGAAGTGAGGGGACTTCTGGGGGGTTAGGGGATGTGTCTGATAGGGGAAATGTAGATCTTTCTCAGCCAAAGACTGCTTCTGTAAAGGAAAGTATAGACACTCTCTATTTAGATTTTATCCCACGGTTTGATATGGATCTTACACTAAATAGATCTTCACTTCTCAACTGTTTTCGGGAGATAGATAGTTTGAATCTTATTCAAACTAACGATATAGATGTAGTCTCTATTTTGAAATTGGAGGTTGGGAAGTTAACAAGGGTTAAATTTTATTCTAAACTCGTTGTAAATCATATCCTGCAGTGGTCTGAAGGTTTACAAAGTAGGGGGATTGATGTTATTCCCTTTTTTGTGGCTACTCAGGATGGAAGACCTGTCAACTTACCTTTATTTTCTACAACAGTTTTAAGCAGTTTAGATAGGTCCTCAAAACCTGATGAGTTGAAAATATGTATCTCAAAAAATGTACGACATGTGACATACAAAAATCTCCTCCCCTGCCAAACGAATTCGGTAGAAGAAAGTCTTAAATGGAATTGGTTGCCCGGTATCCTGTCAAGCAAACCTCTGCTAAATTCCAAACCCCATCCCTATCTTTAACACGGAGTTAAAAATAATATCGTGGAATACGGCTGGAATAAAAAATAGCCCAGACAAATTACTATACCTGCACTCATGAAGCTGATGTGATTTGTCTCCAGGAGACTTGGTGTGATGAGAAATTCTATGTGGGCAAGGATTATTACTTGTTGGAGGGTAGAGCTATCCCTTCTAGGAGAGGCCATGCGAAGGGCGGAGTGGCCTGTTTGCTTTCCAATAAGATTAGATGGAATTTTGCTCATCACTTAGATTCAAGTAATCTTTTCCAGGCAATAACATTGTCCAACATTATTATAGGCAATCCGCGAAAATCTATTGTAATAATGGCTTTAAGAAGGTCTTTTCCCACATAAAGTACATCCTCGACCTTGAATTCCCTCCCCATAATATTTTGTTAGGGGACTTTAACTACAAAATTTCAAACTGTAGTTTAGAGCGATTCAGAAATAAGTATAAGGAGGACTCACTACAGATACCCCAAGCCCTTTTCCCAGGTAATATTAAGACCAATAAGAGAGGGAAAATATTACTGGAGGAATTGGTAGAGGTTGATAGCATCATAGTAAATGGAAGGCTTCCCTTGGATATTCCAGCAAATTTTACTCACAAGTCAAACATCAGTGAGTCTATCCTTGACTATGTGGTTGTGGGAAGCTCCTCCTTCTTTCTCCTGAAAGATCTGTTGGTCTCCAACACAGTTTTAAGTGACCACAAGGTACTGTCTATTTCCGTAAACATAAATCCCCCTTTGACGGATTTGTGGTCTATAAATAGTGAATTGGTAAATTTTGGAGACAAGTCTGGGAGATGCTATTGGAACTTTAAAGCTATTAAAGGCTTAGTGAGTATTCTAGAGGCTGCTGTGGAGAATTTGATTCATTGGAAAGGTTCTGAACTATTATGTTTCACTGATTTTATGAAAGTGGTAATTTCCACTGCAAAAAAATCTCACCCTACAGGAAAGTTAAAAATAATTCCTTGCTGCCTTCGGTATCTTAATATTGAAATAAATAAACTAGTAAGGGAACAATACCTAACCTACTCCCTGGAAAGATACCACAAAATAATTATTTTAAGAAAAAGGAGGAGTAGGTTAAAGGCTAAATTGAAAAGAGAGAATGAGGACTCCTTATGGATTAATCTACGGGAAGCGGCACATAAGGGTCAAGCTAGAACATTTTGGTCTCTGATTGGGGAGGGCTGTGGAGTAAGATCCAGACCTCTGCCAATTCCAATTGAAGAACAAACTTGGGTTGGGTATATCGAGAGTTTATATGCAAGTAATGGATCGGTGTCTGATTTTGTTATTTCACATGTAAATAGTTCCCCATATGGCTCTCCGACCGAAAAGGACATTGAACTGGCTATTAAGGGTTTACGCTCCTCCGGAGCAATGGGTCCGGATGAACTTCCGATCTCAGTTATAAAACAAAATAGTGAGATGTGGAGTAAAATCCTTTTTCCAGTTTTTTATTTCTGTTTTTCTCGAAAAACTGTTCTTCCCTCTTGGAGGGGGAGCATATTGATTCCCTTATATAAGAAGGGAGTCCGCGTTGCTCCTCATAATTATCGTCTAATTGCCCTTTTGGATGCCATAGGCAAAATTTTTACAAAATGTCTTCTTAAGTCAATTAATGACTGGGTGTCCGAAGAAAAAAATCTAGCCTCTTGAGCAGACTGGCTTTAGGCAAAAGCAAGGCACCATGGACAATTTGACGGCATTGCAAGTCATAACAGAAAAATATATCAAGCTCCGAGGAGAGAGAGTCTATGGGGCTTTCATAGACTTCTCCACAGCATTTGATAAAGTAGACCGATCTTTGCTGTGGAGCAAATTATCAAATTTAGGCATGCCATCTACTCTCTTGGAGTTAATCCGAGCATTGCATACTGATACCTGGTGTAGAGTTTTGTTAGGCGGGTAAAGGGGACTCTCACGAATAATACCAACAGCCAATGGGTTAAAACAAGGCTGTTTATTGGCCCCTTTATTATTTTTCCTCTATATAGCTGATCTCCCTCGTGCTTTGTCCCTAAGTGAAGAAATCGCTCCGGTCTTGGGGGGGTAAACCGATTGTCTGTTTGATGTATGCAGACGATATATTAATTCTGGATCTAACACCAAAAGGATTAAATAATCGTCTGCAGGCACTTCATGACTATGCGGAGGAACACTACTTGAAGATAAATATCTCAAAAAGTAAAGTCATGTGCATGACGGGAAGGAAAAAGTTGAAATTTGCCAGCTTCAGTTGGACTGTAGGTGGACAGAGATTGGAAGTAGTAAAATCATATGTCTTCCTTGGTAAAATTATAGATGGTAATTTAAGTGAAAAGGCCCATATGGCAAACAATACCCGGAAAGCAATCGTCCAGGGTAAAAGTCTCTTCTCTCTTTACAAAGCTACAGGTAGAAGACATTTTGCTATTTTACTAGAGGTTTTTCGTGCTAAAATCCCAGCTTCATTGCATTATGGCATTGAACTACTCGATATAAAAAGTTGGGGCTTTTTAAACTCTACAGAAGGTAAAATCTTGCGCTGTCTAACTACGGTTAATACAGGATGTTCAACAGCCGCCATTAGGCTGGAATTTGGCCTGCGTAGTAGTTGGGTCCAGGGCCTAGCTGGGATTGTGCGTTGGGTCTCTAGCCTTGCTAAGGGGGAACCGGGTACATTAAGACACCTTATTCAAATTGAGTTGTTAGGAACTTTTAAAGAACACTCGCTAATTGTAAAACAATTTAGAACTGCGGTTGATCTTTTGCAACTTGATGAATCAACCCTTTTTTCCCTATCTGCATTTCAGCTGAAGTCCATTTTGAAATTGGCTTCTTGGAATTTAAGCTTTACAACGGATAGGGAAGCTTGTATTCTGAAGAAGGGTGCCTCCCCGATCATTGATGCTTGTTTAATGAAAAAAGCTCAAGCATATGTATCCTGGAATCTCCCTCATGGAGTACGGCGATTTCTGTTTTTATTGAGGCAGGATTTACTCCCCCTGAATAATCTATTGTCTAGATGGTATGGCTCTCCAGCGATGTGCAATCTCTGTAATAGTCCAGTTCAGGATGTTACCCATGTGCTGCTTGTGTGCCCGGCCTTACTATCACATAGGCGTAAGTGGCTGAGACCAATCTGTTTTCAATTGAGTATCCTCTCCGCCACTTCCTTTCGAGAGGCTATTTACAACCCTCCCAATGAAATGTTTTGTTATAAACTGTTTAACTTTTTTAAAAGTTTTTTAGCAATATATTAGTTGATTTGATATGTACATCTTTCTTGTATTTTATTGATGATTATATGTAAATATATTTGTTTTGTCAATCTTTTATGTGGATCTCGTTAGAGTTCCAAAATTATAAATAAATAAACTTGAAACTTGGACAGGGGGACCCTCCAGGGAAGATCTGAGGCAGGCGCAGTTGGACTGACCTTCTCTTGAACCCCTCAGACAGCAAGCTGCTGCTGAGGCAGCAGGGAATGCTAGTGGGACCCATAAGACTTATTGGGATGAAGAGCTCCTGTATTCAGAGGCTAGATACCCCAAGCCTCGTGCTACCAGGAGGTTGTTCATACCTTTGGCATTCAGGGGCTTCCTTCTCACACTAGCCCGTGATATTCCCCTTGCAGGACATCTTGGCCAGAACAAGACTTGGGACAGGCTTGTCCCTCACTTTCACTGGCCTCATATGTCAGAGGATACCAAGGAGTTTTGTCGCTCCTGTGTCACCTGCCAAGCCAGTGGCAAATCAGGTGGCACCCCAGAGGCCCCCCTTATACCACTACCTGTGGTGGGGGTTCCCTTTGAACGTGTAGGGATTGACATTGTTGGACCAATGGATCCCCAAACAGCCTCTGGGCACAGATTTATTCTGGTGGTAGTGGATCATGCCACCAGATACCCAGAAGCCATTCCCCTGAGGACCACAACAGCACCTGTTGTGGCAAGAGCCCTCCTGGGAGCTTTCTCAAGAGTGTGCTTTCCGAAGGAGGTTGTCTCAGACAGAGGTGCAAACTTTATGTCTGGATATCTGACTGCAATGTGGAAGGAGTGTGGAGTGAACTACAAGTTCACCACACCCTATAATCCACAGTGCAATGGTCTAGTTGAGAGATTCAACAAGACCTTAAAGGGCATGATTAAGGGTCTCCCTGAAAAGCTCAGGCGGAGATGGGACATCCTGCTGCCCTGCCTTTTGTTTGCTTACAGAGAGGTCCCACAGAAGGGGGTTGGCTACAGCCCTTTTGAACTTCTGTTTGGGCATCCTGTAAGAGGACCCCTTTGTCTGGTGAAGGAGGGATGGGAGCTACCTCTCAAACCTCACAAACAAGACATTGTGGACTATGTACTTGGTCTCCGCTCCAGGATGGCCGAGTACATGAAAAAGGCATCCAAAAACCTTGAGGCTAGTCAGGAATTGCAAAAGGGCTGGCATGACCAAAAGGATGTACTGACTGTTTACCAGCCAGGACAGAAAGTGTGGGTGTTTGAGCCTGTGGCCCCAGCAGCTCTCCAAGACAAGTGGAGTGGACCCCACACTATTGTTGAACAAAATGGAGAAGTGACCTATTTGGTTGACCTTGGAACTCCCAGTAGCCCCCACAGGGTGCTTCATGTCAACAGATTGAAACCATATGTTGACAGGGCAGACATGAGCTTGCTCATGGCTACTGATGAGGGACAGGAGGAAGAGAGTGACCCTCTCCCAGACCTGCTGTCTCAGAACCTTGATGATGGTTCAGTTGATGGTGTAGCCTTGGCAGTCAGCCTCAAGGACCAACAGCAGCAGGACGGCAGAAAAGTTCTACAGTCCTACAGACATATATTTTCACTGACTCCAAGTCAGACTACCTGGTGCACTAATGATGTGGACACTGGGGACAGTCTGCCTGTTAAAAGTAAGATTTACAGGAAACCTGATCATGTCAGGGACTGTATCAGGACAGAGGTCCAAAAGATGTTGGATTTGGGAGTCATTGAGCCCTCAGAGAGCCCTTGGGCCAGTCCAGTAGTCCTGGTGCCTAAACCTCACACTCAAGATGGCAAGAGAGGGATGAGATTTTGTGTGGATTACAGAGGTCTCAATGCTGTCACTCGGACAGATGCCCATCCAATACCCAGGGCAGATGAGCTCATTGACAGAATGGCATCTGCCAAGTTTTTGAGTACATTTGACCTGACAGCTGGCTACTGGCAGATTAGACTAGCTGATGATGCAAAGCCAAAGACAGCATTTCTAACCCCTGGTTGGCATTATCAGTTTGTGGTGATGCCCTTTGGTCTGAAAAATGCACCTGCCACATTCCAAAGGTTGGTGAACCAAGTCCTCTCACGTCTGGATGACTACTGTGCAGCTTATCTAGATGATATTGCTGTCTTTAGCTCCACTTGGGATGATCACCTGATCCCCCTGAAGAATGTTTTGGAGGCCCTGCAAAATGCAGGCCTAACTATCAAGGCTACCAAGTGCCAGAAAGGGCAGAGTCAGGTTGTATACCTGGGCCACCTTGTAAGTAGAGGCCAGGTTCAACCATTGCAGAGCAAGATCCAGACCATAATGGACTGGACTGCTCCAACCACCCAGACTCAGGCCAGAGCTTTCTTGGGCCTAACTGGGTACTACAGGAAATTTGTCAAGGGGTATGGTTCCATAGTGACACTCCTTAATGATTTAACTTCCAAGAAAATGCCAAAGAGAGTTCAGTGGACAGTCAGCTGTCAAAAGGCATTTGATGACCTGAAGCAGGCCATGTGCACTGCACCAATTCTGCAAAGTCCAGACTAATCCAAAGAATTCATTGTTCAAACAGATGCTTATGAGTTGGGGTAGGTGTTGTGCTTTCACAACTGAATAAAGATGGTCAAGACCAGCCAGTAGCTTTTATTAGCAGAAGGCTGACCCCTAGAGAGAAACGTTGATCAGCTAATGAGAGGGAGGCCTTTGTTGTGGTTTGGGCCCTTTAGAAGCTGAGGCCATACTTGTTTGGTACTCACTTCAAGATTCAGACAGACCATAAACCCCTCTTGTGGCTAAACTAGATGAAGGGTGAAAATCCCAAACTGATCAGGTGGTCCATTTCCCTACAGGGGATGGACTTTACAGTGGAACATAGACCTGGGACTGACTATGCCAATGCAGATGGACTCTCCGGATATTTTCACTTAGAACATGAAGACTCAACTGGTCAAGGTTAGTTTAATGTCCCTGTGTTTGTGAGGGGGGGGGGGGTTGTGTAGGAGAGTAGGGTCTGCTTCCAATGGTCACCCACACATTTTGCTGTGATTCTCTGGTTTTTCAACTTTAGTGTGGCTGTGGGCCTGCTAATCAGACCCACATCCCAGCTGTTCTCTCTCTAAATTGATACCATGTACTTTCGGTACATACGAGATTGGTTACTGGGTCCCCCTTGTGAGCCCCTGTATACTGTACCATAGGTACCCAGGGCATAGGTGCACTATAGGCCTACCAGGGGCTGCAGCATGTATTGTGCCACCCCTGGTTTGCCTTCCAAAACTGACACCACAGGTCTGTTCACACAGCCTGGGTAAGGTGGTGTAATCACCCCTTACTTAGATATAGTATCCCTATATCTACCTTTACATATAGACACATATACACCTATAAGTCACTCCCATGGTAGGCCTCGACAATCCTGGGGGCAGAGTGCTTGGTTTTATGTGAGAGGGTGCCCTAGCATGAGCTGAGCCCCTCTGCAACTTTCGGAACCATCTCCTTATAGCTGTTATATGATATAGCCATACCATATACTCTTAAGTGCATTATAATCCTTGCGGTTCATGCTAACTTTGGTTTGGCTTTATCAAAACATGTCGTGTAAGGTGTCAAACACTTTGAAATACTACCCCCACCAGTCCTGGCGGGGGGTGGGGGTAGCATTCCACCCTTCTAGAGGGAGAAGACATGTAGTTACTGCTTTACCCGGTTAAAGTTAAACCGAGCCTCAGCATCACAAAATGGATGCTGCTGCCACAGACACGAGTCTGACCTCCTGCTGCTAGACGAAACTCTGGCAGGGAAGGCCTGGACAATAGGTTTTCTGTCCAGGGAGGTGCTGGCACCCCCCCAGACAGGGGTTTTGTGTATTGGGGCAGGGAGGGCTTCATTCAGTGAATGCTTCTAGACACTGCCTAGGGCACACAAGGTGCTCCATGCATAGCCCAGTTCAATCCGGTTGCTGTGGCACACAGCCTCAGCTCTGGCGCAAAACTGGACAAAGGGAAAGGGGTGTAACCACCCCCTTTTCAGGTCCACCCATAGGAGGGACCTAGCCAGGTAGTCCAGTCCCCATCCTTAGTGTAAGTATAGGAGCTGTGTCCCTAGGACTTTAGATTACCCTGGATGAATTTTTAGAAGACATATCCTGGACCTACGATGTTCCATTCTGACTGGAAGACGGAAGATATCTCCCTTGTGGTCAAGGAGTGACCACCCTGTTCAAACAGGCACCAACAGCAACTTTGCCAGTCTACATTTTCGAGCCTCCCGCTGGATCCTGAAGAATCTGTGACGCAGGAACTGGACTTCCAGACTTCTCTGACCCTGACCCACATCCACAGCAAAACTGAGACCCGTGGCGGACACGAGAGACGTGGGACCGGAACTCCTGGACATCCTGCATTTTGCACGCTGGACTCCTTCAACGAGGTATCTCATAGTGGTGCTTTGGGGTACTTGAAGCCCCAGCCCCAAGCACCATTTGCACTGAAGCCCAGGCCCCCACACTCTGCGGGTTTTCCGTGGCCCCTGCTTTTGCATTTTAGCTTGACGCATCTTCCCGGTTCCTAGTCCGTTGGCTAGTGAGCCCCCTGAAGAATTTCTTTGAATTTAACTTACTTTCCTGGTTGCTCCAGGCTTGCTCCAGCTTCCCTGAAAAGGAGAAGCGCCACAGACCTTGCTGGTTTGCAACAGAGCCAATCTTTACATCCTGCGTGGGTTGTGGTTGCCAATGCTTGTTGGGTCCAATCTGGATACCGACACCGCAGTCATCTAGATCCATTGTGGGACAGCTCAAATCCAGCGCCTGGTCATCGTCGATGCCTCCTGGACCTCGTGGCTGAAGAGACAAGTTCTACTACTTCACCTGAAATCACCAGACATCGCCTGATTCCTTCCTCGTTCCTTGCTGGTCACTGGCTAGTGACCCAGACTCTGTCCCTTCTGCTTTCAGTTTCTTCAGATCTTCGATCCACCCTTGGATCCACCCGGACACTTTTACTCTGGTCGCATGCAGCACTTCTTTGCAGCTCTCCATAGAAAACGACGACGAAACCAGACACGAAAAGACACCTATGCACCTGGCTTCCCTAGGTGAAGTAACACGAGTACTCCAGTGCTCCCGTGGGTCTTGACTCTCGAGTGTCCTAGTTTAAAAGGGTTCCATTCTAGTCCATCCGAAGTGTCCTTAAATTGTATATTTGTAAATTTTACGAACTCCATAGAAAGTCAATGGTAACCCACGCCTTTGTTTAGACACTCCATGCGGCTCCAGTGGGCCCCCTACTTCCTAACCTTTGGTCGATTAGTGTAGCCCCTGCGATTCCACAGGCCCTAGGCCTGCTTTCTAATTCTCTTGTGGTACTTATACCACTTTCTAAGTATATGGTTTGAGAGGTCCCTAGGGAATAAAGTATACTGTGCAACTTATCGTATATTAACTGTGTGACTTGTATTGTATTTTGACCTTTGACCTCATAAAGAGTGCAGAGGGGTTGTGTTTAGATTATATATATATATATATATATATATATATATATATATATATATATATATATATATATATATATTACCTACTGGCGGTCGCCAGTAGGTAGTTATAGTTAGGATCGTTTTCCATAGGAAATCCGCAACATTCTATTGGGAATAACTTTGGCACCGAATGAGGGATCTGCCTGTAATTTTCCTTAACTTTGCCTCGCTGCGCTCCGCTCCTTCCCTGAAAGTTTCGGGGGGATCCATCAAGCGGGGGCGAGATAAAAGGGGGGTCCCAAAACGTGTTTTCCCCATGTTAATTTCCATAGGGCGGTTGGACTCACTTTTAGCCCGAACGGCTGAATGGATTTCCACCAAACTTGGCAAAATTGTAGGGACTGGTACCCCGATGTGCCTTTGCTATGTCTCAAGATATATGCTCCAGTGGTTTTTACGAAAATTAACTTTGAAAAAAAATATATTGGGCTACATTGGGCTATATATATGTTAGAGCCCAAATGTAGCCCAATGTAGCCCAATGTAGCCCAAAGATGGCCACCAGAGACAAAAAAAACAAATGTAGCCCAAATATCAGCCAGATGTAGCCCAACTATAGCCCAATGACAGAATGTCCCAGAGTGTTCTAAAGAACAACTAGAGCGCTAACAGTCTTACTTATGACAAAAGTATGGCATACCTGAAGTCATCTTGATTGGAATAAAGTGTTAACACTTAAAACATTTAATTTGCAAAGGAACAAAATGAGGGGGTTCATTTTGCCATAGAAATTATGATTAGTGCTGAAGAAAGAAAAATTAGATTCAGAAAAGGGGGTGGTGATGAACAGAGTGTCTGAATTAAGCAGACCACTCTTACCCAGTCCAAAGATCAGGGCTTGATCCATCACCGTTATTTAGCTCACTGCCCCATCCCAGCTCAGAACCTGGCTATATGCAAATTAGTCTGTCCCTGGCCCAGTGCATCATGGGAACAGGGCAGACCAAACTACCAAGCCAATTCTTCACCAGAAAGGAGACAAGCTTCCGGGGACCGGTTTCTGCCATTCCAGGCGTCGTCGGCCCGGCTTGCTTGAATCCTGATGGAGCAGTGATCAAGGGACTCATGTCTGAGTATACCCTTCCACGCTTATGGTAGACAAAATGATTCAGAAAAGGGGGTGGTGATGAACAGAGTGTCTGAATTAAGCAGACCACTCTTACCCAGTCCAAAGATCAGGGCTTGATCCATCACCGTTATTTAGCTCACTGCCCCATCCCAGCTCAGAACCGGGCTCCCAGTATAAGAATTGGCTTGGTAGTTCCCAACATGCACTGGGACAGGAACAGACTAATTTGCATATAGCCAAGTTCTGAGCTGGGATGGTGCAGTGAGCTAAAAAACGGTGATGGATCAAGCCCTGATCTTTGGACTGGGTAAGAGTGGTCTGCTTAATTCAGGCACTCTGTTCATCACCACCCCCTTTTCTGAATCATTTTGTCCACCATAAGCGTGGAAGGGTATACTCAGATGTGAGTCCCTTGCTCATTGCACCATCAGGATTCAAGCAAGCCGGGCCGACGACGCCTGAAATGGCAGAAACCGGTCCCCGGAAGCTTGTTTCCTTCCCAGTATAAGAATTGGCTTGGTAGTTTGGTTTGCCCTGTTCCCATCATGCACTGGGACAGGAACAGACTAATTTGCATATAGCCAAGTTCTGAGCTGGGATGGTGCAGTGAGCTAAAAAACGGTGATGGATCAAGCCCTGATCTTTGGACTGGGTAAGAGTGGTCTGCTTAATTCAGGCACTCTGTTCATCACCACCCCCTTTTCTGAATCATTTTGTCCACCATAAGCGTGGAAGGGTATACTCAGATGTGAGTCCCTTGCTCATTGCACCATCAGGATTCAAGCAAGCCGGGCCGACGACGCCTGAAATGGCAGAAACCGGTCCCCGGAAGCTTGTTTCCTTCCCAGTATAAGAATTGGCTTGGTAGTTTGGTTTGCCCTGTTCCCATCATGCACTGGGACAGGAACAGACTAATTTGCATATAGCCAAGTTCTGAGCTGGGATGGTGCAGTGAGCTAAAAAACGGTGATGGATCAAGCCCTGATCTTTGGACTGGGTAAGAGTGGTCTGCTTAATTCAGGCACTCTGTTCATCACCACCCCCTTTTCTGAATCATTTTGTCCACCATAAGCGTGGAAGGGTATACTCAGATGTGAGTCCCTTGCTCATTGCACCATCAGGATTCAAGCAAGCCGGGCCGACGACGCCTGAAATGGCAGAAACCGGTCCCCGGAAGCTTGTTTCCTTCCCAGTATAAGAATTGGCTTGGTAGTTTGGTTTGCCCTGTTCCCATCATGCACTGGGACAGGAACAGACTAATTTGCATATAGCCAAGTTCTGAGCTGGGATGGTGCAGTGAGCTAAAAAACGGCGATGGATCAAGCCCTGATCTTTGGACTGGGTAAGAGTGGTCTGCTTAATTCAGGCACTCTGTTCAACACCACCCCCTTTTCTGAATCATTTTGTCCACCATAAGCGTGGAAGGGTATACTCAGATGTGAGTCCCTTGCTCATTGCACCATCAGGATTCAAGCAAGCCGGACCGACAACGCCTGAAATGGCAGAAACCGGTCCCCGGAAGCTTGTTTCCTTCCCAGTATAAGAATTGGCTTGGTAGTTTGGTTTGCCCTGTTCCCATCATGCACTGGGACAGGAACAGACTAATTTGCATATAGCCAAGTTCTGAGCTGGGATGGTGCAGTGAGCTAAAAAACGGTGATGGATCAAGCCCTGATCTTTGAACTGGGTAAGAGTGGTCTGCTTAATTCAGGCACTCTGTTCATCACCACCCCCTTTTCTGAATCATTTTGTCCACCATAAGCGTGGAAGGGTATACTCAGATGTGAGTCCCTTGCTCATTGCACCATCAGGATTCAAGCAAGCCGGGCCGACGACGCCTGAAATGGCAGAAACCGGTCCCCGGAAGTTTGTTTCCTTCCCAGTATAAGAATTGGCTTGGTAGTTTGGTTTGCCCTGTTCCCATCATGCACTGGGACAGGAACAGACTAATTTGCATATAGCCAAGTTCTGAGCTGGGATGGTGCAGTGAGCTAAAAAACGGTGATGGATCAAGCCCTGATCTTTGGACTGGGTAAGAGTGGTCTGCTTAATTCAGGCACTCTGTTCATCAACACCCCCTTTTCTGAATCGAAAGAAAAATTAGGGCACATTTTGAGTGACTTCTCAAATCCTCTTATATTTCATTAAAATAATTCTGATATGCAGTCTCCCAAGATGGCCACCAGAGACAAAAGAGCCCAAATATCAGCCAGATGTAGCCCAACTATAGCCCAATGACAGAATGTCCCAGAGTCTTCTAAAGAACAACTAGAGCGCTAACAGTCTTACTTATGACAAAAGTATGGCACACCTGAAGTCATCTTGATTGGAATAAAGTGGTAACACTTAATACATTTAATTTGAAAAGGAACAAAACGAGTGGTTTTATTTTGCCATAGAAATTTTATATATATATATATATATATATATATATATATATTCACTGAAAAAACCATAGGTTTCACACCAGTTATAGTTAGGAATTAGCATTTAAAAAACCTATTAAATTCACTGAAAAAAACATAGGTTTCACACCAGTTATAGTTAGGTGGAAATTTTACTCGCATAAAACCATTGAAATTCCCACTTTATAGTTAGTTGGACTCACTATAACTTGCGCGTGCAATGCACTGCTGATGACATCACATATTACATCACTCATGACATGGTCAGTGACATCACTCATGACATCACTGATGACATCTCAAATGACATCACTGATGACATCATCCAGTGAATGTGTATCTTTCTGAAAAATAAATATTTTTATATATGTATATCTAAAGGTTGATGGAAGAATAAATGGGTAAATAAATGTCTAAATGGATGTTTTTTTGTGTAAAATTGATTGGTTAACTGACTTATTAAATGTATCTTAGTGAATACATATATTAGCGAGTAATGTTTAAATATTTAAATATCTGCATCTGTGTCTCACTTTGTGTATAAGTGGCTGCATGGGTTGGTGAGTAGCTACATGAGTGTGTATATGGGTTATTAGTTGTTTTTTTGAGTATCAGTATCAGTGTCTGTATGGTTCGGTGGGGGATATTACTTAGAGCACAGATGCATGAATGAGTGACTCACTATTTGTATGTATTTTGAAGACAGCATGTGTGCAAGACTGTATGGGTGGATGATTGTGTGTATGGGTGGGTTAGTGAGTATGTGTTTTTATAATTGATTGTTTAAGAGAGTAAATATGTTTCAGTTTCTGTAGAAGTATATGTAGTGGTGTGTATATAGCAGTATAATCAAGTAAATGTGTTTTTGATAGTTTATTTGCATGTGTGAATTTGTGTGTGAGTAACTATATGGATGAGTATTAGTGTGTAACAGGATGTATAGGTGTATGAGTACATATGATGAGTAAGTACATGCATGAGTGACTATATAGAACTGTTGGTGAATGAGTGGATGTGTATGTAGATGTTGGAATTACCTAATAAGTTGTTGTAATTGGTATTGGTTTCTCCTTTTTTAAGAAAATTTTAGTTTCTATTTTTGAATGTGTGTGTCAAAGGTTATTTTATGCTGATAGGTCTGCCACTTTGTCACAAGGATGTTGTCATCAGTGATGTCATTTGAGATGTCATCAGTGATGTCATGAGTGATGTCACTGACCATGTCATGAGTGATGTAATATGTGACATCATCAGCAGTGCATTGCACGCGCAAGTTATAGTGAGTCCAACTAACTAGAAGGTGGGAATTTCAATGGTTTTATGAGAGTAAAATTTCCACCTAACTATAACTGGTGTGAAACCTATGGTTTTTTCAGTGAATATATATATATATATATATATATATATATATATATATATATAGATAGATATATATATTTGATATATACCTTGTGCGGTGTCCTTTCATTTGGTACTCAAGGGATTATAATTGGTAAAACAACTTGCTTAACTCGCCTACTGAAGCCTTAGCCTGAAAAATGCTGGTTCATGCTACCACTAGGATAGCTTTCTATAAGGTTGACTTTACAACCACGATCAATACGGGTCGATTAGACTGGTGCAAGGTGCCCACTAGAACTAGTGGACATCATGTGCCAGGCTAACTTCTCACAAGGGGCCTTCAGGTAGGACCCTCGACTCCTTTCAGAACCCAGGTCTCTCAGGATAGTGGGGCACTCAGTGTTGCCACACCGCCGCTGTCTGCTTCGCCACTCTGGCCCACTCATCTCTGGGTCGCACTTCCAAGAGGGGTGCTTTTGTGGGGTCATAAAGAATTGTTTAAATTGTGTTTTAAGCCAATGTCTACAATAAAATTGTAAATACATGTATATTTATTTAATTGTGACAAAACAAATATAAATGGAAAAAAGGCATATATAAAAAAGATAAAGAAATATATTAAAAATATGGATTTTTATAAACAATAAAACACTTTTGTATGAATTAACCAGTTTGTAGGAATGTACTTTCTTTTTTAGGGATATGTCCTTTTATGAGAGCTTCTAGCCAGTAGCTAAATTAAGTGGGTTAGTTTAGAGGTTTTTTCACAGTTTCACACTTCCCGGAGGGACCATGGCTCACAGCGGCTCCCCTGAAGCGACAGTCCATCGGTCAGGCAGCTTTACGCAGCAGCTCACCCGCATAGGCGGGGTCCGTCTCCCCGGCAGTTCTTTCAACCCCGGGTCACTCTTTCCAAAGCACGTTCCAGAGGCCTCTTCCCTCAGCCCGTCCTGCTAGACCACTATTTTGCAGGAGCCAATTACACACTCCTGGTGGTCTCTTTCAATTTTCAACAGCCGCAGGGAGAAAGCATCCGTTCACTGAGATTTAATGCAGGCGATTTGATGCTAACGCACTTCAGGATGCTGCTACATTCTATTCATGCTCACACGAGCTCAGGTAGTAGTGTGTACTCGCCCATCTTGTCAGGCCTCGCCCCAAACTGAGAACATTTTTATTAGCAATAGTGTGTATTGTACATTCAAATCTTTTGAGGCAAACAATGTAGATACCTAGAAAACAAATTAGAAATTGATTATTGTGAAGATAGCTTTTAGTGGTATTGCAGTGGTATGGCACATATTACCCAAACTTTTAGCAATTTCAAACAGTCCAACTTCAAATAAACGGGTATTAAGATGCCCTGAAATGTTCATGAAGTGATTAGAAAGCATACATAAACAGCTCACAACCATTCAGCCAAACATGGTGGGGAGGTGAAATGTGTAATTGTCAATTCCATGGCCTGGCTTACTTAAAAGCAGACATTTCCACAACTTGGATCGATGTTAGGCACTAGTCGTCACGTGAACAGTGAAAAGTCAATTTTTGCAAGTACCCCTTGTTTTCAGCATAGTAACTTACATAGCTAACAAATCATCTCGGCACAGTTTGAGTTGTAAAAGTCATGGCATCAATTCTATTGGCTGAGAACAGGACTACATTTAGAAAACAACACAAACCATTTTCAGAAGAGAGCACTTAATAAGGATTGATCACTAAATGACACTTTACCATATGTTGAAATATGTTAGACAAGAGAGCAGTGGCAGCTGGTGAAGTTTGAGAGTGGTGCGGCTGGGCTTGGCTGGGGGTGGGGGAAGGAGGGGTCACGTTAGGGGGGCATGGCATTTTTTGGGAAGCTAGTCGCCATTTACTCTGAAAATGTTATTTAACAAAAATGAGATAAAATGATGCAGCCTGCTGAAGTATGCTTACACTATATTCTAGCCACATATACAATATGCACTTAAAAAATATTAACAACATCGACATGTATTCACACTACAGTGCACGGATAATGTGCACATAAAACTAGACAAACACAATATGCATGTACAGTATGCTACACAGACCGTACAAACCCTATTAAACGTACAGACACTGAATCAAAATAACTGTACATTAATTATATGTATAAGTACTGTACACATGCACAGGTCACATGCAAATATACCGAATACAGCGTGTTTGTGTGTGCAAAGTAAATAAACCAATATTATTCTGAGCACAAATAGCATTGCCACAACATATACTCTATAAAATCCTCTACAAGCAAATACTGGTCACAATATGCTGAACAAGTAGGGCATGTAAACACACAGCATGCCCAAAACCTGCAGCATACACACTGAGTGGAGTTAGACAATAGTGTACAGTGAAAGCATGCATGTTGACTGTTCATTACCATGCTGTTCTCTGAGAAAACAAAAGTAATCTATTTTAAAAATCAATAAAGAACATAAACTACACAAATCAAACGTCTTTATAGAAGCCTCATAAATATCCAATCATCCCCAGCTGGGGGAAACAATTTAAGTTTTCTTTTCAATCTGATATTATTGCAAGGTCATAGTCAGAGGGAGTGAAAAACAATGGGACATACACTTGCTCAAATGCTAAATAAAATCCAAAACGTTGCATCACCCAGGTACAAGCAAGCCAATACACATATTGCTGGGACTCTGAAGGGCACAGCTTACAGGCCCGCCCTTTAAGGCTATTAACAAATACTGGCTGCAGGCTACAAGAAAATAGATAAGTGACATTAACATGTGTCCACTTAGAATAACGGCTGTTGATATTACGTTCCAGGCCACAAACGTCCGAGGACTGCATTTGCATTTGACAAAAAAAAAAAAGGCTGAGCAACAGCTAGAAATAAACGCAGTTTACTCGTTGCATTGCCCCATCAGACGAACGTCATCTGATATCCTGCTGCTTGGAATTAAGTGCAGCACAATTATTTTGCTTACATGATGTGTCTCAATGTAAAGCGGCTGAAGGTATCTGCAGGTGAAACCTTGAGCATCGGCTTAATGAGGAAAATGTTTCCAGTATACAAACCGTCTCCAGCCTCCCATCTTAACTCTTAGCTGATTAGAGAGTGGAACAGTGCTATAAATTGTTCTGCTGTTTGGACAGTCACAAATATTTATCAAGTGATTTATTTATGTCATAGGCTCACTGCCCTTATTTTGTTTGTAGAGTTCAACATAGGAACTTTTCACGTGTCTCTGCAAACCCCACATAGATAGTCCAATAGCTGCTGTCTTTCAAAACCCTCCAAACAGTATGAAGGAGGTAATAATTAACCAAGCAACGAATCTGGCATAAATTTTAACACGCCTCCAATAATTGCAACGACCAAATGGCCCGATCCCGGATGGACTTATTTTTATTTTGATATATTTAGATTTGTATAGCGCCTTATCACCCAGAGGTCTTTAAGCGCTTGTCCAAAGGTACATACTGAATACTCACAGAGCCAGAGCACATTTGGCGGTGTAGCGCCACAGGGCTTGAGAATTCAACACCAAGGGCTAACTTTACCCTCACTGTCACGTCGTTATGCCTGACCTTCCAGACAGGTCAGGCAGCAAGGAACAGGAAGTGGACAAGACAGGATAAGGAGGAGCAAGTAGCCTGTAAGCCAGTAGCTTCCTGGCAGTGAATAAAGCAAGTTACCCTTACCCGAGCTCTGTGTGCTGTGTCTCATTTGGGCGGGCATAGGCGTGACAATGGCGACGAGGGTGGGATAAGTCGATCCCCACACACAGCGTCGCGCAGCCCAGCCAAGAAACGGCCCCAAACGACCAGCCGGCAACTCCAGAAACGCCACGAGAAAAGGCGCGAAACGGACCGACGCCGACAGCGCCATCCTGGCTCACCAATAGAGCGGAGTGAAGGAGAGCACACAAGAAAGTGCTCGCGCGACGGCGACCCACCGCAGGAGAAGCGAGGAGCCCAGCAGAGTAACCGGAGGCAAGAGCGAGCAGAGCAGCAGAAGCAGGCGCGAATGCTCCACCCCCGCCAAGGGACGCGAGGAGCCTGCAGAGCGGAAGCAAGGTGAGCGCGAGCGCTCCATCACCGCGAGGCAGGAGGACCACGAGGGTGAGTCCCGCAGCGTCTGCGGCCGCTCCAGAAGTGCAAGCGCGGCCTGCACACGTGTGAGAGGCTGCCGGGGCCGGAGAACAATGGCGGCCATCTTTAAGTCAGGCGCCAGCCCCCAGTAAACCCACGCGTCCATTACGGCGGCCATCTTAGAGTCAGGCAAGGACAATAAATAAGACAATAAGTAGAAACCTCGCCTTTTCACCTCACGCTCAGGCCTAATAAGAACTATAACCAGCTCAAAGACTGTCACTAACAACAAAAGAAGACTATAATCCATACAAGGTGCCACAAAGAGAGCAGAAACAAGCAAAGACTACCCTCACTCAGCAAAGGGATTACAAGATACTGTAACAGACCACAGGCTAACCATGTCGGACACTGATGCTCAAAGCACGTCCTCAACTGGAGGCGCACCCTCGCAAACCAACATGACGACGGTGCCTCAAGTTGCGTCCATAGGAGCACCATTCATGCGACAACCGCAACCACTGGTGCTGACGCCTGGAAACACCATGGGACCTGCCTGGAAAACCTGGAGTGAGGACTTTGAAGATTACATGGAGGGGTCCCTCGTACAGGACTCCAAGCGCAAACTGGTTGCGCTGCGGAATCTTGCTGGCCAAGAAATAGCACAAATAATCAAAGAAATGCCCAATATCACCACGGCCACGTATGATGAAGTGAAGACGGCTCTTGATCGGCGATTCCTCCACAAACGCAATGTTGATTACGAGCGCTATGTGTTCAATTTAGCGTCCCAAGAAAAGGGGGAGTGCATGGGCGACTTCATCACACGCATCAAGAGGATGACGCGCCACTGTGATTTCGAAAATTTCAAGACGGAAGACGCGCTACGGCTCCGCATCATAGATGGATGCCGTTCAGAATCACTACGCAGACGCCTTCTCAAGAAACCCTACACCCTAGAACAAATTGAAGAACTTACAAGGATTAACGACCAGGCAGAAGATCACGCAAAGAGGATGGAAACACACAAGCCTGAACACAAAGACAAAGACCACAAAGAGCAAGCCTTTCGATTACAATCGCGCACAAGTATCCGCCCAAGATCAAGTGCACATAGAACAAGCAAGCATCACCGCAGCCCCAGGAGATCATCACCCCGGCGAGACTCACGTGATTCACGACAAACAAAACATACTAAGCCGGCACCAGCCTGCTACCGATGTGGCCAAGATTACCCCCACTCAGGGCAATGCCCGGCCATTGGTCAACGATGTCACCGGTGCGGTAAGGACAATCATTTTGAAATAGCCTGCCAAGCCAGACAATCTACCCGAAGGTCACCCACTCCACGAGCTAGCACTCGGCACCATGCCCGAGCCGTGACAAGAAAAGGAAGTCACTCATCAGACTCCTCAGGCTCCAGCACCCACTCGACATACTCCCACCAACGACACAGCCGATCCACAAGCACGCCTCGCTCTCGTCATCACTCAACGAGATCACGTCAGACCCACCGTTCCTCATCCAACAGCTCATCGGCACTCACCACGGTGTCACAAGACAGTGATGAATACGTCTGCAGGGTGTTTGCCTCATCTACAACGATGCAGGACAGTGACGAATATATATGCATGGTGGCCGACCCGGACAGACTCAAACGATACCCGAAGCTAGACATCCTGATAGGAGAGCATCCAGCGAAGTTTGTCCTGGATTCGGGTGCCTCGTTGAATTATATATGTGCACTGGAGTACCAGAAAATGAAGAATCGACCCAAATTAGAGCCAGCGGCAGTTCGCATCTTCACGTGGATGTGTCGAAAACCTTTGCCTTGCCTTGGCCGATTCCATACCACACTGACCTTCAAGAACAGAAAAATTCCAGCATATGTTCACGTCGTGGAAGGGCCCGACTTCGCGGACTGTTTGCTCAGTCTGCCAACGGCAGAACGACTGAAGCTGGTGGAACTGCTGTACATGACGGAAGATGCCCCTGACATCGTGGCAAAGTTCCCGAAACTGTTCAAAGGACTGGGCAAACTGACTCACTTCAAAGTAAAGCTTCACATCAATGAGAACGTCACACCCGTTGCCCAGCATCACAGGAAAGTGCCGTTCCACCTGCAACAAGCCGTTGATGATGAACTACAAGACCTGCTACAATCTGACATAATAGAACGCACGTCTGGACCCACCCCATGGGTATCACCGGTGGTGGTGGTCCCGAAGAAAGGACAGGACAACAAAGTCCGGCTATGTGTGGACATGAGAGCGCCCAACACTGCCATCGAACGCGAGCGCCACCCAGGGCCACACATCAGTGATATGATCACAAAACTGAACGGAGCCACGATATTCTCCAAACTTGACCTGAATAAAGGTTACCACCAACTGGAGCTCCATGAACAGTCACGTTACATCACGACGTTCACCACGCACCAAGGACTATTCCGATACAAGCGCCTGAATTTCGGCATTTCATCTGCTGCTGAAATTTTCCAAGAAACCATCAGGAAGGTCATACAAGGGATCCCAAATTCCTTCAACTACAGCGACGACTTGCTAGTCTTTGGGAAAGATCAAGTCGAACATGACACCGCACTGGACAGAGTGTGCCACGCACTGCTGCAGGCCAACCTGACCCTAAACGCGAACAAGTGCGAATTTCACAAAAACACTCTCAAATTCTATGGACATACTTTCTCCAGTGAAGGCATGACGCCTGACCCCGACAAGGTAGCCGCGCTAGCTGACACTCCAACGCCACAGGACGTCAGCGATCTTCGCTCATTCCTGGGGATGGCAAGTTACTGCTCACGATACATTCGTGACTACGCCACCATCAGCTACCCACTCCGAGAACTGACTCGTCAAGGACAACCCTTTGAGTGGTCACGAGCGTGCTCCAAAGCCTTCACAGAAATCAAGCAAGCCGTTGGGTCTGCCATCAACCTGGCATACTTTGATACAAGTAAAAGAACTGAAATCACTGTCGACGCCAGTCCGGTGGGTTTAGGCGCCATTCTAGCCCAATATCGTGAACACTCTGACCAGCGACACATAGTCGCCTACGCGAGCCGTAGCCTCACGGACACGGAAAGGGCGTATTCCCAGCCGGAGAAGGAAAGCCTAGCTGTAGTGTGGGCGTGCGAACACTTTCACCTGTTTGTGTATGGAAAACATTTTACCATCATTACTGATCATCAAGCCCTGCTCACAATCTTCGGCAATCCCAACGCCAAGATGCCACCTCGCATCGAACGATGGGGTCTGAGACTTCAAGATTATGTGTACACGATTGTCCACAAACCAGGCAAAGCTGAAAACCCCGCGGACTATATGTCTCGGCATCCTTTGCCGATTGTTACGAAACCTGAATCTCTGGCGGATGACTACATTCACTTCGTCATTGACGCTGCGTGTCCACCGGCAGTCCCCGTGGAGTCCATCCAGAATGCATCCGCCTCTGATCCGCTGATTCAAACAGTCATGACCCACGTTCGCAACAACTCCTGGCGGCAAGCATTGAACACTGCACCTGGTTCAGACCCTCCTTTGCACGACCTCACCGCCTTTCATCGTGTCCATGAAGAATTATCCATCAGCGACAATGGACTTCTTTTGCGAGGGGGAAGGATCGTGATTCCTCACAGCCTGCGCCAAGGCATCATCAACCTAGCACATGAAGGCCACAGGGGCCTGAACGCCACAAAGAAGACTCTGAGAGAACGAGTTTGGTTCCCCTCTCTCGACTCCATGGTGGAAACAACACTAAAAGACTGTATGACGTGCCAACTAGTGAGCCGTGAAGAACCCCCAGCACCTCTCCAAATGTCTGAACTGCCAGATGAGGTGTGGAAGCAGGTAGCAGTTGACTTCTTTGGACCACTCCAATCAGGACAGTACATCATGGTTGTCATGGATGAATATTCCAGATTCCCGTTTGCACACATGATAGCGTCCACCAGAGCAACAGCCGTCATCCCAGTACTGGACGACATCTTTGCAGCATGGGGTGTTCCAGCAAGAGTCAAATCCGATAACGGGCCTCCGTTCAACGGCCATGAGTTCGCAGAATTCGCGAAGCATTTTGACTTCAAACATCACAAGATAACTCCACTGTGGCCACAAGCCAATGGCATGGTGGAGCGGTTCATGGGTACACTAAAGAGAGCCATTCAACAAGCAGAAATAACACGTCGAGATGTCCAACAAACCTTGAACGAAGTACTGAGAGCCTACCGGACCACTCCTCACAACACCACAAACCAGTGCCCGGCCACACTAATGCTGGGAAGGACACCGAGGACAAGAGTGCCCATGACAAGCACCACGCCTCACTCAAAGACCGTGACCGTTGACCACGAAACACTTGTTGATATTGACAGAAGAAAGAAACAGAAAATGAAAACATATGCAGACAATCGCCGACACGCCAAAGACAATGATATCCGTGAAGGTGACTGGGTCATAGTGAGAGGAGACCGGCGAACGAAAGCAGACAGCCGATATCTGAATCTTCCTTTACAAGTTTACAAGAGGAAAGGAACCATGATTACTGCCAAAGCCGATCACAAGCAGATAACGAGAAATATATCTCACTTCAAAAGACATCATCCGGTGAACAGGCAGGAATCTTCCTCAGGACACACCTCGAGTGACTCTGCTAGTCCAAGAGATCACGCCGAGATTCAACACCATCACCGTCCAAGAATGACTATCAGTCCCGAGCGACGCAGCCAAACACCAGAGAGAGAGACTCGCCCCAGACGCCTGGTGAGGAAACCACGGCGACTCGTCGAAGAAATGTAGTATCAGTTCTTTTGTACAAAAGGGGGAGATGTCACGTCGTTATGCCTGACCTTCCAGACAGGTCAGGCAGCAAGGAACAGGAAGTGGACAAGACAGGATAAGGAGGAGCAAGTAGCCTGTAAGCCAGTAGCTTCCTGGCAGTGAATAAAGCAAGTTACCCTTACCCGAGCTCTGTGTGCTGTGTCTCATTTGGGCGGGCATAGGCGTGACACTCACGTCATCAGGGGGTGGAGACTGGCCGTGGATGCAGTGTCTTTGCCGAGCTGATGACCTCAAAGGCCTCAAGGCTGTGAGATGGTCAGCCCGGCAAATATTCTAGACTTCTGGCCCGCCCAGATGAGCATATTTAGGGAAAGAGTCATGTCACTGTCATCATAGCAACAACGAATAAGGTGAGCGGCTCCCAGCAAAATAATTAAATGTGTATAAACTGTGTGTACATGTTTTTTATTTTTATTTAAAGAAACAGTTTTAGCATTGGTTCAAAGCTTTCCTTTGGACCGTGAATGTAAAGGGGGCGGAACCTCGACGCCCTCGAACAGAAACCACAGCTGCAAGAGAGAATGAGCAATATGACACAGCAATATTCTTTTGAGAAAACAGAAACAGGGCATCATGGCAGTTGTAGACATTTCAAAGACAAACAACTTACCAACACTTGCACGCTGGTTAGTGGAGCATGCCTGTAGAAAATATGCAGTGGAAATGGGTCCGACACTTACAATATGACACAGAAATGGGTAATGGGTTATTTGGTGTTGTAACAATTACAGGCACCATACCATCATGTGACTTGTAATGATAAATGACACCTGTAATCCTAGGCGCAACACAATACATTCACAAAAAAATCTAAGTAATCTGAAACTGATAGTTTGGGTTCCTATGTTATGAAAATATGTGTAAAACACATTAAAAATAGCGGACTTAGAAACAAATAGGACATTGATGTTTAGTGAGAGTTTGTAAAGTGAAACTCATCAGACTCCACTCCACCAGGTATTCCTGTCAAGCCGTCAGTATGTAGGATCTGCAAGACCTTCTCCTCCCAGGGCATGGATTGTAAGGGGGGCCTGGGAGAACCACCACCACGCCTGTTGGCCTTCAGGTGATGCTTGTAATCCAGGGAATGCACCCTCCCCCGCAGGTCGTTTCACCTCTTCCTAATTTCCTCCTGTGCATGCAGGTTGATAGCTACAGCATTTACTCTGTTGACTATTCTAGCTAACTTTTGCCTTATCTGCAATAGGGGTGTATTTTGGACTTGGGCTCCAAACAATTGTGGTTCTACTCTTATGATTTCATCCACCATGACTGACAACTCGCCCTCAGTGAAATGGGGATTTTTGTGACCTGAATTCAACATGTTTCCCTGGGCCCAGAAATACCTGAACTGGAATCTGGTGGGACGACCCCCCTCCCCCTCCCCCCTTAATTTCCAACACTGCATGGAAGGCTATTCTATTGCCCAATATTTGTTTGTCCCAAGTGGAAAAAAAACAGGAAATTTGGTAATTATGGGAGGTTATCGAAAGAGAAATAAATATTGTTCCTATAGGAAGCAAAATGTGCTAATAAGGAAAATAGGGCTTCGTGTTCAGTAATAGAATTTAAGAGAATTGAAAAGTGCAAACTAATTGCCTTAAAATATAATCAAATCAGCTTCCACAGTACAGATTTTCTGATCTGATGTGATAGATGCTAACTTGTATCCTGGAAATCAGCATGCATGCAAGAGTTTTACCATCCGGCTACCTTATCAGGAACTGGCCACATTCCTTGGCTGGAGAAAACATGGATAAAAGAATGTGAGTTCCGTCTTTTTTTTTTTCAAATCTGTTCTTATTCATTTAAGTTCACACTTAGCCATAACAGGCATCTCTCGTATAAGCTTACAAACATACATAGGGTTGCTCACCAACACGTAAGTGTGCGGCAACATAGGATTCGCATGCATTCGAACGTTACTGTAACGAGGAGTGCTCACGCAGGAGCCAGCTTTACTGCGGTACGATAGTCATGATGCAGTCTCTGAGGTTACAATATAAAAGCAGTGTGTTAACCTTCTGGTAGCTTGTGCGGTCCATTGTTGCCCATTCACCTCGATCGGAAACAGACGGTTTACTTATAACACAAAGGAACGATAACAGTGGCAGCATAAACCCATGTATACATACAAGTCAAAGTCAAGTCAAGTCAAAATACACTTTATTCGATTTGTTTTAAATTCATAAAAGCCATAAAACAACAACATATATGCGATTTAAAACAACCAAATTTCATAATGTATAGTTCATAAAACGGTCATTGTATACAAAGTGTGCAAAATAGGCAAAGCAAATGATTTTATCTGATCATGCTACACATTGTTTCCTAAACTTGTGCTACCACAGTGGCAGGCAAAGTCCTTGTTTTAATTCTATATGCTGCCACTAGAAAACTAGCCACAAAATATGTAGTACGAATACTGCCAAGGGACTGTAGGTACACCAAAGCTGGCCTTACTTGGGTAAACCCTGCTTCTTTTAAAATCTGTAACAAATATTTAATCCTCGGTTCCTTAAAAAGAGTGCAAAATATCATAAAGTGCATAGTATCCTGAGTGGAGAATTCATCGCATTTACATGGCGGTCCCTTTTCCGGTAAGCTCCAAGACTGAAAACAACCCAGCACGTATGGAATTAAATTAAATCTAAGTTTAATTAACAAATGTCTATGGAAGGGTTTGGTTACGAAAGCGAGGTAGGGCTCCAGGGAAGGAAAGGATAACAGCATATAGTGTAATCTAACTGTTGTTTTTGTTAATTCTAATTCCTCCCGAGCCAATCTCATATTTCCCCAACAAGTGTTTTTTAACCCAGGCAATGTCCTCCGTTCGAATAGAGGATGGCGAATAGAATAAGCTTGGACGACCAAGCTGTTCAAAAGTCTGTCTCACATACTCCAGCCAAGGGATTCTCTTCCTGAGGTCAAGAGACATGAGGTCCTCCAGGATGGCGTGATTAAGTGTTAATTCTTTGTTTAGCCATGTTTTCAACATATTAGGGGAGCCAATCTGAGCTTATCTGTTACATAATCTATACCCAACTCCCCGTGAATCAATTGGGGGTAGATTGGGGGACGGAAAGGAGTTGTCTTAAAAACTTGTTTTCTGCCCTTTGAAGGGTTTCATGCGACAAATACCCCCATAGAGGCGCACCATACATAGCTATGGATATGCACTTAGCATTGTATATCTTTAAAATAGCCTCCATGGGCCTCGCTCCCATCCTGCTAGCAAACCCCATAAGGGCTGAAGCAGCTCTTGCCATGGCCAGCTTCTTTAACTTAATCTGGGGGCCCCAGGTGCCTTTCTCGTCAAAAGTCACACCCAGATAGGGAAAGTGTGCGACTCTGGTCACTACCTCCCCCTTACAATACAGAGAAATAGATTTATCCTTCCTTCTACTGTGGGTCACCACCATCATATGGGACTTTTTGGTGTTAATTTTGAGGTCCAACTGATCCATAAATGCACCAAACAGGCGTTGAAGGCCCACCCCGTGCGTGCTATCAGGACTGCATCGTCCGCGTATAGGAGAGCAGGTATTCTGATCTCTCCTACACGCGGTACATTCCCCCCCCCGCCCCCCACACACACCTTCCAAGTGTTTTCCAAGGCCATTTATATAGATAGTAAAAAGGAGGGGGGCCAGGATGCAGCCCTGCCGCACTCCTCTCTCTGAGTTGAAGTGGGTAGTACACCTGCCCTCTTTTGTAACTCATACTTTAGCAAAGAGTTCCTGATGTAGGGAGGCTATAAAGTTCACAAGTGAATTTTCAACCCCCATCTCCAATAAAACAGCCCACAGTTTTGCCCTATTTACTAGATCGAAAGCCGAGGAGAGGTCCATGAATGCCAGAAACAAGGACCCCTCCTTGGCAACTGTGTATACATACTTAACTCCCTCTCCCCATCCCCCATATCCCGCCCCTGGGGCCCCTTATGCACTCCGCAGCCATGACCGCATTGGTGTGATTGCACTTGTGCCAGGACTAAAGCAAGAGTAAAGTATTACCGGACTATCACGTCAGTGTATCGGGCTATTGCGTGTCTCCGCCTGCGTGGTCGTTATCTGCTCCCTCCATGTGTCTCCCATGTCTCTCCCTTTCCATTTACAGAAACGCACAAAGCATCTGCTCCCAGTGAGTCACTATAGGCTTCTTCCATAGCCCCAGTGTTTCCTCCCTTCGAATGGCAATCTCCTCTGCCCTAGCCCATGCCTGAAATGAGGAACTCCATGCCCTTGTATGTGGCTGGTCCTGTGCCTTCCACCTCTTTGTGAGGAGGAGTTTTGCAACCACTAGCCCCAGATCCAGTAAACGGGACGTTACCTTGTCCTTAGGGGTCCTCCTGAAGTGATGTAATATGTACTCGGGCAAATCAAAGGGTATGGTGCGACCTGTGCAACCCTGTAGCAGCCCACTAATTGTGTGCAAGTATATACCCAACTTAGGGCAATTCCATAGGAGAGGTCCATGAATGCCAGAAACAAGGACCCCTCCTTGGCAACTGTGTATACATACTTAACTCCCTCTCCCCATCCCCCATATCCCGCCCCTGGGGCCCCTTATGCACTCCGCAGCCATGACCGCATTGGTGTGATTGCACTTGTGCCAGGACTAAAGCAAGAGTAAAGTATTACCGGACTATCACGTCAGTGTATCGGGCTATTGCGTGTCTCCGCCTGCGTGGTCGTTATCTGCTCCCTCCATGTGTCTCCCATGTCTCTCCCTTTCCATTTACAGAAACGCACAAAGCATCTGCTCCCAGTGAGTCACTATAGGCTTCTTCCATAGCCCCAGTGTTTCCTCCCTTCGAATGGCAATCTCCTCTGCCCTAGCCCATGCCTGAAATGAGGAACTCCATGCCCTTGTATGTGGCTGGTCCTGTGCCTTCCACCTCTTTGTGAGGAGGAGTTTTGCAACCACTAGCCCCAGATCCAGTAAACGGGACGTTACCTTGTCCTTAGGGGTCCTCCTGAAGTGATGTAATATGTACTCGGGCAAATCAAAGGGTATGGTGCGACCTGTGCAACCCTGTAGCAGCCCACTAATTGTGTGCAAGTATATACCCAACTTAGGGCAATTCCATAGCATGTGCAAAAATCCCGCCCCCAGCTTGTGACACCTAGGGCACAGGGCATTGTTACAATGAAAATACCTGTTAATTAGCTCAGGTGTGAGGTAAGCCCAATGGACGATGAACAGCTGGATTTGGCGGAACCGCATGTTTCTCGGGATACGCACAGAACTTTTAAGTATCCTTTCTTACTCCTTATCCACCAGTGGCCGCCCCAGGTCTAGTTCCCATTTGCGGCAGAGTGGATCTAAACTGAAAGCCGCATGCGCCCGCATCGATGCCATAAACCAGCGGACCAGGTGTCTGCCTCTCCCCATGACGAAGTTTATGAAAAAACAGGGTTAGACCCAATACAGTCAAAGAGGACCTGGGTAGCAATTGAAATGAAAGGAAGGGGTCCTCAGACTCAGAACAAAGAAATTTACAAATGTTATTCCATTTTTTCAAATTAATTCAAAAAAGCAAAGCTATTGAATGCAAAAAGAATTTAATTCAAAATTGCATATATATCCTGTTCAATGGATTGGAATTTATATAACATTCAACATATTTTGATATATGTGTGTGTCCACATTCACAACGGGGAGGGGTGAAGTGAAGGGAGTGTCGGGGATAGGTTAGAGGTGATCTGAATCATTCAGTGAGAAGTTTAATTCGTATTGCGAAAAATATACACAAGTGGTCCCTTAGAGTGAAGGCCACATCATAAGGCTCACAAAGAGTCCAAATTATCACTGACAAAACAAGCTTAACTCCGTTAAAGCGTTGAATGTCTAGATTAGGCCCGGAGTTGGTCAATAGTTGTGTAGTTGTCTACGTTTCGACCCAAATAAACAGTAGGATTCTTTTCCTTACGAAAGGGTCTTCATCAGGACAAAGAAGTTGTGGGTGGGCAAACTCCTAAAGAACAATTAGAAAACCAATTAGAAACACATCCAACCAGTTTTGAATTCAAAGGAGGATGGAACAAACTTATCAGTTAAAAGACAGTTAAAAGACCGTGTTGTCTGTCTGTGTCTGAATCCATATTGTTAGGTTAAACATTGGACAAGAGACTAATTCTCACCTATCGTTAGGGGCGAGAGGAATTTGATCAACTACAGAGTTGATTCTCTTGGTCCGGAATGGAGGTTCGTTGCCGCGGATAAACAGATTGGGTCTACAGCTCTGTTTGATGTCAGCTATTACAAATGAGAAATACACAGTATAAAGAAGTTGTTGAGTCATCCGATTTTTTGGGGGTACAAACAACTTTTAGGCCAATAGAAACATATCGGAACATTCAGAGAAATGCCACATTGTAGTTTACCTATTGGTCTCTATGGGTTGGAGTCTCAACCGGTTTTTACAAAGTTTCCTATCGTTAGGATTGGTTTCAAGCAGCTGATAACCTAAGTTGGTGCTTCAATAATTCGCACTATTTCATGTAGGTGAACTACCAATTTTGAGAGAGAAACCCGAGTATGTAAAAAGAAACAATTATAAAATAAAAACATGGTGATATTGGAAAACGGATGTCAGTTACCTCTATTAAAGAAGTCATTAACAAAAAACTCAAGAGTAACCTTTGTGGCTTACCACTAATTATTATACAGTTAAATTCGGCAGTGGAAATAGATTGGCCATAGGGTTAGTTATTCCAGTGTGTCATATTCAAAGGTTATTTCTTGAAACGAGTCAGCGAAAACCTAATAAAAGTGGGAAAACAGATTATTCATTTCTGTTCAATACATGAATAGTCATTGAAAAGTGACTGGCTAAGAATAACCCTAATTATACCAGTTAACGCTTCTGATTGAAGGGTGGGAGCATCAAGCAGATTGAAAAATAGTGGGTTATGCCTGGAAATTAAAAGAAAGAAAAACGTCCATTTCAAATATTGTTAAGCTACCGTTCTTGACCTTAAATTCAGGAGAACCTATTAAATGTTCCAATTACCTCCAGTGAATGACGGCTATTAATGAGGAAAGACTGGATCCTATACAATGTTCGCAGCCTCCTGTTGGTGAATAAAACAAACACCCAGGGGCTCAGAATAGTATTCAAAATTTTTGGCAATTCATATTGCGCAAGGGGCTGACAGTATTTACCTTAGGACGTCTCGAGGACCGTCCGAAATTCGATCAGAGGATTTTCAATATTCAGTTTACCACTGCCCGGTTGTAATTCGCGTACCGACTAAGCCTCCGGTTGCTCTCTCTCGAAGCTGCCGCTTTCGAGCCAACACTTCCTGGTTGCTTTCAAGAGGGCGGGGCCTCGTGTAATAGGAATAGACAAAAGACTCTACCTGTTTAGAAGCTCGTGATCCAGGTTGGTGTCGAGTAGTTTGAACTAGACTTTGCAATCCGAGTGGATTACCCTATGTACATTTATCGTGGCATAGTTGAATCTTATCACCAATTAACAAATAAAAAATAATAAAAATAAATTTAAATTTAAAAATGAAACTCAGGCTCATCAAAAAAAGGGGGGCATACAAGTCATCAAACATTATTTACTACATTTCTTAAAATATCCCGGCGTTCAATGTAATATAGCGTAAATAAGCGATTTATCATTCCATTTGTACATACAATGAGTGCACTTGTCTCACAGGATAGTGAAAACTCATGGATACAGCATGAAAGTAAATTGTTGCACACGAGAAAAGATTTCACCAAAGTTGTACTACATGTTCTCGAATTCCTATACATTTAAGTAGCCGCTAGTGTGGAGACCAGAGTGCACTTATCTCGTAGGATAGTGAAAACTCCAACATTATACATATGTTAGTCCTGAAGGAGAAAGGGAATTTTGCAACTCTCAGTATCATAATTTAGAAAGAAAAAGAGACTCAACATGCGAAACTAAAGATTCGCTAATTGCGCAAAGCTGTTTACAGATTCGTTAAGGCCCTCGGCTACAGAGTTGAAAATATGCATCCACTTGAGCTCCCTGATATTAAGGATATTTGAAAGATCTCCACCTCTTGGGCCCAGTGTAACATGTTCCAAAATTACCCATTTAAGTGACTCAGGCAAATGGTCGTGTTTTGTACAGTGTTCAACTAGAGGTTCCCCCGGTACCTTGCATCTGATTCTGCTGCAATGGGAGAGGAAACGTGCCTTAACGCACTGCTGAGTCTGACCTACATATATGAGATCACATGGACAGATTATTCCATAGATCACATTTTTAGTGTTGCAGTTCGTGTGGTATTTATGCGTGTGTCGATGGTTTTTCAAAACGAAGTCTTTAGATTGAATAGTCGAGGGGCAGGCTTTACATTTGCCACATCTATAATGTCCAACAATCCGTGGTTGTTGCCAGCATGATGCTATGGTAGGTTCAGGTGGACATTCTAAAAACGATGAAACTACATAGTCTTTAACATTCCTGGCCTTTTTAAACGCATGCAACGGTACGTGTGTAATATCCAAATCTTTGGCAATGAGGCTCCAGTGTTTATTTATGACCTTCTTAATGGAATTGCTCTTCGTCGAGAAGGTAGTCACGCAAATCATGCGTTCTTCTGATTGACTGTTCCGTGCAGATGGTTCAAGGAGTGTTTCACGGTGGCAAAACCAAGCTCTCTTTCTAGAGCGTTTGATGAGACGTTTAGGGTAGCCTCTCTCTATTAGACGTTCCATCAAAATCTCCGATTGTAGCATATAGTCTTCTTTTTTACTGCAGTTCCTTCGGACACAAAGGAACTGTCCATAGGGCAAATTATCTCGAAGACTCCTGGGATGGTGGCTGGAGTACTGCAACAGGGAATTCCTTTCTGTTGGTTTTCTAAACAAGGTGGTATGTAGTGTGCCTCCCTCTGCCACTAGCGTAATGTCTAGAAAATCAATATTCTTTTTGCTGGAATGTATTGTAAATTGAATGTCAGGAGAACGTTGATTTAGCCATGAGTGAAAAAGTTCAAGTTCGTTGTTATTCCCCTTCCAGATTAACAGCACATCATCGATGTAACACACCCAAAGTTGTATATGGTGTCGAACGGGATTTTGATCACAGATAACGAAAGTCTTTTCATAAAAGGCCATAAACAAAATGGCCAGGTCCGGGGCAAAGGATGCCCCCATTGCCACGCCCTTCGTTTGTAGGTAAAACACATTTTGAAATATGAAATAATTTCTCATCATTGCAATCTTAAGTAAGAGGATTATGAATGAGGTTGGTACTTGTACCGGGGCTTCACGACTGTCAAGTGCTTGGGAGATCTTTCCAATATCCTTAATATCAGGGAGCTCAAGTGGATGCATATTTTCAACTCTGTAGCCGAGGGCCTTAACGAATCTGAAAACAGCTTTGCGCAATTAGCGAATCTTTAGTTTCGCATGTTGAGTCTCTTTTTCTTTCTAAATTATGATACTGAGAGTTGCAAAATTCCCTTTCTCCTTCAGGACTAACATATGTATAATGTTGGAGTTTTCACTATCCTACGAGATAAGTGCACTCTGGTTTCCACACTAGCGGCTACTTAAATGTATAGGAATTCGAGAACATGTAGTACAACTTTGGTGAAATCTTTTCTCGTGTGCAACAATTTACTTTCATGAAGTACTGTATCCATGAGTTTTCACTATCCTGTGAGACAAGTGCACTCATTGTATGTACAAATGGAATGATAAATCGCTTATTTAAGCTATATTACATTGAACGCCGGGATATTTTAAGAAATGTAGTAAATAATGTTTGATGACTTGTATGCCCCCCTTTTTTTGATGAGCCTGAGTTTCATTTTTAAATTTAAATTTATTTTTATTATTTTTTATTTGTTAATTGGTGATAAGATTCAACTATGCCACGATAAATGTACATAGGGTAATCCACTCGGATTGCAAAGTCTAGTTCAAACTACTCGACACCAACCTGGATCACGAGCTTCTAAACAGGTAGAGTCTTTTGTCTATTCCTATTACACGAGGCCCCGCCCTCTTGAAAGCAACCAGGAAGTGTTGGCTCGAAAGCGGCAGCTTCGAGAGAGAGCAACCGGAGGCTTAGTCGGTACGCGAATTACAACCGGGCAGTGGTAAACTGAATATTGAAAATCCTCTGATCGAATTTCGGACGGTCCTCGAGACGTCCTAAGGTAAATACTGTCAGCCCCTCGCGCAATATGAATTGCCAAAAATTTTGAATACTATTCTGAGCTCCTGGGTGTTTGTTTTATTCACCAACAGGAGGCTGCGAACATTGTATAGGATCCAGTCTTCCCTCATTAATAGCCGTCATTCACTGGAGGTAATTGGAACATTTAATAGGTTCTCCTGAATTTAAGGTCAAGAACGGTAGCTTAACAATATTTGAAATGGACGTTTTTCTTTCTTTTAATTTTCAGGCATTACCCACTATTTTTCAATCTGCTTGATGCTCCCACCCTTCAATCAGAAGCGTTAACTGGTATAATTAGGATTATTCTTAGCCAGTCACTTTTCAATGACTATTCATGTATTGAACAGAAATGAATAATCTGTTTTCCCACTTTTATTAGGTTTTCGCTGACTCGTTTCAAGAAATAACCTTTGAATATGACACACTGGAATAACTAACCCTATGGCAAATCTATTTCCACTGCCGAATTTAACTGTATAATAATTAGTGGTAAGCCACAAAGGTTACTCTTGAGTTTTTTGTTAATGACTTCTTTAATAGAGGTAACTGACATCCGTTTTCCAATATCACCATGTTTTTATTTTATAATTGTTTCTTTTTACATACTCAGGTTTCTCTCTCAAAATTGGTAGTTCACCTACATGAAATAGTGCGAATTATTGAAGCACCAACTTAGGTTATCAGCTGCTTGAAACCAATCCTAACGATAGGAAACTTTGTAAAAACCGGTTGAGACTCCAACCCATAGAGACCAATAGGTAAACTACAATGTGGCATTTCTCTGAATGTTCCCATATGTTTCTATTGGCCTAAAAGTTGTTTGTACCCCCAAAAAATCGGATGACTCAACAACTTCTTTATACTGTGTATTTCTCATTTGTAATAGCTGACATCAAACAGAGCCGTAGACCCAATCTGTTTATCCGCGGCAACGAACCTCCATTCCGGACCAAGAGAATCAACTCTGTAGTTGATCAAATTCCTCTCGCCCCTAACGATAGGTGAGAATTAGTCTCTTGTCCAATGTTTAACCTAACAATATGGATTCAGACACAGACAGATCACACGGTCTTTTAACTGTCTTTTAACTGATAAGTTTGTTCCATCCTCCTTTGAATTCAAAACTGGTTGGATGTGTTTCTAATTGGTTTTCTAATTGTTCTTTAGGAGTTTGCCCACCCACAACTTCTTTGTCCTGATGAAGACCCTTTCGTAAGGAAAAGAATCCTACTGTTTATTTGGGTCGAAACGTAGACGACTACACAACTATTGACCAACTCCGGGCCTAATCTAGACATTCAACGCTTTAACGGAGTTAGGCTTGTTTTGCCAGTGATAATTTGGACTCTTTGTGAGCCTTATGATGTGGCCTTCACTCTAAGGGACCACTTGTATATATTTTTCGGAATACGAATTAAACTTGTCACTGAATGATTCAGATCACCTCTAACCTATCCCCGACACTCCCTTCACTTCACCCCTCCCCGTTGTGAATGTGGGCACACACATATATCAAAATATGTTGAATGTTATATAAATTCCAATCCATTGAACAGGATATATATGCAATTTTGAATTAAATTCTTTTTGCATTCAATAGCTTTGCTTTTTTGAATTAATTTGAAAAAATTGAATAACTTTTGTAAATTTCTTTGTTCTGAGTCTGAGGACCCCTTCCTTTCATTTCATTCTCCCCATGACGTGCAGATATTGCATGGTTAGATGCTGACTGGGCTCCGTGGTCACGTCCCTCCATTTGGCAGTCAACACCTCTATCAGGGAGTGATGCGCTAAAAACCACCCAGGTGGGAGCCCCTCCTCTGCCACCAGGGTCTCGTATGGTATGAGCTCACCATCCCGGTATAAATATCCATGTGTGCGAATATCAGCCTACCACCATTCCACAAGCATAGGAGCCGTAAGCACTCCTCCACCACTAGGGGAACCCTCCAAGGGTATTGAGGGCGCATGAGGGTCGATATTTTGGGTGAGACATAGAGCCCTCCGATAGCATTTGTATGCCACAGCTAAGAAGAGCGGAGTCGGCCACGACACAGTAGCGACAGGGTGAAAGAGTCTGGTTATGCGCTCTAGCGAGTACGGCGGCAGTATTGTGGCCGTATCATCCCGACCCCTATCTGCCATCCCGCAAGGCAACCCTTTTCAGCTGAGTAGCAAGGTAGTAGTGTTCGAAACAAGGAGCAGCCAGGCCTCCCTCATCCGTCGGTAGATATAACTTTGCTAGTGTCAGCCAATGCGGAGTGGTGCCCCAGATAAAGTCCCGTAACATCCTATTGAGCATGTTAAAAAAGGCACCCGGAATAAATAGAGGCAAATTAACGAAGTAGTACAGGACACGAAGGAGCATGACCATTTTGGCGAGCGCCACCCTGCCTGTGGTCGTCAGTGGAAGTGTGCTCCAGAAGCGCACCGTCGATTTGAGCGCCGTGACTGCCCTCCCCAGGTTCTCATCAAACAGATCAGCTGGTTGGCGGTAGATCTGTATCCCCAGGTATCGGAAGGTACCCTCCCTCCTTTGGACCCGTGTACCACCAAGAAAATATCCCGGGTCAGTGTTCCCCTCTCCAAAAGCGTAAAGACAGGATTTACCCGTATTCACTCGGAGCCCAGAGATGGTGGCGAAGGTCTGCAGCAGTTGGGCCAGCTGTCCAGGAATGTGCTCTACGTCTCTCACATACACCAACAGGGCATCAGAGTAGAGTGACACCTGATGGACCATTTCCCCCAACAGTATACCATCCCCCAGAGTCGCACATATAGCAATGGCTAGGGGTTCAATTGCCAGTGCAAACAGTAACGGGGACATGGGGCACCCCTGTCTGGTGCCTCGGCCCACTGGTATAGCATAGAAGACATAGGGGCCTAGTTGCACTCGGACTGTGGGTTTTTTGTATTGTAGGTCGACGCTTTGGAGGAACCCTATGTCCAACTCATATCGCAGT
Organism: Lissotriton helveticus; assembly: GCF_964261635.1. Classification (NCBI taxonomy): domain Eukaryota; kingdom Metazoa; phylum Chordata; class Amphibia; order Caudata; family Salamandridae; genus Lissotriton; species Lissotriton helveticus. The sequence continues at coordinate 1,153,657,096 of NC_136069.1, forward strand.
AGCACCGCCGACAGGTAGCCCCATTCTAAGTAATCAAATGCCTTCTCTAGGTCGAGGATGAGACATTCCGCCCTGGGCGACTCATGTGTGGCTTCGGCTGCCACCCTAAAGTACCTCCGTAGGTTCAACGATGTGCACCTTGCGGGGCCAAACCCATTCAGGTCAGCATGGACTAAGCGGGGGACCACCAGCGCCAACCGCTCCGCCAGTACCTTTGCGAGGATTTTGTAATCTACATTAAGAATCGCCAGGGGTCTATATGATCCTAAAGCTGTGGGGTCCCTGTCTGGTTTTGGCAAGGAAGACCAGGTATGCCTCCAGCATTGAAAGGGGTAACAACCCCTCCTCTACCGCCGTGTTGTATAACGCATGAAGTAATGGTGCCAGGGACTCACGGTATGCTTTGTAGTACTCAGCAGGTAAGCCGTCCGGTCCTGGCGTCTTCCCAGACGCCGTTGACATGATCGCCTCCCCAATTTCCTCTAAGGAGAGAGGCTCATTAAGTGTCTCCTTATGTTCCTCTGAGACTGTGGGCAGTTGGATAGAGTCCAAGAACCCCTCCAGAAGACGCCTGGGGCCAATTCCTATGGCTCTGTACAAGTGCTCGTAGTGATCAGTGAGGGTGCGGTGGATCTCGTGCTACATATACACCAGCGTCCCTTCCGCCGTGCGATGGGGCACGATATCCCTCCTGCTGTAGTAACCAGGCCAGTAGGCGGCCCGCTTTATCTGCCCTGGCGTGTGTTCGGGCCGTGTGCGCCACATAATTGTGGCATCGCAGGCTTTCCAGAAGTTCTACGTGCTGGGCGCGGAGATCCTCCAGCCGATATGAATGTTTGACCCCCCCTTCACCTTCACGCTCATATTGTAATAGCTCGGCTTCTAAGCGCACAAGAGAGGCCGATAGCTTCCTACGTATATTCCACGTGGCTCCCAGGCAGTGTCCCCTGACAGCCACTTTGTGTGCGTCCCATTCAACTGATGATGATAATAATGATAATGATATTTATAAAGCGCACAAATACCAAAATGGTGTCTCGGCGCTAGAACCATGAGCAGAACCCCCACCAGCCCCGTCACTGGAATAGCCAAGTTTTCAGATTTTTTTTAAAGCTCAAGAAAGAGCTGGCATTCCTGATTTCAGATGGCAGCAGGTTCCACAGCTTAGAGGTGCCGTAATGAAAGCTAATGCGTTGCTCGCCAACCCTTCATTAATATCGAAATATGTTAAAATAGCAGTTGGAGTCGCCATGTGGGCACAGGTGGACTGTCTACCTCCCAGCTGATCTGGAACCACAGGGGGCTATGATCAGAGTGTGTCAGTCCCAGGTATTCCGATTGTGCAATAAGCGGGAGCAAAGACTGGGAACCAACCATCCTGTCTAACCGAACATGCAAATCGTGGACTGCTGAATAATAGGAGTAGATTCTTTCAGTCGGGTGGAGGATGCGACACAAGTCTTGTAGCGCCCAATTATAGAGCCAGTCCCTAAGCACCTGCGCGTTGGACACCGCTGTTGTTGCGCGGTGAGGGTGAAAAGATCTGTCCAAATACACGTTCAGCACCATATTAAAATCCCTGCCCAGCAACCAAGGGAACCCAGCATAGGGGTTCAAGACCTGCGTCAGCTGTGTTAGAAAGGACGGCTGGTCTACATTAGGGACACACAACGATCCCGGTAACATCTCACCATTCCTCATAATAATAATTGCTTTATTGCATGATTAATTAAAACCTTTGCAAACAAGTAAAACATGTATTCAGAAAACAGCTTCATTAAATAATGCTAAAAGAAATTGCAAATGTGTAGTGATTCCATAAAATTGCGGGGGGATAAAAACTAATGTGCGAGACAGCCACTGCAGGGGGTCAAATGAGGTGAAGTACAACATTTGTCGGAGTGCTAGTCTATGGGGGCGCCTGTGTGGTCCCTTGTCCTTTAAAATGAATTTTAAAAACTGGGGTCTTGAAGATATTTTGGAATGATACTGGGCGGCTGAGAACCAAATTCTGCCGGTGCGGGAGTATAGTTCATCAAAACGCTTGCTCTCCTGGGTCGTTGCGCCCGTGAAGAAATGTATATGTACATTTTTAAGTCGATGAACTGGCAGCCAGCCCAGGATGGCTACTGGAAAGCGTAGGGACCGTGGAAGTAAACAGAGTTGCCAGACAAAGTCCTGATGGTCGATGTAGTTGTACTCGTCTCATAAACCGATTGGCGTGTTCTGAAGACCAGTATGTTGTGTTCCTTCCAGGGTTAACTTTGCGTTTGCTTCACTCATAAACCGGACAAGGCTGCAGGCAAGGCGGATGTTGCTGCCCTCAAAACAAGCTTTTACCGCCTCCCTGCACGATCGAACCTGGCTTGTGATCAGGAGCGGCTTTAAAAGCGGCGTTATTTCTGCTCCCAAGCCATTGCAGATGCATAGGTGGTGTGTTACGTCTTCATTGAGGTCTCCGCACAATCTACAACAGTTTGAAGTGTCTGTTCGTTTCCACGGTGGGAGATGGTGCTTTGCTGGTAAAATTCCCAGCCTCAGACGCAGGAACCTTTCTTTAGTAAATCTCGAAGAACCTGTTCCTAAGTATGATTGGGGCTTTGTCGACAAGTAACTCTGAATTACAAACCAGCCGTGGGCCCTCCTACTTAGGGCAGCTTTGTCTTCTACAAGAGATGCAATCTTTACTGATTTATTTACCAGGGCCTTGAAACATTTTTGAGATGAGCAGAAATCCCATAGGCCCATAACTTTGGATTTTTCCAGGTTTATACTCAGCCCGTTCTTTTCGGCGAAGATACTTGTGGTGTTTATCAGATGCTGGAGGCTGATTGGAGTACGGGTGATTAGTAGCAGGTCATCTGCGTACAGGAGGTTCGATAGGGTTAGGCCCCCAGGTTCGGGCCGTGATGGTTGCACTTGTCAAGCTCGGAGGAGAGGTTTGAAACAAAAAGGTTGAACAGGGTTGGGGCCAAGATGCAGCCCTGCTTCAGCCCTTTGGTGGTTGGTATTCTCCTAGACAGTGTGTCTACCGCTCCAACTTTAATCTGGATCCACGTTTCAGAGTGGAGCATAATTAGCTGGTTTAGGAGATTTGTGGGAATTCCCACCTTGCAAGTTTGGCCCAAAGTATCCCCCTATCGACGCTGTTAAAAGAAGCTTTGTAATTAATAAAGCAGACGAATAGCAGCTTGTTGATGTTTTTGGTGCGTCTATCAAGAGAGAAAGAGCGAGAATGTTTGTTGTGGTCCCCAGGCCTTCCTGAAAACCAGTTTGGTTGATGGAAATTAGGGCTTTTCCCTGAGCCCAAACTGTGAGTTCATTTAGTAAAAGCCCTGCGTAGTATTTGGCTTCAATGTCAATTAAAGCGATGAGCATGTCGTTTTTTGGGTCGGTCATGGCGCCCTTTTTGTGGATCGGTGAGATGATTGATCCTTTCCAGGAGTTGGGAATTCTCTCAAGTTCCAGGATGTTGTTATAGAGGGATAATAGTGCTTCAACCCAGTAGTTCGGGTGCTGCTTATATATGATTGGCGGTAGGCCGTTAGGCCCAGGAGCTCCGTCTTTCAGACTTCTCATAATTCTACCCGCGAGCTGCTTGGTTGTAAAGAAGATGGGAAAGTCCGGTCTTTCAAATCTGAAGAGCTGTTGGTCGCTTTGGCACACCAATGAGACTTCCGCGATTTCGCCGACTTCTGTATTAAAGTGTCTCAATAGGTGCTTTGCCCAAATGTCCTCAGGTATGTAGGAGTTAATTCCTGGAGCTGATGGGTTCTCTAAGATTCTGACGGTCTGCCAAAACCGTGCGCTGTTGTTTTTTGCGTCGTATAACAGTTTAGCCCATATTGATTCGGCACTTTCTTTTTTGGCGAGCCAAATGATTTTTTTCCTGCGTGCCTTAAGCCTCCTTAATTCTGACTGGATGTTATCAACTGGGCCGTAAATACGGAGACTGCGCAGTGCCCGGTTGATATTGGTATTTAGCTCCCTTAGTTCGGTATCCTGATGTCGTGAGAAGTAAATTCTTTCGTTACTAGCCTGCTTACATGAGGCGACCCCGTCATTCTTTGATCTTTCTGTTCCTTTTGTTGACTTATTTTGGGATTTAATTGGGTCGAAGCTTTCCATGAAGTTCTCCCATGCCATTAAATGGTTCGTGCTCAGCTGCTTACTTTCCTCCCATCTTTTTTTCGCAAGGGCCTGAAGTTGTTCTGGATCACGCATTTTGCATTTGATTCGCCGGTGGTTTGCTGTTATCGTTGAGTTTGGATCCTCCATTGGATAAGTGGTTGCTGTTCCGTGAGCTTCAAGTGTAAACTCTTGGGGTATATGTCGCTGTAATCCGGCGTTCCAAACCTAAACCCTTTTATTAGACTGAAGAGCAATAGAGAAGTGAAAGTATAGTCTATTGCAGTATTAGATAGGGCAGTGTGGAAAGTGGCAGCTTGTGGGCGGTCTCCCGCAAAACGCCTGTATAATGCAACCAAAGACAGGTTCATCAACTCGATCAAAAGATCCCTCGAGATTTTAGATGGCTTGCCCCATCTACAGTCTTCCTGGCATGAGATACCCCATGCTGCATGACAATCTGCTGCAGGACTGTCCAGGTCAATTCCCCCTGTGAGGGACATGTTAAAGTCCCCTGAGACGATATAATTTGAAGATGGTTTATCAGTGATGAGTTGTGTCAATTCAGCTACCAGAAAATTTGCGCCGATTTTTTTGTTGTGGGGGTAAATGTAGGAGTTAACAAGTATTAAGGGTTCTCTGTTTCTACAGCTTGATATTTCTATCTGTATTGTTTTTATTCCGTTTGTTGCGGTGTTTATGCTTGTAAGCTCCTAGACCGATGCTATGGATTTGATTGAATCATAGGTTGTGAGACCGCCTTTCGGATGCCCACATTTTGAGCTTCTGGTCACAGGGAGATGGTATGATTTGAAACCTTGTAAGTGGAAAGGCTCTTCCAACCAGGTTTCTTGTAGTAGGATTATGTCAAATTGTTGGAGATACATCAATAATCCTATGTCAGAGGTTTTCGCACCAAGGCCATTTATGTTCCAGGAGCAGAATTTTTGTTTCAAAATGCTTATTGTTTTTTCTGCTCTCTGACCATTCAATTTCTCCCGTACAAGGGGGTACCTGCCCTCCCGATCAACCACCACCTCTTCATAGATGAAGGGAGTGCCTGCTCGTACCCAGATCAGTGTACTCTGCGCTGAAAAGGTAGTGCCATATATTCACCCTCTCCAACGCCCGCGAAGCCTGTCAAGCTCCGTCTGGGTCATGTGTGTTTCCAGCAAAAGGGAGATACCCACTGAGTAAAGCTGTAGGTAGGAAAAGATAGAGTAACTCTTCGATGGCGTGTGCATGCCACGTATATTCCAGGTCGCGATGTTAGAGCGTGTCATTGTTAATCTGGGTGATCAGTTGCGGATTGGGGCCGCACCAGGGGTCAGTGCCATTGTCGGAGGAGAGCATGTCAGTGGGCTGCAATGTAAAGAACATAACGACTGCAAACAGTATAATAAATGGGGCGTATCCCCGGAGGGGCATCGGTCCAAACCTCAGAAACAAAAGTTAATTGTGAGCTATCCCAGTGTAGTGCCTGGTGAGGTGCGTGCGGTGACTATGACTTGTCTACACTATTCCCCCTCCCATGACTCCTGTGTATACTGGAGGTGCATCAATGTGTCCTGATCAAGACTAGTGCGCAGGTCCGGTGTGGGTCACAGTAGAGTGCCCGTGATTGTAGGTGAACTCAGCACCAAGCGGCGCACACCCCGCCCACGCGCGGCTGACTGTTCCCTGGTGTTGCGCATGCGCCCCCATTAGACCCTGATGGCACCCCTAGTGTGCAGCGCAGCTTAACGACATGTGTGTAGAGATAGAAAAGAAAAAAAAATCTCTACTTGCGTAAGTTGACCATGTCAGAACTCAGCACCACGTCATAATATCACAATCTGGTCAGCAGTCTGTGGAGTCACTACTGGCAGGTTTGAGTCCTCCGAAATTACGGTGGACGGAGATGAGGAGCCACTGGTTCCCGGAGCACCGCGTTTGTATGCCTCCATGCGGTCGCTGCTATGTACAGTCCCAAGAGATGCCACCACTTCTAGAGCTTCCCGACGTTCCATCCTGATTTTCTCCAGACTGGGCGCTACTGAGCCTGGCCTTGCAGATTGGTGCTTCCCTCGCAGCCTACGTTCTCGGGGTCTTCTCTCTGTCAGACTGTTGGTATCCGAACCCGGAGGTCGCATTCCTGCACACAGCCCCGACTCCTCCAGCTAGTTCCACACTTCTGCCGGGGAGTCGAAAAAACGGGTCCCTACTTTCGTGACCACTCTCAGCCGGGCCGGAAACAGCAATGAGTAAGGTATCTCCGGCTCCCTAAGTTGACGCTTCATCGCCATGTAGTTGCTTCTGCACTGTTGCACAGTAGCGGTATAGTCCGAGAAGAACATGGCTCGATTGCGTCCCAGAGTCAGATCACCTGACTTCCGTGTTTCGTGCAGCACCATGTCCCTATCCAGGTAATTAAGGAGTTTGAAGAGGAACGGGCGGGGCCTGGCTCCTGGCCTGGGCTTCTGTGCCGGCACTCTGTGCGCTCTCTCCACGACGAACTGCTGCGATAGCGCCCCCCTGGGGCAGGAGATCGTGCAGCCAGCGCTCAACGTACTGCTCTGGGTTTCTGCCCTACTCTCCCTCCGGAAGTCCCACCATGCAAATATTATTGAGGCGAGAACGCCCTTCCGCGTCTTCTATTCGGTCTTCAAGCGCATGGACCCGGTCAATCATGTCTTGTAGTGCTGCAGTGTGACTCTGGGTGATGGGTTGAAGCTCTTGGATTGCTTAGCCATGTACCGCAACCTTCTCGGCCAGCTTACGTTGATCTGCGTGGAGGAGGGGGAAATCTGATGTGAACTTGTTAATCCGTGTTTCCAGTGACTCGTTGGTCAGTTCCAAGGTGGTGCCATTCCTTTCAATTGCTGCAAGCACAGTGTCCATCTTGGCCGTGAGGGCCGCGGCCCGTGGTTCCATGTCTCCCCCGTGGCGCGCTTGTGGGGGGGGGGGGTCCAGGCTTCCCGCACATGCCTGTCGCGTCTTGTCCCGCAGCTGGCTCATCGCAAGCTGTCGTGCCGTTAGCATTCACAAGCAGCCCGCAGTTTGTGGGAGCTCCACCAGCAGCAGGTTACTGAACTAGGACCCCCGCATGTCGTCAGGAAAAAGTTTGTTGTGCCACTCTGCTAGCAAAGCATTCAGTGGGCAATCCTCTTTGTGGGCGATGTCGTGAATTCTGCGGCCAGAACAGCCTGTCCCTGTAATCTGGAGGAAAATCACCCACATTGCGCCAGCCACAGGTACCGGGGGCTTCACCTGCGGGCTTCAACGTGCAATCTGCTCCCCCTCCGCGGTGCAGGGGTCCCCTCGCTCCTCCTCACTGGCCCGGGGGTGCCGCACTGTCGCCCCTGCGGCTCTAGTGTACTCCTTGGCGGGACCTCTCGTGTTGTTCACTATTAGTGTCCGAGGTGGTTAGCACAGGCGCAGCTCGGCCCCACCAAGAACACCGGGTAGGGGCCCACCTGTCTCACTGGAGGGTGCTGGGTCATTGGGCACTGCCTCCCTGTAGTACCTGTGCCACGCGCTGCAGTCTCTTTGAAGCTGCACCCGGTATTGCTCTGGCCTTCCCATCCGTGGTGATGCCACTGGTCTGTGTTCCACAGGCACCACTCTCCTAGTAGCACACCGTCTGGCTGATAATCAACTGTCCCTGGGCTCCCCTGTTGCTCCGCAGGGGCCCAGCACCTCTCAGGTCCCCGCTTCTCGGTGTCCTACAAGTGTCTCACCACCTATCTCCAAGGGCGCCACCTGCACCCGGGTTAGTCTCTTATACTAGGGGCGCCCCACACAGGTCTCTGTTCCATTCAAAATGGCGCAGCCCCTAAGATGGCGCCCACTCACTGCTTCACCAGTCTTCAGTGTCCCAGGTCACTACAGCAAACATTCCCAGTCAGCTCCCAGCCAACCTCCGCTTTCTCAGGGCACACCAGGCGCACGCCTCCCAGTCTCCTTCACGCTAGGTTACTGCTCATAGGTTTGTCCACGTTCTCCGAGGTCGCTGCACTTCATCCAAGTTACTTGCTAGCAATGGACGACTATCTGCTTTGCACCGTATCCCGTTCCTGACGTGCAGGTACCCGCAATCTGCAGTAATGTTCTGCGGACGCCCGTCTCTCCTGTCAGCCTCAGCAGCAAGTCTCCCCAGGTGCCGACCAGGCCGCCTCCGCTTGTGTCTCACTTATTCTGCAGGCCCGCGCCTCGCCCGGGCCTCACTCCTCACCGCAATGCCCACAGACTGCGCCTATCAGCCCGGGTCTCCAGTGCACAGCGGGCTGAGGTGCCCGTCGCATACACATCTACTCCGGGACTCTGTACCTCTGCGGGGGCGATACAGGGCCTGGCCCCCGGCGCGCCTCCAGCAGTCCCGTGTTGTGTGCCACACCAAGGATGCAGCCTCAGGCTTCGGCGGCAGCCATTACCGCGCGGGGCACTTTGCGCGCCTTCCCCGCCTGGGCCTCGCTGCTCTCCAGGGCCACGGCCCCCCTTCAGCGCTCAACAAGTGGCAAACCACCAGGCTGCACAGGCACCTCTCCGCTTCGCCACACCGGTCCTGCACAGTGTGGGCACAGATGGCCCCTCAGTAGGAGAAATCCCGGGATAAACAGGGGGTATCGGCCTGAACGCTAGCAACTCGCGTCCGCCATGCTGGCTGGCTAGCCACGCCCCCCTCGAGTGTGAGCTCTGTCTTGTCCCATTTCAAACTGATCTGGGTTGCAGGGTACATTTCCAAGCATGTGCATATTGTAGTAAGTGCTATGTTAAGATAACCAAACTTGAGAATATCATCACTGTAAATGATTACCTTCAGAAAAAATCTGTTGTTGGCACTATTCTAAAAATTAAATTGTGTAGCAGTATAGCCTAGATGTGTGGAAAAAAGATGTAACATACCATGGCTGTACAGTGAGTTCAGGCACAAATTAAATGACAGATCTTATCAATGATTTGTAGTACTGTTAATATCTCTCTCAATCAATGTATTTGGGGCGTGAATATTAAAGTATATACATATCTTGTCTGAGTGTCTCTTCAGGACTGCAACTAAGGACGTTGCTTGCCGAGTTGAATCAATGTTTGGATATCCTGATCCAGCAAACAGCAGTTCTTGTTCCACCTCGCGATTGTGGACCAAGGTACGTGAGAATGCAAGAGCAGTGATAGCATCATTCCCACAGCTGAGATAGTGCAATCATTTCATCTTCGTCCTTTACTGTGGTGAACATCTGAAGAAATTGTGCAGTGTTCTCTGCCTCTATGATGGCAGTATGTGTTATTGCTGAGACATTAGTTAGGGTCATCTGTTGAAGTTTAGGAAGGGACCGAGGTTCCGTTAACAATTTTGTACAAAATCTCCAAAAAGCAGCAGCCCTCAAAGTTGTTGTTATGTCACCTCTAAATTGCTGAACTTGTGGAAATCATAGTGGATAACTTACTTTTGTATATCTGTTGCAAAATCACACATGTAATCCTTAGGACTTTGGCAGATCATTTTGAAAACCAATGTTGCACCGGGAATCAAACGTTTCTCTCAGGCATTTCATCCGTTCTCTGTAAGTTAACTTTTCTGGAGATAAGTGACAAAAGGATCTTCAACTTCAACCACAATAATGAGATGATCTGAGGCCTTCTCATTGGTATTCTTCATGCAAGTGGCCAGCAGCAAGTTCTCAAACTTTCTGTGTCCCTTCTCCCATCTAGGGCCGAATGATTGGAAGTTAGACAAGTCGAAAGGAGGTAGGCTGTGCATGATGGCACCAGAAATTAAACCATCAGCAGACATATCAGTGGAAATTGATACAAGTTGTCAGACACTTTTTCCCTATACATCCTGAATTCCCTTATTGACCAATTGTAGTAACAAACTGGCAATATGGTAAGTTTCCAGGCAATGGGTACCACGCCAGAATCACTGGCACGAATGAGACCGAGCTGGAACTTTTCTGAGGTTGTTGCTTGTGGTGCACTTTTAGTAGAGTTTTAATAGAATTGTTGATCAGATCGGGACATTGGTACACTCATTCTATGGATATATGTTCCGTCCCTTTTCAAAGATTTGTCAACAGGCAACCATTCCTGCCTGGAAATGTTCACCCAAAAGCAAGATGGTATTATTTGTGCAGAAACAGCGCCCAAACTAAAGGATCTGGTAATATAATGTGTGTAGTTCTAGCCTCCAATGGGGGTACGGTTTCTTGGAAAGATATGCCTAGAAAGATTGTACTATGCAATATTGACAACACAAATATTGCCATACAACTATCAACACCACAATATCGTTGACCATAATATCAAAAATACATTCAGCCTAAGTAAAATACATGATTGAAAGTCACAATATTGATTAAAAAAAACATCGAAAGTTTATAATATTGTGGTAATAAGTGTAGGAATCTACAACATGGACACGCCTATATTTATGATTACACACATTAAAAATAATGACATACCACAATATCAAACGAAATGTAAACAATTATACATATATACGCACATTTGAAAAATATAACACACACCTATTAATAATACATATAGACAAACATACATTAATTATCTTGCGGTGCCATGCTGAAACATGAAGCATGGCAACCTTGAAGCGGCCACAAGCTGAAATAAATGTACATGCACACAGCCTCCTGATATGCCTGCGATTGAGATACATAAAAGCGGCCGCCGTGTTCATAGGCGAAAGGCGCTCCACATCTACAAGGAAAGAAAAACAGAAAGGACCACACCTATTCATTCCTTTTCAACTTAACAAAAAGTAGCTCGAAAAACACATGCTCTAATGGTAACTAGTGAAGTGATGTTGTACTTGGTCCCTGCTCTTTGGGAGGGATAAACACTGAATGAGGCATGACAAATGCATGCTATAAACAAATGGGAAGAAAGAATAGGAGAGTGACAACGAAGCCAGAAAATACCAAGCCCATGGGTGGGCTGTAAGTCCACAGAGTGAATATAGCATGTCTTGAAGAGACAGTGCATGCACTGCCAGGCTCAACCTTAAAACACTGTTATTTGCTTTACTGCCCAATAAACAAACACATGCTTAGAACTGATTAACACAGTAAAGGAGAAATTATGCACTCAATAAAATAATTTTTAGTTTGCTTTGATACACATAATATCAAAAAAGTACACAAACACACAACTAAAAGGGTGTTAATTTCACTATAATAGAACCATATGGCAGCACTTAAGAAATTCACCATAAGCATTTGATACTCTGCAAACAGCTCGATCAAACTCCAAATTAAACAGTTATTTGCAGTAGCATTATAGAAAAAACAACAAGGATAAATTAACCCCAAAACTATATTACTTTTAAGACACCTGGTTTGGCCACCAGCATTTCTCTGAAACAGACACCAAGTCAGGTTCCACATCAACTGGTGAAATGTATATGAAAGAAACCTAAATAAAAAATCCAAGTCGAACAATGGAGCAGAAGGATGGCACAAATCTTTCTAATACTAACCAGGCAGACATCGCTGAAGCTTATCACAGTTTTTAGAAATACTCCAAAAAGAATAGTTACCATACCCGAATACCACAATCCCTATCACAAACCTTAAAACCAAGAGTAACCAAACAAATCACATAGATTCATGAAATCCTTTCTAAAAAGGTAAACCTGTATAAAGAATTACTGCCCATAGACTGGCTAGAATCCATAGGCTATACACTACTACATAGTCCTACACAACACCTACAAAGCATACAATAATGCATTAATCACATTTTTTGTGAGCAAATAAAACAAACATTACTCAACCAAACAAAATCATCTATCAACACAAATTAATCACATTGCACGTAACAAATCATTTAATACAAAACCAATATCACCCATAAAAACATAAATTAGAAATAAAACTTCGGATTTTCGAGCGATAAGGCAACTTAAATACTCCATCACTATAATATAAATCTACAAAAGAAGACCAAAACAATTAAAATATTTTCCAAAAACAATACATATAAAATGAAACGCTATAAAATATTTACTTTTATGCAGGTGTATCTTCAGTTAAAAATCCTGAAAATATAAATTAAAAAATTGCACAAAAATGAAATAACAGGATATTAAAAACTCTCTTTAAAATAGTTTAACAATAAAAGACATCCAAAATAAACCACCTTTAAAGATGTGTTTTTCTGTGCATGAAAAAAAGAATCTGAGAAATCCATCATCACCCCAAATAATATTATCTAAAACAATTAACCAACGTACATATCACCAAAATTAAACACATATTAAACATAAAAACACCATAAACTACATATCAGTATGGAAATATGAAAAACATATGTACACAAATTAACCTAGTACTATTCAAAATCACCCTAGCTACACAAATTAACCTAACACATATTGCCATTCTAAAAACATTACCTATTATAAAGTTAAATACATTTCACTAAATACCAATAGCTACTTCAAAAACCCAACAAACCAAACTACGCAACTTGTACAAACACTAAATACTAACAATAACATTAAGGTATAGAGATACAAATTAACAAGTCTTAGTTACCAATGAGATTCGTAATCCCCTCCAATTGAGACAGCACCAGATCAGAACTAAAACAAAAAACAAAAATCCCATGTACGAAATAAAAACAAAATGGTGTCTTAATAAAATCAACAAATATACTAAGCATCCATATCAATTTATTGAAATAAATAAAACATTTTTGGATTACATTTTGGACTACAAGAAAAAAACAGCTATTGTATAAAACAAGCATAAAAATGCATTTTTTTACTGTAAAAGATGCAGTAAAATTGTCAATTGTATTAATATGGATTCTTCTTCTTGTGAAATAATGGAATGTGAAATTGTTATAAAAGGTGTGTCAATACTAATGTGTACAAACTGTAAACCAATGTAAAAACATGTTAAGAAATGCTATGCATAAAAATGTCAAAAAGTAAAAATGTATCAATGATGCATAAGTGATCAAAAATGAGTACTTGTAAAATATATGTTAAAATTATATTAAGAATATATACATTTACTTCTTTCAGTGTGAAGTGTTATACAAATATATATATAAACTATAAAAATGTATAACAAGAATAAACAGTACTTCAGAGAAAATAATTTACATTAACTATAAATTATTCCTTATTAACAATAAAATAAATCTTAATACTGTTAGATGTGTACATTTCTTCAACTGTTAATACATATAAAATGGTTAAAAAATAACCACATGCCAAATACAATTAACTATATTATACATTAAAAAATGTAAACTATTTTACAAAATATATGACCATCAAACCCACAATATAAAAAAATATTTACACCCCAACAGAAAACCCAATGTGACAAGTTTTACACCTAATGGGATCCTAATTTACTATCAACATTCCAGCCTAATACATTTTGGAGAAACTGGTAAATTTAATAGGTTTAGATTGACTATTTACATTCCAAACTAAGCTACTTAGGGAGGAGTGAAACATTAAGGGGGTACAGCTGTACTATTGCAACTGCACTTTATACCCCATGGGGGAAAGAATTTAAATCCAAACATACTACGTACTTCCAATCCAGCATAACCCACACAAAACATTCTTAAAAATTGAACAACAATTATTGTAAAAAAAAATGTACTAAACATTTTTATTAAAAAAAGCACACAGTTAAAAGAGTGCTCAACAAATTGAAAGAATAATAATTTTTAGTACAAAACTCATATTTCTTTACAAAACAAAATGATAATAAACAATGTATAACTTTTCAAGTAAAAATTTAAAAACAAATGTATATATACAGCATGCAATTTTGCGTACAAAAAATATGAAATATAAAGCAATATAACTAAAACATTAATTAAAATGTAAATTATGTTACTATCCATAAATATAGTTTAACTGTTTTTTAAATAAATATTTTAAACAACATTTAATTAACCTGTCCAGTAATATTCAAATATATTTAACATTAAAATTGTTTAAAACAAAACTATAAAAAATAAACAAATGTGAATTTAAATGTGTTACATACTTTATAAAGAATAAAACAAATCTAAAATGTTTATAAACTTTAATTACAAAACATTCAACAAATCAAAATTATAAAATTCAAGTTTCACAAATTTGAAACAAAAAAAATAATGTTTTCATATAAAATGCAACTTAAAAAAATGCTTAGACAATATTAATTACAATAATCAATTATACCATAAATCTATGCTTACTAATTTAAACTGATACCCACCCTCTATCCCACCCTAAATCCCAATATTTACCAGCGTGACATTAAAAAACTTCCTAAGCATATAAATACAATAATGAATAAAGTGTAATTTGATATTTTGGTTTATACAAGGAAACGCTTTAAAAAATATATATATATATATACTCCAATTTAAAACAAATAATATTTACAGTACTACCCCATATATCCCGAAAAAAGAACATATTACATAACTAAATTAATAAAAATGTGCAATTTGTTCAATTTAGACAAAATAGTTATCTAATACAATTAAATAATAATTAAATAAAATAATATGAAATACTGCCCCCCTAAACCCCAATTTATTCCCAAGTCCCTGATATTAAAAACATGGAAATTAATACAATTATAATTCTTAAAAATCAACAATCAATATAATTTTTAAAAAATGGCAGCAAAACCAATATTAAGACAATGGCATTTCAAATTTCAATAACATTAAACTAATCATAAAAACAATATAATTTACAATGATATTACTTACCTCCATATAAATATACTCACAATATTCTGTCTTCTATATTTAATACCACCGATATTCTGACTGATGCTCCGGGTGCTCACCATCTGGATGTTATTTCTGGCATTTTAGCACCAATAGTCTACTTTATCAAATGTATGATTGAATTATTTCTAGCCTAGATCTCTAGACCTTGTCCTAAAAAAATATGGAAGATATTGGAGTTAAAACTAAGGTCTGCTGTGCCTCCCACCAGGGTCCTAAATAACTTCCTATTTGAGTTAGCTGATTTTTTAATCAAGTTTTTTTTAAACTCTAGTATAATGGCTAATCTATATAATTTCCAGGGTTTTTTATAATTGTATGCACCCTATTTGTGCCTTCCTATATTTTACTGTATCATACCTTACATTTATGTTATATTTGCATTCCTAGATGGCCAATACTTTCACTCTCAAAGGTGCATGTATGTATTATTAACTCTAGTATATAATTATTTACTTCGCCCTCAATTTGGCGGCCAGTGATAAACTTGAAATCACTACTGAGTTTCCTTTATGTTCTAGTGCCTTGATACAACATTATATTGACTCTCTTGAGAGCTCATCCACGATTTATATTCAGGGAGGGGAGTCAACTAGTTAATGATTCTATTGACTACTAGAGGACATAGAAAATGTCGAGTTCTGGGCCTGGATCAGAAGCCTAAGTTTGTGATCATGGGCAAGGTATTCTGGCTTAATCTAATCTTCCCCTGTTATTGATAATTCCACAAACTATTCCTGTGCCTTTTCAGCTATCGAAAAAGGCACCATTTGATGGGTTTGCCAAAGCAATTTTCTTGCAACCATTGTGTTGAGTAGGTGGGTGGGGTTACCGAAAGCCTTCTTTGGTGGATACATATTTTTTGTTTTACAAGATGTTGTATGAAGTTAATCTGGGCAAAGACATTTTTCTGCCAGTTTTTGTGTCCACTCGCAGGACAGAGGCGGAGGCAATTCATTCCATCTATGTGTGGTGAACTGCTACTGCAAAGCAAAGTGAATATAGAAAACAAGTAACATTTCTTAGTTTACTGAGGCAGACGACAGAGATAAGAACTGACACTTTTACAAGGAAAAAACAAGTGTCATTTTGAAATCTGTGTTGTACCTAAAAGACAAGCCTTCACAAAATTAAAGCTAGTTTTCTTGTGCAAAGCTTTAGCCAAATTTGAATAAGATGCAGTCCTGTTTGAAAACTATTATACACCCAAATTCTAGTCATGCATGAACTAAGCTTACAAATTCAGAGATTGAAAGAAAGCTTGCGGTATTTGCCCTTCTACAAGGAATAATATCTAATTCTGATGTCAAAAAGGTCAGATGTCCATGAGACATCTGAAATCGATCCGAATCAGTGTTGGGCCCTAAATAGAGTAATTGTAACACACACATTGTGCGCTCTTACAATAAATCACTTGATTCTGATTTCGATTTATGTCGTCTTTCAGATCTTCATTGGGCTCATTCATTTTTTTTTCTTTTCTGATGAAGATCTTACATTTGCTATAGGATCGAAACGTTGTAGACTTAGGTGCAGCCCCAAACCATTACACATTGAATTTAACAGCCTGTGCTATTCTTATTTACTGGATAGCGCACATTGATCACCTTTAGAACATGTATCACATTTAAGATAGCATTGAGAACGTTTTTAACTTGCACCCAATTCTTCATTTTGCATTGTATATTTTGCATTAAATTGCCATTTGGCTCTAATTATTGTTTGTTTTACTCACTGAACTAGGGACCATTGTTTGCCTACTGTTTTATAATCCCAAAGATAGTCATTCTTTTTGTATATATATTTGAAATAAACTGAAACTGGTATGGTATTGCTTATGTATCCATCTAGACTAGACATGGCCTGGAAATTTGGGCTGGCCTGTTCCTACTGGAGGAGGAGGAACAAGGCTGCTTTGCTTTAGGCTGAGTCTGGTCTGAAGTGGTATGGTGGGCTAAATTAAACGAGGAGTTGGAGTGTGGCCCAGATTTACTGTCAGTAGCTAAGATTACGTCAGGCAATCCACACATCCCTCTTTTGGTTACCTCAATTTCACTACTCTTGAGGCAACATTCTTAAGCTGCTAAGGTTATTCAATCACTTCCCCTTACATGAACGTTTACTAGATTTCATGAGCTGGGCCCCTTTGTCAAGCTGAGTGACTCCTCCTGCTTCTTTATGCCAACCTTAGTCTGGTTTTACATGTTCTTCTTCTGGAAGAGAGACAACATGGCCATATGACCTACTGCGCAACGTTTCAATAAAAACTTACATGAAGGTCAATCATTTTGAGTCTAATCGAGCAAAAAGAGACTTCTAGCTTTCCAGAAACGGAAACTACAAAACTACTTAACTTTCCAGAAGGCTGTTAAAACAGGACTCTTCGAGTTTTTTTAGGCTCATCATTTGGCTAATATAAACAGTCAAGACTACACCTACCAGCCTCAAAACTACTGGACCACATTAAAACACAATGTAAGCCCTTCGAAAGGAGTCAACAATTCAGGTATGTTTGAAGCATGATCTGTCAAAACTCACATATGACCATACATACTAGTAGGGAAATGTATACCACAACATGACTAGAACATGTGTCACAACCTCACCCTACTCTTCCCATATAGGTCAAACTAAAATAAAAACTCTCTAGCCAAACATTCAAGTCAGCCAGTAATTATTACAGACATTTAGAGTGCCATACTAGCGGCAGTTGCTCACTACACAAACGAGATGACCTCTTGTAATATATATATTTTTTTAATCACACCACTGTTCCCACCCCCGCCTTTTTTGTTTCTTTGGAAAGCGGTGGCAATGCAACACAACAATTCCTCTCCTTTTTCGGTGCATAAACAAATCAGTGGGGATTTTTTAACCACGTGTATATTTATTTATTTGCAAAGTTTTATATATCTGATCTGCATCCTGAGTGTAGAGACAGAAGGCAAGTATAGGTGTGTAACAAGTATAGGAACAAGTGCTAAAATGGTATCAGCAATGGGCTGCTTCTTTAACAAAACAGTGAGCACTGTAACCCACCAATAAATACATTTAGGCAATTGCTCAATTGTAAGACCAGCGTATCTGCATCCTCGCAGTACAGTAGACCTGGTCCATCGGGTATAGGTTCAAATAGCTTCAAACTCTAAGGTCACAGAGTTACAATAATTTACATGCACTCCATTCCTTTAGTGTATTTATTAATAGATAATGGACAACACATTTTTGCGAGTTCCTATTGCTTCTGTAGGGTGAAAAACATTCAAAATTGATTCATACTCACTAAAATGAAAGAGAAAGCATATTTACTAATTCTTTTTACTCATATTTAGGTTTTTTCATTTTTAGGACTCACCTAACAGACTGCTCTTTGTTGTCTGTAGACGAACGCCTCTCTTGGGCCAAACCAAAAACTTACAATGAGTCTGCACACTGTTTAACTTTGGCTGTCTTTAATGCCACTCTTATTTGCTTGCGTCTTACTCAATGGCTTTTCTTCCTCTGCTTGTATTTGTGCCTCCCCTGGAGCATATCCTCTTTACCATTCTTTTAATTGGCTGACTTGTGTCCTTCCACTGCTCAGATTTAGGGAACTACTTTTAATCAGAGTGCATGTGTTTTCATAACTCGCTCGCGTGCCGTTTAATACCTATTCAAATACCTGCCTGCCACCAGTGCTGCCCCTTCACCTGCCCTTCTCTTGTTCCCTCACCCCTTTTGGGCAATGAAATACATTATTTTGCGAGCCCGACTGCGGCCATATGCTGATGAGTGCTCTGTTAGACATTACGTGCTTTGGGCCTCATTACGATGTCGGTTAGAAAGGCTCCGTATGGCAGTCGGATTCTCCTAAACCGTGTCAAAACCTACGTTTTCGACCGACTCTGAAACTTATCCGGAAGACCGACTACAATGGAAAGGTAACCGTTCCGTCTGTCCGAATTGATTCAAACCGGCCCTTACGGAGACTCCGAGTTTGTCAAAGGCGAACAATACAGCTCTATGGACCGTGTTTCCAACCGACGTATTACAATGTCAGTAATAATCCCATTGAACCATATAAAGTACCCACTTGTCCAATGTTATGGACTGCCAGTGGAGCAGGTGATGCTAGCTATTATCACCAACTGGGTAACTGTGATGGTATGAGGGCAAACTAAAGTGGTTTGGAGGCTGCCGCTGCCAGGGGCAGTGGCGAACTGGGTAAACCTCTGGCTGGTTGCCAGACTAGGCTTGTGGGAACTGCGCTTCCTGGGCATGAAAGGAATGGGGAATTTATTGGCCGTTTGGGAATGGATGTGGTTGGTAGTCCCTACCATAGCCAGGGAAGGAGCGAAAGGTAGAATGGGGTTGCATGGGGCCATGGAGAGGCCCAGGGACCTTGCAGTGGCTAGGCTGTATTTAAAACCCTCAAGAGCTGATCCTGTCTTGTTTCAAAGAGATGGGTGCCACTGAAGGGTAAGTCCATAAGGGAGGCCTGGACATACCCCGAAAAGCCCGCTGATCTCAACCAGGAGTAGATTCTAAGTGCCACTGACAACGATCGCTCTGCCTAGCTAGTCAGTCGTACCCAGTCTGCACCAAATAGTGAACTTTGCTGCATCTCAGCCTTCTGCAATAGTCTGTGACGATAAGCGGCACCTGCAAAACTGAATCCTAAACTGCGTGGGTGTATCAGCCCAAAAGGCAGGTGATGCTCACCAATCAAAGTGCAAGGCTGGCGGAAGGGAACATCCACTTGGCAAAGATGCCGAGACTCATGTGTTCCCCATCAGGCGGCGTGGTTGGGAATGCGGTAGGTTTAACTTTGGAGGTGAAGACCTGGACGTCTAGGCTCTCTAGGGTGAGGTGCTGGGTGATGAAAGCCAGGTGCCCAGGAGTGGGTAGTGGCAGCAGGCAATTGTTCTGTGCACAGGTGCCATGTGCAGGGTTTGGCCCAGGCCCCAAGCAGGACATCAATGAGTGCTGCATTAAAAGGGAGAAGGTGTTCTGAGGGATGAATCCTGGCTGAAGCACCTAAGCCAAGACACCCATCTTGACTGCAACCAAGGAACTCGGAAGGTAAGA
The DNA here is from genome assembly GCF_964261635.1 of Lissotriton helveticus. NCBI lineage: Eukaryota > Metazoa > Chordata > Amphibia > Caudata > Salamandridae > Lissotriton > Lissotriton helveticus. The sequence goes on from NC_136069.1 coordinate 1,153,677,043, forward strand.
CAGCAGGAGCTTCAAGGAACACTCCATCAGCGCCTTGGGATTCAGAGAACGGCAGTCCTCACAAGTATTGGGAGCTGTGGTGCAGCTCAAAGCACCACAGGCAAACAAGACGGTGGTCTGTCAGACATCTGTCTGTGACAGGATCCACAGTTCTCAAACCCCAGTGGTTTCTTGGGGGACAACTCTACAACACCAAGACGAGCTCAAGAAAAAGAATCCTGTCAAAACATCAAAGAAAAGTCAGTCAAAAAAATGACTGGAGGTAGCTCTCTCTGGATCAGCACTGACTGGAGTGGAAAGAAAAGAACGGAGGTCAGCCCACTGGTGTGGTGCCTATATAGGCACCGCACACGTCAACTGCTGTCGGTTGCTCATATATTATGTTAAGCATGCTAGGGCTGTCCCTCCAATTCCAATAACATTTAGTCTGGACAGCAGAATATTGTGGTCTATTTTCTCAAATGCAGCCAAATGGTCAAGGATAACAAGAGCCTTTGGACCTCAGGCATCCATTATCCTGCTCAAATCAACTAGAACTGAGACAACCATCAGCTGTGTACTACGGAAACCCTGCTTGCTGTGGGTCAGTAAATTATGTTTAATGAATTCTTGAATTTTGCGGAAAATAAAATAGCTTAAAAAGGTTGGGAAGAAGGGGTATTTGCCAGACATTACTTGGGTTTGTAAAATCTAAAGAAGATGTATATAATTTTTTTTTACTGGAGTTTGATTACAGTTTTTTCCCATCTATATTTCATGGATTTAGTGGGCCACGTGTATAGCGAACAGCCTAGGTGATGGTTCTGTGTTATAATTCTGTTTAAAAGTGTTTCAGAGGCAGCTATACATCACATCCTGAAACTAATATAATGACAGATGCGGAACTACGAGCTCAACTAAAAGAGCTAATCAAAATCTATAGACAATTGGTTCAATATGTCATGCGGACTCTTACAGTCCAAATGGCAATCATGATTCCACAACACTCCCCTCACCAAGGGAGCACACACAAATACAATTACACCACAGACTCTACATTCGGTCGTTGGTAAATTACCCGCAGAACAGAAACAGTTTCCATTCTGGACAGCTCAAAAAATTACTCAAATCGAGGCAGTATTTCCTAATACTACCCCTCATGAGAAACACAGAATTTTACCAATCTGCTTACCAATGGGGATCGCACCACATCTGGAGGACTGCGTCACTTGGGGTACAGTCTATGCTGCAATTTACACTAAAATACATGGTGTTACGTCTTTGGCGGTAATACCAGACGTCTTGAAACAGATTCAAAATGAATACGGGGCAGAGCCTGCTTTAAATCTAGGTATGAAATTACTGAAAGATTTCAAAAAGGTCTCAACAATAATATTAGCTAATATTAAAGGTGAAGCAGCATAAGTGGAGATCTGCCAAAAGTAAAGGAATTTGATGTAACTGAGCAACTGCAAGAACTGGCCGGAATAATTGAAACATCCTAAGAAGAATTAGGCAGAGACAGTTTGGGTGGGAAACCAGTTAAATCCCAACTGTCTGAAGGTCCTGAAAAGGTCTTTAATAAAAAACACTCCTACTTATATTAAAAAGAAGTAGGAAAATAGCAAATAAACTTCTAATAAGAAGCATTCTCAATCCAGAGGTAGGTCTCCTCAAAAGGAGCTCTCTGAAAGGAGGTATAACCTCAGGAATAGGGATAATTTGAGAAAACCTGATAGATATCAAGATACTGATACACATTCCTCTCGTACCTTTCAGACTTCGTCACAGAAATCCGAAAAAAGAGGACGGTCAGAAAACAAGGAAGAACGCGTGAAGTCCAAGGACGATCAACACGTTCTGAAAAACAAGAAACCTCAATTCACCAAGAAGAAAGTAGCAAGTCTAAAAATCAGACATGCAGAGGATCTTGAGGACACAACTCAAGAACGGGGAATGGGCTCAGACAATGTTGGACAGTGCAGCAGAAGTCACCATAGCTTGCAAGAACTTGAAGAATCATCTGGAGACAGTGGACTTGAATGAATTCATTCAAGTTGAAACTGCAGATACCAGGGTTAGTTATCCACATAAGTTATATGAAATAACACTCCGGATGGAGGGGGACATACCAAGAAAAGTGAGAGCACTCTTTTGGGAGCGACTTTCAAAGGGTTATGACATTCTTCTAGCTGAACAAGACTGGCCACCACAATTTGTCAGGGAGTGCCCACATGGAAAAGACATCATTATGCCAGCCTTCTTCAATCACATTCTAATTCATTTAAAATATACCTATGCCAGGAAATGGGCAGTGGCCCAGGCTCCTGCATTATATAAAAATCATGTAGGATGGGATGAGGATTCTCCTCACCATAAAATCCAGCGAAAAAAATCAACCGACTGCACAAAGGCAGTATCCAGTTAAGCAAGAAGCTAAAAAACAGGTCAGGGAGATATTAGATCAAAATGAATACCAAGGGGTGATTGAAACATGCACCTCATCAATCAAAAATCCTTTGTTTCCTGTCTGCAAACCAGACAATACATATCGTCTAGTATTGGATTACAGACATTTAAACTCTTGTTGCAAAACTTTTGCAGTACAAAATGCACACAGTGCAGCATTAATGAATAATATTATGCGTAAAAAATATAAAATCACATTAGATATTTCTAACGTTTTTTTCTGTCAAAACATTGCACTAGAAGGTAGGTATTTGACCACTTTCTCAATTATGGGGACACACCATCAATTCTGTTGTCTCCCTCACAGATTCAACAATAGTCCTGGGTTATTTTCAGCAAGGGTAACAGAATTACTGCAAACATATGATGATGGAGCACTATCATATATAGATGACATCTAGCTAACAGACGATGACTTGTATAGGCACTTGAACAGGGTGAACACCATTATACTTGGATTCGCCTCAGAAGGGTACAAATTCAATTTTTAAAAATCTAGAATCGCCCACCTCAACGTCCTTTTTCTGGGATATGAATTATCAAGTTAAGGTAAAAGCCTGGCAGCCAACTTTCTAGAGAAATTAAGCTGCTCCAACCTCCAAAAACACTGAAAAATGTAGTAGATTCTAGGTTTCGTGAATTTTGGAAGAACATACATGCTAAACTATGCAGAAATGGTTAAACCTCTCTAAGAATAAATCAAACCGGATTTTAAAACCGTAAATTGGACTCAAAAACACACAGAAATGTTGCGTTCACTGCAAACAGACATGTTAGCAATAAAACATTTGGAAACATGCGTAAATGTACGCAACTTAGTGATCCGAATAATTCCAGGACAATGCAGATTCACGTTCTTAACTTTTAACAAAGGTGAAAAAGTACCAATAGCATACAAATCACACATGTACACACAAGCAGGAAATGAAATTCACTTCTACAGAAAAAATTCTGACAGCAGTTCAAACTGCAGTAGCAAAAGAGAGAGCCCTCGCACAGGGCAAACTAATTATGGTCATTACACCTCTACCTGCCTTAGAAGCAGTGACAAAAGCGATCATTACGAATGCTAAAGCTTTACATCCAAGATGGATACAATGGGTTAATTCTCTTGCTGAAAGAGACGTTGAATACGTTTTTGATCCTTACTTGAAAACACAAGCATTTCTACAATATGAACAAGAATGTCCTCTGCCTACTGAAATTCTGCCTCTAGAGCAGTATGAATGTATAATTTATACTGATGGATCAGCTCAACCCGCTGGGGGGGGGGGGGAACAAGCCTATAGTGCGGCGTGTGTGATCGTTAAAGGTCGTTGGCGTGATGGCAAATTCCGACCAATGGTCACAAAAACACAATCTTTAGGAGATTGTACCGCTCAGCGAGCTGAACTACAAGCATTCAAGATGCTGCCTGAGAATACGGACCGCGAATTCCCCACACTCATACTGTGCGATTCGTATTATTTTGTTCAATCTTACAATGAATACTAGCAGAACTGGATTCAAAACGGTTTCAAAGATGCAAAAGGTGGCACAATCAATCATAAATTGCTTCGGGACCAAGTAGTTGAGTTACGACAGGAACTACAAAACACTTACGTGATACATACACTGAGTCATCAACGTGATGGCGTTCACGTTGCAGGGAATTCATTGGCTGATGAGGCCGCGAAGGCAGCTGTACAAACTGCTTCCGTAGCTGCAATCACTCGTACAAAAACAAAAATTGACAGCAAAATAATGCAAGCTGTAAATGCTTCAAGCAAAGACAGTGGTAAAACATTACCTAAAGGGTTTCCACTCAAATACTTGTATATAACTGATGCCAACAATGTTCCATTTGCTTGAATCCCTGGAATGGGGGATAGAGTAATACCAAACATGGAACATAGATTAGGACTAATCTTAGCAGCACATGAAGGGCTTGCCTCTGCACACGCGGGTGTTTCCGCCACAGTGTCATTTTTAAAACAGAGATACTGGTGGCCACGCATGAGGAAACAAACCAGAAACTATGTTTTGGAATGTGAAATCTGCCAAAAGATGAAAGTCTCTACAGTGAAACATCCTACGCAGACGCCCCTGTTAATCTTAGATAAACCATTAGCTTGCGTTTACCTGGACCACTGCGGTCTCTTACAGAGGGATGGTAACTATAAATATATCATGGCCGCAGTGGATTCGTGTTCAAGAATCATTTGGATGTAGCCTCAGCGCTCGGCTGAAGCTCGAATTATTATAAAAGATTTGTGAGTCTTTATCGGCACATACGCAGTCGGCACGCTACATTCTGACCAGGGTCCTGCGTTTAGCTCTCGAGCTTACAAGGAGGCCATGGCCAAATTGGGTGTTGCATTGCGGTACTCTAGTCTATTCCATCCTGAGGGAAACTGCAGTGGAGAGAAAAAAACGGGACAAAAAGCAATCTATAACAGTTAAGGTATTAGGGCTCGGGTGATGGGTGGGTCAAACATCTAATAAATGTCCAATGTAGTCTTTATAATCTGCCAAGAAGTTCTCTAAGGGGTATCACTCCATATGGAGTCCTTTTTGGGACCAAAATGGTAATATCGGATCTCGATTGTCAGACTTCAATGGTACACCAAAAACCCTTTGATATCAAAGACAGTTTGGCTGTTTTGCAGGACTTAAATTAAATAAGAACGAAACAAAGTAATGTATTCCTGAAGCCACCAACCACTGAAGAAAAACCGACTGTCCCAGCAAGGCCTGTCTGGATTCCTAAGCTTGGGGATCTAGTCAGAGAGAAGATCGCGGACAAGAAAGAATTTGGGCCTTCTTACAGACAACCAGTACCTGTCCTAACAACCCATGGATCAAGAACAGTATTACTGCCGCCCCTTGCTGGTGAAAAGGAGAACAGTTTTGTGTCCATCGACTTGATTAAACCACATCATGTGGCCGATCATAAGCAGTAGGCCAAGTGACTACTCCAATGTAGCAGACGCCCTAATCGGGCTACTATCCAAGAGGTTCAAACTGAGAGACTCATCACCCTTGAAGAATCTGCAGTGCAAAATGAAGGAATATACAATAAAGCTATGGAACTTATACCTCTTGAGACTCAAATAACAGTTCGTCAAGAAATGCCTGTCTACAATGCAGTATCATCTGAATACACAAATGTAACAAGTGATCGTGAGGTTCCAGCGATTTCAACGAATCCTGATGCAATCCCTACAATTGACAGAACTGCCTCTCGGCCTCTCGGTATTTCATTAACTTTTTTCTGAGGATTCAAGCGAACCTGAAACAACGCCAGTAAAAAGAACTTTCAAAGAACAAGCAAGAAACCTTTTTCATCACCTGGAAAAGACTTACCTGATTTCACCATGGATTGCACTTTTGATTGTGTTAGGTGTGCTTTTTCTTCTATTTTGGTTGACTCTGGTAATAACTTTGGGAATGCTGATAAATGGAAGATATGTTAAAATGAACACAGCAAGTAAGAATATCAACTTACTCCTCAAGCCACACAAATCATCTCATTGTGAACAAAGAGACTTGTCATCAGTCAACATCACCGCCATTCCTATACCTGGTGATATAACTTGGGACAGAACTGATTATGACATTTTTGGCCCGGCAGAGCTGTTGAAGATTCCACACCAGTTCAAGATTTCCTTGAATGACTGTTTCATCTAGTACCTTTTCTGATGATTGGGACTTCAAGACTGTTAATAATATGATGTCAGACTTAGCAATGTCTGCAAAGTTTACAAATCATGAATATTTAGAAGGTTAATTGGATTATGAACAAATTTTGGTTATTATCACTATGGTCCTCATATCTTGCACAAATCTGCAAATCTTAGAAATGTACCGATGTATAACCAATAGGGATACAGAAAAAGGGGTGGTGATGAACAGAGTGTCTGAATTAAGCAGACCACTCTTACCCAGTCCAAAGATCAGGGCTTGATCCATCACCGTTATTTATCTCACTGCCCCATCCCAGCTCAGAACCTGGCTATATGCAAATTAGTCTGTCCCTGGCCCAGTGCATCATGGGAACAGGGCAGACCAAACTACCAAGCCAATTCTTCACCAGAAAGGAGACAAGCTACCGGGGACCGGTTTCTGGCATTTCAGCCTCTTCGGCCCGGCTTGCTTGAATCCTGATGGAGCAGTGAGAAAGGGACTCATGTCTGAGTATACCCTGCCACACCTATAGTGGCCAAAAACGATACAGAAAAGGGGGTGGTGATGAACAGAGTGTCTGAATTAAGCAGACCACTCTTACCCAGTCCAAAGATCAGGGCTTGATCCATCACCGTTATTTATCTCACTGCCCCATCCCAGCTCAGAACCTGGCTATATGCAAATTAGTCTGTCCCTGGCCCAGTGCATCATGGGAACAGGGCAGACCAAACTACCAAGCCAATTCTTCACCAGAAAGGAGACAAGCTACCGGGGACCGGTTTCTGGCATTTCAGCCTCTTCGGCCCGGCTTGCTTGAATCCTGATGGAGCAGTGAGAAAGGGACTCATGTCTGAGTATACCCTGCCACACCTATAGTGGCCAAAAACGATACAGAAAAGGGGGTGGTGATGAACAGAGTGTCTGAATTAAGCAGACCACTCTTACCCAGTCCAAAGATCAGGGCTTGATCCATCACCGTTATTTATCTCACTGCCCCATCCCAGCTCAGAACCTGGCTATATGCAAATTAGTCTGTCCCTGGCCCAGTGCATCATGGGAACAGGGCAGACCAAACTACCAAGCCAATTCTTCACCAGAAAGGAGACAAGCTACCGGGGACCGGTTTCTGGCATTTCAGCCTCTTCGGCCCGGCTTGCTTGAATCCTGATGGAGCAGTGAGAAAGGGACTCATGTCTGAGTATACCCTGCCACACCTATAGTGGCCAAAAACGATACAGAAAAGGGGGTGGTGATGAACAGAGTGTCTGAATTAAGCAGACCACTCTTACCCAGTCCAAAGATCAGGGCTTGATCCATCACCGTTATTTATCTCACTGCCCCATCCCAGCTCAGAACCTGGCTATATGCAAATTAGTCTGTCCCTGGCCCAGTGCATCATGGGAACAGGGCAGACCAAACTACCAAGCCAATTCTTCACCAGAAAGGAGACAAGCTACCGGGGACCGGTTTCTGGCATTTCAGCCTCTTCGGCCCGGCTTGCTTGAATCCTGATGGAGCAGTGAGAAAGGGACTCATGTCTGAGTATACCCTGCCACACCTATAGTGGCCAAAAACGATACAGAAAAGGGGGTGGTGATGAACAGAGTGTCTGAATTAAGCAGACCACTCTTACCCAGTCCAAAGATCAGGGCTTGATCCATCACCGTTATTTATCTCACTGCCCCATCCCAGCTCAGAACCTGGCTATATGCAAATTAGTCTGTCCCTGGCCCAGTGCATCATGGGAACAGGGCAGACCAAACTACCAAGCCAATTCTTCACCAGAAAGGAGACAAGCTACCGGGGACCGGTTTCTGGCATTTCAGCCTTTTCGGCCCGGCTTGCTTGAATCCTGATGGAGCAGTGAGAAAGGGACTCATGTCTGAGTATACCCTGCCACACCTATAGTGGCCAAAAACGATACAGAAAAGGGGGTGGTGATGAACAGAGTGTCTGAATTAAGCAGACCACTCTTACCCAGTCCAAAGATCAGGGCTTGATCCATCACCGTTATTTATCTCACTGCCCCATCCCAGCTCAGAACCTGGCTATATGCAAATTAGTCTGTCCCTGGCCCAGTGCATCATGGGAACAGGGCAGACCAAACTACCAAGCCAATTCTTCACCAGAAAGGAGACAAGCTACCGGGGACCGGTTTCTGGCATTTCAGCCTCTTCGGCCCGGCTTGCTTGAATCCTGATGGAGCAGTGAGAAAGGGACTCATGTCTGAGTATACCCTGCCACACCTATAGTGGCCAAAAACGATACAGAAAAGGGGGTGGTGATGAACAGAGTGTCTGAATTAAGCAGACCACTCTTACCCAGTCCAAAGATCAGGGCTTGATCCATCACCGTTATGTATCTCACTGCCCCATCCCAGCTCAGAACCTGGCTATATGCAAATTAGTCTGTCCCTGGCCCAGTGCATCATGGGAACAGGGCAGACCAAACTACCAAGCCAATTCTTCACCAGAAAGGAGACAAGCTACCGGGGACCGGTTTCTGGCATTTCAGCCTCTTCGGCCCGGCTTGCTTGAATCCTGATGGAGCAGTGAGAAAGGGACTCATGTCTGAGTATACCCTGCCACACCTATAGTGGCCAAAAACGATACAGAAAAGGGGGTGGTGATGAACAGAGTGTCTGAATTAAGCAGACCACTCTTACCCAGTCCAAAGATCAGGGCTTGATCCATCACCGTTATTTATCTCACTGCCCCATCCCAGCTCAGAACCTGGCTATATGCAAATTAGTCTGTCCCTGGCCCAGTGCATCATGGGAACAGGGCAGACCAAACTACCAAGCCAATTCTTCACCAGAAAGGAGACAAGCTACCGGGGACCGGTTTCTGGCATTTCAGCCTCTTCGGCCCGGCTTGCTTGAATCCTGATGGAGCAGTGAGAAAGGGACTCATGTCTGAGTATACCCTGCCACACCTATAGTGGCCAAAAACGATACAGAAAAGGGGGTGGTGATGAACAGAGTGTCTGAATTAAGCAGACCACTCTTACCCAGTCCAAAGATCAGGGCTTGATCCATCACCGTTATTTATCTCACTGCCCCATCCCAGCTCAGAACCTGGCTATATGCAAATTAGTCTGTCCCTGGCCCAGTGCATCATGGGAACAGGGCAGACCAAACTACCAAGCCAATTCTTCACCAGAAAGGAGACAAGCTACCGGGGACCGGTTTCTGGCATTTCAGCCTCTTCGGCCCGGCTTGCTTGAATCCTGATGGAGCAGTGAGAAAGGGACTCATGTCTGAGTATACCCTGCCACACCTATAGTGGCCAAAAACGATACAGAAAAGGGGGTGGTGATGAACAGAGTGTCTGAATTAAGCAGACCACTCTTACCCAGTCCAAAGATCAGGGCTTGATCCATCACCGTTATTTATCTCACTGCCCCATCCCAGCTCAGAACCTGGCTATATGCAAATTAGTCTGTCCCTGGCCCAGTGCATCATGGGAACAGGGCAGACCAAACTACCAAGCCAATTCTTCACCAGAAAGGAGACAAGCTACCGGGGACCGGTTTCTGGCATTTCAGCCTCTTCGGCCCGGCTTGCTTGAATCCTGATGGAGCAGTGAGAAAGGGACTCATGTCTGAGTATACCCTGCCACACCTATAGTGGCCAAAAACGATACAGAAAAGGGGGTGGTGATGAACAGAGTGTCTGAATTAAGCAGACCACTCTTACCCAGTCCAAAGATCAGGGCTTGATCCATCACCGTTATTTATCTCACTGCCCCATCCCAGCTCAGAACCTGGCTATATGCAAATTAGTCTGTCCCTGGCCCAGTGCATCATGGGAACAGGGCAGACCAAACTACCAAGCCAATTCTTCACCAGAAAGGAGACAAGCTACCGGGGACCGGTTTCTGGCATTTCAGCCTCTTCGGCCCGGCTTGCTTGAATCCTGATGGAGCAGTGAGAAAGGGACTCATGTCTGAGTATACCCTGCCACACCTATAGTGGCCAAAAACGATACAGAAAAGGGGGTGGTGATGAACAGAGTGTCTGAATTAAGCAGACCACTCTTACCCAGTCCAAAGATCAGGGCTTGATCCATCACCGTTATTTATCTCACTGCCCCATCCCAGCTCAGAACCTGGCTATATGCAAATTAGTCTGTCCCTGGCCCAGTGCATCATGGGAACAGGGCAGACCAAACTACCAAGCCAATTCTTCACCAGAAAGGAGACAAGCTACCGGGGACCGGTTTCTGGCATTTCAGCCTCTTCGGCCCGGCTTGCTTGAATCCTGATGGAGCAGTGAGAAAGGGACTCATGTCTGAGTATACCCTGCCACACCTATAGTGGCCAAAAACGATACAGAAAAGGGGGTGGTGATGAACAGAGTGTCTGAATTAAGCAGACCACTCTTACCCAGTCCAAAGATCAGGGCTTGATCCATCACCGTTATTTATCTCACTGCCCCATCCCAGCTCAGAACCTGGCTATATGCAAATTAGTCTGTCCCTGGCCCAGTGCATCATGGGAACAGGGCAGACCAAACTACCAAGCCAATTCTTCACCAGAAAGGAGACAAGCTACCGGGGACCGGTTTCTGGCATTTCAGCCTCTTCGGCCCGGCTTGCTTGAATCCTGCACTGGGACAGGAACAGACTAATTTGCATATAGCCAAGTTCTGAGCTGGGATGGTGCAGTGAGCTAAAAAACGGTGATGGATCAAGCCCTGATCTTTGGACTGGGTAAGAGTGGTCTGCTTAATTCAGGCACTCTGTTCATCACCACCCCCTTTTCTGAATCATTTTGTCCACCATAAGCGTGGAAGGGTATACTCAGATGTGAGTCCCTTGCTCATTGCACCATCAGGATTCAAGCAAGCCGGGCCGAAGACGCCTGAAATGGCAGAAACCGGTCCCCGGAAGCTTGTTTCCTTCCCAGTATAAGAATTGGCTTGGTAGTTTGGTTTGCCCTGTTCCCATCATGCACTGGGACAGGAACAGACTAATTTGCATATAGCCAAGTTCTGAGCTGGGATGGTGCAGTGAGCTAAAAAACGGTGATGGATCAAGCCCTGATCTTTGGACTGGGTAAGAGTGGTCTGCTTAATTCAGGCACTCTGTTCATCACCACCCCCTTTTCTGTATAACCAATAGGAACATTGTCCTAAGCCACCAAAGGGTAGCTCGAAAAACATTTTTGGGAAAATTTCCATACTTTTCGGGTTTTAATGTTTCCAATCCAGAATCATTTTACTTTAAAAATGTCAATAAGACAGGAATGAAAGGTATGTTGACAAATACCAAGCAAATTTATTCTGCAGCCTTTTATGCTCCGCTGTCTTCACTAGGTTTCGACTTTTGGAAAGTCAACATCGAGACAAAAACGGTCTGGGGCAGAAAAGATTGGCAAGTGCAGGAGATAGAAGCTTTATTTAGAGCCTGCATCATCCCAGAGCAAATTATGTTTTTGAATGACACTGTCCAGCCAAGATAAAAGACCTAAACAATCCGTCCATACATACACCTACACCTGTTAGTGATAACACTTCAGAGGGGGAGGTCGACGTACATACTATTTTGCATCACAACAGAACAGATCCAGATTGGAAAAAAATGGTTATCTGGCCTACAGACACAAACAACTGTCAATACAGATTCCTGAATAAAACACAAGGGTTCAAATTCACTAGGCCAGATCCAAGATATGTTCAGAGACAGCATCCAGGAATAGTAACAACATACAGTGAAGGGAAACTGTGCCTTGAATGGTTACATAGATCTACACTCAAGGATATAAAACAAAACTTATCTTTACTTAACACCTTGCGCGCTAGCGGTTTTCCCGCTGTGCGCTGACTTTTGCGGAAGTCCGCGTTACATGACGAGCTCAGCTCGTCATGAGCGTACGAGAGGTGTAACTCATGACGAGCTGAGCTCGTCATGAGCGTAGAAGGGGTTAAAGATGGCGCTGATCTTGGGGAATTCTTGCTAGGACCAAGAAAAACGCGTCATAAATGTTTTATATATGCCGGTATCTATGCTTCTTATTATGAAGCATGGAAGATTATGCAAGCAGAGACTGCAGAAAGAATACGAGAAATTGATTGTATTAACTTAGAGAAAACTCTCTCTGTAGTTGACAATGGGTTAACAACTCTGTCGTCCAGCATATATTCTTGGACAGCATAGTGTCCTCTGCCATAGACATCACGGAACAGGACTTGGTCATGTTGCAACATGGTCAGTCGCAATTATGTTCTATCATGCTATTAGGCTGGACGTTACAAAACCTACATTCAGTCTCTGTGCCTTGGCGTTTAATCAATACTACGTCACTGTTTTCAAAATTCAATCTCAATGATAAACAGATCAAACTGGCACAGAGAGGAGCAGACTATACGGTGCTGAGCATTGAATAACTGTCGCTGAAAAGCCAGCCACAGAATGGATTATACATGGAACAATCACTCTGCCTGTTACAATTTTCAATTTTCAGTATTGCCTAAAACATATACCAGTAGGCACATATGAAATGTTGAGTAAAGAATACATCAAGACATCCTTGGAATTACCATACACACACAGATGTTGGAGTGGGGGGAAAGGAGTTTTTGGTAAAAATTGTGAAAACGCACTAAGCAGATCTCTCCTTTGTCAGGGTATTAATTTATACGGGCCTGCGATGGTTCCTCTGCCAACTTATCCTGCCACCTGCAAGGTTCACCAGCTGCAGTGATTGATCCAATTGTTGGGCAGTTTTCTCATGGAAGTTACCTCATGTCGAACGTTCACAGCTGCTGTGGCATGTTGCCAGGTTTACCCTATCTCGTAACTGTGTCAGCCAGGGTCACTTCTTGTATGCAAGTATTGGTTCCTAAAACCATGGCAGACGGGGATTCACCTTTATGGCCTTCACTGAACATCTCTTCTATACGAATTGATACTTTAAGCAGAATGAAATCCATTCTTTTACAGAAAACTGTGCCACTGACCTCGGCCAAAGAGAGCTATGACCTGCAAGTCGCAAGGACTTCTGCAGAGATACATGCCCTCTTAACTACAAATTGCCCTGTACATTTCTCGGAAATGTTAAGTCTTATCTTAAACATGTCTGATACGGGTGGTATTGTACATGTACTTAAGACAGTTTTTTCGGGAAAGTTAGCACCCTTTGAAGCAGTCCTAAGAATATTTCCAAACTTTGTGCACTCTGTGTTTGGCGGATTGCCTCTCATTTTGGGACTTGCTGCAGGGATACTATTTTTGCTCCTACCGCTGCGATATGGTATTGTACATGTACTTAAGACAGTTTTTTCGGGAAAGTTAGCACCCTTTGAAGCAGTCCTAGGAATATTCCCAAATTTTGTGCACTCTGTATTTGGCGGATTGCCTCTCATTTTGGGACTCGCTGCAGGGATACAATTTTTGCTCCTACCGCTCTGATAAGGAAAGTCAATCCACAAGCAACACCCAGATCACCGTGGAGACCACTCTACTGGCGATGAAGTGTCATGAGCGCATCGTCCAAATTTTGGGATTAACTTGTTTAAGAGAAATAAATACCACATGGTTTCTGCCATTCAGACCAATTTGGCAAGATTGCATGTTACCTGTTCTACGCTGCCTGCTATGTGGAGAAGAATGCGTGTTAGACCCCTGTCTCACACTCCCATCAGTCACGCCAACGGATGTTGATACTTTGCTTGAACCAGTAACGGCACATGCACTGCGTTGTCCTCAGCGGCTACCAATTCTGATGACGGCATTCCTTGAGATCTCACATACGCAAAATGCGGACGGTGAGGTACGAGAGGAAACAGGCACAAAGGTACCATCCATTACGAACATTGCTAATGCGATTAATGCTGACGGCGACGCTTCACATCTATGTGCGGTTGATCTTCTTAAGGAGGTAATCCAACTCTCACCTACAATAATAGACAAATTCTTTACAGACTTATAAGATTTGAGATTTTCTCCAAACAATAACACTGACTTTTGATTTTGCACACAGTGTTCTGAGAGACTCTGAATTCGACCTTCATTTTTAAAAACAAAGTTCCAACTTTGGGACTCTTTTTTCTATAATTAACTTTTTCTTTTTTCCAAATCTCTATCTTTCATTTTTTGGCACAAAGTAATCTGCTTAAAGTAGAACTATTTATAGTGAACTAGAATTCTTTGAAAACTTCCAGAGACAATATTTGACCTTGTCCACATTCAAACAGTTTATGTAAATCTGACATGTAATGGTTTTGGCTTTTTTAGTCTGTATTTACGAGCCATTTTATAAATGTATTTTCATGATTCATTCAGACAGCATTTACAAATGTCAACATATATGCTTAGAATGAAACATTGCTTTAAATGCGTACAGCACAAATGCTGTTTTCGTGTACAACCAGTACCATTGCATTTTTATGTGTTTTGGGTGGGTTTCTAACACATCATGTTTAGATATGTTTAACGGGTTTAGAACCAAGTAGAAGTCGTACATAAGAAAGTGCAGTGGGTGTTGTATGGCGTTTTAGATTCCAAATGGATTTTCCCGATTCATGCTCTTATATAGGTACAATTCACGTTGCCCTTATATAGGCATAGAAATCAAGCCCTTATTTAGGCAAAGCCCATGCTACCCAAATACAGGCATGGCTACTTCCATCCGTTCACCAAACGTCACAACGATTTCTTGGAAAACCAGCTTAATCAGTTAGGGACTTCCCCTTGCTTGAATATTGATTTCTCCAAGAACTCAGTTACTTTACAATGAACAACTATTCCCCAGGGGTTCATTCATGAAGTTCATATGCCCGACTTTACGGCAAACATGGCATTCCTAAACACCTTCAAGGTATAAATATTCCTTCACTTGCTATTGCAAAGCACAGTGGTTCGGAGAAGTTCGACGACCTACTTGCCCGACGCAGCTCACTACAGCAAGTGCCGAAGGAAGCCGACTCTCCAGTTGACGCACTGATAAGGAAGCTGCCCTTCTCTGCCAAGAACCCAGCTCCAGTGTTTCCGACTCCAGATGCGGGGTGTTAGGAAATCGAGTCCGGAGAAAGAGATACCAGACCTCCTTCATTCTAACAAGGTATGGAGCTGATTAGAACCTAGAGAAACCTTTGGTAGATTCTTGGCAAAACTAAACCTATGCAAAAGACCATACTTACTTCCTCCCTCGTACTAGACTTAGGTTAGGTACATTGGGGTAGGCGTGTTTTAGGAGCACCCGTTGAGTATTTTAGTCTATGTTATTTATGTATGTATTTTCATATGGCTTAGAAACCATACAATGCTCTTACAGTATTATTCCATAATACTGTCCTCGCTGTACGCATTATTCTTTGCATTCTGTCTAATGATTGTAGCAGTTCACCTCTCTTGCATGAGAAAGAAGACTGTTCAATAAACCTTTTATTGAAAACGCCTGTCTCTCTATTTCTCTGCAACTCTGTAGAAAAGAAGCATGCACGATTGACTGAGTGAACTAGTTATCTATTGTTTCCACGACTCAGAGATATATTCTTATTCTTGGGAAACAAAGTTGTCATGTTTATGCGGTTATATTCGAACAATAGGAGTCAAGAGGGACTAAAAGGACTGGATCGCCCTCCACTCAGTCAAACGATAATCAAAAATTGACCCAGTCCTCAAGGCAACACAGACAAATGTGGGACTGTAAACAGTTCTAGATTGTCAAAAGAGCATTCTAATTATATCTCTAATTATAGAAATTATAACTCTGTTTCAGTCTATTGCCAAAACTAAAAATAAGCCCATCTCTGATAAACAGAAACCCGACCAACACAGTACAAACATCCACTAGAAGGACAACATTTAGAAAAAGGTGAGAATAGCTAGATGACACCTCACGGGCGCACCACCAATGGGACCCCTGGTTGGTACTCACCAGGTCGGCCCTGTTCTCATCATCGGTGTCAAATAGCTTAACATAAACGTGTCCAAGACCCAAAGTAAAGAAATAAACAGTGAATGGTGCAGTGTACACACAACATATATGTGACACGGACTAACAACGTTCAACATATAACACACACAAAACTGCGCAACAAGATACAACTCTTTCTTTATTTATATTTTCTTGTTGCATTGCAGTTAACATGTAATATAAAAGGGGGAGTTATGAATACTACCTATCGTCTCATACTCAGTCTGCAGCCGACATGAGGAGCTCCGGTGTTGAGGAAACGCCGTTTGAAGTCCCTCCACTAGCGAACATAGAAGGGAGGCAAGACCACACTTACCGATTGGAAGTGGGTCTAAGAGTTTTCACAGAGCCAGATTGGTAATGGTATGAAAGCTAACGATGTCTCTAGCATTTTAAAGCACAGTATTGCTGGCAGTGACATCTTTAATGTACGTTTGCCCTGAAGAAATTGCCTGATATAATACCTAAGGCAATGAAACATGTCGGCTGCGGGCTGAGTATGAGACGATAGGTAGTATTCATAACTCCCCCTTTTATATTACATGTTAACTGCAATGCAACAAGAAAATATAAATAAAGAAAGAGTTGTATCTTGTTGCGCAGTTTTGTGTGTGTTATATGTTGAACGTTGTTAGTCCGTGTCACATATATGTGGTGTGTACACTGAACCATTCACTGTTTATTTCTTTACTTTGGGTCTTGGACACGTTTACGTTAAGCTATTTGACATCGATGATGAGAACAGGGCCGACCTGGTGAGTACCAACCAGGGGTCCCATTGGTGGTGCGCCCGTGAGGTGTCATCTAGCTATTCTCACCTTTTTCTAAATGTTGTCCTTCTAGTGGATGTTTGTACTGTGTTGGTCGGGTTTCTGTTTATCAGAGATGGGCTTATTTTTAGTTTTGGCAATAGACTGAAACAGAGTTATAATTTCTATAATTAGAGATATAATTAGAATGTTTATGCGGTTGTCAGAAACTAATCCCTTCTTGTGTATTCGAGAAAGTGTCTAGTGACCTCTGAGCTAGCTGGCACTCACACTTAAGTGCAGTATACCCGATCGAGACCTACTCACCTAAATCCTACGTCATATCTATAGGATATATTATTCCAATGCGGCGAGCCTATTAGGAATATAGGAACTACATTACAGTATGTTGGAGTGTGGATGTTTGTCTAGGTGTTTGTGTGTATGTACTAGAGGATTTGTGCATCCGTTTGTGTGTGTGAGGGAATATCTGTGATGGGCTGCGCAAGGACATGGTCAACATGTGCATTTGCCACACCCCAAACAAAGTTCCTTTGCCTCCAAATAAGTGAGAGACTAGACACTGGATCTATATATTTGACCAGACATATCTTTCAACCTAAAACACACACATATGTAGAGAGTGTATATGTATTTACTGGTATGGGAGTTTCCTCTGTAACAACTTTATTTTAGTATGATAAAAATGAACATAATGTCCTTAAAGGCTGTACTAGCTCCCAAATGTGAAAGCATAAGGATTATAGATCTTCCAGTCATTGTAGTGAAAGTTTTTGATATGTGGTTTTCTAGGACCAAATATATTTATGCTCACTTAATTTAAGGGTGTTATTTTTAATACCTATATTGCAGAAACAGTCTAGAAAGCTATTAGACATGTAAACGTTGCATTTAAATAAGAGCACCAATGTTTTGGAAATATTTTTAGTGCAGTTAAACCAAAAATATAACATACAACTGCTTCATTTAAGGATTTAATTTAGACCACAAATACTGTTTTCTTTTTGTAAGTACAATATAATACAGTTGTTATTTAACTGCTGGTGTTTTACCTCAAGCCATAAACTGAATGGCATGCTGTGCTGTCAAATCTTTCTTTCTTGCGAATAAAATGGTATCTCACCACTCCTCTCCAAAGTATAAAATCATGCAAAATCTACATTCTCTATGAGACAACCAATACAATAGTTGAAGCCAACATCCTACAAACAGCCAGAGCCATTTTGTGAGTACTGTCTTGCAATGTCCATCTTTTAGCCATTATTTTCCATAAGCTGAACAAAAATGGGACTCTCATTTCGGTCAACGACTAAGCCCCATCACTGTTGCAACCGCTGACGCTGAGTGCTCAAGTATTGGCCAACAATGTCTTCGTTCCCTGAAGCAGTTCATATTGAAAGCATAGTCCAGTTTAAAATGTATTTTTAAAACATTTTACGCTTTCCTCCAGAAATTAACGGTCGAGCATATTCCACAAAATCATCTATAAGAACAGGCCATGCTCCTGAAAAGTGAAAAAGATATTCAAAATTACAAACAAGTATTTTTAGCATGAGTTTGAGTAGGTATACAAATAAGGAAAGTATTGTATTACAAACACAACATTATTAACACTTATGTACTAAAGTAACACAGATCGCCTAGGATCAACAGTGGTAAGAAGGATCTAGTGCATACTGCTGAATAAACTACAGCAAAATAAATTAGGGGTGAATAATTACAGACCAATGATACACTCATTCATCTAGTTTTGGATTTTAAGTTGCTTCAACTACCAATGCTTTACACAAGGGTAATCCAAAAAACCTGACACACACAAATTGGAGGCTATTTGCGAAGGAGTATTACCATGACACCAGCCCTAGTTTCAATATGCTTGGAGCAAGTTTTAGAGGTAAAATTAGCAATGTGCAACAAAAATGGTCACCTAAGTGTAAACAAAACAATTACATTATTGGGCAATTACGAGAAACAGCCATGGCACAACAGTAAAAGGATAACTGCTAACATTCAAAATGTTCATCATCATCCAGCAACATCAGACAAAACTCATAAAACTCTATACTGGATGCCACTCTTTTCTTCCTTTTACAATTAACCCGAACGTGGGATGTGAATGAGCAATACAATGAAGAATGTCAAGAAGGAATAATATATTGCATATATAAATATGTATAAGTTTGTTTACTTTAACACACCACAAAGTCCTTAAGCATTCTGGGAATCCATATTTCTTGCTCTCATCTTAGGTCCATTTATCTATTTGGATAGATTTCTACTTGCCAACTTAGACCACTTTTTTGTGCAGCCCCACAACATAATTTCTACTTCTCACCATACAAACCACAGTAATCCACCAGATGCCTGCTTCTGCCCAGTGTTTCATTTGTAAAAGAATAAGAGCTGATGCCCAAAGTATTCCTTAAGAGCCTCCTGCCTGTGGTGCTGGGTGTCAGAGTTGCCATATAACAATGTTATCTAGTATTGGCTCCCTCCCATGCCTCTTTTATCCATGCCCATATGTTCCTTGCCCATTTATATCCCTTTTACAGGCTCTTTTTCATCTCGACTTTCTCCCTTTGTCATGGTTCCTCCAACTTTCTCTTTCTTCCTCCATGTCTGCCACTCTCTCTCTCTTGTTTTGGGTCAAAGTCTGATGATGAAAAATAAGTCCTGATCCTAAGGAATGAGCATTGTGGCGTTCACCTGCAACTACTGGCTCAAATTAAGCAATGCTAATACTCATAGCAGACTTTCTGCAACACTTGAGCTTTGAGTCAAACATCCAACGTTCCACCCTGTACGATGCTATTAAATCACGGTCTTGCCGCATGACAGTCAGCATAGGGTTAAAAAAATGTCAGGTGTCCCTTACACGTCCAATTAGGTTTCTTCAGTTCCACATAGTCATAAACTTGCTTCTGCATTGCTCTTTCCCATACTTCATTTACTTTTCAATATTTTTTCTAGCGTCATTTTCCTTGCTGCAGGACAACATTCAACCCCAAGTGATGATGCAGTATTTAATGGCAGCACACAAAACAGAAATACAGAAAGAACACAATCTGACAATTTTCCCGAAGTCATTAAACACGTGTAAGAACTGGAGCTTCATTGTCTTAATCTTTGTAATAACTATAGTCAGAAGACAATGGGATGATAAGAGTTAGGACGAGCACCATTAGGAGGGTCCACGTGCTCTAAGTTGGACATGTTCTTTCTAAATGTGCATGGGGAAGCCTGCCAGGTTGTCTTAAGTATGCACTCTCAGTGAAGAGTAATCAAACAAAATGTTCTTATATCACATATAATATATCTATGTGTTTTAAGTTTACACAATATCATAATTTCCAGGTTGTGTGAAGGGGGTCTTATGACTATAAACTCTTATCGGAAGATAAAATGTCTACCGACTAGGATTGTGTGGCATAATTGAACGCGATACAAACAAATGATCTCAATTAACTTGTTCTTGGATACATTGAATAATCGCCACTTAGGGGAATTAACGGTACACCGAAACTTTTAAACCACATCAGATGGCCAGGTTGACTGTTGGATTACATTTATAGGGGACAACAATGTAGTGTTTCTCACTTGTCTAAATAAGTGTTTATCCTATCTTGTTTTCAAGAAAGAGAATCATACCCGTGGGGGATTTACAATCCCAATACACCCCAAGTGTGTGACATCCTACAGATAAAATAAAAAGATTGAGCTATTCAAGGGGGCTGGCCGAGGGATGATTATTTTTGTAGTTAGCGTTAACCATTCATCCATCTGATAGTTAAGTTGTATGCTTGTTAGAAGGGTTTGCCAACTTTTTACAGATGTGTATGGTTAAGTAACAGGGTGACGCTAGGGGAACTGGGTACAGCAGAGGTATTCCTCTGGTTACAGGGAGGAATTATGTCAGTGTATTGAGATGAATGTGGGCGCGTTCCTTAACCCCTTCGATGCTCATGACGAGCTCAGCTCGTCATGCAGTACACTGGTCGTGTGCTTATGACGAGCTGAGCTCGTCATGAACAATGGTAAATCTGGGAATGCAGCAAAGGAGGAAAATCTCCTGTAGCATTGAAGGTGTTAATCTTTGATGGGACAATTGGGCTCCTAAGAAACAAACTGTGCAGCTGGGGTGACCCATGTTGTAAGAGGTAAAATTCAATATGGGAAAGGTTTTAAATCCGTTGCCATTATTACCTTCTGGAGCAGAAAATTTAAAGGTTGATTACTGGATGGGTGATGCCTCTTTTATGTTGACTTTCAGCGGACACCTGGATGGCCTGTAAATAAATCCAGCCTGTATATGTTGAGGAATTTGTGATAACTAATATGCATAAAAAATCTGTTGAATTACTCTTTGATTCCTGTTAAACATTGTAACAGGTTTATAAACCTTTAAATTAAAACTGCACATATATTTTTACAAAGTCACAGTCAAGGAAACGCAATTCTCGGATTAGATTAATTCATAAACTTTAATTAATGTACATTCTGTATAAAAAAGGCTGAGAACTACATACAAGCTATGACAAATAATTCTCATCCATCAATGTGTTATTGTCCTCTTTACCAGAAGCAGCAGCAATTTCTAAGAGCGAAAGTGGTTGGCTATTAAGCAAGACCCTTGTGAGGTGGCTGAAATGCTACATTGGTGTTTAAAGAAGGGACGGTAACCCCTGTACTTCTGTCAAATACAAGATGGCAGGTGGATGTCCCACCAAGCATTGAAAATGAGTGATGGTGCTGGACCCTGACTGCATGCACAAAAGAGCAGGAAACATCCAATGGTTGGTGGGGGCTGCTTAACCAGTGCCAATGTGTTCTGTGGCCACCTGGGCTGACTTTCGTACGGAGACTGGAACCAGCTGAGAAGAGGATGAGGGGACACGCCACTTTACTCGGCAAGCCTTGGTGAAGGCCTTGCCACGAGATGATGGCAGTGCAAAGCAGAGTTGATGAAAGATGGTGCTGATACCGCAGTGGAGGGTGAAGTAGGCTATCTTTTCTCCTCGCAGTGGAGCAGCAGAGTGAGATGTTGGGGAGAGGAAAATATTGATGCTAGCCACTAGGCCAGATAGCAGCAGGCTATAAAGGAGACCCTTGACTCTACTTCTAAACTAGACCAATAACCTAGCTGCCTCACTCACAGGACAGGTAGTATACACCCAACTGTACTCAACTATTAACTTCTATTCTGACTACGCTCAAAGTCTCCTGCAAAACTGGGTTGCCCTTGCTCTGGATTTTACACTGATGCTAGCAGGGAAGTGGAAGTTGTGTAATGGAGGACTATTCCTCACACAGTAGATGTGGAGGCTCAGCTGCTTAAAATGGCTGGTTGCATGGCCTGCACAGCTTCAATCCAGAGTACTATCAAATAAGCTACACAAGTCGAAGTAATAAGAGTGTAGAGAGTCTAAAACTGCAATAAATTTGAAAGTGGAACGAGGCTGGGACCCGCAAAGGAAATGCTCAATTCTATTCCACAATAATGGGGGAGGAGAGGGTAACTGCGGGGGTGGGTGTTAAGTATTGATGTAAGGAAAATTAGATGTGCTTGCACAGGACGTACGCATATGGGTCTCGTAATGGGCCCTTGATCTACATTTAAACATCTGAACAAGTAGTTTCCCAACGCTACACCACTTGGGTTGAAGAGTGTGCACAATAGAAACCGTGAAACAGCCAGAAGGAGCATACATAGAAAAGGAGCTTTAATGCATGACGTAAACAGTGTATTGATTTAACCACACCCTTTGGTAACAAAATATAGGTCTGAACAGAATTTTTAAGTCTAAATGTATTGTCTTGTAGTTTGTACAGGAAACTCTCAAATATTAAAGTGGGTTGACGCGCCAGAAAATGTTAATTAAAAAAGAACTTAATTTTAAACCATGTCCAGCTTTCCACAGTCCCTGATTCTGGCAGTTGCAGGGACAACCAAACACTGTCAAAGGTCAAAGTGATGTCCTTCCTCACTAAAGAGTAACTAGGATTCTGGGTACTCGGTCTGCGACTGCAAGTGGGCCTCCCAATCCTCCTCTACTCTAGCCCAAAGGAGTCCAAGTTCAGTACAACAGTCATCACAGCTGCATCAAAAGGGTGGACTATCCATTCAGGTCTGTGAGCACAAGCAGATGATTCATATCTAAAAAAGATCTAAATATATTTAAAGTCAAATGGTGAAAAAACTCACACACACATTATTATGCGTGATATAAATGGCAACTCAACACAATACAGTGATCGGCCAGGGCCCCATGCCTATGAACACTACAATTCACCTGCAATCACTAGATGATCTTGAACACCTAAAAACTCCTGAAATAGAGAAATAAAACACAATACCTATGTATATATGTATATGGTATTTTTGCAGCGCAAACCAATCTAAACGGCAGCAGATCGCTGTACATAGTCCAAGGCTAGCATAAAGTCAACAGGTAAGGAGAGGAAGCTCTGAATGGTTAATGTATTGTGATGGAGTGTTCGTAAAAGTGCAGTCTTCAACTATTTCTTAAATTGGAGGCAATGTTGGGATGGTCCTGATGGATATGGGGATGCTTTTCAGATGTGGAAAAGACCTGCTCTCTCTTTTTTTTTTTTACATTTCTTTCACACTTCCTGTATGCAGCCTGATGGCGCCCTGACTGCAGGTATGCAGAGATGGTGAATGTGTCTGCTAAATAAGCATGTTGTTGGTTGTGATTGCTTTCTAAATGATGCAGATGGTTTTGAATAGGTGTAGGCCAACAAGCGGAGTCAATGGATTTCGAGCAGTATCTGAAGTGCTGCGGTGTGTAGGATGCCCCAAAAGGATGCCAGTATGAAGTCTGGGAGGACATGTAGGGGCACTACCACCTTCCAGATGGGACAGCAAGAGGGCTTAAACAGCAGTTCTGTAATCTCTTTCTGGAAGAAATTGTTTGATTTTCTTCAGAAGAGTTAGCTGTGTCAGGCTGTGTTTGTGTTGTTTTGGCTATGTGTTCCTTGAGGGTGAAGTTGGTGTCCTGGGTGAGTCCAAGTGACTTGGCATTCTGTGAAAGTCAGGATTTGAAGCCATCAGGGTTAATGTAATTGAGCCAGGGTTGTAGTGTATTTTGCTTGCAGTTCTTGGCAAACACATGATTTCGGTCTTGGTTGGGGTGAGCTTCACATGCCCGCTGAATGAAGTACAAGTAGTGTCTGAGGCATTGGATATCTGAAGCAGATAAGATATTGGTGAATCTTGATGTGGTTATCTGTGAGTAGATCCCCAAGCGGCTCATTGTAAAGGTGTAACATAAAAGATAGTATTGAACCCTGAGGGGCAGTACAGGTGATAAAGATATGTTGCGCCCAGATGGCGCCCTTGTGAACAAACTGGTGTCTGTTGGAAAGGCAGGAGAAAAGCTGTAAACGACATTGCCTGTGAGTCCCATTTGAGACTTCAGGGTACGTATGAGGATTGGATGGTTGACGGTGTTAAAGCCAGCTGAGAGGTCTAGCAATATCAAGAGGCAGGGGTCGTCGTCATCTATGTTCAAGAGGGCATGGTGTACGATGTGCAAGGTGGCACTATCCATGTTGCAGCTTGATCTGAAGCCAGACTGTTTCTCGTACAGGAGATGTTTAGTACTGATGTGCCCTTGGAGTGAAGCATACATTGCTTTTTAAATGATCTTGCAGATGAATGGTAGGTGAGATGCCTTGAGTGAGGGAAGCACTGACAGTAGTAAGTGTGGGTAAGAAATCATCCCCAGAGAGAGCTTAGATAAAGGATGATGGTAAGGGAACATCTTCATAAATGGCTTTGAGGGAGTTGTGTATGTGAGCATGATCTGGGAGAGATAGGGCTTTCAAGACTGATCATTGCTGGATTCTAACAGAAAAGGTGGTTAAGATATGAAGCAGACTTTGAATTGTCGAAATGCTGTCGGACCTTCTGCATTTTTTCACTTAACATACTGACGGCGGTGTACTTTTCTGTGGAGGAAGGAACAAGTGGGTCTGGTGGTGGCTAATGCCATGTTTGATTATTTGAACAGTGTTCTGCTTCTGTCGGGGGCTCCATTAACGGTGCTAGTATAGTACTTTGATTTGGCTGATGTGACCAGCTGTCTGCATATTGAACTGTATGTAGGACTTCAGTATCAAGGGGTCCTCGAGAGATTTGTTATGCTTCCATGTTCTTTCCTGTCTGTGTATGAATAGTTTGTCAGCAAGGTCTTCAGAGTACCAGGGTGCAGCACATTTTGGCATGCACTTGCATGCTGTGATTAGGGTCTGGATGTGCGCATGGCTTTCCGAAAAATTGCTGAATTGTTTAGAAGGGTGTTTGCATTGGACATGGAGTAGATTGGATGAAATGAGTTCAAGCATTGGTTAATCTATGTCAACGCCTTTGAAAGATCCGAAGGTTTGGTCTTCTTTTTTGTGTTGACCTTGGTTTACTTGTAGGACACTGAGCAGGGAGATGGCAAAGTGATCAGTCCAGGGTTATGGGTCGTTTGCAAAGGATTGCTGATGTTGAGACGACAAGGTCCAGGATGTGGCCTTTGGGGTATATTGGTTGTGGAACATGCTGTACCACCCTGACTGTATCATGAGGCTAAAGAGGGAGTCTTTTGTTTCTTTTGAGGCTGTGCTGTCTGGGATGTTAAGTCATCCAAGAGAGTGGTATCGGTATGTCGAAGGGATCTGAGACTTCATCAGTGAAGACCTTGTTCTGCCCAGGAGGCCTGTAGATGAGATACAAAGCTTTGTCCAGAGTTGCAGAGAGTGGAAAATGGCATGTCAGAAGTTGAGTGTACATGCTTGATGAGTGCAGGACGTGGAGGACTTATGGAAGGCAGTATTCAAAAGAAGCAACGGTGAGGGTATAACACACTGTAGCACAGAAAATAACCCAAATTCACAGATGGAAATAACACAAATGTCTTTTTCGGTTTGATGTCCGCTCAATACCCCAAATGGATCCACCGTCCTAAGATCCAACGAAATGTCCAAAATCATTGGACTTATGGAAGGCAGTGAGGTCTCCTCCCTTATGTACTCGCTCTGCACAATGGATGCTGTAGCCTGTGGGAAGAACGTTGCCTAGGATATGCAAATAAGTGGTTGTTAACCATGTTTCTGTGGCGAAGAGGGTGTCAAGGTTGTGACAGGTGATGAGGTCTGTGATGTCTTGTGTGAGGGGTACTGCAGTGTGAGCAGGAAGGAGTAGTTTCTGTCATGTAACTCCAGTTCTGTAGTAGGGGTATCTCTGTTATAGTCATAATCTAGTAAAGTAAAGTAAAGTCCACATTTGTAAAGCGCACAATCACCCGTAAGGGTCTCTAGGCGCTGGGGGGCCGTCGGGAAGATTAAGCGAGCTATTGCCCAGAGTCACATGGTGCTGGGCTAACCTGCCGCCGGAGCCGGGGATTGAACCGTGGTCCCCAGATTCCAGCGTCAGTCGCCCTGTCCCGCCCATGTGCGTGGACCCCGGAGCAATCAAAAATAATCTCTTACGGTGTCGAAAAATGCAGAACTGCACAGACACTTAAGAGAGAATTAAAGACAGATAATGCAGCCTATATCCACAGGCTACACTGTCCAGTACTTCAACTAGAAATTCCACCAAAAATCCACAAACAGCAAAGCCTGTCCAGATTTCCCTTGCTTTAACAGCAAAATCCCTCAGGAATGATAGAGAGAAGAACCTGGACAGACAATCCCCATAGGCTGCCATATGTGGCTCAGAACAGGATACTGTGCCTTTAAGAGAACTTTCCAAAACTTCACAGTATCCCAGAATGCACTGCAGGTCCCTTTTACTTTCAGTTCTTTTTGAAGGCGTAACACACCAGACCTGTAGCATCCCTTACATGAATATCTCTCTCCACCGGGGAGGAGGGCGGGCGCTTATGACTATAACAGAGATACCCCTACTACAGAACTGGAGTTACAGGACAGAAACTACTCCTTCTGTAGTAGGGGATCTCTGTGTATAGTCATAATCTAGTGAATAGAATGGCAAGCCCATCCCCACACCAAAGCGGCGGTGGAGAAAAGAGAAATAACACCACTACTGTGCGAACAGATTTCGCAGGCAGTAATGCTTAGCAAAGGTATGGACCGACTTCCAAGTGGCCGCCTTGCAGATTTCTGCAATTGGAACGTTACGGAGCAAAGCAGTCATGGCAGCTTTGCCCCTGGTGGAATGAGCCTTAGGTTTGCCTCCTAAGGTCTTACCAGCTTTTTGGTAACACAATTGTATACAGGACACAATCCACCTAGAGATGGACTGTTTAGAGGTAGCAAGACCCGTCCTGACTGATCCATAATTGATAAACAATTGGTCTGACCTACGAATATCCTTGGTTTTATCCAGATAAAATTTTAACACCCTTCTGACATCCAGGGAATGCAGGGACCTTTCCGCTGGAGAGGAAGGATTCTGAAAAAACTTAGGTAAAGTTATGGTCTGGTTAACATGGAAATCAGATATAACCTTTGGAAGGAATTTAGGGTGAGTACGCATAACAACCTTAGCAGCATGAAATACAGTATAAGGTTCTTTGCAACACAATGCCTGAATTTCACTCACCCTGCGGGCCGATGTAATGGCCACGAGGAACGCCGCCTTCCAGGACAGGTGCTGCAACGAAGCCTTGTGAATAGGTTCAAAAAGCTCCTTCATCAATCTGGACAGCACCACATTCAATTCCCATGAAGGCGAAGGAAGCCGGACAGGAGGGAACACTTTCTTCAAGCCTTCCAAAAAATCTTTGATCACAGGGATCTGAAAGAAGGAAGTCTGTGAAGGGCATTTCCTGTAGGCAGTCACCACAGCCAGATGAACCTTAATGGAATGGACATTAAGGCCAGACTGCGCCAGATGTAGAAGATACGGAAGGATGACATCTTCCTTACATGTCGTTGGGTCATAGTTCTTGGACTTGCACCAGATGCAAAACCTCTTCCACTTGTAAGCATAAGAAGTCCTAGTGGAAGGTCGCTTAGCCTCCTTCAGTATGTCCTTGCAATCTTCTGGTAGATTCAGATGGCCATATTGCACTATCTCAGGAGCCATGCCGCCAAACTCAAAGACGAGAGGTTGGGGTGCAACATCTGCCCCCCGAACTTCGTGAGAAGGTCCGGCCTGCACGGCAGCCGTATGTGAGGAAGGAGAGACCGGTGAAGCAGGTCCGTGAACCACCACTGTCTGGGCCATTCCGGGGCAATCAGGATCATTTGCGCCCTGGACTGGGACAGTTTGAGGAGCACCGCCGGAATCAGGGGAATGGGTGGAAAAGCGTACAGAAAGCTGTTCGACCAGTTGATCCATAACGCATTCCCCAGCGTCCCCGGCTGGTAGTACCTGGAGGCGAAGTCTCGGCATTTGCTGTTTTCAGTGGTGGCGAACAGATCTACGTCTGGAGTCCCCCACCTTGCGAAGACTTCTCCTAGTACTTCGTAGTTTATGACCCATTCGTGGTTTTCCTGAATCAGTCTGCTCAGTGCGTTTGCCTGAACATTCTGCACACCCGGTAGATGGGTGGCCGTTAACGTCAGTCCTCTGGCCAGAAGCCTGCGCCAGAGTGCGCGATCTCGACCCCCCACTGCTTGTTGAGGTAATACATCGTGGTCGTATTGTCCGTCTGAACAAGCAAAGAGTTGGTCCGGAAGGACGGATGAAAGGCCTTCAGTGCCAAGTGAACAGCTCTGAGTTCCAGGAAATTGATGTGGTACGTGGACTCCGCTGGGGACCACGCCCCTTGAATCTGTAAGTCTCCGGAGTGCGCCCCCCCCAGCCGTGGAGAGACGCATCCGTCACGATAGCCCGCGTGGGAATGTCCTTGTGGAAGGGAACCCCTCTGAGGAGATTCTCCGCTGAATACCACCACTTCAGAGACTGAAGAGCATGCAGAGACAGTCGTATCTTGTCGTCCCAAGATCCTTTCCTCTGATCCCACTGATCCTCCAAGCACTCCTGCAATGGTCTCATGTGCAGCCGTGCGTGTGGTGTGAGGAAGATACAAGAGGCCATTGACCCCAGTAGAGAAGACAACGTCCTCACTGTTGTAGATGGAGCGGTCATAAGAGCCTGAGCCTTCCGAAGGAGTGATAATCGTCTATCCTCCGAAGGAGACACGCTTGCCGACAGCGTATTGATGGAGGCTCCCAAGTACTGTATGCACTGGACCGGAGTCGAGACAGACTTGGACATGTTGATGTGCAACCCCAGCTTGTTCAAGAGAACGCACGTCTTCCGGAAGTGCGCTTGAGCTTCCGAGAAGGAGGAGGCCTTGATCAACCAATCGTCCAGGTACGGGGAGACAAACACCTTGTTCTTCCTTAGGTGTGCAGCTACCACTGCCATGCACTTCGAGAATGTTATGGGCGCAGACTTCAGCCCGAATGGCAGTACTGTGTACTGATAATGATTGGCGCCGACTTGGAATCGCAGGAACTTCCTGTGTTCGTGTGCAATGGGCACATGGAACTACGCATCCTGTAGGTCTATAGCACACAGCCAGTCTTCCCTGTTGCAGCTGAGGATAAATCTGATGCAACGACAGCATGCAAAACTTCTCTCTGCGAATCCACTTGTTTGCTTGTCGCAAATCCAGATTGGGCCTGAACTCGTTCTTGTCCTTCTTGCGAACCAGGAAGAACCGGGAGTACAGACCTCTTCCTCTTTGAGACAGAGGTACATCTTCTATCGCCCTTTTCCTTAACAGGATATCTGCCTCCGCCTGGAACTCGCGCAGTTGAAACTGCGAGCTGACGGGTGGAATTGATGGAGGCGGGCTGGTGAATCGAAGACTGTATCCATTGCAAACAATATTCAGCACCCAGTTGTCCTGAGTAATTTTTCTCCTCTCTGCCAGAAAAAATTGAACGCTTCCCCCCACCGGAGCGGGTAACTGATGTAGGGGAAGTAACCGCTCAGGGTCGAGACCCGGCCGTGCCCTTGTTCGCTGTAGAGGACTGCCGACCTCCTCTACCCTTCTGGCGCTTCTGGAAGGGCCTCCGGGACTGCTGCTGTTGTTGCTGCTGCTGTCCCGAAGCCTGCCCTCGCCCTCTGCCCTGTGCCCCGAACAGTCTATGGAACGGGCGGTAGGCTTTCTTTTCTTTGGGCTTCTCCAAGCCCACAGCGGTCAGAGTCTCGGCCTCTGCTTTCATGCGGGCCATCTCATCGTCCGCATGCTTGCCGAACAGGGTTTTCCCCCCCGAGAAGGGCAGATTGGCCACTCGCTGCTGGGCCTCCGGCTTGAGTGATGTGAGCCTGAGCCAAGCATGGCGTCGCTGGTTGATCCCATGACAATACCCATGGGCCGCCAAAAGAGAGACATCAGCAGCCGCGCTGATGACCTGGTTCGAAACCAGCATCCCTCGCTTCTGGATCTCCAGGAAATCCTCCTTCTTATCTCGTGGCAGGAGTTCCGTGAACTGCTGGAGGGATTCCCACAGGGCACGATCATACCGCTTCATCGCTAGAGGCCTTCATGGCCGTAGATGCCATCCCACGGGCCTTCCTGCCAGCTGAGTCGATCCATCGGCTCTCCTTATCAGGAGGCACGGTAGAAGACGTACAGTTAGAGTCTTGTTTCCTGGCTGCCGTCACTATAACGGAGTCCGGAATGGGGTCTGTCCGCAGAAAAGCCAGGTCGGAACCCGGGGCCCTGTACTTCTTAAGAAGTCGGGATGGAGCGGCTCTCGTCACTGCAGGCGTGAGGAACCGCTCCTCCGCAGGATCTACCAATCCTGGTACGAGCGGTAGTAAAGGGCGAGACAAATGCTTCTTAAGAAGCGTCTCAAAGATCACGGACGTCGTAGGTGTTGGAGCCGTCACCGTGATTCCCAATTTCGCTACACCCTTCAGGAGGACATCCTGGAACGTGCGGATGTCGTCCACAGGAGACACTCTCGTCCCCGGGGAGTCCGACAAAGTCGGGGAGTAGGACCTGGTCCCGGAAAAGTCCGTGCGGGACCGTGATCCGCGCCTCCTGTGGCACCGTCTTGACCTCGTGGAGGATCTGTGACGACTGCGCGATCTCCCCCTCCGTCTGGAGCGGGTTCGCAACCTCCTTGGCTTTGGTCGCCCTGCCGGTTCCACCGGGCGGGTGACTTTGGCTTGGCTGGGGCCCTCGGCCGAGGGGTCCCCTTGGGAGGAGTCGGATATCGTGGTAATGAAATAGTCCTCGGAGGAGGCTTGTCAGCCAGCAGCGGAGGTTGAGGATGAGGCTGAGGTGGAGGAGGCGGCGGAAGTGGTGGAAGTGGAGGCGGGGTGGGAGCCCGCGGAGGAAGTCCTCTCGGTAACGGAGGAGGAGGAGGCGTAACTGTCTTCGGCCTAGCAGGGGTATACACAACAGAGTACACCGAGCCCGGTGACCCGCCCTCCTTACTAGGCTGGGACTTTGGAGAGTCTCCCAAAGGCACTTGACGCCTGCCAGACTGACTCATGGCGCCAAAACTCCTTCTGCGCCTTCTCGCCATCGAAGAACGGCGACCCGATGGCGAGCGTCTGCCCCTCGACGTCGGGCATTCTTCTCCTCGAAGGTGAGCGCCCTTTCTTCGATGTCGGATGCCTTCGCCTACACAGCGACCTTCTGCGCCTCGACGGCGACCTCCTACGCCTCGACGGCGATCTCCTAAGCCGCGACGGCGATCTCCTAAGCCTAGACGGCGACCTCCCGTGCCTCGACGGCGATCTCCTCCTCGACATCAAGGATCCCCTCGACGACGACCTTCTCCTCTTCGACGACCTTCTCCTCTTCGACGACAGCAAACGGCGGTGTCGGCGAGCGCCGACGCCGGTCCACCTCTCGACGTCGAGTCCTCGACAACGGCGCTGACGACGACGAAATCGTCACCGGAGACCTCGACGACGGTCTGTTCAGTTCCCTCGACGCCGAGCGTCGACGTCGCTTCGACCCAGAGCCCTGGGGAGACGGGGAACAGACTGCAGTCATCCCTCTCAACGCCGTCGGTGCAATCGACGCAGGCGGAGAATGGGTACGTTTGCTGGTCTTCCTGCCCCTGGGGAGCCCCCCAGAGGCCTCAGCATGGGCAGAGGAAGCCCCTCCAGACCCACCTTGTGCCTTCAGTCTTCTGTCTTCGAGGCCCTGAAGCCTGATCTTCATCCTATCCCTCAGGGTCCTGCCAGAGAAACCCTGGCAGATGTCACACTCCTCTGGGACATGAGATGAAGGAAGGCAGATGATACACACCTCGTGTGGGTCCGACTTGGCCTTCTTCCTGGAGCACTCAGGGCATTTGTCGAATAATGCAGGTATAATGACCTGAAAGAGTGCCCCAAAACACACACCAGGAAGCAAAGCCGCAAGGTACTTCAGAAAAGTACTCAAATATTGAAAAAAGTGAAAAAATCACCAAGAAACCCTTGAAAAGGGAGAGCTCAATGCTCCAGGGTCCTGCTTGCAGGAGCCGGAAAAAAGAACTGAAAGTAAAAGGGACCTGCAGTGCATTCTGGGATACTGTGAAGTTCTGGAAAGTTCTCTTAAAGGCACAGTATCCTGTTCTGAGCCACATAATGGCAGCCTATGGGGCTTGTCTGTCCATGTCTTCCTCTCTATCATTCCAGAGGGGTTTTGCTGTTAAAGCAAGGGAAATCTGGACAGGCTTTGCGGTTTGTGGATTTTTGGTGGAATTTCTAGTTGAAGTACTGGACAGTGTAGCCTGTGGATATAGGCTGCATTATCTGTCTTTAATTCTCTCTTAAGTGTCTGTGCAGTTCTGCATTTTTCGACACTTTAAGAGATTATTTTTGATTGCTCCGGGGTCCACGCACATGGGCGGGACTATTCACTAGATTATGACTATACACATAGATCCCATACTACAGAAGTGGAATATATGTACTTTATTTTGAGTGTGTGTGGTAGTTAGTAAAATGTATACGAGGTTGGGTCCAGGAATTGTGTGAAAGCTAGGTTAGGGTCTGGGTCATCTACATCTGTATGTATTTGTGGGGATTGGCATAATAGGGTACTGGATCATGCACAGGATTTTATCGTACCTTGCAAGATTTACTGGAGCTAGGGTTCTGGTCCAAGACCCTCTCTGGACCGAACAGGTCCAAACAGGCAATGCACTTGTCTGTGTCAGCCCTTTGCTAAAGGCACCCAGGTGACACTACACCCTTAAGAGTTGACTGAAATAGGAATAAGGTAGGAAGTGATGCCTTTCTGTGCAGATGGTGATGGGAAATGAAGTCTCATTTGTGGCTTCGTCGTTTAAAGACTGTTTTGGAAGGAAACTAGTGATGTCACTTCCTGTGGATATGGATGATAGGAACTGCAGTTAGAAGAATAATTAAATGATTCAGCATACTGGCAAGCATGGAGCATATGCAGTTGCCTCCTAATTGCTAACAGTGCACTGTATATTGAGTCACAGTACTGCTGCCAAAACTAAAATTATTTGATAGCGGTTTCAGAAGCATTAGAGATCACGATCCTAATTAACAAAGACAGTACTTGTCTTTAGCAAAGGAAAACACAGTGGTAACGATAAATAATGCAACCAAAGCTTGAAAAGCGAAGAACCCTGTAGTTAACGGAGAGGAGTAAGAGGGACTGAAGATAAACCTATCGCCCAGTTGAGGATTATGTGGTGATACTTGCTTAAGGTGAGGATATCTCCCGACCTGGGGGAACTACAGGTTCCATGTCAGTGGATCCATACTCGGATTGGGAGAGGGAAGGGGGGGGGGGGGGGGGAAGAGAAGGTGTCAGCACAGGACAACTACTGTGTGCTGGACCTCTTCATGCAAAGCAGGGTAACAAAAAACAGTAAAAGGTAGAGCCCAGAGAGTCACCCTTTAACTCACCTGCACTTCTAACGGTTGGCCCTGGAGACTCTTTCTCCAACCTTTGGGAAGAGGTAGAGAAAGTTATGGATAATATAGCGGTCTCTTTTAAATTGTTGGCCTGACAGAGAGTTTCTACAAAGATACGATCAGACGCAGGCCAGGTAGCAGAGCTTTAGAAATGCCATCAGGCTGAATCCGAACACCAATGAAACAGGCAACTACATGATCTAGAATCACCAAAGCAGTCGGGGCCACACGGGTCCGTAGGGTGCTCCAGCTTATAGAGCCAAGTTCAGATAATTGGACAGCAGCCAACTCCCAATTAGCAGCAATGAACTATTTTAGCTCAAACATCCAACAACCCAGGTTGTAGAACCATTAACCTCCTCAGAAAGGTTTTTAAGAAGAGTACCCTTTTCACCGAATGCATTATGATTAGCACTGCCAATGTGTATACTAGTGGTATAACCTCAACTTGCCTGCTCAGACAGCAGACCACGTATATTCATCAGTCAGGTCCGTGAGAAATATGAACAGAGGGTGGATGTCCCAATCACTGGAATTAATTTACGTAAGGAGGCCAGTAGGTGGTGCAGCTTCTACAACCTGAAACCTTTAAATGTTGCCACAAGACTACGAAATGGGGAAAGCAATATAGGTTTGCTCAATTTCACAGAACACCTAAAGATGTCTCATAAGCAGCAGTTTGAGGGGTACCTCCGGATTAGGTGTCCTATCACCTGCAGCTGCTAGGAAAAAAAGACAGAAGAGTTTGTAGAGACAGAGAAAATGGCAGTGCAATTATGCTATATCTGCACAGGCAGTCATGGATCTTTGTTCCCACACCATCTTAAAAAAATGATGTAGAACAGGCTCCTCAAAATAAAATCCAAACTACGAATTGGCTGGTCATTCTGGCTCTCTGTCGGTGGGCTGCAGGCTGGATGGATGCTTTCAGAGATGGATGGGATGCCAGGCCCCAACCATGAACTCCCCATGGGTCCATTCTAGTGGCGGGCTCTTGCAGCTCGAGTTTGGTTTGTACATTTTTGCCAGTGCTAATTTTTGTTTCCAGTGTGGCTCTGATGAAAACACAAAATAGACCAAATGCAAGTAGAAAGCCAGAGAAGGAAACTAAATATAATCATACCTGTTACAGCATGTAGAGCAAAGCACAGATTAGATGACACTGGCTTACTGTATCTTTGTGGTTATATTGCTACTACGCTTAGGCAGACGTTGCTTGGAAGAGCATGTTATGCTCTTCCTCAGAAAAGTTCAGATTTTTAGTGTGTAGCATTCATACTTCTCAATGTAAAAGCCTTGGAGTAAGTATAATATGACTATTCAGCTAAAACATAATTACTTTTGATAGGCAGTAAAGATTCATTTTGAAGTTATCATGCAAAATAAACCAAAGGAAAATGTTACTTAACTTTGATAATGATATTTCTGGAAGACAAGATTATCTATCTGATTACTAACTTGTTGATATCCGCAGGTGCCAGACTGGATCTGGGAACTTCCAACAACTCTCCCACGCAGGACATATCACTACCATTCTAAATAAACATAGCAAACATGGAAACGCCACTTCTTTCAGATCAGTAATTACCACTTAAACACAGATATTTCTCCTACCAGCCGAGGGATGAGAAAGCCGGCGAAACTCCTCATAGCGTGATATATCACGGAAGGAGGTACCACGTAAACTCACGAATGGAGTTCACTGGATCCTGTTTTTAAGCACCTCTCGGCTGGTAGGAGAAATTTCTGCTGATAGAGGTACCCACAACCCTGGTGTCCAAAGCAGTGGCGAAAAAAATATATGCCCTGAAGAAATTGCCTGAAAAATACTAAGGCAATGAAACATGTTGGCAAGTAGAAAGTGGCTCTATAAGGAGTAGCCACATTCACTTTTTTAATGTTGGCAAACAGCATACAAGAACAAGAATAAAGTTGTCTGTTCGTGCTGTATGCGTTTTTATGTTATATATGTGGTGTTACTTCACTATTTGTTTGTGTTGTCTGTATCGTTCCCACTGCACTCATCACTGTTAACACAGTTACTTTTGTTTGGACACTTTTCCTTTAAGCACGATAGCACCAATGATGATAATAGGGCCGTCCTGGTGAGTACCTACCAGGGGTCCCATTGGTGGTGCGCCCGTGAGGTGCTATCGCACTGGCTCACATTTTTTCATCACATGTTGGTGTGGGTTGTTGTACTGTTGTGTATAAGGAGACGGGCTTTTTAAGATGGGCTATTAACTGGTGTATCCCCAACCCTGTACATTAAGAAATGGGTGGTTGTTATAAAAGTTTGTGACATGAGATACCCAAGTCTTACAAAAAATCTATTGCCAATCAAACTTGAGCCTTGTGAAGGACAAGGTCAATATTGTGAGGTCTAAGATCGGACGAATACCACCATCTTTCTTGGGGACCAGGATGTAAGGAGTATAACACCACTGTCCAATTTCCAGTTCTAGAACTAACTCCACTACTCCTTTCCGAAGCAGGGCTGCACCTCCTGCATTGTCTTCTGTCTGAAGGGACAGAGGAAAAAGAGCTGGGGAAGCCTGCAGTAAGGGTAGGGCATACCTGCTTTCTGTTTGGAGGACCCATTGGTCTGATGTTGTGAACTTCCAAGCCTAACAGAAGGAACCCAATCTTCCCAAGCCCAGTACATGCTACTTAAAGGCGAAGCTATAGAGGTTTTTGATGTGACACAGAAGAGGACAAGGAGGATGAGGGTTCCTGGGTTTTTGCGACCCCTTCCCTCTGCTCCTACACCGTCAACGCAGCTGAGTTTATTATTCAGCTGATTGGGATGGCTGACGTTGGCAGAGGGTAAAACACCTATATAAACCACAAAACGGGGGCGTGGCAGACAACCGGCAGGAATGGTCGCTAGTTAGAGCGACTCCCAGCTGTCTCCGACGATCCGATACACCGATCCGTCCAGGGATCGAGATTCCCTCTCCTGCCTGAGGGAATCTCATATACAACCGATTGCGCCCGTTGTGGCTAAGTGGTGGCCCGACCGGGGCTTCTTGATGACCGATGTGCCGAGGGAGAGCTGAGCCCCCCTGGTCACGCAAGAAGACGGCCGTCCCGGAGCTCCGGCGGACCCCCTAGGCTCTGCATGCCGGGAGCGGCTGGACCCGATCAGCGGGGGCTTTCCGCACTGCTCTGTACCCCTCGCTGGCCCTACTGACAGCCTGTGGCGGCCCGACGGGCCCCTCGGGCGCCCTTTGGAGCGGCCTCCGGCCTGAGGAGAGGGCCGCAGTGCGAGTCACTTCCGGTCGGGGAGTGAGCTACGAGACTCCCCGGCCTTGAGGCCTGCCGCGAACGGACCCCTACACGCTCGGCTCTCCTGCTGCTAGGGCGGACTGCACACGGTCCCTGCCCAATCGCCTGGCTCCTTGGAAGAGAGCGGTAGATTCTTTCTGCACGACGTCGTCCCGACCCTGAGGCGGTCCCCTCATCTGGGCGCACGACCGGAGGCCTGGGGGAGGGTGAGGCCAATCAGCCGATACCCGGTGCGCTGCGACTGCCTGGAGCCCCGGGAGCAGACCCTGGGAGCCCTGTGTCCCCCGGTTCTTGTTGTTCCGGCGCCGGAACTACTCACCTAGACTGGCCCTGCCATTGCTGAGTTCATCGGATGCGGTGATTGGGACTCACGACCCTGGGAGTGCGCCGATCCACCGGTCTACACAACGCACCTGCTCCTCCACCTTGCTGGTCCTGAATTGGAGGCGGACCTCCACTTTGCCCACAGGTACCCGGCGCTGGCCTTCAACGGCGTGAGGGGACTCCCTTCTCTTTGAGTTCCGCCTGCAGCTTGCCGACGCGGGCCCCCAGTGGAACACAATAGCCGCGCCGTGGACCCGGTTCTTCTGGGAGTCGCCCCACGGGCTCCGCTGACATACCGGGGCCGACTCAGACGCAGTCGCGGATCCATCGCCAGGGAGGCGACCAGAGACTCTGTGCCCACGATTGGGGATCGCTGCGGGTGCTGGATTGATTGGTCCCGGGAACGCGCTATGGGGTGC
The DNA here is from genome assembly GCF_964261635.1 of Lissotriton helveticus. Lineage (NCBI taxonomy): Eukaryota > Metazoa > Chordata > Amphibia > Caudata > Salamandridae > Lissotriton > Lissotriton helveticus. Next base: position 1,153,714,715 of record NC_136069.1, read on the forward strand.
TCCTGGCCCGCTCCGTCGCCGTGGTGGGGTGCCGACCTCCACCTCCATCATTGACTCTGTTGTGTCCTCCTGGACTCGAGGTCCCACTGCTCGGTGGGGATGGCGTCCGGCAAGGGGTCGCATGGCCCTACTCAGAGGCAGATCACTAGGAACTCCTTGGCTGCTAAGGTCGATAAGGACGCGGCCCCCTCGAGTGACCCGAAGCTCGCTTCCCCTACCCAGGGGTCAAAAACACTCACCCTCGAAGATGTAATGGAGGCTATCGCTGGGGTTCGCTCCTCTTTGGAAACCCGCATCGACTCAGTGAACATTGAGGTGACCCTCTTGCGCGCTGACCTGCGTAAAATGGACTCCAAGGTCCGAGATGTAGAGGTCAAGACGGCGGCTTTGATTGATGACACCTCCACTCTTCAACAGCAGGTCGCCCAGCTTCAAAAACAACAGAAACAGATGGGTGAGCAACTCGACGATTACGAAGGGAGGGCGAGACGAAACAACATTCGCATCTTGGGAGTTCCGGAACGAATGGAGGCGCCCTCGGCTGACCTATTTGTGGAATCCTTGGTCACGACTCACCTTCAGCCGAAAAACCTTTCAAACTACTTCTCTATCGAAAGAGCGCATAGGGTCCCGGGCGGCGCACCTAAGCCGGGTGCCCCCCTCATCCCATCATCGCGAGGGTCTTTAACTTTAGAGACCGAGATGCAATCCTACAGGCCGCCCGATCATGACCACCCCTTCTTCTGGACAATGCTCGCATCTCTATGTTTCCGGATTTCAAGGTTAGGGTGTAGGCAAGGAGACGCAGGTTTCTGGAGGTAAAAAAAGCACTGCGAGACAAGGGGGGTCAAATATTCCATGCTGTTTCCGGAGAAACTGTGTGTAGAACGCGATGGGAAGACCTGGTTCTTCTTCTCGCCGGAGGAAGTGTGGGAATGGCTGGAGGGCTGGAGTAGAGTTGGTGGCTCTCCACGCCGCCGTACAGTACCAGACGACCCCACGAGAGAAGACCCCCCGCCGGAGAGTCAGGACCTCCTCACGGGACCGAGGACGCGGAATGACATGTCTCCGCCACGAAGGCCTGGCTGAACAATATCTGACCCCTTGCTGTCTGGGGGTCTGGTGATTTGCTGGAAGACCCGGGGGGGGCGGGCCTCCTCTTTATGCACTGCACCGGTTCCTGAGATCTACTCTCCCGGCCGAGTCTGGGCCGCACCGGCTACCTCACAAGTAACTTTCTAATTTGTGATTGTGACGTAAATTGTATGACATGTCCCTATTAGTGTTTTACATCAGTACTGCCTTTCAGTCGGATGCACGGCGCTGCCGGCTCACTTGCTAACCCCAAAATGAGTGGGAGGGCGACAGGCACTCTGCCGAGTTGGGGTGTGGATAGTTCTGAATCCGCGGGCAGGGAAGCAGGGTGGGGGGGAAGGGGTGAGGGGTGGGGGGTGTTGGGTCAACTTTGTTGTTGTTGTTATGATGTTTATTTTTGTGTTCCGCATAGCTTCCGATGGCCACCAACCATTGTTAACTTCTCCCTTAGCTTCCAGCAGACTGGTCCTTTATCTTGCTTTCTCGCTCACCCGAGGTACTCTGCTGCAGGGTCCCGCCTCTGGGCAGCTGTTTGGCCCCTGGGGCCCAAATGTTTCACCTATCTTACAGCTTGGTATGAACCCGGACTTTGGCTGTCCCGTGGGGCTCCTGTTTAGGTGACCTATTATCTTGATTTCTCACCCTTACAACCATGACTCGTCAACTTTCTAGCTCCCTTACGGCCCTCACCTGGAACGTTAATGGACTGGGTCACAAAATAAAACGTAGTGTGGTCCTCCAGTTCCTTAGACGCCATTCCCCCGACATAGTCCTGTTGCAGGAGACCCACCTGATTGGCAACACCTGCCAGGCAATGCAGAGGGGAGGGTACAGGCTTTTGATACACGCAGGGTTCACAACTGGGTCCCGGGGCACCGGGATATTAGTTAGGAAATCTCTTGCACTCACCCATTCACGTTGTTGGGCGGACCCTTTAGGTCGCTTTGCAGTGGTGGAGGCCACCTGGGAGGGACACCCGCTAAATATCGTCTCAGTATATCTTCCACTGACCTTGGTACGCGACTCTCTTAAAGATCTGGGTGCTCAATTGGTGACCCCTACCCCCGGATACCCTAATCATGGGAGGGGACTTGAACGCCACCATGTGTGACGATCTGGATCGCAGACCCAAGAGAAGTTCACACCGTCAGACCTCTGAACTAGCTGACTTTGCCCGGGCCCTGGGACTGGCTGACATTTGGCGCTTTCACTTTCCTGACACGCCCTCCTTCACTCACTACTCCAACGCCCACAACAGCATGTCAAGAATTGATTATTTCTTTTGCCCCAACGCCGACAATGGCCACTTTATCCGCCCACGACACCTCCCACGAGGTATATCCGACCACTCCCCACTTATGGTGGACTTACCATATAACTGTCAGATAGTGAGGGGACCAATCATTATTAATCCCTGGCTCCTACAGATCCCCGACATTAGAGAAGCGTTGAGGAAATGCACGGAACATTACTTCGACGAGAACGTCGGCTCAGTAGACTCGGCGGTTACACTTTGGGAGGCCTACATAGCGGTGGTGAAGGGTGAAGCACTAGCCCTAAAGGCGAAGCATCTGCGCAAACAGGCTGAGCTCGTCTCGAAGGCCGAAACTGACCTCATTGACCTTGAGGTATCCCACAGTACTGCACCCACGGACTCCACCGCTGCGCGTCTCCGTACCCAACAGCTGATTTATAGAGCACTGGCCCAAGAACGGGCACAAGCACGACTGCTTCACACACGCCATCGAGTCTACGAACTCGGAGACTGTGCAGGTAAGATGCTCGCATGGTTGGAGCGACGCGACCAGGCGACGAGATGGGTACCTTCTATAGCCGACCCGGATGGGTCGGTGGTGGTTGACCCCCAAGACATTGCCGAGGTGTTCGCCACTCACTACGAAAAGTTATACACCGCCGGCAACATCTACTCCTCCGATGAATCCAGACAACTGCTGGAGGAGATGAGTCTCCCGGTCATTTCTGAATCTGATCGCCTCGCCTTGGACGCAGACCTATCCGTTGAGGAGCTCACCTCGGCGCTCTTCGCTGTAAACTCCGGAAAGGCCATGGGTCCGGATGGAGTACTGATCGAATTTCTGAAGGGGAATGCCCCCGACATCGTCCCCCATCTCCTGAATATGTTTGTGGAGAGCCTGGAAAGGGGAGTGCTTCCCCTCGACCAAAGGTTGGCTTCCATTGCTGTCATTCTAAAACCTACCAAACCTCCCACTGCCTGTAGCTCCTATCGGCCGATCTCCCTGATCAGCACGGGAGCCAAGGTTCTGGCTAAACTGCTGGCGTCTCGTCTTCTCTTGGTACGCCCTTCACTGATACACGATGACCAGTCCGGTTTCCTGCCGGGCCGGAACACAGCGCTGAACCTCCGTAGGGTCCATAACATGCTGAGCCGACAGCCCTCCCTCTCTCAAGACGCTGCTATATTGTCCCTGGATGCACCTATGGCATTCGACTCAATTGAATGGTCCTACCTGTTCGAGGTCCTTCGCCGCTTTGGACCCACCTTTATTGCTTGGGTACGCCTCCTCTACACGGACCTCTTTGGTCAGGTCTGAGTTAATAACTTCACGTCTAGGAAATTTCCTCTCCACCGGGGCACCAGGCAGTGTTGCCCTCTCTCTCCCCTGTTGTTCGCCCTTACCCTGGAGCCGCTGGCTCACTGGGTTCGTACCGATGCCTCAATCCGAGGTCTGCGCTGGAGTGACTAGACTGTGTATAAAATCTCCCTCTACGCTGACGACATCCTGATTTACGTATTGTCCCCGCAGTCCTCCATCAATAGCCTGTTCCACGTCCTCACTAACTTCGGTAAATACTCCGGCTATGCCATAAATTGGTCCAAGTCGGTGCTGTACATGCTACATGGCTCGCCGCCTCGCTTGCCTCGGGGCTTTTCCATTACGCTGGCCTCAGACGGTTTTACCTATCTAGGTATTTTCATTACTCCAGACTCTACGCAATTCTACGACCTCAACCTGCTGGGCCCACTGCGCAGATTGCGTAGCGACGTTGATTATTGGCGATCGCTTCCGCTCTCCCTCCTGGGTAAGGCGGCATTATTTAAAGTGCTTGCGCTTCCCCGCTTCTTATACGTCCTTCAGAACTGCCTTTTTCCGTACCTGATTCGTACTTCACGACGGTGGAGAGCGAGGTCCGGGGATTGCTTCGGGATGGCGGTGCCGCTAGGATAGCTCTCTGTAAGTTGTTTCAAGGTTGGTACGATGGGGGAATAGCCATCCCCAATCTCCGCCTCTACTACTGGGCCTCCCAACTTGTGGTGATCAATCATTGGCTACATGGTTCCCCGCTTAACCCGGCCTTTCTTCTGGATAGAGAGCGGACGGGAGGGCTACCTGGGAGCCCTGTATAGTAAACCCACCAAAACACGATACATTGGGCCTATGGCCCACACAGTGCAGATTTGGCACGCAGCCAACAAAAAGCTAGGGTGGGCTGACAAACTGACCAAGGCCTAGCCTCTCTGGTCCGCTCAACGACTGGGTTCCCTCTGCTTCTCCCAGGGCTTCGACAGATGGGATGCGATTGGGATCTCGGAGGTCGGAGACCTGGTTCACAAAAACAGGCTACTGACCTTTGCCGACCTACAAGATAAATACGACCTGGCACCCACTGAGTTCTTTAGATACCTTCAAATTACACATGCCCTGCGGGACGCATTTCCGGACTTCGCCTCTATACCCGCCACCTCCCCTCTGGAGGATAGGCTCCTGTCAGAACCTCTTCCTGAAAAGGTCATCTCCCCAACTTACCGTAAACTTTGCAACAATCTCCCTGATTCCTTCTTGCCGCTGAGGGCTAAGTGGGAGGCGGACCTGGGTCCCCTGGACGACGAGGACTGGAGATCGGCACTGATGTCTCAAAGAGAGTCAGCCATATGCCATAGGTTCCGGCTGATACAACTAAAAGTACTACACAGAGCGTACATATCGGTCCTCACATTGGCTAGGATAGGCCGGAGACCAGACGCCCTGTGCCTCCGTAGCTGCGGGCTCCCTGGAACCTTCTACCATGTCCTATGGGAGTGCCCTGTCATACAGCCTTTCTGGATGAACGCCCGGTCTAAGATGAGCCGATCCCTGGGCAAGCCCCTACCCCTGTCACCTAGAGAATGTATCCTTAACATCTGGGGCCCTAATAACCTCACTGCTCCGGAGCTACAATGGGCCTCGCTGGGGTTTCTGCTAGTTAAAAGGTCCATAGCAATGAGTTGGGGCTCCCCGGAAAGACCACTGGTGGTGGGCTGGGTGGCCGCAGTGGACCAATGTATGATAGCAGAGAAGACCGTGTATAAAACGAGGGGCTGCCCCAAGGTGTGGGACAGGAAGTGGGGACACTGGAACACTTACCGGGGTGAACTGTGCGACTCTCCAACGGCGGAACTGGCTATGTCCAGAGGAGGTTCCTGAGACGCTGTGTATGGGCTGAGGGGTCTGTGACTTGTCCCTACCAGGACTGTTTAATGTCTGTCTCCTATGCAGGGGTTCTTTCTTTTAGAGTGTTATATCTCGAAGGACCAGGTACGAATCGCTATGACCGATTAGTGCTAGACCAGTCAGATGGCTTATTGATCTCCCTGACGAGCTCTGCGGATTTATATTGTTTCGTTTGGTATTGTTTCTGTTCCAACAAAACAAGTGGTTTGATTGCTTTCTTGGTGTCCATCGTGATCACCGACATCTACCCTGCACTGTGTTATGAAAGAGTGTCGCCGTCCGCCCTCAGGGTTGTGGACCGAAAGGCTGTGTATTTCATTCTCACTTACCCTATGCTCTTCGTTTTTGCTCACCTGATCACGGATGTGACTGTATTATGTGTTTTTACATGCAACTGCCACAATAAAAATATTTTTTTGTTAAAAAGAAACCACAAAACTTTCAAAACCATTTATATCTCTGGTAGGTAACTTCAAACCCAAAGACTGATCTGTTGCCCTGCCTACCTAAAATCTCTCTAAGGCACGTCAACCTGATCTTCAAAGGGACGCATCCTGCTGAAATCACATATGTACGTGTAGACCACACATTAACCAGAGAATCTGGTTGACAGGGCTCATACATTGGTCAGTAATGTCACTGAAGAAAACAACAAATGAGGAGTGTTAAATTTTATGAAAGATAATCTGTTCAAAAATTCACAGATGATTATGTATTTCTCAAGTAATAGATCAAAAAGTAATGATGCGGTCATTCGGGAGTCTTGCTAGTTTCTTCGACTTCGCTTGTATTAAAAAAATGCAAACTTGAAAGAAGCAGTCTTCAACACATGCAAAATTGACAGGAGCAGTCCATTTAGCCCAGCCAACAAGTTTCGTCCCTTTGGGACTTCATCAGGGTTGATCCATATCTCAATGTTGTATTTCACCTGCTGTTGTGTCCCGTTATTGTTCCATAAATTCTCATGGATACAGTCTCGTACCACTAGACTATGTCTCTTGTTACTATCATGTCTTCTTCACTTCTGCTCCCTGGTACAAATGTCCATCTAATCCGCGCCTGAGGCTGAATGGTCTGTTCCTGTCAATTTTACATGTGATGAAGATTGCTTTTGTCAAGTTCACATTTGTTGAATAAAAGTGGGTTCATAGAAACTCACAAGACTCCAGGATGACTGCATTATGACTTTTTGATCTATTACTTGAGAAATCGATCATCATCTGTAAATTTTAGGAATAGATTATCTTTCATAAAATGTAAAGTTCCTTTTCATTTGTTGTTTTGAACTTGTGTTGAGGTGGCTTCTTGGCAGTGGGGCCACAAAAGTAGAATGTTAGAGGAAATTGAATTTGAATTAATCACACACCAGTGCGCCTTTTTGAGCCCACATTGCCAGAGTGCTGTTTTTTAATGTCACTGATGAGTCCCTGGCCACAAAGGCAACCGTATCTAGACATTCTCAAATTATGTGTTGGGTGGTGCTGCAGGGAACATGCAAGGATTCTGTTTAGTAAAGAGCAAACTCTATACAACTACGCTCTCCGTAGATGAATGGGCTGACAAAAAGGCTGGTTAGCCGTGTGCTGACCTGTATCCGCTTGCTATCAGGCAGTCTTACCCAGGGTTGATGGAGGGTTCTACAAGGGAGTCTTTACTTGTTTCAGAATGCCTTACTAAAGGGCAACATAGATTCGAACAATGATATGGACAGCTGCAGGACTTCAGTCGGGATGTTCTGTGTCCCACAGTATGAAGGGGCAAGTTGCAGCACCTCAGCTGCCTTCTTGAGGCCAGAGTGAAAAGAAGCCACCTCCAGGGAGGCCAGCCATGAGGGACACTCTAATTCATGGGACCTGTTGAGTCCACTTGCATTCTGCAAAACAAAGAAGTCTGCTATGTTGGAAGAGACGGATGGCAGAATGTTGCATGCTTCAATGCTCCTGTTTGTATTGTGCTATACCATCTCCAGCGTATGAAGAGGATTCGAATCAACACTGAAAATATTGGCCATCATCTGCCAAAAGCATTGGAGTGAGGTGGTGTCTTGCTGTTCTTACCTGTAGCTTTCTTCCTCCACTATCCTCTGGGCCTTCCCCTGGACCTCATCATGGTAGCTTTTGACTTTATAATAGGCTGCTCTGTAGGAGGCACTGGTGTTTGTACATGATCATCTGGAGAGTTTGAGCACCAGATGCGATCCTGTGATAACAGGAGTATGTATGGTGCCAAGGGAGGAACCACCAGTGAGAACCAAAACAGAGCCCAGAAAGGGCCCATGGTACCCTAACAGGCACCGATGCATGTCGGAAGGAACATCGTTATCACAACATTGAGAAAGAGGGCTGGATAAGCCCCAGAAGTGAAAACTACAGATGAGGTTTTTTGGCAGAAAAGTGATTGGTGAAGCCTCTGGCGCCGGTGCCACAGTGAGAATTTCCTTGGATGGGTTAATATCTCCCAGTCCAGTTCCAAAGGTGACTACGCAGGGAGAATAGTGTGCCGAGGGGACTTACCTACTGACTTCAAGCAAAATCAAGGTGATTATTCTTAATACTTCCGCTTCTTAAAGGGCATCCTTTTTTCTTCCTCAGAAGACCATGACAAAGTAAAGGAGCATGTTTTCGGTGGGACACCTGAATCATGACTGGCATCAAGCCCCAAACTCGCCACGGACCATAATTATCGTTTTGGGGTGCATGAGGATGTACTTCTCGCACTACCTTGAGTAGTGCCTCAACACCAGGCACCACATACAGACTTTATGGGGTCCGAGATGGAAACTGCTCATTAAGTCAAGTAGCATATTCTACAGACTGTACTTAAACAGAAAGATAAAGGCAATTGCAATAAAAAAGAAAGCCCCCTTCAACAACGCTTGGCAAACTAAAGCATTATTGGACAGATAACCCATAGTTGAGCAAGGTAAAATACTGAATAGTACAATGACCGCTTAATTAAATCATATTTCATTATTTACCCGTTAATGAAGTTGCACATTACCTTCTTCATCATAGTTGGACATATCATCTGCAATTATATTTCCGAAGTCTAAAAGAAGATTCCACGTGTCTTTAGGAATTGACCTTTTATGATGCTCCTAAATGACAAACACACAGTAAATATTTCAGAACAAGGCATCCGATTCCCACAGTTATTCATCATTTCAAACCGGAGTTGCATCATAACATTTCAGCTGCCATTTGGACCAAGCCCATGTGCAAAGGTACCGCAAAGCAGCAGTACCATTGTCAGTAACCAAATCAACTAAGGACAGAGCTTACTTTCAACTCCAGGAAGAAAAATAAATTACACCTATATGAAATTTGGTTTGTGAAACATGCATTTGATACATAAAACAACATTTTCCATTTTTTATAAACCTTTGGAACAATTCCATACGACTGCAGAGCGACTGTGCAGTTGTTTAATAGGCGAAATAATTTATAGAGTGCAGCTCGATCCCTAATCGTATTTCTATAGTGCAAACCTAGCCAAAAGGCAGCAGAACGCTGTACATGGTCAAAGAAAAGCATAAAGTAAACGACTAATAGAAATAATAGCAAGTTGGGTTGTGGATGGTGAATGCATTGTGATGTAGTGCTCTTTAAAGAGAGGACTCTTCAACTCTTTCCTAAATTCGACCAGCATTTGGGCAGTTGTGCTGTTTCTGACACTGGGTGCATAGATGGAAAAGCCCTGTGTTTCTGTTTTTTACACTTCTTAGCCTGCAGTCTGATAGTGTCCCAACTACAGGTGTGCTCAGAAATGCTAGAGATGGTGAGCTTGCCTGAAAAATAAATGTGGGAACTATTCAAGATGGCTTTGTAAATAAAGAATCTGGCTTTGAATATAGTGTGCACTGGCAATGGGAGCCAATTGAGTTTCAAAAGGTTGGGAGTGATGTGATCATATTTCTTCATGGCCCGGATAAAACGTACTGCCATACGTAGGCTGACCCTAAGACCTGCCAGTGTGGAGTCTTGGAGGTTGTGGTGTAGGGGAATCCAACCTTCCAGATACAGGAGAATGAGGGCTTGAACAGTGGTCGGAATTCAATTTCTGGAAGAAATAGTTTGGTTTTCTTTAGAAAATAGAGCTTTTATCTGGTGTGTTTGTTTTTTGTGTTTCTTGAGGGTGAGGTTGGTGTCCAGGGTGAATCCAAGTGACTAGGCATTCAGTGAAAGATCGAGTGCAAAGCTGACAAGATTCGGGTCATTGAGACTGGTATGTACTGTGTCATATTTGTTTTTCTTGGCTAATTACAGTAATTTTTCTTAGTCAGGATGAAGAAGCAGGTAGGCGCTGGACATCCAGGCCTGGATGATATTCATGCAGTGTTGGATGCCTGAAGCAGAGGTGCCTTAAAAGTAGAGTTGTGTGTCATCAGCATACAGCTGAATTTTGCCTTTATCTGTGAGTAGAGCACAAAGCGGCTCTACGTAAAAGTTGAAGAGGACAGGATACAGTATGGAACCCTGGGGGACTTAGCAAGTGATAGGGATCTTTTGTGCCCTGAACGTGCCCATGTGAACAAACTGGAGTAACCTGGAAAGGTAGGAGGCAGACCAGTGAAGGACACAGCCAGTGAATTCCATTCAAGACTGGGTGCGTAGGAGGGAGGAATGACAGACTGTGTCAAAGGCAGCAGAGAGCTCCAGTAATAACAGGAGGCAGGGGCCATCTTCATTTCTGGTAAAAAAGCACATCGGTCTCTTTGCTGCAGCATGATCAGAAGCCAGACTGGTAGTCGTGCAGGAGATAGTTTGCACTGATGTGTTCGTGGAGTTGAACACAGACTGCGTTTTCAGTGATGTTGCTAATGAATTGTAGGTGAGTAATGGGCTGGGAGGTGAAAAGGTCATCAGGGTATAGGTCACGACTCTTTAGGAGTGGCAGAATCTAACCTGTCTTGAGTGCATCAGAGAAATTGCCTTAGGTCAGGGAGACCCTGACAATACTAAGTAGGGGGTAACAGAGGGTCCCCTTAGAGAGCTTTGATGAAGAACAATGGTAAGACATCATCTTTATAAGTGACTTTGAAGGAGTTGAATAGGTCAGTGAGATCTGGGAGATATAGGACTTTGAAGGCTGACCACTGTAGGATGCAGAGGTAAGCATGGGAGAGCCTTCTTTAGGTTTTTTAGAAGAAGGACACCTAGGGAGACAGTTTTTGAAAAGAGAGATCAATACCTAGATCCCTCGCAGCAGGGATAGGAGGTAACGGAGAGGCAAGCTTTTCTGGCAAACAAGAAAGATTCCGAAGGGTGAGATAAAAAAGAAAAACAAATTTGTGATCTAGGATGAGTAAACCCTAAGTGAGTTGAAATGTATCAATGGAGTCCTGGCAGACATACAATGCTTGACATTAGTCTGGAGTAGGGTCAGGTCACAATCCAATCTCAGAATGAGTTGGGTATGGTCAAAGTAAAAAAAGCAAGTAAGGCCAAAGGAATGAGGTTAGCAAGTGGTGTCATATAAAGAGTGAACAAGGTTGTGCTGAGATTGATACATTGTGGGACATTGCTTGAGATCTTTCTAAAACTGTATTTAAACAGTGGCATATGTCCTGCTGGAGACTGTCAGAATGAATGCATAACAATCTAAGACACAGCATCCCATGTTCACGTCTATGAGGCAGAAGGAGAGAATCTTGTAGGAGACCATGTCGAAAGCCACAGAAAGATCAAGCAGAATTAAAACAGAGGCACTACCCGAGTCGAGGCATATGCGCAGGTAGTCTGAGACACCAACGAGAAGATATTCGGTTATATATCAGAGTCTGAAACTGGACTGATGGGGGGGTCATGAGAAGTCTTTCACCTGGGAAGATAGGAGAGACCTAACTTATGCTTAGATAAATTTAGGCCGATCAGGTGGGAGAGAAATTGCTTTATAGTTGGACAGGGTGTGGGGTCTGCTTTTGGTTTCTTGAGAAAAGGAAGTACTAGGGCCTGTCTCCACTCAGTGGGGACTCATCCAGTCAAAAGAGAAAGATTAACAAGTTGAGTAAAGACGGGGCAAGGATAGTAAATTTTTGGGGCAAGATCACCCAAGATCTAGAACGCATAGCAGGACGCGCAGACATAGGAGAATTACCCAGGTGTATGTTAGGCTTGGTCCCTAAACCTACAACCCAAACAGCTGACACTAGATTCATAGACCTGGGGCTGATCGTTGACAAGTTGGCAACAGCGAGGCACTGGAAACTGCCTGGCAAATAGCCTTCTCCCAGTGATTACCACGCTTATTCATCCTGACCAATGCCACAGTATACCATTCCACAGCAATCGTCATTGTATTTTTAGTGTCCATGCTGCTTTGCCCATCATTCGACACTTTCTGAAACCAAAGCACTCCTGCTTCTCTACGTTTAGAAAGCCTTGGTTTCCCTACCCTTGATATTTTTGTTTCAAGTCCTTTATCAACTGGGATGCAGATCCCTCATTATCTCCTTCGTCAAAGTGCTTTATACCCTGCCTCGCGGTCAAGTAAGGGTCAATGGTACCCGCTAACCGAAATTCCCGATTGGTCAGGGAACCAAACAGGGCTGCCCACTCTCCTCACTTCAGTTCACCCCTAGCAACAAGGATCAGATGGGATGCACAACTCTGGGGATGCTGTTGGCAAGGAGGCTTTGAGGATCGCATTGTACTATAGGGTGATGGCATCTTCTTCTTCATGAGTTGCCCACATACATCAGGACCTGCCTCCTCCAAATACTACGTCTGTATGGTGAAGCCTCAGGACTCAGTGTCCACTGGACCAAGTCGCTTCAAGTCCCTCTAAGGGTCAACAAAACGACGTTTGACTGGCAATCACTCATTCCGATCCGTCACCTTAGCGTCCAATACCTGGGGGGGGGAGGTGTTATACATTTAGCTGGAGCCTCCACCATATCCTTTTATTGATCCATGCTAAGCGGGACATGGCATGCCTCAACCGAAACCTTTTATTGATCCATACTAAGCAGGACATGGCCAGATAGAAAAGCCTACCCCTTAATGAATTTGGGTGAGTATCTCTTTAAAATGATGATCCTCACCCGACTCCTACATACCCTTCAAAACGTAACCCTCCTTATCCCAAGATCCTGGTTTGAAAGTCTTCTGGCACAGATACAAGCCTTTCTGTGGGAGAATAAAACCCCTAGGATAGGTTTCCAGTTCACTTATGAGGAAGGTATATGGTATGGCAGACCCATGCCTCTATTACTGGGCATCCCAGATTCATGTAGTTAACAACTGGCTGTTTAGGGGCGGGAATGACCCCAGCTTTTAGGCTTGAGGTGCCCATACACGGCAGTCAACACATCAAATGACTGCAAACTGGCAACCCTCTTCCTAAAACACTCCCAAAGCTCACTTGTGTGCCAGTCCTCTGAAGGCGGTCGACTTTTAGATGGATCCAGTGGGACCGCACACCCATGCAGGAAACCCCCCTATGGCACGGCACATGGCTCCTGAAAACAATTACATTAGAAGGGCTCAGCCGCTGGGACCTCATCTGCATCTCCAAACTGGGTGATGTCTTGGCAGGGCCACATATGAAATCCTTCCAAGAGTTACAGGCTGAATACACACTTCATAAATCCAGTTCTACAAATACTTCCAACTACGCCACACTCGTAAGCAGTGAGGAAAAACAAAGTAGGCAGCACAAAGTTCCAAGGTAATCAGCCCGTCAAGCTCCAACTGACTAAACTGGAACGGACAGCAATGTTCACTGCAGTCCATTCTAAATAAGAGATGAAATGCATCACTGAGATACCACATAGCAAGACATCAACATTTGAAGAGATGAGGCAGAACTTCAAACTTAACTCCAAGTTTACTCACTTGATACTATGAGCCAATGTATACCAACCATTGGAGCTGAAAGACATGTTAAACGTATACTGCAGGTTTTATTTTGGACGAGTTATTTGGCAAACTGAAACCACAATGTTTCTGTGCATGGACAATCCAGTTAACTTAGTCTGATGGGGCTTTTGGGTACTTCAACATCTTCATCGTTTTTGCCTGATTGTTGTCTACCGAGGCACAAACCCAGAGTTGTATAATACAGAAAGCAAAGTCTCTGAGACACTAGGACAAAAGGCTGAAACTCTAATGCACACAGGCATTCCGGGATTCAATGTAGAGCAAAGATAATGGTAAAACCACACTGAAAGGATGTGGTCCTTTTCAGTATAAAGAGATAATCATCTATTTATTTATGTGCACTCAAACTGATATGCCATCCAAAGAAAAGTAAGTAAGAAAGAATGTGTCAATTCAATTTGTAAAGTGCCAAAAATCCAGACTCCCAGGTCACAAACATTGTGCCTAATGCAACCCCCAAAGAAACTTTTGGTTGGAAGAAGTGTATTTATATTAGGGCTATGCTCGCTTCCAACACTAGACATGGACTCACTGAGCACTAGAGACATCCGGTAGAATGTTGCAGAAATAAGATCAAGATGTCTAAAAAGTCTACATTTTGATAACATGGATAAAGCACAGTACTTTAAAACGTTGTTGCAGGATTACTTAATTCAAAGTAACTGAGAAACAGCGTTCAAGAACGTCAATATTAAAGCAAGCACTAGCAAAGCTAAATTGGTCTGACTTTTAAGTGCAAACACTGGCACGCACAAAAGCTATTTGCATGCATTAGCACATCAAAGCCAAATGTATTGGTTATGCCAATGCTAGTTTCACCAAAAGTGTCCCAAGCTATGTGATATTTTGACATTTGGTTTCCGCTAGCAAAGAAGACTGAGACAAGCTGCTTTGTCACACTAGACCTAAATAGACATCTCCGCAAATATAAATCCATGCTCATCTAAACCTCACTGAGTTTACACCGCAGTGCTGATCATCTTTCTGGTATTTGGGCAGCCAAGGCATAACATTTTACACAGTGACAAAATGAACCTTTATTTCAAGTGTCTCTATCAATGTGAAATACTTAGAAGGGAGCACCACAAAATCAACGCTTATTTTTATGTATTCTTTTCTAATGATTTTACACTGCAATAAGCGATATAACGATGTACCTTTTTATCAAAATAAAAAACAAGCAGGGTAAAGCTGCAATATCCTTTGATTCTGGGCAAGTCACTTAAACAAATGACTTTCGTAGCCCCACTCCAGAAGTATTCATTGTTATGTTTAGCATGTGTTTACTTGCCTGAGTGAACACACATTCTGAATGTAGCTGAAACCATTTTTTTCAAAGTGCAAATGTTCCAGATGCGGCTTGCTCAGATGAAGTCAATGGCATTCTAAAGTACAATCGCATCTTTTCGCTGCACTTGAGCGATATGGATTCGGAAGCCGATTCTTGTCTTGGGTGCGTCCGCTTTACTCTAAAACCCTGGCTAGAATTTCAGTAAATGGAGCGCGTTCTGCGTCCTTTGCTTTGGGGAGGGGTACGAGACAGGGTTGCCCGCTCTCGCCTCTGCTTTTTGCCCTAGACTCGGAACCCCAGGCGATTTGGATAAGGGGGTACCCACTTATTAGGGTCCTTAGTTGGAGCCTGAGTGGTCTGACAAGATTTCCCTTTACGCCAACGATATTCTGCTGTACCTGGCCAAACCCCCCTTTTCACTTTGGCATGTCCTTCATATCTTTGCGTTATTCCAAAAATATTCCGGATACACCATTAACTGGGACAAATCCTTGATATAGGTGTTGAGTGGGGTACCTCCGGCTCTACCGGCGGATTGTGAGGTCCGCATAGTGACAGACGGCTTTCAATATTTAGGAATGTATATTACACCGCATTCCTCTGTCTTTTATGAGCGTACCTTACTGCCCCTTCTGCTTCGCCTCAGGGCAGAAATACGTCATTGGAAAACATTACCCCTTACATTGTTAGGTAGAGCAGCCATCTACAAAATGATGGTCCTCCTGGGTTTTTGTATGCCCTACAGAATGCGGCATATCCAGTTTCGCCGCAATATTTCCAATTAATTGACTCGGAAGTCAGGGCACTGCTCTGGGACCCGTATATTACACCGCATTCCTCTGTCTTTTATGAGCGTACCTTACTGCCCCTTCTGCTTCGCCTCAGGGCAGAAATACGTCATTGGAAAACATTACCCCTTACATTGTTAGGTAGAGCAGCCATCTACAAAATGATGGTCCTCCTGGGTTTTTGTATGCCCTACAGAATGCGGCATATCCAGTTTCGCCGCAATATTTCCAATTAATTGACTCGGAAGTCAGGGCACTGCTCTGGGACCCGAGTGCCCTCCTATTGCCCGCACAAAATTGACGAAGTGCTGGTACGAAGGTGGTATGGCCTTACCCAACATCAGGTCTTACTATTGGGCCTAGCAACTAGTTGTTTTAAACCGATGGGTCCATCGACCCATTTTGGACCCCACTTACAGAATGGACCGACACAATATGCTGCCTGACACTTCTCAGGGCATTCTACGGAGATTCACGATACACACCTAGGTCCACTCCTACGTCATCCACGGTAAATTTATGGCACAAAGCAATGCGGGCTCTGGGGTGGAAAGATAAAATAACACAAGTCACTCCTCTATTGGAAACAGGCCGCCTGGGTCTGCTTTCCACGCAATCTGGATTTGATAAAGGAGACTTGATCGGTCTCTCCACAGTCGGGGATATGTAGGCGAGGGGAAGGGTGATTCCTTTTTCTGATCTACAAAGGGACTACCAATTGCATGAACGAGAAACCTTCCGCTACCTCCAGGCCTGGAACGCTTTGTATAAAATTCTCCCTGAGGACTCGGATGTGCCGGTCTACTCGCCTCTGGAGGATAGATTGTTGGATGATTATCTCCGGGAGAAAGCCAGCTCATTGACTTACCGGTAAATCCTCCATTATACTCCAGACGCCCAGGAGAAATTGTGTGTTAAGTGGGCTGACGATGTGGGAGATCTGGACGATGATGACTGATGAGAGGCATTAACAACCCCACGCGAAGTAGCTTTCCGATCACGATTCAGACTCATACAGCCTAAATTGCTGCACCGGAAGTATTATACCAGGTCTGTACTGGTAAAGATGGGTGTGAAAGGTTCTCCTGCCTGCCCCCGTGGGGTTGGCTAGGATGGTACCTATATACACCAATGGTGACATTGCCCTGTCCTTCGGAAAAAAGTTGTCGCTGGTATGTCACATGTCTGTACTTCAACTGTAGCCGACTCCCCCAGGCTGTCTCCTTAATATCTTGGATGCCACTGACTTGTCATGGACCAAGAAGATCTGGGTTACCCTGGGCTGTATGTGGCGAAACGCAATATAGCTAGAACATGGAGGGGTGATGTACAGTTTAGCTATAAGGATTGGGAGTCAGACATCGACTGGTGCATGCAAGCTGAGAGGGGGGGTTATGAAAGTAGAGGTTGCCCACAAAAATGCACCAGAATATGGGGCCCTTAGAACGAAAGTAGAGGTCTGTTATGCA
Source organism: Lissotriton helveticus (assembly GCF_964261635.1). NCBI lineage: Eukaryota > Metazoa > Chordata > Amphibia > Caudata > Salamandridae > Lissotriton > Lissotriton helveticus. Next base: position 1,153,731,710 of record NC_136069.1, read on the forward strand.
CTCCTGTTCTCCTCCCTCCCTCCCTAGTGGTGGACAACAAAGATATTTAGCTGCTTTAAATATGGAGCGATGATGAGTCTCTTTTGTAACACTGCCTAGCGCCTATATATGTAATTGTATTGTGTAATGTGCTTTTTTGAAGTCTAGATTAATGTAAAGTATTGTTTTTTGTAGTTAGTTTCATATTTTATCTTTGAATGAAAAGATTTTATTTAAAAAAAAGTATTAAAAAAATTACAATCATTGAAACCAACATCAATTTTTTATTTTTTTTATTTTATATAGCGCAAATTCGACCTGAAGGTATCAGATTGCTTTACATGAGCACCAGTTGAGTTACAGACGGACACATTCATTTTGTTTGGCAGGGGGGCGATTAAGTGGTTTGCCCAGAATCACAGGATGTTGAGCGTCCCTGACAAGACTTTAATCCGGTTCCCCAGCTTCGAAGTCGACCCTTTAGCCGTTAGGCCACATTAGATAAGGCCTTAAGTACAGTGTGTGTTATAGAAAATCTTCAACTGCCGCTCCAGGGCATTGTTTTTAGACTGCCCTTGTGTTGTAATTTTTATGTGCGAAGGGTGTTCAATTAAAACTACCCAAATAATATTGCAACTGTGCAAAATCATCCCAATATAAGCTTCATTATGCAAAGTTTGTTATTGTACACATTTACTCAGTCATTATGCTAATTCTTTCACTCCTTGAAGTATAGCAACATTTTGCTTTCTGTGAAATATAATTCGGCTTTTTCACGAAAATATAAGTTTACCTGGTATTCCCTTTAAAGGGAACACTATTTAAGTACCTACAAAGAAAAAGAACTTGTAAAAAGTTAGAGGAGAAGGCGGCAGTGGGAGGCAGGGGTCGACTGACAGACTAAAAGAAGGTTCTTAGCTTAGAGGGGAATCTGGACAGAAAAGCAAATGAGAGCAAGAAAGAAAGAGGGCAGATAGGTGGAAAGAGTAGAAGGTGAAGCCCCGCAGAAAGAATGCACTACACAGGACACAAACAGCAGTAGAGAAGGGTGGATAGTTTTGATTATGAACTGGATAGAGAGCAGAGTAAATGAGGGTGGCGAGTGGAAGGAGGGAGCTGATGGGAAGTGGAGAAGAGGAGGGCTTGGGGGCTCCAGCACCTCGTCGTGCAGCTGGAATGTGTGTGCTGGCCATGTCTCCCAAGTCTATGGCTGACACTCTTCGCTTAGTGATGAGAGCCTTGTACAAGTATCTGCAGGGCAGACAAGTACAGCGCAGGCGGTGTTTATTTAATAAAGAGCTGGTGCAGTAACTGCAACTGCATTGTCAGTTTACTAATGTATTACAGTCCTGTTTCTTAAAGCTCATTGTTTGGGCTGTGAAAGGAGTTATGTGGGCCAGCTCTGCCCGACTCCCGAGGAGCACTGCACCGGCTCCTAATATGACTGCGGAACCTTCTGTTTATAAAAAGCTCAGAGGGGCAAGGGACTCTCCCCCCACAGTGCGGTTTTGATACAGAATGCAGAACGGCCTCCCTAAAAGCAGCAACTCTCTGACAATCATCTGGCATACACTGAAATGCGGCAACTGTGAATCGGGTGCCTCCCTATGTATAAAAAAAAAAGTTCCAAAGACTGGACATACAATAGCACAAGTGGAAGAGGACAAGTCTTGGGGGCGATTCATGGGAGTCAACAACTGAGAAAAAAGGTGGGGCAAGCAGGAACCATTATCCAATTTGAAGCCACGTTTTTAAAGGACACTGAGAAAAAACAATCAGAGGCTGGAGGCAGGCTGTAAGGTCCATCGAATAAATAGAGCATGTCAAGAGACAGCACACGTGCCGTCTAGGCTCAACCTAAAAACTTGGTGGTAGACACACTGAAAGCTAGATTGGCTTCTAAGGCCTCATGTTTATAATAAGGGCTTTACAACTACAACGCGAAACTGAAGCAAAGTGACCAGTTTTCCAATAACAATCAAGGCTCCCTCCTGACCTTTTTATGTACAACTGTAAAAGCCTGATTCTTGCTAAGCCTAAGGAATTACTGCAATGCAGTTAACCACGAAGCGTAGACAGCACAGAGAAATGCATGCAAAGTTATTCCAGGTAAAACAACAACGACACAAGAACTAGACACTCTGGAATCTTTCCTCTAGAAGAAATACTATCTGCAAAGGAGTGTCTAAACAAGCGCTAATGGCAAATTCCTTTCAATGCAGAGGCACCAACTGATTTTGTTTAATTAAGTAATTAGGCGAAGAAGAGAGTCATTTTCAGTGCGCTGTGTATATCTGTGTGCTTTTACCGGAGTTACTATATTAGATTGATTGTTTAGTAAGTTATTTAAAAGGAATGTCTTTAAACAAATTCTTAAATTGACTGGATTCCACAACATTCTTAAGGCTGAGTGGATACCAACAGAGAACACATTCAATGTGGAGCGTGTACTTGCCAGAACCCAACCCGAAATTAGACTTTGTGAAGGGGTCTGTGGTCTAAAATGGGCCTAGTTTACGGTTTACTGGTTAAGGGAAATTCAATGCAACTCCCTCATATTTCATGAGCACCACATATCCTGCAACAAACTGCAGCTTAATCTGTAAATTGCCTACAGAAAAGTGAACATGAGGATAATACAAAATTCCTTAGCTATCGTAATGGAAAGTTTCAATTCTATTAAGGACTCTGGGCGAGGATCATGCCTTCTTCGTCACTTTATTCTCAATAGCAGCCATTATTCAAAACGTGATCATCAACTACATTTCCCATGAACACTTGGGAAAGAAGTAGAAAATAACGTCCAATGGAGAAGCAGTCCCACAACATCCAATCGGTATGAATAATGTCCAAACATAGTCCCTCTTCAATGCCCCTTCTCCTTCTTTCGTTACGCGAAGTCAGCCGTTGGATCAGCTTGATGAGTCCTGTTTATTCGCGTCAGTCCCTACAATGACAAAGGAAAATTCACCACGTAGCATGGTAACCACTATCACCTGCGGAAGAACAGCAGGGTAAGCAGTCAGAGTGCAGGATATTCAGTCATATATATCAAGACAATCTCAAATCCAACAAGTTGTATTACTTACTCTTTACGGGGAGGGGGAAATCTTCATAGAAAATACACATGGTGGGATAATCCTCGCCTCCGAGTCCTTCACAGAATTGAAACTTTCCGTCACGATAGCTAGGACATTTTTTATTCTATGTCAGGAACGGAGGTGAGGATTATGCTTGTTTAAAGCTTGCTCACCATGAGGTGATCCATATCCAGCACCGACTTGAAGTCCTAAGACCATTCTCCTCTAAAAGGGCACCTAAGTCTGTTGCCTTAGAGGCCATTGCACCTCGTACCGAATGGGCCCCATAAATCCGAAGGTCAATCCCTCCTTCCTGTATTACCCACCTTACCCATCTAGTGATGGTCGGGGAGGAAACCGCCTTAAATAGCTTACACAGGGCAATGAGGAGCTGACGCTCCCCTGGGGGACGAAACTCTTCGGTAACTTCCTCATATGCCTTCAGGCATTGGAAAACACACAGCTTTGGAGATTACAGAAATTCCTGGTCAAGTTATAACTCTTGTATGACACTTCGTTCGTCTGTGGAGTGTGAACAAGACTGTTGGGAGAGAAGATCCTGCCTGTAATGTCTGGTGCCCTCATGTCAGAGATGCGACGGCAAGAGATGAGGCAGAGCAACATAGCTAGCTTGGCAGAAAGTTCCTTCCTTGAAAGGAAACAGTTAGGTTGCCAGGAGAGGACTAGGTTACAGGAGAGGAATAGGTTAAGCACCTGGTTCACATCCCAATGAGCTGAATAGCAGGGCTCTGGTAGAAGCGAGAGTCTGATTCCCCGCAACAAACGGCACACGAGGGAGTGCTCCCCAACCGCCACATCATTGAGCGGAACCTGGCCGGCTGAAATAGCCGACCGAAAGGTATTCACCGATCTGTAAACTAAACCACTAAAGGCCAAGTGTGCTAGAAAATTAAGAATGTGCACTACATCTGCATCCACAGGATTAAGACTCCGTTGTAAACACCAACGGGTCCACCTACTCAATGCAGACCTATATTTCTCGACTGTGCTGTCAGCTCAGGCCTTGCACATGAAGATTTCAGCCTTTTGCCAAAGACCCAGGACCTCCCATTATCCCCTGTACCCTCCACGCCATGAGACACAAAGAGCACTCCTGAATCAATGGGATTCAGGAGGAGAGTTGGAATCCGGGGGAGTGGGATTGGAGAATCCCAGGAAAGTTCTAGAAGAACTGGAAATCAAACTTCGAATGGGATTGATCAGAACCACTTCTGCTCCCTGTCTCCTGAACTGGGCGGAGATCCTTGTGATCATTGGGAGGGAATTTGTAACCCTTCTTCCGGCTCCTGCCCTGGAGAGAGGCATCCGTGGCCACTGCCTGTGGGTCCGGTCTTCACTGAAGAAATGGGGAAGCTGATGGTCTAGTCTTGAGGCAAACCGATCCACCGAGCAAGGCCCCCATCGGTTGCGCAGGAGCGCAAAGACTTCTGGGTCAAGCCTCCAAAGACTGCAGTCCCGGAAATTGAGGGACTGGAAATCGGCTACCTGGTTCTCCACTGTGACCGATATCTGGCGCTCTGGGCAATACTGCCAAAAGCTGGCAACAAGGTCCGAGAGCGCTTTGGAGAGAGTGCCACCTAAATGATTGATATAACAGACCACCAAGATTTTGTCCATATTGAAGAGGACACAGGCCTGGATGGAATCATTCGTCCAGCAAGAGACTGCAAAGGAGTCTGCCAGTAGTTCCAAACAGTTGATATGCAACCTCTGTTCTTTGGAGACCACAATTCTCCAGTGGAGAAGGTGCCGCATCTAGCACCCCTGCCTGCCCTGATGGCATCGGATTCTATGACCAGATCAGGGGCAGAGAACTGAAGATTGCTTGACCGTTCCAGGAGCCCATGTGGGCTAACCAACATTGGATCTCTTCTCGAGCTTCTTCTGATAGTAACACTCTTTGAGAGTAGGGAAAACCCCTGTGCAGATATGCGAACTTCAGATGTTGCATTGCCCGATAGTGAAAAGGACCTGTAAAAATGGCCTGAATTGAGAATTCCCAGGCCAGCTGTCTGAGGGAAACCTATTGTTTGGCGAGAGTACGTCTCAACTCATGCCGAATCGTCGACACTTATCTGGAGGGCAGACTTAGAGTGAATGAGGTTGAGTCTATGACGAAGCCCAGGAAAGAATCTCTGAGCCGGAGTCAAGACCGACTTTTTCTCGTTCACCACGAACCCCAGGCTCTGAAGGAGATCCACCGCCATTTGGAGGTGGCGGGACAGTTGGTGATGGCACTGACCCATCAAGAGAAGATCTTCCAGATACACTATCATATGTATTCTCCAGGCCCTCAGGTTCCTCCACCACCGCTTTGAGGACCTTGGTGAAGAACTATGGTGTTGAGGAGAGACCAAAATGCAGTGTTGTGTACTCAAACGTCTGTTGCCGCCACATGAACTGAGGGAACCGTCTGTGAGGTGGGAAAAGTGGAATGACTGGGTAGGCGTCCTTGAGGTCCAGACGTACCATCTAGTCCAGGGGTCGAAGGACATCCCGTAGGAGATGAATACCCTCAATTTTGAAGTAGCGGTAAACCAGCCACTTATTGAACTTGTGGAGGTTGATCACTGCCCGCTGACCTCCGTGGATCTTGTCACCCAGGAAGAGATTGCTGATGATCCCCTGGGGATGGGGGGTTGCAAGAGAAACTGCGCCTTTGGAGAGGAGAGAGGCGACCTCCTCGTCCACAAGGTCGGCCTCCCGACTTGGGAACTGAATGGGAGGGTTGACCGCTTGGGAGGGTTCACCGAAAAACTCTTATGTGAAACCCTTGTATCGTTTGAAGGACCCAAGTATCCCCTGAGATGGAAGCCCAGGTCTGGAAAAAATGTGCCTGTCGCCCCCATACCCTTAAACAGGAAGAAGTGAGAACACTCCACAGGATTGGAGGAGACTGAGGCTCCCCGGGATACTCTGCCTCTGCCACGTAGACCTCTCGTAGGGTAGAAGTTCTCAAATCGGGACTGATCTTGAAACTGGCCTTGCCGGAAGCCTTACCCTCTAGGAGGGTATTGATTGGGGCAGCCGGTCAAGCAGCCCCTACCTCGACCGGCCCCTTGGAAAACAGGAGAGGGGAACACTTTTTAATAGTAGCCCAGGCTTTATCTAGGGAGGTAAATGCTCTCCCTGAGCAATGGCACTCAGTTCTGAGTCTGCCAGATCCCCCAGTTTGGGGTCTACCTTGATGAGAAGGGAGCAGAGACGCTCGGTGCATAATTTGATTGCCCTTTGTTCCCACCCCGAAAGTGTTTCTTGAGAGATCAGGGAACCCGTGAGTTTGGCCTCTTCGGCCATATCCAGAATTTTTGTGAGGACCCGGGGTAATTTATGAACTTCTGGAGGAAGGTGACCATGCACGTGTCAATTTCTAGAGTGAGGGCCACTTTCCCCTCCAGCGAGGGACGTGGCCACTCAGCCCGGAGGCAGTTACGGGACTCCTCCAGAAGTCTCAGAATGTGGCCTGCAACATAGTTTGCAACCTTCTTGGCTGGGGCTCATTTTGAAGACCGAGGGTGGATGATCTCATCAGGGTCAAGCCTATCCAAGGGAGTACTCTGAGCACCCTGAGAGGCCTGGGAGGGAAGCCATACTCTAGAAGGGCCGGGCTCATCGTCTGCATCTTGTCCGGATGGTTTGGAGCAGAAGCATCAGGAGGTGGAACCCCATCATCCCCAAGGGGCAAGGGAGGAGGCTGACTGGCCAGAGAGGCCGGCTTTAACTTGTCAAAGGTGTTCAGGTCCACTCCGGTGTCATGGCAAGGCTTCTCCGGAATTGGATCTTGCACCGCCGGGGGTGGGGTGCCCCTGGGCTCTCAAGAGGGTTAGGTGTTGTGAGGGACCCCAATATCTTTGCGCAGGCCTGGGCCAACTGGCGGGACAGACGCTCCTCTAAGGGAGCCATGGTTTCTGACACTGCCCTGTAAATAGATGCCTCCACCGCATAGTAGAAGACATCATCCCATGGAAGGGCCAACAGTGGGTCCTTCATCCCCTGGGGATCCTCCTCAAAATCCATTACCCAGTAATGTGGTGTGGGTGCAACAAGGAGACAATATGGGGGTAAAGTCAAAGAGTACCTGGGAGGGTTCACTAAGGGGGGCTGGGTGTCAGCCACAATATTTTCTTGCAAGTTCCTTGCTTTTAGGTGGCTCTAAACTCTGGGGCACTTCACCCTGGTGCTCAGTTGGTAGGGGGCCAGCCTGGGAGTGCGTGCCGACAGGCCTCTGAGGCCTAACAAGGATACTGACCACAATACTCAATTACAGACTCTGCAGCAGAGCGTCAGGCAAAGCAAGCGCGATAGGCCGTAATGGCTGGGAGCCGTCCGATCGGCTGCACAGACCCTGCTGGGGCGTAGTCCTCCGGCAGCAAGGCTACAGACCTACGACGCACAGTCAGTCCTCCTCTGCGAGGAAGCTGTAACTCTAGAGCCATGGTCCCGCTGTGCCCCCCAGCACCCACTAGCAGTGGGAGGTCTAAACTGCAGGAGCCGTACCAGTCTTGGCAGCGTAGGAGTGCAGAGCGTTCCCGCGGCCAGACAAAACACCTCCGCTGAAAACAGAAACTAGGCAGACTGCAGGGAAGCCGCCTCACAGAAGAACACGCGCTAGCGAGAGAAATAACATGAAAATAAGCACTACAGTGAGTGTAAACACTTTCACAAGGTAAAAAGCAGACAGAAAAAAAAGTACTTATCTCGGCTGCGCAGCAGCTAAGAAAGAGGGAGAAGGGCATTGAAGAGGGACTATGTTTGGACACTATGCCTCCTGATTGGAGGTTGTGGGGCTGTTTCCCCATTGGACTTTATTTTCTACTTATTTCCCAAGTCTTCATGGGAAATGTAGTAGATGTTCACGTTTTGAATAATGACTGCTATTGAGAATAAAGTGAAGAAAGAAGGCATAATCCTCGCCTCCGGTCCTGACATAGAATCACAGTTACAAGAAGCAGTTATCTGTAAAATACACGTTTCCCACAGGACAAAAAAGCAAGTTACTTACCTGTACACTGAGGTTCTCCAGTATTGATATCTTTCATAGATTCACATGCTTGAAATGTCCCTGTCGTTGAGGTGGGAGTCCCATGGTAAGGAGATTTTAAGCAGAAGACGGCTAAAATAAACCCCGTTGGGGCTTAAAAACATCAGGCTTAGAGTGTTGCATAAATTATGCAAAAAGGGAGAGAACTCTAGGTAGTCCCAACTTTAGGTGGAGAGCAGCTTCTATAGTATAGAGTACCCTACAACACCAGTGACACTCAAAATCTGCTCACTGCAAATGCCTGTTTTTCTGCAAAGTTTTTCGCTATATATGTATATATATTTATATATATATATTATATATATATATATATATATATATATATATATATATATATATATATATATATATATATATATATATATATATATATATTCACTGAAAAAACCATAGGTTATAGACCATATATAGTTAGGAATTAGCATTTACAAAACCTTATTTTACTCACACAAAACCATTGAAATTCGCATATATAGTTAGTTGCACTAACTATATATCGCGCACCCGCAATCCACTGCTGATCATGTCACATATTACATCATTCATGACATGGTCAGTGACATCACTGATGACATCACTGATGACATCTCAAATGACATCACTGATGACATCACTGATGACATCACTGATGACATCATTCATGTGATAATACGATGAACCTCTTCAGACTCTAATATAACCTTAGATACACTCAGTGTAAACAGACACTCACAGACTGTCACTCATCCATGGGGTTACTCACACACCTAGTCAGTCATGCAAAGAATCAATCACACCTCCATTTACTCAACTAGACAGTTATACACACCTTACTTATTCAAACATATACTAACACATATTTACTCTCTTATACAATCCCTGATACAAGTTCACAATGATCCATACAGCCACTCACACATTCACTGGCTCTTATGCACAGTTATTTATATATGTCAACTCTCACATGTACTGTGTTTTACATATGTACTTACTTTGACATGTAGCACTGAGATATCCATTCACTCACCAATACACTCATGCACACAGTCAACCGCCCATACAGCTGTTTCCACATGCACTTTTGAACCCATACATCTAGTGAATCAACTGCTCACACATCTATGCACAGAGTCATACACCTCCCAGCCACCCACACACACACTCAGTCTCCCATACAAATACTTGGGCAACCAATCAATAACCCATATAGTTACTCATATAGCTACTGATCAACACATGCAGCAGTTTACAGAACAACAGACATAATGATGCACAAATTAAGACAGTTTAGTCACTAACCCATGCACTCAGTGAGACACATTTAATCACTCTCATACAGTCAGTCATGCACCTACTAAATCCTTCCTCCAGACACTTATACATCCACTCATTCTTCAATATGTAAGACATATTTTAACTTTACAGAAACATACAGTCACTGGATGTTGTCATCAGTGATGTCATTTGAGATGTCATCAGTGATGTCATCAGTGATGTCACTGACCATGTCATGAATGATGTAATATGTGACATGATCAGCAGTGGATTGCGGGTGCGCGATATATAGTTAGTGCAACTAACTATATATGCGAATTTCAATGGTTTTGTGTGAGTAAAATAAGGTTCTGTAAATGCTAATTCCTAACTATATATGGTCTATAACCTATGGTTTTTTTCAGTGAATTTTCAAGGTTTTGTAAATGCTAACTCCTAACTATATATGTTCTATAACCTATGGTTTTTTCAGTGAATTTCAATGGTTTTTTAATAGCAAATATCAAAAGCTGTAAAATGTATTCTTCTTTTAAAGGAAAAATATATTTTATATGTATTTAATATAATTTTTTTATGTATATAAATTTTTTGAGGGAACGAATTTATCAACTATCATGCTGAAGAAGAGTGTGGGGAAAAAAACAAAGAGGAGGACTAAGAGGAAAGAACAATCACTTCAAAAATACAATTGCTTTAAAGCATGAAGTGCTTTTCCACACATTTACATTTAAATAACCCATATTAGAACATACAAAATATCTACAGAGGAGACGGTGTACATTGAATTTTAGACTCTTCATTGGTACCTACATGTTGGTACTTACATCACCCACACAACACAACAACCGGGACGCTGTCACAGATATATATATTTTTTTAGACGTTAATTTCTCAAAATCCACTGGAGCACATATCTTGAGACCTAGCAAAGGCACATCGGGCAAACAGTCTCTACAATTTTGCCAAGTTTCATAGAAATCCATTCAGCCGTTCGAGCTAAAAGTGAGTCCAACCGCCCTATGGAAAACTCAATGTTAAAAACACGTTTTGGGACCCCCCTTTTTTCTCGGCCCCCGCTTGACGAAACCCCCCCCAACCTTTCAGGGGACGCTCAGAAACAAAATGTGCCATTTTCCTGAAAATTTCAGCCAATTCAGTCCATCAACGCCAAAGTTATTCAACATAGAATTTTCAGACATCCCTATTCAAAAAAATCCTAACTATATATACCTACTGGCGACCGCCAGTAGGTTATATATATATATATATATATATATATATATATATATATATATATATATATATATATATATATATATATATATATATATATATATATATATATATATATATATATATATATATATATATAACATTTCTATGGCAAAATGAAACCCCTCATTTTGTTCCTTTTCAAATTAAATGTATTAAGTGTTACCACTTTATTCCAATCAAGATGACTTCAGGTGTGCCATACTTTTGTCATAAGTAAGACTGTTAGCGTTCTAGTTGTTCTTTAGAACACTCTGGGACATTCTGTCATTGGGCTATATGTTGGGCTACATCTGGCTGATATTTGGGCTACATTTGTTTTTTTTGTCTCTGGTGGCCATCTTTGGGCTACATTGGGCTACATTTGGGCTCTAACATATATATAGCCCAATATATATTTTTCAAAGTTAATTTTCGTAAAAACCACTGGAGCATATATCTTGAGACATAGCAAAGGCACATCGGGCTACCAGTCCCTACAATTTTGCCAAGTTTTGTGGAAATCCATTCAGCCGTTCGAGCTAAAAGTGAATCCAACCGCCCTATGGAAAACTCAATGTTAAAAACACGTTTTGGGACCCCCCTTTTTTCTCGGCCCCCGCTTGACGAAACCCCCCCAAACTTTCAGGGGACGCTCAGAAACAAAATGTGCCATTTTCCTGAAAATTTCAGCCAATTCCGTCCATCAACGCCAAAGTTATTCAACATAGAATTTTCAGAAATCCCTATTCAAAAAAATCCTAACTATATATACCTACTGGCGACTGCCAGTAGGATATATATATATATATATATATATATGTATGTTACAGAGGCCCCTGCACGCAAGTTGGCCTGATCAACACTGGCTCCCGTTTTTGCCTCGGCGGAAACTACTCTTGCTTCAAGTTATTGAACGGATCTGGCCCACCATTGCAATCAGGATGAAACACAGCGGTGACAGAGTTATTAACTCTGCGCTGGGAGAGACGCACTGCCGGACTTACCCCCGCAAAGAAGATTCCTGTGAGCGAAGGTTGTGCAGTTGGGGACTCGAGGAGGCTGTTTGTTCCTGTGGGCACGGCTAACATGAGAGAATTGGTCCTGTGTCACTCTGCAGTTCGCGCAACCACTTGGCCGCCCTATCTTGGCAGATTACTGCATGCTGGGATATGCAGTTCACCTTACCACTAAGGTGCTGTGAATGGTGGATTTTTTTCATCGTGATGGGCGGAGCGATCAACATCTACTTCAGCTGTTGCACTTTCAACAACCTTGTGGCACATGACTTTCCTCCTGAACTATGCTGGGCGCTGAAGAGGCTACATAGCCGAAATGCATACGCCCGTTGTGCCTAACTTTGTTACAAATAAACCTTCAAGCTGTTCCCCTACTGTGGCCTCTGCCTTCTTTCTGGAGGGTTTCGTGGATATATATATATATATATATATATATATATATATATATATATATATATATATACACACACACTTAACCAGTGTGTTCCTCCCTTCAGTCGTGGAAAAAGAACAACACAGGAGCCGTGGCCTCTGTTCGTGGTGCAGTTTATTTCAGACACAACGTCCTACGCGTTTCAAAGTAAACTACTCCATCTTCTCAGCTGGAGGCATATCGAAGGATTGTCTTTGACAAACTTGAATGGTCTTGGCGGCTACACAATGCGCCAGTAGCCATCTACATTTCATACGCGGATAGCGGAGGGACCCCATGAGGTCTCCCGTGTGAATCCCACAGTTCCTTGCATGATCCTATGCAGAAGACTTTGGGGGCAGTTGAGTCTTACTTGGTATAGTGGGGTACTTGGCCTAAAAGTTACCAGAAGATGGATCCTCAATAAAGGCCCCCGTGCTTTTGATAAAATGAATTCACAGAAGTTACAGTAAGCACCATATAACGTATAATGGAAGTGCTGGTGCGCTGGGTCAGTAGTATTCCTGCACTGGAAGATACTTTCCCTATATGTTTATAGTGTTACTTCGAGGGCTATGATGATTCTCTGGTACTATGGTAACTTACGTGTTTACTCGCTTTAACCAAGCTGCTGCATTTCTTTCTTCTTTAATTCTTGCTTTGTCAGGATAATGAGTTCTGACTCAGGATTGCTGTAGTATGCACAGTTTATGATTATGTCGTTTTGGTCTCTGTTTCATGTACAATATACTATATATAATCCTGTGTAGAGTCTCTTTTGTGGTGTATTCATTGTGTAACTGGTGTGAGTGTGTTGGGCAAACACTTTACACAATGCCTCTGGGGATAAGCCTAACTGATCTGTGCCAAGCTACCAGGGTGTGGCACAGGTTATCTTTGGTGTGTAACTTACTTTCCCTGACTAGAGTGGTGGGTTGTAGTTTGCTTAGATGAATACCCTAGTCAACAAGCACCCCCATTTCTGATGTCTAACATTGACCCATTGTTGCATCTTACATTAGTAGTTGAATCTAGACAGTAGTGGCTAGTAAAGGTATGTCTGTTAGTCCATGTGGCTGCCCTGAATAGGTCAGGTAACGATACCCCGGCAAAAAGAGGTGTAGAGGGTGCTACACTTCTAGTTGAATTAGGACGTATGTTAGCTGCAGTGGTCTTCCTGCTTTTTCATGGCAAAAAGCTATGGCAGCTGATGCCCATCTTGCTGTACTATCTAATGACACGGCTTGTCCCTTTCTTGAAGGTGCAAAGGCGACCATAAGTTTATAAGATTTTCTGAAAGTTGTGTTTTGTTTTTTATATAAAATTTCAAGTGCCTTTTAACATCCAAGAAATGAAGCGCTATTTCTGCTTTGTTTGAGGGATTCTAAATTTAGGTCTTTAAGACAAAAGGTTTGTTAAGGTGAAATCTGTGGGGACCTTAGGTATGAAATGAGGGTTCATTTGTAAAACAAACCTGTCCTTTTCAAATTGCAAGCATTGTCTTCTAAAGACCAGTATTTTGCTATTTCTTCTAGCCAATGTAAGGGCTATGAGAAGAGAGGTCTTCCATGAAAGATATTTGATGCCCGTCTTGTATATAGGTTTAAAAGGCCATCACACCAATTGTGCCCAGACTGTCTTCAGCTGCCATGCAATTAAAAAAAATAATTTGTTTTTTAATGGGAGGGTAAGATTTAAATAGCCCTTTTAAAAATTATTTCACGAGCCTGTCTGTCCATAAAGACTTTTGGTTCCAGGATCTCCAAAACTTGATATTGCTGCAACATGAACTTTAATTGAACTATGTGATAGATCAGAGCGAGCTAAGATGAGTAGGTATGGTAATACCTGTGCTGATGTTGAGGAAAAGGCTGATAACTATTTGAAGAGCACCAACAGCAACATTTTAGCCATTTTGCCTTATATGATCTATTTGTGGATTCAGCTCTTGCTAGTATGTCTCTACATTGCTGAGAGATATCCAGCTGATGGAACTCACTGGGTACAGGAGCCAGGCCTCAAAATTGAGTGATTCCGAATTTGGGCGCACATAACCTGGCCATTTTTCTAAACCTGGAACTGGTTTGAATGGAATGTGTTGCTGTTCAGATAGAAGGATAAGTTAGATGTACCAAAATTGTCTTGGCCATGCGGGAATTGTTAGGATAATTTGACACGGTTCTTCAATTTTTTTTAGAATCTGTGAGGGCAGAGGAGGAAAGACATGCACAAAAAGTCTTGTATAAACAATCTGGAACGCATTTCCCATCTATAGTGTTGGCATTTCCAATTGAGTGAGGTAGCAAACAGTCTAAGGTCGATTTTCACCATTTGTTAAACATTTTCGAAAGTGGGGTTTGTGACATCTCCCATTTGTGGCAGACTCAAAGATCTGCTTGAATCACTGACCACTGTTTTTCTTGCCTTGCACATGCTCCGCTTTCATGGAAACATAGTGGTGTAAAACTCAATTCCAAATATCTTCTACTTCCTTGAACAGTAAATGTGATCTTGTTCCTGCTTGCTTGTTTAAAAAAAAAATATATATATATATATATATATATATATATATATATATATATATATATTGTGGTTGTGTTGTCCATTCGGACCATTACCACCTATTCTTTTATTTTTGCCAAGAAAGCACGGAGCCCCAGGGCCACATCTCTCAGTTCTATGAAATGTATGTGCCTCTTTTTCTCCGTGGTTGACCACTTGCCACTCACTTCTAAATCTTGGATATGTACTTCCCAATCCTCCATGGACGCATCTGTTGTCGTGACATCATTTGGTGGCTCGTTGAGAAACGTTAGATCCAGGGAAATGTTTTTTATCATTCACCATAGCCTTTACCATTTCTAATGTTATGCTGATGACATCGTCGAATGACCCTATCTCCCGTTTCCCTTGCTTGTCTAATTGTTCCTGTAGTGGTCTGATGAACAGACGATATTTGGGGATCAGTGGAATGCAAAAAGTAATCCTTCCTAGGAACGATTTACACTGCTTGACCAATGTGAATTTTTTTCTTGATACGGAGACGCTAGCCTTATCACATTGGTAACACTTTCTTTTGTGGGAAAGGCCTTTTACAGTCTTGTGCCGTTAAGCGCCCCCAGGAACGCAATTGATGTGTTCTGAATAAGGCATGATGTTTCCCCATTTATTTTGAGGCCTAAATTTTTATGTTTATTTTGAAGACCTACTTTTGTAGAACTTACTGAAGCCTGGTATTAAGTTCCTTTTATTAGCTAGTCATCCAGGTATGGGAATATCTGATATCTATTTCTCCTCAGGCAGGCTGCTACTGGTGCCATGCAGTTGATGAAAATTCTTGGGGTGGATTTCAATCCAAAAGGGATGACTTTGAATTGGTAGTGACAGCTGACCGTCTCAAATCTGAGATACCTCCTGTGCCTAACATGGATAGGAGCATGGAAGAAGGCATCTTGTAGATCTAACGGTACCATATGATGCCCTGGGTTGGTAAGCTGAATGATATCCTACAGCTTAACCATTTTAAGCGATAGCTTTTTGAGGTACTTGTTGAGCGGTCTTGGTTCTAAAACTCGTCTCAATTTTCCGTCTTCAGTAGAAAGAAGTGGGAGTAGAAACCTGTGTTTCTGTGAGCTTGTGGGAACTCTTCAATTGCTTCCTTGAGCAACTTTATTTCCTCTTTTAACAGACAGATGTGACCTCCTGCAAGGTGGATTGCGAGGAGGTTTCGGAGTAAATTCTAGGGCGTGAGCATGCTGGATAATGTTCAACACTATACAGTCCAAAGCGATGGATCTCCAGTTTTTGTAAAATTGTTGATTGTCTCTTACTTTCAAGGGAGCTACCTGATGAGAGGCGAACGGTGTCATTACTTTGTCACTGTCTTCTGGAGGACTCATATCCCCTCTCTGTAGAAGCCGATTTCCTCCTACTGGGTTGTCTGGAGAAAGCCGTCAATAGCGGAGGTCGATATTCCTGAGGGAACTGATGGCTAATATCTGTGAGGCTAATAGACCTCTCTGAAGGAATATTGACTTGTACCCCTAGCCCCCCTACGAAATGACTGAAACCGGCGTTGTTGGAGGACACCTAGTGAGCTTGCTGTTTCCAGATCAGCTTTTACAGATTGATGTGTATCATCAATATGCTTCCCAAAAAGAGCTTCTCCCTTATATGGCATATCCAACATTTCCGATTGTACTTCAGGTCTAAAAGATGTCGCCTTCAACTAGCCTCGACTTCTTAAAACTGCTGCTCTGGTCATTTGTCTGAACCCAGTCAATGCTACATCCATTGCTGTACTGATCATCTCTATGGATGTCTTCTCTCCCCCCTGAAGGATAGATTTCACACTTTTTTTTGTCCTCCGGCAGAGAGTCAATAAATGGCATCAAATATGACCATATCCGACGGTCATACCTGCCCATAATGGCTAATGCATTGGACACCTGTATAGTCATAGCTGCCATAGCAGAAAAATGCTTTCTGATGTTATCTAGCCTTTTCCCATCCTTGTCAGAAAGGAGGAGCTAAACATGGTGTTACTGGGTTTTTTGGCCAACGTTGCGCCGCCTGTATAACCATCGAATCTGGCTTCGAGTGACCTATTAGACAAGCTTGGGAGTTGTCTGGGGCCTTATATTTTTGTCAAGCTTAGGTAATACAGGTGCCACTGTAGCAGGATTTTTCATGACTTTAAAGCCTTCTGCCTAAATATACTCCACAATAGGTAAAGCTCTCACAGATTTCCTTGTGGTTTCTTCGAAATCGTATAGGAAACAGTCTGCTTGCTGAACATATAGTAGCAGATAAAGCCTTTTAGCAGTACCTTCTAAGAGGGCCTGGAAGACCCCAATATTATCTGGTGGCGAATTGGCCGTTGGAGGCTTTGGGAGGTAGGCGATACTGGTGAAATATAGTCATCCCATTCACTTCCCGCATTTGTAGCCTTATCATTAGGTATTTCACATTTTTCAGGTTCTTCATAGTTGTTGCCCTGATCGACATCATTGTGAAAAGTACTTGGTTCCAAACGTCTGGGTTGTGGAATGTCTCTTTGCTGTGCAGCTGGGCTCTTTTCCTGTGTCCTTATCCCAGAAGAACGTGCGAAATGGCAGCTGGAGACATCAGTGTTTGTTGCTGCTGTTGGGCTGTAGTTTCCTTTTCTAGAAATCTCTTATAATAATCCTTAAGCATAATGTGAAGGATTGTAACAAGGCTATAGGAGCTTCAAGGTTATGAGCCAAGGTTGGCATAGGTATAGCTGGTGCAGTTGACGATGGTACCGACTTATCGTCCGGACGGGCTCAACGACTGGGAATCAATCTTGATGTTGAAGATGCAGTTGACACCGTGGTAGAAGTTGTCATCGACGGAGACATCATAGCAGTGTTGACAGTGCCGTTGATGGGTATGATCTGTTAGGAGGATCTGAGGCAGACTATTATACATCGGCAGAGGCTAAGGCTGCTTAAAAAGGAGTGGAAGGTTCTGACGTTGATTTGTTTTGTTTAGTTGAGCCTGGAGTTGTTGTATGACCAGACTTCTCCTGTTCCGGACTCCAGTAAGCAAGTCTTATTTCTGTCCCTTTTGATACTTTCTTAGGTGGCTCCCACCCAACTCCTTACCATGTCCTTCTTTCTTCAAGGCCTCTGGATTTAGTGATCCTTCCTCTCCAGATACTGGATTTTCAGAAGTTTTTCTCTTTAAAGCCATAAAAGAAGCCTTGTTTTTCTGTCTTTTAATGTTTTGGTAGAAAAAGTCCTTAGGTTAGGGATTAGAGTATAAATAATACAGACCCTCTTTGTGAGGGGACACAGAAAATAGCCTTATCTTACCACAAGCCTTACAGGGCCTAAATAGGCAAGTTGGATTTCTGGCAGATTAGCTACAGGTAGAGGAAGGAGAGTGGGCTGATAAGAGAATCCTAATTAGTGGGGCCGGGGTGCTGGGTAACCTTTTGATACACATCACTGAAGCCAACATTCAGGTGTAAACCTCTAGTCAACATCAACTGTTGCGTGGCTAAACACTTATAAAGTTTCAAAGGCGAGACCTATTGGCTATGCCAGTGCTTGTTATTTTTGTTCTTGGGGGAAACCGGGCTAGTGCCAGGAGGGTCAAGGGTGAGTGGCAGGGAGGTGAGGAGTGAAAGCCAGGAGGGACAAGGGTGACTGAGGCCATGGTGGTGAAGAGTGAGTGCCAGAGAGGTGAAGGGTGAGTGCCAGAGTGGTGAGGAGTGAGTGCCAGGGAGATGAGACTCAAGAGTCAGGATGGTCAAGGGTGAGTGCCAGGGAGGGGAAGTATGAGTGCCAGGGGTGAGGGGTAGCTGCCAGGCCAGGGGGGTGAAGGGCTAGTGCCACGGAGGTGAAGGTTGAGTGCCAGGTCAGGGGGATGAAAGTTGTGTGACTTTCAGGCAAATATTTAGGTTTCCTATATTTCTGTATGTTTCCTGGAATATCTTGGAGGACGAGTGGCAAACCATTAATCCTTCTTCTCCCCTTTGTTTAGAGTTTACAAAATACCTGTCAACAGCCAGTAGCAGACTGTGATAAAACCCGTCATTAAAAGTCTATTGGCTTAAACAACCGCTCTTCAGAATACAATAGTTACGCGTCCTGCCTTTGCCATAACTTTTCAGAATGGATAGATCAGACCAATAGTATCGAACATAACTCTTCCCAGTGAACCATTCAAGCTTGTAGCCTTTATCATTGGTTTGTCACCAAAATCAATTCTGGCCTACAGTATTGAGCGTAGGCTTTCCCACAAGGTATCTATCCATGAGACATACATTTATAAAACTACAAATCTATACAAAATTAATGTAGACAAAGCAAAATACTATCTCTCCTAAGAGGGCAAAAACAACGAATATCACAGTGCAAATCATTTAACCCAACACTTTGTCAGAGGGTATAACCAAGCCCAAAACTCTTACCTGATATGGTGATCTGTGAGATTCCATGTAACAAAATATCTTTCGGCAAACTTTAATACAGAATAATAACAATCCCCTCCTAAATGGATGTTGATTTTAACATATGCTTTTCACAATAAATACATCAGGTTTACTGTCTTTATTATAACTTTTCATAATAAACAGATCAGGCCTACAGCCTTCATAATTTGCTTGCCACCATAATGTAATGTCCTCCATACTGCTGTCCTGAGCATAAACTTTCCCACAAGGCAAAAAGTGCAATACAAGCTCTCTTTTTCACCGGCAGCATAAAACTTCTTCTCAATCAAATGATACCAAGGTAACCAACATGTGGGTGGAGCCCAAGTGCCTCTCAGTAGAACTTTTGAAAGTTCATGTTCTGTTATCACATAAGGTCACACGATAGCTACGCAATCAAGCCATACCTAGAAACGATAACACTTTCATCAAAATTAGCCAATTCATCAAGGAACTGGCCTACGAGGAAAACCTGGACGCCAGTGATCCCATCACCAAAAACTGATGCCACGTTACATACCCAAGTTGGTGCACCGACGACTCGGAGGAGACATGGCGGCGTTTGTATATAATGAGATGGTAAGCATAGGGATCCAGGCAACAACATAAAAATCAAGTATTTTGTCCGAGGAAGAGTCGAAGTCAAACAAATGCTTTAACATACCAGACATCTACCAAATCAAAAAATACAGCAAATCCTTGCTGGAAGCGGTCCTTAATATGGCACTACATCTGCAAACCTTGGCTCACAAAATCTTGTCAGTACAAGGCCTTACTCTATGAGCATAGTCTTTCCAAGAACAGCAAATTCGGGCTGGCATTACCCTAATACATGATGACATCAGCACAGAGCTAAGGACATTGAATTCTCTTCATACGAAACAATGATGTATTCATGCAGTAGAAAGGGCATGGTGACATTCCAGATGGTACAGTGACCTCAACATAGAAAACAATACATCAACATAGTAGAATAACATCTAAATTATGGATGCAAGATTCTATTACTATTTTTTTTAAAGCATATAAATAACGAATGCAGCACGTATAACCTATATATGGAT
Organism: Lissotriton helveticus; assembly: GCF_964261635.1. Lineage (NCBI taxonomy): Eukaryota > Metazoa > Chordata > Amphibia > Caudata > Salamandridae > Lissotriton > Lissotriton helveticus. The sequence goes on from NC_136069.1 coordinate 1,153,751,792, forward strand.
ATGCTTCCTTTTTAAGGTAGCTAGAAAACAAAGTCAGGATAAGAATGTCAGCATGGCATTCGTTAATGTCCACCTGCTATAAGATTATATATTTGTGTTTATGTTCTTTTTCGTGCGCTAGCAGTGTCAGACCCAGGCATCTTAGACATGTTCATGTTGTTTACAATAGAATCAAGTGTGTGCCGTACCATGCAAAGACTTCACGTAATATGGCGATGTATATCAACACTATGCTAAGGTAATGGTAGTAGAAGGTGGCATAATGACCTGAGGCCACTTTGCAGCAGTGAGGGCAATAGATTAATGATGTGTTATCATTCTGCCTACTCTGATGCATCGGGACTGCTTACGTCACTGTATGCCACTTTGATGGCAACACAGCGAAGTCACCATGCTTCCAGCAAACTACCCTCCTCTGCTCACCCTCTAGCTCTGCCAGAGCCTCCAGCTCCGAAGCGAACTGGCTCTCGAAGTCATCGTCCTCCACTCCGTACAGATCATAATCATCCATGGCTGGGTGAGAGGCGTTGTCCCAGCGCTTTCTGCGCACGCACACAGCTCATGCCGGTGCGAGTGCACACAACCAAAGCACCCGCCAAAACTCACACAATGAACATGGAAAGAGGGCAAGGGCATTGATATACTAGAAGCTGATGTGAGTGTTGCCTGCTAATGCGCCCATATCCAACTGGGAAGTTTTGATGTACTGTCCACTGGAATCCTAGATACGCTGAGTAATTGTTTTAATGCAACAAAAAGGGCATTATTCAAGTATTATTCTAAATAAGTGTATGTATAAGCGAAGCATGCATGTTAGCGCTCTACATTTATATACACTTTTCAGATTAGAATAAGCCTCAAAATAAAAATAAGCATTGGTCTACTGATGCACGCGCTGCAACAGCAAAAAAAAGCGAAGGTGAAGTGCGGGCGCGAACTGGAGTGTTTGAGGACGCGCGCGTGAAAGAGATCGCGTGTAACAGTAAGCTGGTGGCTGCCTTTAGTAGCACTTTTAAAAGCCAGTTACTTAATGTCTCGCAGACCAGCGCATGCGCGCTGGCTCTAGAGAGACCTAAAAACTGGTTTAGACTGGTGTGGGCAGGTCAAAACTAAACATCATCAACATTGATATTTTAAAAACGTGATACACTGAAATAGACTGCCAGTGCCTTTACTCACTGGTCAGTGATAAGTTTTCTCGGGTTACACATCTGATATGACAAGACCATACTCGCTTTACTAATCAGTGGGACGATAAATCCAAGTCAATTACAAAAGAAACCATTACATCAACAATTCATGAAATGTACAGAATGTGACAAACACGGACATATTTATATCTTCAATTCCCCTAACCAGAACAGAAAAGTGGCAGACAGCGCCCTCAAATTATTTTTGCCCTAGCTGAAACAAGGCAGGTGAAAACGAAATAAAACAACAAACTAAACGGCAAATCTCCACATCTGCCTGGTGATTTAAATCCTTAGTACAATTTGCATTCCATTATACACTTGCCCGAGTCCTCACCCCTACAGCTTTCAAGCACTGGCAGTAGCCAGGGACAAACCTGTAAGGCAGCATAACTGTACAATGTAGGTCTTAGTTCAAAACAAATTACATTTTTACTTACCAATAAAAACGTATTCCAGAGATCTAAAAATTTAAACCTCCCCGACAAAACTAAATTCCAATATGCAACTGCCATTTCTAAATCTGAAAAAAAGCAAAGAAATGTTTCAGACAGAGCATTTCAAATAAAAAAATAAAAAACGGTGTTGTGTACATGGCGGATTAATATTTATTTTTTGCATTATACATCTGGCATTCTGTACAAGTATGTTAGGCACTTTTAAATATAATTTTAGTCGCCACCGCGAAACCTGCTCAGCAATATCATAACTATAATTTCTGCATTCACATTGAAATTCACACATACCTTTAGTCATACGTTTTAACCCATGTTTGGTTCAAACAGAAAGTGAATTTATACTCGTAAAGGTAATTGCTCGTGCATAATATTACACTATTTGTTGGCACTCCAGGACAGGGATGTTTTCTCAAGTTGGTTAGCGCCCACTAATTTGAAAGTTGTGGGCAGTCACAAGCATTAAGCTTGCAAATTAATTCCCCGAATACAAGTGAAGGTTCCTTCCAGTCAATGGCAGGAGTAAGTTTCTATCCAGGGTGGGGCTGCCACAAAAATGATTGGTGTCGGTGTAATGGCAGGAGCTTCTTCAAGAAGAAACATCGTTTTCCTGCAGAGATATTAAAGAAAAGATTCTACAGTCCAAATGCCCTTGCATTATTTTTACATACGTACTGCAAAATAGTTCCATCTATACATGTGTAACACTACGCATGCGCGTAGTCTTGGAAAGCTTCTCAGCAGTAATTCTAGAAACTGCCATGTATGGTCTCTCCCCAAAAAGGCGTATGTCTAGAACACTGAATCAGACCTTGAATATCTACCAATGAAGCGGCCACACAGAATCAGGAATACAAATTGGTACACACTTTGAACACCAAAACTACTTTCAAAGCATAGCTGAAGATGACAAAGATGGTGGGGGATTCTAGACGGAAGTTGGAATTATTGGGGTAGAGCATGTGTGTATCCAAATACTGGTAATGCTCAAATCTTATGGAATGCAGGAGTTTTAATTGGTTTTAGTCACTAAACCTACACCGATTTGGTAATACTGCACTTTAGTAAAATTGATAAGGATAAATTACTTCATGTAATCCTAGTTCTCTTCCAGGGGTATCCTCATCAAAGTCCTAAGCACTGAATATTCCCGCCCACATGCGGGGACCCCGGAAATAATATAAAATTATATATGTAAATCACATATAAATAGCTCCACATATATGCATGCACATATATCATTTTTTCTCACACCAATGCAGCCCCAAAATAGAGGCTAAACAATGTAAATACTCATACATACACAGCAATTAGCAAGGAAACAAAAAAACACATTAGGTGAAATAGCCCTTGAACTTTGTGTTTTAATGAGCAAAAATACTCATAAATCCTGAAAATTGCTAATAAATAGACATTGGTAGCCACAGGCTGCATTGAACAGCAATAGCATAGAAAATGAAACTATTTTCAACAAAAACTGGCACTGTGCCTTTAAGGCAGCCATGACCATTAGCTTCCCATCATGCCTCAGGGGTGACAGTTAGGTCAGATGTTCTTTACATAACCGTCAAGTCAGGGCTCAACCATAAGCCATAGAAACAGACAAATCTCATTTACCTGGGGAGGCAGGTGGGTGTGCTTATGACTTTGATGAGGATACCCCTGGAAGAGAACTAGGATTATAGGTAAGTAACTTATCCTTCTCTTCCAGGGGATCCTCATCAATAGTCATAAGCACTGAATAGAATAGCAAGCCCAAACACCACCTGCAGGTAAATGAGAAATACATGACCCAACATATGTAGCAGCCGAGAACTCAGCTGCTAAACAGATTCCGCAAGGAGGCCTGGCCTACCTGGGTACCTGCTCTAGTGTCAGAATCAAGACAGTAATGTCTGGTAAATGTATGGACGGACCTCCAGGTCGCCGCCTTTCAGATCTCCGAAATGGGCACATTATGGAGAAAAGCTGCTGTCGCCGCTCTACCCCTGGTGGAATGTGCCTTGGGAGAAAACCCCAGGGGTTTCTGAGCCAATTGATAGGACAGCTTGATACACGAAACTATCCATCTTGAAATAGAATGTTTCGAAGCTGCAAAACCTGTTCTGATCGAACCATAGTTGACAAATAGTTGATCAGACTTACGAACAGACTTGGACCTATCTAGATAAAATTTTAAAACCCTTTTCGGGTCCAAAGAATGCAAAGCCCTCTCAGCTGGAGTAGAGGGATTAAGGAAGAAGGTGGGCAGAGAGATGGTCTGATTTACATGAAAATCTGACACCACCATGGGTAGAAAAGACGGATGTGTCCTGAGAACTACTCTATTCAAGTGGAACACTGTATAAGGTTCCTTGGAGCAGAGAGCCTGAATTTCGCTCACCCTACGAGCTGACGTGATTGCTACCAAAAAAGCAGCTTTCCAGGAAATATGCTGCAAAGTAGCTTTATGAATGGGCTCGAAAGGAGGACCCATTAATTTGACAGAACCAGGTTCAGCTCCCAGGGTGGGGAAGGACGCACTGGAGGGTACACTTTTTTCAACCCTTGCAGAAAGTCTTTTACAGCTGGCAGTTGGAAAAAAGAAGGTTGTGCAGGTGCACGTCTATTCGCTGTTATAGCCACTAAATGCACCTTAATAGAATTGAACTTTAAACCTGCTTTCGCCAGATATAACAAATAAGGAAGAACGACTTCTTCCTGACCCTCAATAGGATGATGACCATTTTGCATGCACCACAAATAGAAGCGCTTCCATTTACAGGCATAAGAATGTCTCGTGGAAGATCGTCTCGCTTTCTTCAGGATGGACATGCAGTCCTGCGACAATCCTAGATGGCCGTATTGTATGACCTCAGGTGCCATGCTGTCAAGCTCAGTTCGGAAGGTTGGGATGATGAATCCTCCCGTTCATTTTGGATAACAGGTCCGGCCTGCATGGCAGTCTCTTGTGAAAAGCCACTGACAGATGAAGCAGGTCCGTGAACCACAATTGTCTCGGCCAGTCGGGAGCAATGAGGATCATCGTTGTGCACGAGTGTGTCAGCCTGCTCACCACCTTCGGGATCAGTGGAAGGGGTGGAAAGGCGTACACAAATTCCCCTGACCAGTCTATCAAAAGGGCATTCCCTCTTGTTCCTGGACAGTAAAACCGCAAGGCGAAGTCTAGGCATTTGGTGTTTTCGTCGTCCGAGAACAGATCTAATGTGGGACGACCCCAAGACTGAAAAATGCCTTTGAGCATCTCGTTGTTTTGAACCCAGTCCTCTCTCTCTTAGAAATGACGACTCAGCGTGTCCGCCCTCACATTCTGTTCTCCTGGGAGGTGGACCGCCATGACAATTTGTGAGCCAGAAGCCAATGCCAGATGCGCTGGGCTTCCAGTGACAGAGTTCGTGAGCGCCTTCCCCCCCTGCTTGTTTAAGTAGTACATCGTGGTGGTGTTGTCCGTTTGTACTAATATTGATGTTTCCCGAAGCGAGGGAAGGAACGCCTTGAGAGCCAGGTGAACTGCTCTCAACTCCAGCATGTTGATGTGATATGTACATTCCTTGGGAGACCAAAAACCTTGCACTTGGAGATGACCCATGTGTGCCCCCCAGCCTTGTAGAGAAGCATCGGTGATCAAGGTCTGTGCAGGAGGACGTTGATGAAACAGAATCCCCACCTGCATGTTCTGCTTCTTTGTCCACCATGGAATGGAAGCTCGAGTCGTTTCTGAAAGAGTAATCCGATCGTCCCAGTGAGCTGACTGTTGGTCCCACTTGTCCTCCAGATCCTGCTGAAGAGGACGCATCCGAAGCCTGGCATTCGGGACTAGAAAGATGCATGAAGCCATCGAACCTAGCAGGGAGGCAATCTTTCGCACTTTCTGAACCTTGTGGCGGAGTACCAGCTGACACTTTTGAGTTATAGAACACTGTCTCTCCTCCGAAGGAAACACTTTTTCTACCTCGCAGTCTAGAAGAGCTCCTAGGAAGTGAATCTTCTGGGTGGGCTGCAAGACTGATTTGCTGAAGTTGACATGCAACCCCAACCGGTGACAGAGCTGGATGCAGGTTTGGAATTGGTTCCTTACCACGTCCGGGGAAGGACCTTTCAGTAACCAATCGTCCATATACGGGTACACAAAGACTCCCCTGCGGCATAGAGCGGCCGCTACTACTGCAACACATTTCGTTAACACCTGGGGAGCTGACTTCAACCCGAAGGGCAGGACCTTGAATTGGTAGTGAGAGTTCCCCACCTGGAACCGCAGGAATCTTCTGTGCTTGTGGTGCACCGGGACATGGAAGTAGGCATCTTGGAGGTCCATCGAACACATCCAATATCCCCTCCTGAGATTCGGATATATTTGGTGAAGTGCCAATATGCAGAACTTTTCTTTTTTGATATGCAGGTTGAGCGTTCTTAAGTCCAGAATGGGCCTGAATTCTGCCTTTTGCCCCTTTTTTCTGACCAAGAAATATCGGGAGTACACTCCTTTCCCCCTTTGAGCGATTGGAACCCTCTCGATGGCTGATTTTTTGAGAAGTATCGATACTTCCTTTTTCAAAAGGATGAGTTGATGATGTAAGGTTGGCCTTGGTGGGTGGAGGCAGGTGTGTGAAATGAAGACATTACCCATTCTGAAGTGTAGTCAACACCCATCTGTCTTGAGTAATGCTTTCCCACTCTGATATGATGTGCAATGCTGTCCCCCACTGGAGTGGTCAACGGCGCTGGGGGAAGGAAGTACTCATTGCTTTGGCTGGGACTTATTGGAACTGTTGCCCTGGCGTTGACTTCCACCTCCTCTGGAATTACGCTTGCCTCTGAATTGGGACTTCTGTTGCCCTTGTTGGTCCTGACCCTTCTGCCAGTGAGGGGTTTGAACCCTCTGTTTGGAAGGGCCCTTGTTGTAGGAGCGGTACCTCTTCCAAAATTCTTTCTTCTTTTCAAGCCCTATAGCCTTAAGAGTGTCCAACTCTGACTTCATGCGTTGCATTTCTTCATCAGTACTTGCTCCAAATAGTGATGTTCCCGAAAAGGGAAGGTTCAAAATTCTAGCCTGAGCCTCAGGTTTTACGGCTGTCAGGCGCAACCATGAAGATCTTCGCGCCGTTACTCCATGCGGATGTACGTTGTTACAACGCGGGTTGTAACAACGCATACCTTTAGCACGCGGCCGCTACAACGCAAGTCGTTACCACGACTTGCGTTGGAGGGCGCGGATTTAGGGTTTTTATAATTTTATATTCCAACACCAGTCCCCGTGGATACTGGGGAAGGTGTTGGAATATAAATTTATTAAATTCCTTATCCCACAGCGCCCTCCAGCGCAAGTCGTGGTAACGACTTGCGTTGTAACGGCCGCGTGGTAAAGGTACCGCGTTGTCAAAACTTCGTGGTAAACGTTGTTTACCCTCCATGCGCATAGCCATGCGCTGCAAGGGTAGCCCCATCCGCCGCGGCGCCTATGATCTGATTGGAGACCTGGCTGCCCTCCAAAAAAATCTCCTCAAAATCTTTGCCGTCCTCTTGAGGGAGTTTCTCAATAAATCTTTGGAGAGAATCCCACAGGGATCTATCATACCTCCCCAGAAGGGCTTCTGCATTAGAGACCTTGAGAAAAGAGGCTGAGGTGTTGCAGACTCTTTTTCCCCACAAATCTTGCAATTTACTTTCCTTATCCGGAGGCACTGTGGATGAGGAAGCTACAGCACTGGATTTTTTCGCCGCCGCTATGATCACAGAGTCTGGTGGTGGGTCGGACCTGAGGAAAAGTGGATCCTCCTCTGGCGAGCGATACTTTTTAAGAATCCTTGCTGGGGTGGCCTTTATAGTCGCTGGAGTAAGGAAGACCTCATTCACGGGATCTATAATTCCGGGTACCAAAGGCAGCAGAGGCTTGGGTGCCGATCTGTGATGCAAGGACTCAAAGATCACAGAAGTCTTAACCTGTGGAGTAGTCATGGGCACTCCCAGTTTCAAAGCACCCCTGCCCAAAAAGTCTTGAAAAGTAAAAATGTCATCTATAGGGGATATTCTTGATGGAGGACTGTCCATCAGAGTCGGAGAATAATCCCTATGGGAACGGGTCGGAGATGAAGAAGTAGTTGGCGATCTGCGAGCCCGTCTCCTGCTCCTAGACCTCGATCTTCGCCTACTGGATCGTACTCTGGAGCGCGATCGCTCTCTGGGTCGTGAGACTTGCTTCTCCCGATGAGCTTGCAACCTGGCTGCTGTTTCCTTGTCTGGAGCTCTGTGATGCAGAGGCCTACACCATCTCGGAGAGAGCCTGATAGAAGGAGACTTCTGGGTGCTCTCTCTCACTGGCGAACGTGCCGGAGGAGGCCGATCTGTTTGCCCATGCTGCGAACGTGCAGGAGAATGTCTGGACTTCTCACCATCCGAGGTGTAGATGCAATCTGAAGATCTTCCGCGATGAGAAGACCGGGAGCCCGAAGAGAATGATGATAGTCTCATCCCTAGGAGGGTGCCCGGAAGTAGACCTTGTGCGACTCCTAGAAGCACGCTCGTCTGACACTCTCTTCCTCTTAGCCGGAGGACTCATATGCACTGGAGAATGTTCCATCTCCCCAGCTGAAACCGATCTGCTGTGGTGCTAAGGACTGAGACCGATCCGCGGGTTGACTAACTCTCTCCTGAGTAGTTTGCCCCGAAGGAGACCTCCCCTGGGATCTTGAAGGAGAGACTTGCCTCGAAGACAGATGTTTTGACGTCAACCCACGCTGCTGTGACACCGACGGGGACCTTAGACGTCGAGCACCGTGGACCAGGCGACGACGAAGGCTGCTTCGACGTCGATGCTGTGACGTCAACGGGGATCTTCTCGACGTCGACCGCTGATGGCGTGACGGCGACGGAGACCTTCTCGACGCGATCGCCAGTGACTAGGCGCCGACGGAGGATGCCTCGACGTCGAGCGTCGCTGGCCAGACGCCGACGGAGGGTGCCTCGACGTCGAACGCCAATGACTGGGCGTCGACGGAGGAACTTCAACGTCGAAGATTGGTGATGATGCTTCAACGCCGGCTGTCTCGACGCCGAGCTCCTATGCTCCAACGGAAAGCTTTCTCTCGACGCTGCACGCCCCGTCGACGGCGGTGGAGGTACCTTGCCTCTCGACGCTGAAGTCTTCGTCGTCGAAGGAAGCCTTGTCTTCGCCGCCGTCGACAGCCTCTTCGACGCCGATCCCGATGCCAAAGGAGAACAAGTCGGGACTTCTCTCGACGTCGATCGCGTCCTGCGCCTCTTCTGCCTCTTAGGAGACCTACCTCTCTCAGAGAGACCATTAATACGAATTCTCTCCCTATCTTTGAGAGTTCTCCTGGATAAAGTCTTGCAGTGTTCACAAGAACTTGCAGAATGAGAGTCAGGGAGGCAGAGGATACACACAGGATGTGTGTCAGTCTTGGCCTTCTTCTTCCCACAGGAGGCATTTTTGACAGAAAAATTCCTTTTTTAAGAGTCAAAAAAAGGCAGCACTAACACTCTATGCCAAAAAGACGTCGAGTGAATGTAAAAATTGTAGAAAATCTCAAGTATTTTTTGACAGAAAGTCAAAAAGAAAGGGAGCTGTTGAACCAGGGTCCTGACTGGAGGAGCCGGAGAGAACAACTGACCTAACTGTCACCCCTGAGGCATGATGGGAAGCCAGGGGTCATGGCTGCCATTAAGGAACGGTGCCAGTTTTTGTTGAAAATGGTTTCATTTTCTATGCTATTGCTGTTCAATGCAGCCTGTGGCTAACAATGTCTATTTATTAGCAATTTTCAGGATTTATGAGTATTTTTGCTCATTAAAACACAAAGTTCAAGGGCTATTTGACCTAATGTGTTTTTTGTTTCCTTGCTAATTGCAGTGTATGTATGAGTATTTACATTGTTTAGCCTCCATTTTGGGGCTGCATTGGTGTGAGAATTTTTTTTATATGTGCATACATATATGTGGAGCTATTTATGTGATTTACATATATAATTTTAAATTATTTCCGGGGTCCCCGCACGTGGGCGGGAATATTCAGTGCTTATGACTTTGATGAGGATCCCCTGGAAGAGAAAATTAGATTATTTACTTTGGACAACTGAACTAGGCTGCATCTTTTTTATCACTTGTCTAATTCCTTTTCCTCAAAGGAGCTTAAGTAATGACCATTTGCATGGGTGACGTTCACCATGTATCTATACTAAGCAAGGTTCTACTCTTTTGTAGTAGCCACCAGCGAAGGGACAATCATTTGAAGAAAATAGGGTACAACAGTTTATCAACTACTCAGATTGTCAAAGGTTTAACCACAGTATGGCGTTGACCTCTACGTAAGGTATTTGTACCTTTTAGAAACTAAGCTGCATGAAAAAGTGCTTAGCCAAAACTAGTTGCCACGCTCATCTAAATAAAGCAATTCTTTTCTTCATTTCAATCTTTTTAAGTAAAGATAAACCTTCGCCTATTACATTTGAGTTGACATGACTCAACTCACTGGGCATTTGCGTCAAGCAATCTGAACGAAGTTTAGGACCATTATGTCTGCTAGCAAATGTGTTTCGTGAATGAAACAACGGTCGTTAAATAGGCACAGGCAGAAGAACAATCTTTAAAAATGAATGTATTACAGATGGAAATAACCGTAATATTGTGTACATTGATATCATATTACACACGGTAAACCTTAACAGAGTAACAGAAATCTGAAAGTTCAAATGCTTAGCAGGACAGCAAAACCAAAATTCACACAAAGGAACATTTTAGAAATATTCAGACTAAGATCAGAAAATTATGTATAGCAATATGACGAGGTTTTTGGAGTAGACACATGAAAAATAAATGTACTGTAATAGAAAACAGTTAACTAAAGTGGCTCTGACATTAGGACCTAGAAGAAAAACAACAAGGAGCAAGTCCCTGATCAAAGGGTATACATTTCAGTGATGTCTGGTGAACTCTGGAAGCGGTGCAATGTAATTAAATGCATGCCGTAAAATTTGACTAAGTGGGCAGCCAGCTCAGATTCTACTAGAAGAGTTTGGGGAAAGCTGTCCCTCTCTCAATCATCCAGAGGAAATTTTGGGGGGAAAAAAGGAGTCAGAATTTCACAAATTACAGCATATATTTTCAGACATATCCGACCTTCACTTGGTAGCCCTGACAACGACTTAAAAGTAAATAAATCTAACCTGGTGTGTTAAATGAAAGGCAGATTTATATTTCAATGTAAAACCATAGAATCATAAGGAGGTGTATATTTTCTCACATCAATGTTCTACTGTTACACAAAGCCATAGTCTGACTTTCATATCTACTTATCTTAAACAAATACCAGTGATGAGTCAGGAATTGTCAGTGTTATGCAATAGATCATCATGTCCCCGCCAAGAAGGGGCACACTGTATCAAGGTTGTGGTACTATCAAGCCGATCAGAGGCTGCCAATTTGGATGGCCACATAATGTCAAAGCTGGGTCATTATTATGCTGGACACGACCAGAATATTTTTTTTAAATGCTTCAATTAAGTCATAGATGGGCTAATGTTATACAGGGAATTGTCTCAATGTTACATTCACACACAAAGGATCTAGCGGGAGAGGCCCAACCAGATATGAGCTACTCCCTGTCTAACAATAAACTCACTAACAAGTACGTCTGGTCAATAAAAAGAGAAAGCACAGAGCACACTTATAGTCATGTATGTGTGTGTAGCGTGTTGCGTAGCTGCCAAAAGAGATCTTCTTAAAGAACGAGAACACTCACTCACCAGAGGATGACATGCTAAAACACTATTAACACACATACACACACACACATATGACTATAAGTGTGCTTTTTTTTAGTTTAATAGCCTCAATGTTGCCAAGAAACGGCCACAGGATGATGTCAAGGATGGGCACCTATGATGTCTGGACTAGGGAGAATTTCACCCAAAATGCCCATAGTATGTCAGAGATCATAGTGTAGAAAGCATGGGATGGTATAATATCACTATGAATGCAAAGCCCACAGTACGTTTATTGTGGATACCTCTAGGCCACGTTAAAACCCACAAAGCCTTCCTACTATCCCCCACCGCCTAAACCACTCTCATACATACATGTACTCATAAAATCACACAAGCACAAGTGTGTACACACACACACACACACACGCCAGAAGTGCTGCAGGAAGCTCGGATCTGGCTTTAATTTGGCGAGCTCCTGGGAAGCAATAGGGAACAACTGGAAAATGAGGAACATGTAGCGTTTCCACTTGCGCCACCCATATCCATAAGCCTGTACATCTCTCAAGCTATGAATCTGCACAAACAGAAGTCAGAATAGGGTTAAAGGAGGGCAATCGATCTATGCCTCACTCTTTTATGGCTTTTGATAGGGTCTGTAAAGCATGATGGACAAAGTCCTATAAAGCCGATTTAGAAGCAATGCCGGAGGCATGCGTGGCATCATCTACATATTATGCCAGTGAAAAGTGAAAGAGACTATGATCGCCTGTCACACACAACTTTTTTACGCTGCAGGATGAAGGAGCCCTTTTCCTCCTACCAGCACACTATACATGTAATCAATCTGGTGAGATTGTTCCTTTACATTTATAAAGTGAAAGGAGATTTGGCACAGAGCTGATGGGGTGGTACTCTAAAGCCCTCAATAGCACAAATAGCCACAGTGGCTTGAGGAATGCAGACCAACTGGCCAAACCGCAACAGAGCTCTGGAATCCTTCAGTAAATTTTAGTAATGATAGCTGCCTCTCTCCAGAAAAAAACATTAGTGAGCGTTTTGGGATCTGATTTTGATAGAACGACGTCAGAATCAAAAGAAGACTTAAAAAGAAACATTAAAATGAAACAAACAATTTTTATTTAAACAAAATAAAATATGGTCAGAAATAAGTGAAAAATAAATTAAGTACTAATCAAACAGATTTGAATGCAGATTAGCAAAGAAAAAAAGAAGTACCATCAAAAATACATACCTGATCTTCACATGAAAAAATGAATTGGAATATCTGAAGAAAGAAAATTAAGAAAATCCCAATTTTAGATCTTAGAAAATCCTCACAGTCCAAACCTACAAAAATGGACTGAGTGCCAAAGCGAACGTAAACCATTGCAGACGGGAAGAAAATAGAAAACATTTCCAAGTAAGTTCTGAAGAATTAATGGGAGCATGGTGAAATGTCAGACCCTGGAGATAGTACAGACTTTTATCCCAGTAAGCATAATGATTACTTCTTTCAATTTGATCTAGAATTCATCAGGAAGCAACTCGTGAGCTTTCATTGCAGGCTTAATGTTGAGTCCTGTGTCTAGGGATGAATTAGGTTTACAAGTATATATTTATAAACATTAGGATAAAGTTTGTTCAAGTATCTATTCTTAATCTGGATTAAGAATCTCAGTCTCGAGTCTGTAGCTACTTATTTTTCAGATATCACACAAGGAGAGAGTAAGTTTCAGGATGCATAGAGGTCTAACTACAAGCTCTCACAAAGTACACTACACAATAGCATAAGAAATTATGGAAAAAGGGGATCTTTTTTCTATTTCTTTGGCCACTGGCTTGTCAGGGTGAGCCCCTCAGGCATTGGCTCAGTGGGTTGTCCATCACTCTGTGGATCAACCCATGCCCTTTTGAGGATGTTCACATACTGTTTGCTATACCTTTACATTGGAAAGGAAGCCAAAGTAATAGCACCTCTAAGGCACAATGTGACCTGTATAAGGAGGCTGGTCTCTCCGCTCAACCATGTTCAATGCTTATATGATCCACTTCACCAGCATTCTCTGCGGACACAGCATTAATGTCCACTCATAAATCGATGGCACGCAACTCGTACTCTCTTTCTTGGAAAAGACTCCCAAGTCTCGGAACAAGTTCACTGCCTGCATGAATGGATTCACCAACAAGATGAAAAATAACTGTCGCAAACTCAACACCGACAAGACTGAAGTTGTGATCTTCGGAAAAACACCTCGCCAGGGGACTCCTGGTGGCCGGTCGAACTAAGACATACATAGCCAACCAAGCACCCATACCAAGACCGTCTCGATTATCAACAGCAGGAAATGGGGCATGACCATGCAAATCAATGTCGTCACAGCCTCCCACTACCACACCTTGAATATGTTGAGGAAAATCTTCAAATGGATCCCAAGCAACACCAGCAAAACCGTCACACATGCCCTTGTGATCACCAAGCCATTTGAAGAATAAAAAACATCCCGAACTCAGCAGCCAGATTCACCCTTAACCTCCCATGCACATCATGCTGCACCACATGGAGCTCCACTGGCTCCCTATACACGAGTGCACAGGCTCGCCCTCACCTTCAAAGAACTACGTAGCACTAGCCCTGCCTACTTCAATCGCTGTATCTCCTTTCATAAACCTTCCAGACAACTCCGCTCAGTCAGACTTCTACTCTCACACAGCTCATGCATACACAGAACTAGATCAGAAGGTCGGGCCTTCTACTAAATCTCTCCTGCTTCACAGCAGAGCTTCCTCCTCTCTTCTCGAGTTCCTCAAGAAACTAAAGACCTGGGTGCTCGAGGCGTGGCTAGACTCACATGCTCAGCTCCAGAATATCCTCCGGGTGATGGAAAAAGGATGGCAAGTAGGTCCTCTGCTACTTCCACTGCCTTGTGGCATTGACATAATTGCAATAAATTATATATGCATAAAAAAAGACAACTAATAGCCGGGAGCACAGGGAGCCACTAAGTACTTCATCAGCAGCAGCACAATTATAGTAATAAGGGTATAAAGTAATTTTGACAGAGGCCATCTTAGAGTGGACATAATGCATATAAATTAAATTACATATAATCAATAGTAAAACACTTTGATAGTCGAAAAATGACTTTAATTGCGTATGTAATGTCGCACAATGTAAGGAGAGGGAGAGAAAGTTGGGGGTGTGGTGCCTATCATCCTTAGAAGTCACTTAGGAGGGACACCATCAAGGGCCAAACAGTGACACAAACTAAAGTGTACTCGAGGAAGCACGCACAAATCATTTACAGATGCCCAAAGCCAATTTAAATATGGCCATTAAAGTCAAAGCTTCCTGGAATTAAGTAATCAAATATCCTCAAAAATATGCTTTTGCAAGAACAGCAGCCACACAATGGGGCTAGAGTGATTTTCTGTTACTTAAACCACAGGACTAGATCGGGGCATCTTCGCTCTCATGTCACAAAAATAATCATGTAACTGATGCTAAAAATTATAATTTTAAATATAGCTATGTCAAAAAAGAATAAAAACAATGGTGCCCCTGTTTTAGAATATGGAAAACGTAGTCTCTAACGCGTCTAATGAAACAGAGATGGTTCCCACCAGAGGCAGTGGCAAGGTACAAAGTGGTGCAGCACCACACAACCACTAAAGGAATCTAAAAACAAATGAACATCATTGAAGCACATTACCTGCTCATTTACTACTACCACTACTACTACTACTACTTCCTCATTTACCAATCTCTGTACCAAGCTCTAAGAACCCTGTTCAGTGACCACAATAAGAGTGAAACAAGAGACCTTATGACTTTTAGGAGACAAGTAAAAATCAGTCTTCATTCTAATCGGATTCATTGTGTATTCTGAGTCTTGGTTTTAGCTCTTAAATATAGAAAAACGATAAGACAACTGTGGAGATATGTTGTCATTTTGCTATTTTCATTTATTTGCTTCCAAATACAGCAGCCATACCTCCATAATCACTCGAAACTTGAGACAATACCACCAGTAGGTTTAGTTGTATGCTTTTTACTCACCTAAACCTTTCTGTCCAGGATTTTTTGCAAAATTAAATGTAAACTGATAGAAGTCTTTGAACTTTAGTGCATCCTTTAGTTCTTGTTCTAATCTTGGCAATACCGACTTCAGCTTTTCCGTGCTGTCGCACCTGTTGAATAAGAGAATGCACAATAGTGACATTTTTGTGACAGACTTTACCCCACCCATTACTTGGAGAAAACAAATCTTTTAAAAATGGCAAAATTGTGAGAAGTAGCTGCCTTTTTTCCAACTGACGTATTTCTTTGAAATAGCTTAAACGATATGCTGTGCAATCTTTTCACCACCCGGCAAACCTGAGAATGGAGCACTCAGGTTAAGCCATCATACCTCATCAACCACATGCCAGACACATCTGTAACCCACTAGGAAAACAAACGCAACGCCATTAAAGCCTTGTTTGCTGTCAATGTCAACAAGACAGCACAAAGCAAATCACCAGAGAAAATGGTAAAATAGCCCAGCTTTAAGAAGCTCTCAAATGCAGCCATCTCTGCTCTCGAGGTAACTGCAAACCAAGATATCTTCCCCTCGATCATCCTGAAATGCCTCACCGGAGAACTACTCACACTATTTCCCCACACCGTAAACGACTCACTCATAGGAGTGGTCATGGCATTCACAAAACATGGGAGATTGCCACTGCTTAAGAAAGCCAACTTCCAGCCAGACAACTTAGCATCCCAGCAATCTATCACCCACCTAACCTTCAACTGCAATACGATACAACAAGCACTGAAAAAGTCAACAGGTTTAGCTTCTGCACAGAGTATAGACAACAGAAGCAGACAGACACCCAGAGAAATAGGCGACACAACACACAGGGCAACTCAAAAATAGGCACCCAATGCGCACAAAAAACATTTACAGGTACTTTTAAAAACGTAACCAAAGGGTATACAAACACCCTTTTCACACCTCCACAGGCACCCAGACAAAGAAGACATAGCAACTCATACACCGATAGGCAGCCATACGAGCAGTTATTGACAACGGACATAGAAGCACACGTGGATCGTGGAACAGGTCAACATGCAGAGAGCTGGATGGATGCCAGACAAATTTAAATCAAGCATTTAGAATGCAATGGGTCACGCATTCATTGAAGTTAGAGCTGTTGGGTTTGAAAATAACAATGTTTTTTACTTTTGTTTTTTTTATTTGCAGTGGATTTATTATATTTGCATACCACTATTGCCAATGGTATGAAAAAGCAAAAATAAAAAATATTGTCATTTTCAAAGCCAACAGCTCCAACTTTAACAAATGCAAGACCTAGTGTATTGGAAATGCAAACGGTCTTGCATTTGTTTGAGTTATTGGCATTATAAATGGCAATGTTTTTTACCTAGCCATGTTGCAGGGTGCAGTACCATATGTTGGCAAAATAGGTCCTTTGGGACCTATTTTGGACACATAGTACAGCACCCTGCAAAGTTGGAGTTTTTGGCATTATAAATGCCAATGTTTTTTCTACCTAGCCATGTAGCAAGCAGGGTTCAGTACCATGGGGCCTTTCTTGGCCACATATGATACTGCACCCTGCAAAAGATATGGTATATCCACCCTACCCATAATGAATTGCATGCAAGACAGAACTACGAGGACATTCAAATAGCCATGTCCATATACAAATTAGTAGCTTTGATATGTGACAAAAGAATTATTATATTAAATCCTGATTAGCTTGTACTCTGTATGGAGCTGATGAAGGGAAATTTGTAAAGGTCTCATATAAATGTGAGATGTGCTAGTGAGTAAAGTAACCACTCCAGCCTTCCTTAGGACCAACGTGTGTCCCGCCTGAAGCCTTTTAAGAAAATAGTGCTCTGAGGCTGCAATTAAAACCTAGGGAGTAACAACACATGTGACATGAGGTGTTCTCATTGGAGGTTATAAGAAGAGACAAGGCGGTACTATGGAGGGACTACAAAGCCTATAAAACAAATGAAAAACCACCATTTACAAAGGACAGGGGCAGGAGCCAATTAAAAATATGGGTGGAAAGTGGGCAGAGCTTCATACCATATCCTGAATCCAGCATGTCTCAATGAAACTGCGCAAGCGCCGCCTAGGCAAGACCTAAAAATAAAATATTGGCGTGTCAACACTCATTCAGCTCTTGACCTCTCCTAGCGGCAATCATTTTCAGTACAGTCCACTCAAGAATACCCATTTCATTATATGTTTCCTGCATAAAAGGCTCCATGGCAAGAAGACAAGAATCAATAACAACAGAAATATACCCTAAAATACAATTTAAACACCTTAACAAAAAAAAAAAAAGTTTTTAGAGCAGGACCAGGCCATTTTCGAAATCTCACAAACTGAGATGGGAGACTTTTCTGAAGCTTAGAAGCCAGATATCGGCAGGCACACCTCTCAGAGCATTCAATCTTGATATGTGGGACACAGTAGGCACATATTTCCAAAGCATAAGGATCGGTGTGGGTCCACCATGCTAAATGCAGTGTAGAGATCCAAAATGAGCAGTCCTGTCACAGCCCCACTAAATCAAGAATTTCAACCATGACACACCCCAGAGAGAGATTTTCTGTTTCATGTCGCAATCGTTTGGTAGTTAGTTATGGATGCCACTAGGGCCAAGGACAGGCTTTCAGGAGTGGACAAACCACCCCTCCCTAAAACGAATGAAGTACCACCTCAGATAATACGCTAGAATTACATAGCTGTGCCACATAGCTCCTAATGCAAGCCCCAGTGATAAATGGAACTACTACAGGGCAGGGATCCACTGGGGAGAAAATTCGGCTGTTTGAAATGGAGGCTAGAACAACATAATCTGAGCTAAATTAAGATAAGCAGGAAGGCTCCAACCATTTTTCTGGGAATGGATAAGTGCACGATCCGTCAGAAGAGAACATGTCCCTAAAGTGTTATAGATTTTGAACTTTTAAGAGAAATAGGAAACTAGTTAACTATGAAATCGATGTGAGAAGAGACACAGTTTGCTAAATGTCTACATGATATAACACAGAGAAAGAGGAGTTATCAGACTGATTGAGTTTTTCAATCGAGACAGCACAATTCTGCTTATTCGAGACCTTTCAAACAACTATTTATTTGGACTGATTTTACAAACTCTTTTCGCACAAGTGGGTTAAGAATTTCTCCAGGCCCGTTCAGCCGGTCTAGTTACAAATATAATCTCTATTAAGGTATACATACACCAGATATTTTGGGGTTTGAAACTTCCAGATGAGGTTTTGGTTTGGTGGCATTCTATTATTTAAGGTGTCACAAATTACTTCATTCAGCGTCTCCAGCAAACCATCAGAGTTGCTTGGATAGCAGGCATTCTTAAAATTCCATTATGGTACATCCAAGACCGACTTACTCTACAGATTAAAAGGGGGGGGGGTCCCTAAACTGAAAAAGAAGGCAGTCGGTACACCAAAGGCGAGGAGGAATTTGTTCCCAAAAAATCTGCAGGTGAACTCACTGGAAGGAGCAAAATTGTCCAGGCTGAAAATGGAGAAATTAAAAAAAAGCAAATAAAATGCCGCACAAATTAATCCTTCCTAAACTAGATCTGTGCACGATCCGTCCAGCATTTCAGAAAAGAGTTCCCTTCAAGGAATGCCTCATCCATCATCAAGGAAGTTCTCAGCACTCGCCACCTACTACAGTCCAAAACAGAAAAACCTTAACCCTTCTTCTTTTACCGCTTTATTAGGAGGATCTCAAAAAATCTCTCTCCGGACTCAAGCCAAGGAACTGTGTTGCTTCAGAGCTATGACCGTGCTTCATGAACACCAGCACATACATGCACGCACATTTGAAAAAAGGAACTAAATAACTTAACACCAGTTCACTACAAACCTGAGTCACACAACAGTTCAATTAAAAAGGAACAAATGTCAACTAAGATCATCTCAATAGCAGGGCTCCTGAATCTGCAGATTCATGACTGATGGAGTCAAAGCAGACTCATTAAAAGCATATATGTGATGTGCATCCGCACACTGGTAGTATATTGCACATTTGAACAACAACAGATGTCATTAATCATAATGACCACATTCTATGCCACTTTTTTGAAGATGGCTCTTAACCACTATTTAGAGTAAAAACAGGATTAGGCCACTTTTTTAAAAAAAACAAAAAAAAACCTTTAATTAAGGCTGTGTTTTCTACTGTGAGGTCAGACGGTTCAAGAGAGGACATGTGCCTGTTAAGTTATTTTATCTTGCGAACAACACTGTTTCAAGTGAAAATTGAGAGCACCACTGTACTGCGTTTTCATCACAGACAGTAGGAATGTCTGCAGTATATCAATAGTTACTGGACATATTCAGTATATTAGCCAGTGACCAAAGGAAACCACTACTCACTGAGAAGAAAACTAGATTTTCATGCTTATACTCCATGTTACAGCAGCAGTATTAAGCCAGTATATGAGACTGACCTCCAGGGGCCGCATTATACATGCGGCGCGTTTTCCTTAATTGCGCTGGGCACACCTTTTAAAAGGTGCGCCCAGCGCGATAAAGGAAAATGCGCGCTGTATTATGATGGATGTACTGCCCCAGGGCAGCCATGAACTCGCACTGCCCCGGAAGCAGCGCATTTATGTGAAAAATGGAGCGGCTGCTTTGAAGCCGATCTGTCTTTTCACAGTGCAGGCAGCAGACCGGCTGCACTTTTAAAGAGGTTGTCTGAGCGTCCATGGGATCCCCTTCTCCCTCTCCAGAGGGCTGCTTTCAGGGGGAGCACCGATAGAGCACCACCTTTTAGGTGGCACACTGTCAGTGCGCCTCCGGAGAGCTTCTTTGCCTCTGCATCTGCATCTGTAATAGGACGTGGGTGGATGCCCCCATGCAAATGAGGAAACGCCCCCTGAAGATAAAGCTTGCTCTTTATGTGCGCCAGCACCATCAGCGTTACAGAAGGAGCCGCACAAGGGTCTGAGGCCCCTTCTGTAATACCAAAGTGCCCCTGGGTGCGCAAAGTAGCTGCAAACGCCTGTTGTGCCCCCTGGGGCACTTTGAGTAATGCGGCCACAGATCTACTTGGTGATGTCAATCGCTCATGCATGCACCCTATTCCCACCCCTCTCGGAGTCTCATTCTGTGTCCCTCTACAAACGATTCCTTTGTAACTTCAGATCCGTGGTGCAACTTTACCAGAGTTGTGGTGGATTGCTATGAATGGAGAGAACTCAATGACTAAAGCAGAGCAGATATTTCATTGATGAATATATGGTTTTACCTTACATTCACCTTTCTATAGCTTATTAACATTTCACAGAAGGAATCAGGCAAACACTAGCAGACCAGTTGTCTGAATTCAAAAAGGCGTCTTTTTAGTGGCTATCCCAAATGAACATGAGGTCTGAATCTGGAAATTATGTAATAAGCCGGGATTTCAAAATACATGTGGCATATAAAAATCGATGTGCTGCTGATACTGTGAATTTATGTCTCTCTGAGCAGAGATATATGAGATCAAAAACCCTCTGCTATAAGGATATAGACCGAAGGGTTCCATGACCATAGAGAGGAAAGAGGCAGAAGGCAGAGATCCTTTATTAAATCATGGAATTCCGAGATTATTTTCAATATCCTTCTTATATACAAGCAGGGGGTACTTTATTCAATATACTATAAGGCCATATCATCACCCTTCCCAAAACCTGCTTAAATCCTAAGTGTCTTGATGTTCAATGCAGACAAAAAGAGTAGAAGCAGAACCCGTACTATGAAATGAAACATGCCAAAAAGCAGTTAGTCATTTTTGCAAAAAATTTATTAGAATCTAATATTGTACGACAGGTTAAAGAATGAAACAATAAAAGCTAACATCCAGAATGCAATATAAGCTCTGCAGGTTTGTGTGCCTGGACAGGCTGGAAGAAGTCCCCAACCCCCAGACTGCTTGCATATCTTCTGGTTCGAAAAACCTCTAACAAATGTAAGCCTTGACTGATGAAAAAGAGTGGAGTTTACTCTCTAAACTAAAGTGAGACTTATTTTTTGCAGTTTTAAATAACGCGAACTCGCACCAGAGGTATTTGAATGCTTTACATGAGCACCAGTTACAAGGGCACCTTCATTAGGTCTCGTGGCGTTAACACCAGAGAACCTATTGTTAGGTCTCGTGGGGTTAACCGCGCGAAGCGCGGTCTCGCCAGAGAACCTATTGTCAGCGACTCTGCTTTCCAGGAGAGGAGACAGGAGCTGGCCACGCACTTCTTCAAGAGTCGGAATTGAGCGGGCCACGCCCACGTGAATGCGCTCGCTGTGCCCAGCTCCTGTCTCCTCTCCTGGAAAGCTGTACCACACAGCCACACACCCCCCTGCTTTCAAACACGCATGCGCACACAGAGACACACACACACACGCACACACATACACATACACAAGCGCACATACACATACAGAGACACCCCCCCTCCGCACACACACACACGAGCGCACAGAGATCCCCCCTCACTCCAACTTAGCCCCACTGACCGCATCGGCGCCGGGGTGGGCTTCAGTGGGACTTCTCTCTGCGGGGTGCGCTCCATGCGGGCCCCCTCAGCTCACGGGAGACCCGTACTGCCGCGCACTCCAACCCCGCCCATGTCCCAGGCAAGGTGGCAGCACGCATGCTCAGTGCGTCAGCGTGTGTGCACGAGCAGCTACTGTGCCGCGCACTTTCAGTTTCCCTTCCTAGCCCTTTGATTGCTCTCCTCTTCCTGGGCTCGGTGGGACTCACAGCCCTCCTCTGGGACCGTCCGACACAGGTGAGTCACCGCGGATTTCTGCAAAGGGGGCGCTGGATATTGTTTCTGTTCTGCAATCTGCCCGTTTTCGAACGAATGCCACTTGTAACAGACCCAACTATTATTAGACGTGATTCTATGAGACAATTCGCCACAGTCCAGAAGGCACGGGAAATATGTTTTCCACAACACGTTCAGACTGTTACTCCAGTAAATGAATGTGGAGGACAATGATGGTCGAAAGTCGAAACTCCCAGCACCTCGCCCAGGTCACCCTTCGGCGCTGAGCTGCGATGGTCGGGTTACGGGCAGCGCGGATATTGTTACCTTAAACAGAGAGGAAGCTGCAGGCAGCGCTTGGCCTAGAGGTGTGAAAGTGCAAGCGCTACATCCGACTAGGGAAGTGGAGACGTGAAGAAGCTACCCTCTCTGGAGGTGCAGAGGGGCGCCTCGCTTTATTGGGATGTGAAAGTGTAAGTAGTACATTCGTCTAGCAGTTTGGAAACACTGGTTTGTGGTGCCTGTTAAATGACTTTCACATCATCCGTAACACTGAGGAACTCCCAGCACCACGCCCAGGTCACCCTCTGGCTGCGAGGGTCGGGTTACAGGCAGCGCGGATATGGTTACCTTTAACAGAGAGGACGCTACAGGCAGCGCTTGGCCTCGAGGTGTTAAAGTGCAAGCGCTACATCCTTGGGAGTGCAGAAGTGCGCCTTGCTTTCTGCGGGTGGAAAAGTGCCTGCGCTCGCCTGCGAGGAGGCTTAGAGGCAGGCATCACTCAGCGAGGGGGTGCATGTAGCACCCTGACTGGTGGTGCAGATATACACAATGTTCATTAGAGGTGGGGGAGTGCAGGCTCCACCCTGTGTGGAAGTACAGAGGTGCAATACGCTCTTCGTAGGTGTGGAAGTGCAGAACGCTTTCGGGAGGTAGGAAAGCGCAAACACCTCCCTGCATGGAGGCGCAGGGGAGCACAACTCTGAAAGTGGGCAAACGCATACCCGCCCTGGGTCAAGGTGAATAGTGCACGTCACCACCTGGGTTTGGAAAGTGCAGACATCACCCCGTAAGGTGCAGACATGCCAAATGCTCTCTAGAGGCCGGAAAGTGCAGACATCACCACGCTTGATGTGCAGATATGCCCAGTGCTCTCTAGAGGCCGGGAAGTGCAAGGATCAATCCACGTCGGTGGATTGATATGAATATTTAACCTGTCACAAAATGTGTGAATCCGGGGGTTGGCTCAGTGGGGCTGTACCAACCCCAGGGCTCAGGCTTGCAGCCTCCCACTTGCCTGTTACTGACTGCGCCGAGCTGGTGAGATATCTGTTTCCTATCAGGGTCTGGGAGGGAGAGGTGGGGGCGGGAAGGGAGTTGGTTAAGGACGGTAGAGGGAGGGGCACTAGCTAAAGGTGACCGATGGCTGAAAACAGTTGTTTGGTGGAGGGAGGGTGGAGGTGAGTGAAATGGATGCACAGATGTTGATAGTGGAGGTGAGGTGGGGTGGGAGAGAAGGGCTAGAGGTGGCTGAGCGACATCCCTTGCTATGCATGGCTCCGTGAAGGCATATCAGGCGAGGGGGGCGGGCAATGCATAGCTGGAGAGGGAAGAGTGACAGCTGCAGGGGAGAGCGAGAGTCAGCATCGAGCACAATTAATGACTTAATAAGCTTCATCAGCTGTTCAGATATCGAGGGTCTGAGGCCCGGGAAACAAAAGGCACAGATGGAAGCTGCTTGTAGACTGGTCTGCGGAGGAAGGCAGTCAGTAAACAGATCTGTGAGTATAGGTGACCTGTGGAATAATCTGTAAGGCAGGACTATCTATAGACGGACCTAAAAAGGAGAGGTGGGGTTTCTGTGTGTTGTTATTTACGGAGGGACTGTTTGTAACTTGGTCTATAGGAGAGGACTGTAGGCAGGCGGGTCTGTAAAGCAGGACAGTGGTCTTTTCAATGGTTTACAGTGGATGGTGCTGTGTCAATCAGTGTTTGGTGGAGCAAGTCCTGCAATCTCATCTTAAGGCGGGCATTTTAAACTAACCTTTAGACGAGGGTGGTTTGTACAGAAAATCACGTGTCAGCTTACCTGTAGGGGAGGGCAATCTTATTTGTGTGTAGAAAGAGTCCCATGGTGGTGGAGGCTGTCAGTAAACTAGTCTACAGGGGATCCGTGTCTGTGGAAACTTTCCAAAAGGGGGCGGGAGGGGTCTGGTCTGAAAGGGACTGCAGCTGGGGCGGTTTCACCTATAAGGCAGTTCTTGATGGCTGCTATTTAGGTGTATTGTGTTTGCATACACAGAGGAATCTTTCGGAGATGGCTGTCTATAGACCGGACCCAGAGTATGGACGATTGTGTGTAGAAACGTCTGTGGGGGCAACGGATACAAACATGCAGTGGGTCTCGCATTTGCGCAATTTTAAGCTTTTGGCATTATAAATGACAATGCCTTTTAAATTTCAAAAGCAACACATAGATAAAAGGTTTGTCATTTACAATGCCCGTAGCTCAAAGTTTGAGCTCTTGGCATTGCTAAATAATGCAACACCAAAAGCTCAAACATTAATAATGCGAGACCTATTGCATTGCAAATGCTTGTTTTTTGTAGGCAATGGGGAGATTATGTGATTTTCCCCAAATCACAAGATGTTGAGCCAACGCCAGACTAGAAACTAGTTCCCCCAGCTCCAAAGTCGGAAGCACTGGCGGTTACACCACATTTTTTCCCCAGACAGAGAAAATGATCTCTTGATTAAAGTAGAAATCCTAAATATACGTTATAGTTGAATTCTTTTTAATAATTTTCAAACAACATAAAGGGCAAGACCCTCTGCTCCTCTATCAGAATGCAAAAGAGACAACAAGGTTGCAGTGGACAACATAACCTCAATAAGCATGGAGCGGGCCGATAGAGTCAATAGAAAAGAACACAAATAAAGAACATTCCCAAACGGACCTTCCACCCCTGCCCCCACCCGCCCCACCCGTCCCTCGTAAAAAAAAAAGGGGGAAAGGGGAGGAATATGGGAAAGACAGCAGATTGATCAGCAGCGTCGTTTGCGACGTTTCGTGGGATTGTCACTTGCTATCTGCGTATCTGGAAGATGAAGTAGTCAGAGGTATCTGGGGCATGTCAACTCTCGGAACTCGGACACCAGGAGGGTCAGGAAGGGCCGTCACAACTCAGGGAACTCCGACCCCCTACCGGCCAATGTGAGCGCGAGCTTCTCCATACCCAACACCGCCCAGAGTCTCTGAAGCCAGCCATGAGTGTGTGGGGAGTTGTGTAGAGCTCCAGTGGATCAGGATGTTCTGTAAGGACGCTCCTAGGGCAATCGCTATCAACCGACCCCTCCGGGACTTAAGTGGGTACGTTAATGGGTTAGGTAAGCCCAGAAGAATGTAGGAGGGGAAACGAGGGAGCTGGGTTTCTAAGTGCAGGGCCATTTCGTCAAGGACTTGGGACCAATATGGCTGTATGCGGGTGCAGCTTCACAGGACATGTTCCAGTGTACCCCTCTCCCCACACTCCCTCCAGCATAAGTCGCTCCACCGTGGATCAAAGCGATGCAGACGCTCCGGTGTGTAGTACCAATAGGTAGCAATCTTGGTTAAGGTCTCTGTGAGGCCCATATGGTATGCAGAGTGTCGTGACCTAAGATAAATGCCCTCCCATTCCTTGTGGCCCATGGATCTCCCTAGATCTCTCGCAGCGAGCGCGACCTGCATTATATGTGTGAGTGGTAGGGGCTAGGAGCATCTTATAGAGGTCAGAGATGATTGTTTTGTCAAAGGTGCGTGTTATCAGCCTATTTTCATAGGGAGACAGAAGATTTTGCGCCTGCGGTTTAATTTGTGGTTGTAGTGCCCAGTGTCTAACCTGGAGGTATGGCAGACATTCCGTTTCTGGGAGACCATAATGTTCCCTAAGCTGCGGAAATGGGATAATACCATCTAAATCGAAGAGGTGGCCCAGGGACCTGCACGGGGAAGAGCGCCAGGCTTGAAAGGCCCGGGCCTCTGTGCCAGGTTGAAACTCCTGGTTGTCTAATAGTGGTGTGAGGGGTGAAGGGAAGGTGGTTAGTTGTGTGTGAGCGCTGGTGCGGTCCAGGATTCCAAAATGGTGCCCGTGATATGTGAAGCATAAAGATTAGCCGGTCGGTGATGTTTGTGGAGAAAGGGAACTCCCTGTAGTGGTCTGCCCGCTACTACCTGGTCCTGAAACAGCCAGTGCTTTTCTGATTCCAGACACTGCCATTCCACGAGGTACCTAAGCTGAGCAGCATGGTAGTATAACTGAAGATCGGGCACCCCCACTCCTCCCTCCTCTGGCGGCAGGACTGCAACCTGGTGACAGAATCGCGGCTTACGGCCGTGCCAAATGAAGTGCGATAGGTCCGCCTGAGTCTGCTGGATCCAATCTAGCGGGGGACGGAGGGGAAGAGTCTGGAACATATATAAAATTTGAGGGAGTATAGTCATTTTAGTAGCCGTTATCCTACCCAGCCAGGATATTGTGCAATGTTTCCACCTGTTTAATTCCTTCCTAATGAGAGTGCGAAGATCGGAGTAGTTAATGTCAGAGGTGGCTTGGATGGTGGGAGCGAGCTGGATTCCTAAGTTTGGGATCGCTGCTGTCGATGAGTGAGAGTATGTGGAGCGAGGGAGAGATTAAGGGCCAGGGATTTGTCCATGTTGATTTTAAAGCCCGATCCCTGAGCAAAGCTGTGCAGTTCAATGAAAAGGGAACTCACAGATGTGATCAGGTCCGAGAGGGATAACAGGATGTCGTCAGCGTAGAGGCTTATGGGGTGGGTATCCCCCCCCCCCCAAACTTAATTCCAGCTATTAGAGGATGTCGGCGAATCCTGAGTGCTAAGGGCTCCATGTAGAGTACAAAGAGGAGGGGCGACAGGGGGCACCCCTGTCTGGTGCCCCTCCCAAGAGGAAACCGAGAAGACGTGTGGCCGCTGATGCTGACCGTCGCGATGGGCGATCGGTAGCAGTTTAAGATCCGGGTGCGGAGTTTCTCGCCAAAGCCAAAGGCCATCAGAACCATCTCCAGATAAGGCCAGTGCACCCTGTCAAAGGCCTTTTCCGCGTCAACGGCCAGGAGCATATACTCGCCCTGGGTGCGGGACGCCTTTTCTATCGGATGTAATATGCGCTTAGTGTTGTCACTAGTCTGCCTTTGTGGGATAAAACCGGCCAGGTCAGGCTCGACCAGTTGTGCCATGTAGGGCGCCAGTCGGGTTGCTAAGATGCTGGTGTAAAGTTTAATATCTATGTGGAGCAAAGAAATAGGTCTATATGTACTACATACTGTCCTGCCCTTTCCTGGTTTTGGGATGACTACTACCGCCGCCTCCAACATCTCTCCTGGAATCGCTCGAGTTATGTTCGAAAGTGTTGAACAATCGTGTTAGGATGGGGGCCAGTTGGTTGCAGGTGGTCTTACAAAAGGCGGCCGTGTAGCCGTCTGGGCCGGGTGATTTGCCCACCTTAAGACGGGAGATTGCAGAAATGACTTTCTCTAACTGTATGGCTCTGTCTAGGTAGTCAGCCTACGCTTGGGACAGGGAGGGCATGCCAGCAGCAGCTATGTACTCAGCACTGCGTTGAATAACTCGAGGGTCCTCGGTATAAAGGTCCGCATAGAAGGCTCGAAAGATTTGAGCTGTGGTTGCGTCGTCAGTTACAGGCTCGCCCTCCGCGGTCTGGACCCCTGTCGCTGTCTGGCCTCACGCAGCTTGTTGGCGAGAAGGCGGCCGCACCTGTCTCCCCCTGTGTAGTAGGAGTGTCGAAGCCGGAGGGCTGCGTATTCAGCCTTATCTTGATATAAGGCTGCGAGTTGCATCATTTCTATACAGAGTTGGCGCCACGCTCGAGAAGCGCCCGTCCTCTGGTGCAGTTGCTAGAGTTCCGAAACTCTCTAAGTGAGTACCACCCTCTTGCGTTCCCTATCCTGATTGTGGGCTGAAGAAATCGCTATAAATTCCCCCTGAGGACTGCCTTTAATGCTGCTCCCTGAGTTGCCACGGAGGTGTCGGAGTTGGCATTGAGGGGGTTATAATCTGTAATGGCTTTCTGAATTTGAGTAATCACTGGTGGGAGGTGTAGCATTGTGTCGCGCAGGCGCCAGTGTCTGAGAGGAAGCGGTGAGCATGGGAGGTGGAAACTGGCTAGCACTGGGGAGTGATCCGAGAGGGAGGCTGTCAAAATATCAGTAACGGTTGCGTGCCTGAAAGAAGGAGGAGCTAAGGAAAGAGTCTAGGCGCGCGTAGGTTTTGTGGGCTCCTGAATAGAAAGTGCAACTGCGAGAGCGTGGGTGGAAGAGACGCCAGAGGTCGGACAGTCCCAGATCCTGAAGTAAAGTGTGTCCCGAAGGCATGAGTATGCCCGCTTGGTTCGTCCTCTGACAGGAACGATCTAGCTCATTGTCAAAGCCAATGTTGAGGTCCCCCCAGCAGTAAGTGTCTGTCCGGAGCTGTGGCTGCTTCCTGTAAAATCGTGAGGAGGAACTTAGTCTGTCCTTCGTTGGGTGCATATATAGATCTTATAACAAAAGTTATCTCTCCTAGCATGAACTGGTTTGTGTGTAGGCGACCCCTGATCTCCGCTTGCTTCTGCAGGACCCTCCCAGGGAAGGAACGGAAAACTAGGATGGCCACACCTGCTGATTTTCAGGTGCTAGGGGAAAACAGTTGTGTGGGGAATGCTTTAGACTTCATTCTGTGGTCATCCTTGGAGAGAAGGTGGGTCTCCTGGAGTAAACATATGTCAGCCTTAGAGTGTTCTAGGTGGGGAGAATAGCTCTGCGTTTGATCGGGTTGTTCAAGCCCATCACGTTAAAGAGTAAGGATTTGAAGGGAGTGTGTGCCATCAAAGAACTGGGATCCGGACAGGATGCGATGCGTGAAGTTGGCTATGGGGAACAGCAAAAGGTTCATAGGCATCGAAGTAAGCGTGGGCTGACCAGTGGTGTCGAAAACGACAATTCTCAAAGGGTATCCGGGGGAGGTGGATGAGCAAACCCAAACCCAACATTAAACAAAAAAAAAAAAAGGTCCCATCAAAGGGAACATCCTAGTCAAAAACAAGGGGATCAAAAACGTGGAAAGAACCAACTTTCAAGGAACATAGTCCGCCCACCCGGGGAAGGCGGGAAGTCATCGAGTGGGGGCTCGTGATGTAACCAAGGGGAGAGGACCAGCTACCCCCGCCAGAAATCAGAGAGGCGTAGGCAGGGACAAATAGGTGTCAGCTTCTCACTCGGTGGTGGAGTTCGTTCCGGCCAGGGCGTCGGTTGAGGAGGCAAAAGCATCCTGCTGCCCTTTGCTATGTCCACTTTATTTGGTTTCCGGATCCGCCATTGTCTGCCCTGGCGCTGCCACCCCGAAAGTGTAGTCTCAGGCCCCGGACTGGTGCTTTGGCGGTCGCCCTCCTCCTCCTCGGGCACCGCCAGGCCCAGCAGTCGACAGTATTCCATAAGGGAGCGCATTTGGTGGAGTTTACCATCGAAGCGAAATATAAGGCGGAACGGGTGCCCCCAGTATTACGAGATGTTGTGCTGTCTGAGATGTTCCGTCACTGGGCAGAATTGCCTGCGGCGCTGCAGGGTGATCAAGGCCAGGTCCTGGTAAAGTACAGGAGAACGTCCTTGATAGGAGGTAGGGTGGAGGGCTCTTGCTTTCGTAAGGATGGCCTCTTTGGTTTTGAAATCTTGCAAACATACTAGTATATCCGCAGGAGGGGTGGTGGGCGTGCGTGGCGGGCCGACTCTGTGCGCTCTGTCTAGGGTGATTTCTGTGTCAGGTGTGGCTGCCAAGATGTGGCAGAAGAGGCCCTGCCGACCCACCCACCCTTCCGGACCCGGATGTTATGCCAGCGTGATCTGTTTTCGAGGTCTTTTAAGTGTGTCCGGACGTCCAGTTGCTGATCTTGTAGCCGTATAATCTCCTGCTGAAGAATGGCCACCTCCGTCGTGGTAGTGTTACTCTTATTCTCCAGAGTTGCGACCCGTTCCCCCACGTTATCCACATCTTGGCAGATCTTCCGCATCTCAGCCGTCAGCTCCGTCTTCACCGTTTGTATATCAGCCCTAAGAGTGTTGAAGAGCGATTCCAGGAACGCCTTAGTGATAGGCTCATCTCCGGCGCTAGGGGTGGGCCGTGTAGTCGCCATTGAAGGGGATGCAGTCGTAATATCATGGATGGACTGAGCTCTCCCAAAGATGTCCTGCAGTGTTTTCTGCATCCTCGTCCGGGCCGAGGACATAGTCGTGGGGGCTCCGATGGAGAGCCTGTGTCGGAATACAGTTGCCCCGTGGAGTTCAGAGAAGGAGAAGCTCCAGGTACCACTTTCAGTTGCGGTGTGGGTTAGAGCTGGCAGCCTCTGCCCCTCCGGCGACCAAGGTGTTTGCGTGTGCAATCAAAGAGGGAGCGCTCCTCGCAACCCGGGGGGCGCGCAGCCACGTCACCTCAGGGTCTATCGCACCCGGCGTGAAGTCCACTTGGCTGGTGGGAGGAGGCTAGCCGAACTTGTGCCTCTCCAGGGAGCAGGCAGCGCGGGGAGTCGAAGACAACCACGGTAGCAAGCGCACTCCCCACTTGATGCGTCCAGTAAAACCACTGCCACAGTCAGCCTCCACAGTCCGTCGCTTACTCGAGGCAAGAATGTCCTCCAGCTGCACTCACCATTGCAGGGCGTGGAGGGCTCCTAGTGCTGGGCCAGTCTATATATGGAAGGAGCAACATGCAACAGGCAGCAAAAACCACCCCAATAGGTCACCAGAGAGGGAGGGGGAGGGCTTGCCAGACCAAGATGCAGGGTCCCCGGTATCTAAGTCAATGGCGCGCCTCCAGAGGCTCCCCCAATGTTCCGCCAGCAAGGGCCTTCTCAGTCACACACAGCAGGGGCCTACCTCCACCGCTGGGCCCCAGTCCGCTGATTTCGCCAATCTCCCTCATGTGCGGCAACTCTGTGGTCCAAGATTCTGCAGTCAATTGTGGCCTGCGTCGCCCAACCCCAGGACGCCGGGTCCAGGCCCAGTATAAGGAGTCCCGCAGGCACCGCACCACTGAGGAGAGGCTGACCCACAGTGCAGCAGGTCAAGGCAGAGCCCAGGAGGCGTAGCTGAATAGTAGGCCGGGGCCAGTGCTAGAGCGCCGGCCCAACCGCTGACAGCTCCGGTCGAGCAGTCTCTCAGGCCTTGTCGGTGGACGCAGGGCCGATTGGGCAGGCGGGCAATAGCGTCTGAGGTCTTTAGGAGCCGCAGGTGAGGCGGGAGAGGGGAGGCCTCGTCTCGATCACCGCCCGCCACAGCCCAGTACCAGTGGGGCCTAAGCGTCACCCATTGTGGTCCAGGGCCCACGCGGGGGCTGCGGCAGCGGTCCTCCACCAAACAAAAACGGCTCCAGGTAAGAGTGAGGCCGGGAGCGCTGACTTTGTGCGCGACGGGTGGGTACTCCTTTCTCTGTCCCGCTGCCGAGCGGATGCTGGCCTCGGTGGGCCCCGACTCAGGTCGCCCCTATCTCGAGGCTTCCTCTCTGCTGCAGGCGTCCCGGCCAGGCCGCCGAGTTCGGTGCTACAGGAGTGTGTCTGCGGCAGATTGCCACAGCCACCGAGGACGGGAACGGAGTCGGGGGCCCCTCCGCCGCCGAATCCCACTGTCTCCGGACCTCTGACAGGCTATTCAAAGATAATTACGTACAGGAGCTCCGATGTCTGCGTCCTACCACGCCGCCATCCTGGCCACGCCCCCACTAGATATACTTTAAAATGAAGAAACTGAGTGTGTGGAGTGCAACATTTTCATAAAAATATCACACTACTCAGAAGCAGGCCTGCTGCTAACTGCTGCTTTTGGCTATTGTGAGACTATCTTACAGCTTGTCCTTAAGGAAATAAGCTTCACTATGAAGGCATAAAGTATTGCACACTTTAGTGTCGATTATGGCTAACACCGGTCTGAGAATGCTTCTTGCCTTCAGTACAGCTTCAACAAATTACCAGATGGTAAAACTGTATCAAGGAGCTTTCCAAACCAGTTACCAGGAAAGCATTGACTGCAAATCCCTCCCCGTTACCATTCCACAATTGGATCTTCTGGCATTTTCGACTGTATCCCGTGGTAGAAAGGTGATGCAGGAAAGCACCATAAATTGAACATTCATTGGAAGATAAATGTGCGGAGTTTCCTTTCATGCAGAAAAGTATGCCTGCCTCCACTTTCTAAGTAGCAAGAAGAGATGTAAACTGTGTTCCAGTCTTCACCTCAAAGTCTCCAATGTCAACTGTCACAGTGCTTGGTGGGAAACAATGTGATCGAGAGATTCAGATTCCTCAAAGGAATAAAGTAGTAAAAGAGGAAAACATCGTTCACTTAAATAAATGTCCTAAAAGGCATGATCACAGTATGAAAATGATCCAAGGGAAGCTCCTGAATAGCAGAAACATATTTTTCTGTGGAGACGTAGTGACTGCTTCATGTAGTCTCCCAGCAAGGATTATGGTAGCAAAACAAGATTAACAATGAAAAGGGAATGGCTAGATATCAACAAAAAATATTACTCAGAAGGCAAGACATTTGGCACTTTTCAAATAGGACTGAGAAGGGCAGATAGTCTTCTAGGTATCATCAGGTAGTGTATGAAGAGAAGGTAACAGGAGTGGGCATCCCCTGGACCTGCTAAAGACCCATCAAAACTTAACCCATCAAAAAATGCCCTCTGGTTTTCCGTCTGGGAACCAGCAAATCATGCCAAAAAGAAGTAATGAAAGATGGCTTTAAATCATTTGGGGATAGTAAAGGAGTAGGAGAAGTCTTGTGAAGCCTCAATAGGAATCAATTTTGATAGCAATGTTCTTTCTTTTCCAAGGCATAATACAGGAATACCCCTTGCTGACAATTTGTGGAGGGTAGATATTTTAGAAGACAAATTAAAACACTCAGGTGTATATAGGCACAGCAAAAGAGATCTATGTGAGAGGCTTTTGTGTTAGAGAGAAAGCTCTGTACGAAACTTTGAGAGGAAGATAAGAGAAGTCTTTTAAAGAAATAAGGTAGAGACTTATCTATTTCTGGGGCTACTCATACCAAAGTAATAAAATAGCATTGGGAAAAAGATCTAAAGGGAGCTTTGTTCTTCATCTTGTGCTAGATTTTCTGGATCACCAGCATGCTCCATGATACAAATGTATCCACTGCTGGCATCTGTGCCTAACTCCATGGTCATATGATCAAATCCTGGTAGGTTCAAATCTTCAGTGGTCAATAAAATGAGTTCTATAGAAATGGGTAAGAAAAACATCTGTGATGTTTCTCCTTAGCACAAAGAGATCCCTTGGAGTGAATGTGCGTTCTACTGAAACCACAGCAAGAATCATTGAGAAAACTTGTGGGACAGAAGTTAGTCCAAAAGGAAGTACTTTCAACTGCAAAAGTTAATTGCGGACTATAAACCGCAGATACGGACTGTGATAGGGAATTATTGGAATATGAAAATAAGCGTACTGTAAATTCAGAGACACAGGACAGTCTTGAGGCTGTAGGCCAACAAAAATGTTTAAGAGGATCATGATCTTGTATTTATCTTTTCTTAGAAAGGTGTTCAATCACCAAAGCTTCAGAATAGGCCTAATACCTCTGCCTTTTTTGGGGAATCAGAAACATTGTTGATCCCTATAGTCCAAAGAAACGATGTCCTCAAAACCCATGGCTAATAAGGAGAGAATCTGCCTCTTCAAGAGGTGTGAGAGGGTGGAACAAGATGGAGATTGGAAATGAAGGAGGAGTACCTGCAGAAGACCAGGACTGCTATCCAAATTGGATTATCTGAACAACCCTATAGATCTGTGTTCTTCCCTGCTTTCAAGAAAGAAATTAAGTTAATCTGTCACCAGTATGTGTCTTGTGATGGAGGAGTCAAACCTAATTCACTGTAGAAGAGGCCGACATGACCACACTGACATGCCCCATATTTTCAAGTGGATTATGGGACTTTTCACTAGAAAATGCATCAGGCATCAATAGTCATGTCCAACATTTTGGGAAATTTAGAAGCTTTTATTTACTACTGTAGATTTCACTTTGCTCTTCATGAGTGAATTCTGGAAACTGCTGAACAATGAGATATCTCCTTTGCGCCTGACAACTGATTCATAAGGGGCTCTTCAAAAGCAACTAAACCCTCAAAGGCCCACTTTCTTGTTAAAATTTCCAGAAAGAGAGATGTTTTTGTCATAGCAACCTGAACCCCCATCAACGGTGTCCCCGCCGCTTTGTGAATCACAACAGAAAGCTGCAAGCGATCTGCTGTAGGGAGACCTTCCGGTGACTACAAATTATCAAGAGAGGTATCCAAGCAACTAAGATCTTGAAGATCCACAATCAGTTGTGTGTTAGCATTCAGTGCAAGAACAACGTAATCTCCTTTGCGGTAATCATCCTCAATAGTGAATGTACCTCAAGACATTTGAATAGGATGTGAATCAGATCTGCTGCAACTGCCGCTTTAATGACCAAAGATGTACAGTCTGTGCTTTGAGCAAAGATTGCTAATATGGCCTCCATGAACTCCTTTTAGGGAATGAAACCGGCTTCAGCACTGGAGTCTACTTTGAAGAGGAAATCATGAAGAGGGGTAAGATATTTCTTTAGCTCTTCTGCACTTAGCACAATGCCCAAAAGGAAAAAGTCTATGATCTTTTTTGTCCATCTTGTGACGGTTAAGGCAATTTGGTATAAGATCAGGAGTGGGCTCCAGATGGGTGTCTAAAGGGAGACCTCGAACAATTTGGGTAGCCATCACTCATTTTGTATTCCTGTCCCTGACTGCTTTGGGATTCATGGAAAGGGAAATATCATCAAATTTCCTTTGTGCTGAGGACCCAGACACCATAGACCCCATAATATTCGCAATGTGGTTCCACTACCATATTGGTTGCGGATAAGTAGAGCATTCTCAATCAATCAATTAGGATTTGTAAAGCGTGGCTGCTTCACCTGTGAAGGTGTCGAGGTGCTGTGAGATTATGCTGCGGCATTACACTGCCTGTATCAGGGAGACATCCCAGAAAAATAACCAAATATTGACAAATGTCAAAAAATTGGTGAACGATTTCTCAACAACCCCAGATTACAGATCTGTGGAAGCATGGCTAAAAGGAACTGGCATCAACAGACCCTACTCACTTTAAATGTACAAGTGATTGTGAACTGTGTGAACACTGATTGGAATGGGGCCAACTAGCACTGAGTGATGAAGAAAGTCTTGAAACTTTTCAAATCCAGTAATTTACCTGGCACAAAGGTTAACTTAAGGAATAAGCTGGAGTGAGTATCCATTTGCAACACTTGTGATTTTCAATTTGCTGCAGGGATTTGGCTCCGACCTGATCGACAAAAGGGTAAACATGACCAGATTCTGATTTCAAGAAGGTATCTGTACATTTCGAAGGTAAGGTACTGACTGGGTTTGTAGTGAACAGGTAATCTATTTTGAAAAGACTAAATGTTTTTATCACTTGGTACACAGACACATGCCTGTAGGAACCCTTTCGTAACCTGCAGGGCACTGGTCAGCTACCTTACTAATACCAACGGTCTTTACTGCAGTACCCTGCCTACTGTCAAAGACCTCTTACTGGTGTCTGATCTTTAGAGGTCTCCAGTAGAGTCTGCACTGTACTGTTCAACATGTCTTTTACCTTTGTCACTAGTTATTTACCTTGAACAACAGTTTAGTAGCTTGAGGCTATTCTAGATTTAAATGCTAGTAACTGGGCATAGACATGTCTTTTGTAAAACTAAACTTTTTCTTTTTTGGGGGGCATTGATCCTTTAGGCCATCAATACCCAATACATGACCACTATATGTGAATGTTTTCCCTAATGATACTGTCCTGTCTGTTACTTTTCAGAATTATGGCCTGGTCATAGTTTGCCAGCAGAGGGTGGATTGCATGTGAATTTAGAATCGCTTTAGGCTTCAAAACTATTGTTACAGGTGGGTAAGTAGGTTCATTCACCTTGTGAGTCTATTCTTCGTGAACCTGTTCTAGAGTCACATCAGATGGTGTGAATCAGTTCTGCAACAAAATTCATTTTAAACAGAGGTTTGAGAAATTATTAGTTGCAAATAAATACCTAAGCTGTCTCCCGCTGAACATCACTTCCTGGCGAGACAGAATTTCTTACTGAGTAATGTTATTTGTGGAAGTATGCATGAACGACCATGTAACAGCACCAAAGATGTCCATTGATAAAATTTCCTAGGAAAGATTATGTAGCATTTTTCTTTCACATGTGCCTTTGGTTTTGCTTGTAAAGGCTTTTAGCTAAAGAGTATCAAATTTGAATAGTTTTCAAAATCCATTTGGGAATCCCAAATTTGTTTACAGACGTCCCCATTAAATGTGATAAAGAATGTTGTGTCCAGTACACTCTCTTAATTGCTTCAATGTAATACATTATTGCCCTTTTAAAATCAAGTATCTGTGTAGCACTCCCTGCTGTTGTGGGATTCTGAAAGAAAACCAGCAACTGAATAGTTTAATTAAAGTGAATATCAGAAATGATCTAACTCCAGGTGACTTTAGTCAGGACTCCTATGTAAGGTGGTAACTGCTAATAAGAAATCCGCTTTCCATGTTAGATGTTTTAGAATAATGTTATGCATTAGTTGAAAAATAACCTATTTAATACAGTGTTTGGATTCTATATTTGAGATAGCAGTCAGTATGGTGGATATAGGGATCCAATAAGCATGCATTACTGCGATTGAAAAGAGTGATCTGTTCTCAAGTACCAGTATGCCAGAATGGCTGTCAACATACTGTGACTGAAGTACAGCTTAAAATTGTTATTTAGTAAATTAATAAATCTCTCATCAGGTGTCTGTGCCTGTCATTTTTCTGACACTATGAAACAAATGGTTTCCATTTCGCTGCAGAACACCTCAATGTGTGAGCTTTCGTGCAACATCCACAGCTTCACCTTCGCTGTGCCATCTTTGAGGTGTTTAACTCAAAGACTTCAGGAGCCATGGATCTAAGTTCAGCATATGTGCTTGTGGCTGTCTCAGCCACTCCCCATGCTACATGAGTTATTGGTGAAGTTCTCCCTTGACATGTCCAGCAGGTGCGAGTACCATGATTATCAGTGCAAAGATCCTTGACAAACTCTTTTGGCCGGCATTCCCCTTGAATGAAATTATGGGCACCTGGACACAAAGTTTACTCATTTTGCTTTTCCATATGTTGACAACAAAATGATGCTTGTTTTCATCCACTGTGCAAGTCTCATCTACTAGTGGGTTGTTTAACTCCCATAAGTGAGATATTCCTATTTGCCTGCATACAGTATCGGCAAAGCAATTATGTTTCCAGCTAGGCAGTAACCAGGTGAATCATGCTGAATTGGTCACTGCCAATACTCTTGTGGTAATTTAGAGGGATGATACAATTACCTCCTCCTTTTTAAATGTATTAATATGGTGTTGCCTGCCTGGAACTGTACAAATAAACCACACACTTGTCGGAAATGCAGTTAAAAACAGAAAAATTGTCCTCAGGCACAATCAATTTATTTATTTTGCTGCCTTCCCCCCAAATCTTAGCTTCTTAGCGAATCCCGGGAATTTAAATTCATCAGGTGTGTGTTTGCTTTGTCCAGTGAAACATCAGTAAGCTGGAATTAAATGAATTTTGAGTGGTAACATCTGTGGACAAGGAATATGTGCTGGGTACAACTTGCCAATTATCTATTGACCATTGCAATTCAAATGTTATTGTTTTTTGGGCAAAAAGGTTACTTTTTCTATTTCATTCCTGTAAGACCAACCGGTAAAAAAGATTTAGAATACCACAGCAATAGAAGATGTAAAAGTGCTAATGCCAAGTAAGGCCCTTTAACAGGCTATTCTATTTCTTAGACCTGGGGACAAGGTTGTTTAGCTTTGTGAAAAGAATACATCATATTATGTTTCTGATGAAGCAAGTTTTCGCATATTACGCGACTTGCTTAAATCATGAACCTCGAATAACTTATAATCCTGTAATACGACCCATATGTTTTACTAATTTCCTTTATTTTGGATATGCATGTATCTTAGTGATGCTTGCCTATGTGTTCACTAATACGAATAACTCGTGTCCTTAATATGGCCGCCGCTTGAGGGTTTGCTTCTGCGCATGCGTTAGTCACACTCACGTGACGTGACGTAGTTGCAGTTCTGGTGGGAAAATGTGCGCATGCGTGCTTGCATCTAAAAAATGGCTGTCAGTGTCATAACGTGGTGAAGCTTGTGCAGATGCTCTCGTGTCATCGTCTGTTGCACTAACTATAATGCAATAGTATATTTTTCTGATTTGAGAAGTATAAAGTAGCTTTCATGGTATATGGTGAAATCATTTATTTCTATGTTTTAATTTGTTTTCGCTTACTTTTCATGTAACGCGGTATTGAGGGTCTGATGCAAGGCTCAAGACTCCATATTAAGAGGATAGTCTGCGCATGACCGAACTCTAGCTGTGGCATTGACAAAATGCCAACTGAAGGTCTCTGCCAAGATGTGCCTGGGAAGATGCACCTTCACCCAGCCGGAGAAACAGAATTTGTACTGCATTCGCAACAATTGTATATTCTGCTATTGTATTCTGTAGAATAGGTCATGGGAACCCCAAATTCACTAGGCGGTTCCATAAAATGCAAATACGAGCTTGTAGAAGTTTGTTCTGATTGGTGTGTTGACCTATCCTACTTGGGAACCAATCGAAATTGGGGATTCAGACATTTGCAACATTTGGGGGGTGGTACACTGACCCGAAAACAGTATAACTAGCCTAGGTTTAGCTGGAGAAATTGTCCGACTTGTCCGAATAGCTGACCTGTCACTGACCCAACGCACTCAATAGGTGACGGAATACAGAGCGCTGCGGAGCACTCTGTCCGTATTTAACCATAGACTCTAAGGTTTTACTAAACCTTAAGTGCTGGCGGAGCACTTTGCTGGGGAGTTCGCTAACCCAATCGGGGTTCTGACTGATAGCTGCAGAGAGGGTGGAGCGCAGGCGTTGCTTCCGAACTGCGGGTGCTGGTCGTGCCTTGGTGGTCCTGTCCTGATCCTAATCTGGTTTTCCTGTCCTGTCCTGGGGTGTCCAATCTGCACCTGCGGTCCCATAGATGACTGTCCTTCCTTGGGGTATTTCCTGTCCTTGACTGATCCGTGGCCAGGGTTGGTCTGCACACCTTTCTAGGTAAATATAGTGCGAAAATTCTATACTGCACCTTCTATATTTGTGTCTTTGCTTTAATAAAGACATTTCTTTGCATACGTTAATTTCCATGCTTTCCGCAACCTACTATAAAAGTCACACAGTATATTTTTCCTTAGCATTTTCCTATGTTTCCCTACCTTTTAGAACACATTCTCTCCATTCTGTTTATGAATCATAACTGTGGTATATAATTTCCTCCTGAAACCTGATTTAACGTAATAATGCTAGAACTATAGCGTGTTCCAATTTTCCCCTCCTATAGAGGTATAGGATTTCCAATCCTTACCTTGCAGTATTTTTCTAAACAGTAAACGTCTAGTTCGTGATCCATTTTCTAAAAGCTATTTAGTAGATCGCATTGTTATAATTTTCCTATAGACTCATAAATGTTTGCCTTAGTTTTTCTTTCATATGGTTACGTGCTCTTCGTTATTCTGATTATAGATTGCCTTCTCGTTGTAAATTGTATACACTCAGAAACTGATTTCTAAGATAAACTTTTAAAACTTCCCAGTAGTCTGTGGTTATTTGATGAAGTAAGAGAAATAAAGTCGGTATTTGTATTTTGCCTGCTTTTCTTTTACAGCTAGCTCCCTGATCCATTGTGGATCATAGGTACCCGTAACGGTGGATTGGTAAGTCGGGTACAATAGAAATAAATAGGAAGGAACCAGGGTTGCTGGTAGAAGAGTTGTTAGGTCACCCAATTAATGTACATGATAAATTGGAAAATATGGGCCTAGTAAGTGAATGGTGAAAATTATTGGCCGGGTGACCTGCGATCTCTATCAGTAATTTTCTGGTAGCAGAGCTATGGTTAGGGACTAGTTAAAGTTAGGTAGGACTAGTTAAGTTAGATAGGTTGGATGCTGCTAAAATTTTATGATAACATTTTATTGCTGCTACAAGGGTAAACAGTGTTTGTGAATTGATCAATCATGTGAAATGTTTGCTTTGAAAAATTATGAAATATTTTAAATTGGTTTTCTTATTATTATACTGATATATGTATTAACTCACTCGTTAGTAAAGTGTTTTTATGTTTGTTGAGAATCCCCGGGGAATTGAATAGCGAGTGGTGAAGAGAATCCACTTCGCGTTGAGGTCACTGGCCTAAGGAAAGTTAGTGCAGGTTAGGCAGAATTGGAAGCACTAACTAGGGTTTTTTTCTCTGAATGTATGTTTGAATAAATGATAGCGACGAGATCACTGGCAAAACTTCTATTGTGAGAAAAACCTAGTAAGGGTCACATCGGAAGGAGTAGCAGGTTCGTCAGAGCTTGGGTGATAGCAGAGGGGTTCGCTGGTGAAACTTTAGACTTAGTATATATCCCGGAAAGAAGTGGATAAGTCAAAAGAAGTAGCAGGTTCCCTAATGCTTGAGTGAAGGGTAGGCAGAAGAGATCTATCCGTAGTGAGTGAAAAGTAAATGGAAGTAGTTTACTTGCAGTGAAACAAAGCTTTGCTGTCTAGACACTTGGGTACAGTGGCGAATGTGTATTTGTTTGTAAAATAACAAAGCACTTGCACTTTTAGAGAGAAATTAAATTTCCGTTACCTTGTGAGGGAGGGATTCAGTTGCAGAGCTGCTCTGACGTCACTCTGTGCCGCGCTGGGATTGGTAGACGCAGCGGGTGTGTAGCGGAGCTGGAATTGTAAAGGAGGGGTGAGTGCCGAAGCGTGAGAACCAGTCTGGCGAAAGGTCGCGCACCCATTGGTCGAGATTATTTGAAACCGTGCACTTCATTGGCAGCACGAAATTAAAAAACGCACTTGGATTGGAAGTAATTTGTAAACAAAGTCACTAGCAGAAATCGTATGTGGCACTCGTATAGACCGCATACTAGACCTGATCCACGACATTTAGGGTTTGAGAACGATCAGTGGAAAGGGCATAAAACCGACATTATGTACGGAAATAAGAGGAAACTATCCCTTGTAAACAAAGTAAAGAATTATTTTAAAAAGGACAAGCCGATTAAAACCAGAGAAGGTGTTGTCATTCCGCCACCTAATACTCCTGCATCTTTCATGATGTTTGATAAAGGGTACCACTCGTGTGTATGGTTGGAAAACTGGGCGGAATACACCAAGGATGACGGAATTTGGGCTTTTCCGTTAGAGGGTACATTCAATGGCAGAATTCTATTTAATTTGAGAACCCGAATGAATGACTTACATCCCAGACCTAGATTAACGCAGTACGAAGCTTTAGAGGAATGGGAGATCGAAGCTTTTGAGAGGGACAAGCCCCGAATGGATAAAGGGTTAACCACATTTTATCCGAAGTTAAAGCAAGAGACCAGAGATAAAAAGATGAAACAGTGGAGACAGAATATGATCGTAGAAGGGCTGTTTCCAATGATGCCGATGGGTGGTCCTCCTGCAGGAGAGAAGAGAACAGAAAAATGCAAACATTGGGTGCCCGT
This sequence comes from Lissotriton helveticus, assembly GCF_964261635.1. Classification (NCBI taxonomy): domain Eukaryota; kingdom Metazoa; phylum Chordata; class Amphibia; order Caudata; family Salamandridae; genus Lissotriton; species Lissotriton helveticus. Next base: position 1,153,793,675 of record NC_136069.1, read on the forward strand.
TGGGGAGTCGGATGATGAATTATTGGATGACATGTTTATGAGAAGTCCGCCTCCTTATAATGAAGGACACCGACCCTCTAGTGAAGGGGATAATTCTCGGAGACCTCCTCTCCGAGAAGAGGCCAGATCAGTAAGTGTAGGAGAGAGTTGTCAAATACCTCCGTATAATGAAGGGCTAGGATCTCTAGGTGCTAGAGATATCTGTCAAAGAGCACCATTTAGTGGGGAGTCAAGATATTTGAGAGAAAGAGACTTCTGCTCTAGACCTCCCTACGAGGGTGAGGCAAGGCCTTCAACGTCAGGAATTCCGTTCTCAAGACCCCCGTCTGAGGAGGAACCAAGATCCCTAGGCACCGGAAGTCTGTTCCCAAAACCTAATTACGGTGAAGGACCAAGTGAGACACATCCCACTGCCCCGAGTTATGCCCCAACTTTGACCCCGCAGGTATTACATGACAATTCTTTAGACAGGATACTGGAGGACAGGGAACGAGAGGCTCTAGCTAAGCAGAGAGCCGAGATAATTCAGAAGATCTCCCAGTTAAATACAAGTCCTGAATCCTTGACAATCCCGGTAACTATTGGACCAGTCGTCCCGCTGTATGGGGATAGACAGGGAAGTCCGAAGACTCCAGTTATTACTCCAGTTGTAGCACAGCCAAGGCCAGAGCCCTTAATTGTGGATGACCAGACCAGTGAATGTGAGTCCGAGGTCTCGCTAATGGATCTGCCCATTAGGGGTGCAGGAAAAAGGTTACAGAAAAGACACAATCCTTTCAACACGAGGGAGATTCAAATGGAATCGACTTCGGGTACCAAGAGTGTCACCTTGGTGACTCCTGAAGAGATTTAAAGATGGAGTCGAGAGTTAGAAAAACAAACTCCTCAGTCGAAACCTTTAGATATTTTCAAGCTAAGAATAGAAATGGAAGAGCTAATGGCAGGAAATGTAGGTTTAGACAGATTAAATACCTATTCTGAAGAAGAGTTTCTGTTTATCGGCAAAAGTTTTACCCGAAACACCAGAGTGCTCCATGAAAAATTAACAGACAATGCAGCTAGTATGGGAATCGATATTTCAAAATCAAAACCACTGCAGAAACCCTATAGAGCTGATTTTTCAGACAAAGATCTGGAAAATATGAATGTGTCAGGAAAAAAGGCGCAGGTTAAAGAATTATTGACAGTATTGCAAAAATGGGGAGACGTAGAAAAGTGGAAAGCCAGATGGGCAAAGAAGAAAGATTAGGCCAGATCTAAACAGACGACTTCTGAGTTCGTTCTAAAGGAAGCTGACAAACCTGAGCAGTTATACCCTATGCGTGAAGTGCCAGGTGGAAAATACGTGCACGTTCCATGGTCCAGACAGGATATTGTGTCCTTTACCAATGACTTTCCAAAATTACGAGAAAAGCCTGGGGACTGGTACAGGCAGGTGGAAAGGTTTGTAAAGGTGCTAAAGTGCTTGTGGAAAGACCTGGATGGGTTTTTCGACATTGTGGTTCCTGTGGATTTATGGACCGAATGCAAGGTTGCCATTGATTGGCCCAACAAAGAGTATGATAGGGACCCTGTAACGGGTGCTCCCTCGGATGAGGTAATGAGAAAATATGACCAGGTCATGTTACATCTGAAAAAGAAGGTGCCTGCAAAGGAAACTGATTGGACCAAAATAGATAGGACCACACAGGAAAGGGATGAGTCTGTGCACTCCTTTTATGAGAGACTGTTACAGGTGTTCAAAACTTACAGTGGAATAGATAACATTGAGATGAAGGACATGACCCACTTCATTTACAGGTTTGTAAACGGTTTAAGACCCGAAATTTGCCAGTGGATCAAAGACAATAAGATTTGTTGGCAGTCTAAGAAAATGGATGAGCTCTTACGGTATGCAAAGTACTGTGAGGACGAGATGGCAGATAAGCGAAAGGCCCTAAAGGAGAAGGTTATGTGGGCACAAGTGAAGCTAGCAGAACAACAGGAAAAGCAAATGAATAAAATGAACAAGAAAACCAAAAATCAAGGCTCTGGGGTGGAGGGAAGCCCAAGGTAAAAATGAGCAGAGAGGAAGCTAAAAAGAAATTTCCCTGCCACCAGTGCGGAGAAATCGGGCACTGGAGAGACGAGTGTCCATATTTACAGCATGATAATACCCAAACCCCTGATTTAACTCCACAGACGCAGAATGAAAAACCAAGAAAGACTCAGCAGCAGGTAAAGGCAAGTCAATTGCCCCGAGCGCCAAAACCAAATTATAAAGGAAAATCACCACAGGGTGATGACAGAGATCTGGGGAGGCAATGAGAATAGAAATGCAACAACTTCGCAGTTTTTGTTGAATGATACCTTTTTCTGTGACGACCAATACTGACAGGGCCTGAGAGGGGAGGACAAGGAGTGTGTTCTTGGCGCCTCCTTGCCGGTAGACCAGTCAAGGCCATACATTGAAGGAAAGGTTGATGGAAATGATGTCACCTTTCTATTGGACACTGGTGCTACCCGTTCTACTGTGAGAACAGCGGACGTTCCAAACCTACCCCTCTCGGGAGAAGCAATCCAAGTAGTGGGTGTATCTAATCAGTTGATTAGTACCCCAGTTACTGAGCCCATGGAGATCACAATAGGGAATTTCAAAGAAATGCATAGATTTGTAGTTTGTGATACCTGTCCAGTAAACTTCCTGGGACGTGATTTGTTGTGCAAAATGAACTGCACCATCTTTTGCACACCAAAAGGCGTCGAAATTCAAACCCCAGACGAGGATGGCATATACAAATTAATGTTAATTAGACCAGACTCAGAAATTAAACAAATGACTATACAGGACTTACCTGAAGAACTCCAAAAGACAGTGAAACCAGAAGTATGGGACTTTACAGGAAAGGATGTAGGATTAATGGCAAATGTAGACCCAATACAAATAGCCATGAAAGAAAATGCAGTTTATCCTAATACCAAGCCATACAAAATGAGTGCAGAAGTGAGAGCAGGAGTTGCCATTGAAATAAAAAGACTGCTAGAAGCAAACATCATACAAGAAGTGATGAGTAGTCCGTGTAACTCACCCATAATTGGAATTAAGAAACTTAGTGGCAAGTACAGGGTAATGCAGGACCTGAGAAAGGTAAACAAAATAGTGGTTCCTTGTTGTCCTATTGTTCCGAACCCAGCAGTGATCCTATATCAGATTCCCTGGGATGCTGAGTGGTTTACCGTGATAGACCTATGTCATGCATTCTTTTCGATCCCATTGCATCCAGATAGCAAATTTCTTTTCTCATTTGCTTTCGACAGTCACGTGTACGTTTGGAATCGGGTCCCTCAAGGGTACACCGAAAGTCCCTCTATCTTTAATCAGATTCTCAAAAAGTGCCTAGAATCTTTAGTGTTACCAGGAAAATCTGTTTTGGTGCAAAATATAGATGACCTTTTGGTGGCGTCTAAAAGTCATAGAGATTGTGTTGTTGACACCATTGCTTTACTGAATCACCTAGGTGAAAAAGGACATAAAGTGTCCCCTGACAAATTGCAGTTCTGTACAAAGTCAGTGAAATATCTGGGGCACCAGATAGAAAAAGGCATCAGAAAAGTCACCTCTGAGAGAGTCAGAATAATTCGGAACATGCAGTTACCCCGAACTCAGAAAGAAATCAGAATGTTCCTTGGAGTGGTAGGTTACTGCAGGCAATGGATTGTGGGATTTGCAGTCCTGGCAAAACCTTTGATAAAAATGACAAAGAAACGAGCAAAGGACCCAGTGGAATGGGATGATGAGGGCATGACAGCATTCACTAAATTACGAGAATGTCTGTGTACATCACCTGCTTTAGGGATGCCTGACTATTCTAAAGAATTTGCACTATTTTGTGATACACGAGATAATTGTGCACTGTCAGTCCTAACTCAGGAGCATGGGTTGACTAGACAACCAGTGGCATATTTTTCTGCCACTTTAGATCCAGTGGCTGCTGGATTACCCGGATGTCTGAAAGCAGTAGCTGCAACTTGCACGAGTCTAGAACAGAGTGAATCTATTGTAATGGGACATCCTGTAACTGTGTATGTTCCCCATGCAGTTGTGATTTTATTGACCAGAACTAAGACCCAGTATCTCACCCCGAGTCGGCTGACTAAATACGAGAGGATTCTCGTGGGTGCTGCGAATGTGGTCATTACTCGGTGTAATATCCTGAACCCAGCTACCCTGCTCCCTGACTCAATGATTATGGAAGCCGAGGGAGAGGACGAACATGACTGCATAGATCTGACAGAATTCAGTACTAAACCACGGCCAGACATTAAAGAAATACCTTTGCCTGTAGAAGATGAGGAGCTGTTCGTGGATGGCTCATGTATGAGACACGAACTTGTAGGCCTAAGTGCTGCTTATGCTGTAGTCTCTATAAACGAAATTAAAGAAGCTTCCTGTTTATATAGAGTAAAGTCTGCACAAGTAGCCGAATTGATTGCATTGATAAGAGCCTGTAAAATTGGGAAAAACAAAAGAATAACAGTATATACTGACAGTCAGTACTGTTATGGAGTTGTGCATGACTTCGGCAAATTGTGGCTACAGAGTGAGTTTTTGACTTCTTCAGGTACTCCCATCAGAAATGGGAAAGTCGTACAAGATTTACTGGAAGCAATCCAATTACCAAAAGAATTGGCAGTGGTCAAATGTGCTGCTCATAAATCTGGCATTGACCCTATAACTTTGGGAAACCGATTTGCTGATGAAGTGGCTCAACATTGTGCCAGAAATCGCATGTCTGTAAATATTAAACTGGGGGGACCTGGAAACAGCTGCCAACTTATGGTGTTTGAAGAGGTGCCTACCTGTGAAGAGTTGAGAGATTGGCAGCATGCGGTGCCAGAAAAAGAGAACGAAAAATGGAAGAAACTTGGTTGTCGACCGAGAAGTGAGGATGGTGTCATTGTGGGCCCAAATGGTATGCCTGTGTTGCCTAGACGTCTGTTTGCTTCTATGGCCAGACTGATACATGGAGATTCACACACTGGTAGGGATGCCATGGTTCTGGTTTTCCAACAAACATGGTACAATCCGAAGTTCAGGAAGGTAGCATAGTCACTCTGCCAGAGGTGCTTAACATGTCAGGAGTTTAACGCTGGGAAAACGACAGTAGTCGAATTGGGAAAAATTGGAAAATCAAGAGGTCCCTTTGTAAGAATACAGATTGACTTTATCACACTGCCTCGCTGTGAGGGAATGAGATATGTCCTTGTCACTGTCTGTCTGTTCTCAAAGTGGGTGGAAGCCTACCCTGCTAAAAAGAATGACGCCATAACTGTAGCTAAATTGTTACTACGTGAATTAATACCCAGGTTCGGGTTTCCAGTCACAATTAAATCAGATAGAGGAAAACATTTTCAGAATGAGGTAATCGATCAGCTCTGTAAGGCATTTAAGATCACACAAAAATTGCACTGTGCATATCGTCCAGAGGCTTCTGGAGTGGTGGAGCAAATAAATGGCACTATAAAATCAAGGTTAGGAAAAATGTGTGACTCTACAGGCATGAACTGGATAAATGTTTTACCTCTTGTTCTGATGGGACTTAGAAGTATTCCAGATCGAAAAACAGGCCTGAGCCCTCATGAGATCCTGATGGGAAGAGTGATGAGACAAGCATGGGCACCAGGACATAAACTGCTAAACATTTCTGATGATTAGGTACTTGAGTACTGCAAGCAACTGGGTGACCAAGTGCGTTCTATCTCTCGCCAGATTGGGGAAGACGCCGTCGCAAATCCAACAACTCCAGTCCACAAATTGGTTCCTGGCGACTGGGTTAGACTCAAGAAACATACTCGTTCGAGTTGCCTTGCACCGAGGTGGGGAAAACAACGCCAAATAATACTGGTGACCACGACAGCGGTGAAGTGTGCCGGCGTTCCAAAGTGGATCCATGCCAGCCATACACAGAAGGTGATTCCAGACGAGAAAACTGACGCTGAAAGTTGTCCAGCTGAGGGGTCTGCAGAAGTTGGTCCTGAAGTAGCTGATGTCGAATAACCGAGCACCAGTCAAGATGATTGGATACCCATAATCGACCTGACTAATGACCCAATCAGAACAAGAAGTCAAACCTATGCAGATAGAGAGTGGGATAGAGAGGAAGAGATAGGCACAGGCGAAGATCCTCAGATTATTGAGATTCACGTCAAGTCTGAGGAAGAAGAAGGACAGACAGGGACAGAGCAAGTGATCGACACACCTCCACAAACCCCTGAAATTGAAAAGGGACAGACAAGAATTAGTGAAAAGGTTCAAGCAGAAGAAAATCAAGGGATCGAAGCGCTTGAACAGGATCAGATAGAACTAGAAGAACGTGTTCAGGACACAGAAACAGAGACGCTCGAAAGTCAAAATCAGAATACACCTGAACAAGGCCAGCTTAGTAACCAGGCGGAAGAAATAGAAATAAGACCTGGAACTAGTAAGACAGGAAGGGAAGAAACAAAAGCAGAAGTGCCACAAACAAACGAAAACAAAAGAGCATTAGAAGAAAGCCAAATCACAGTGCCAACTAAAAGACTCAAGAAAAAGAAACATATCGAACCAAGATATATTAGGAGACTGAGACTGAGAATAAAAACAGTAGAGGAGAAACTTGCAGAAAGAAGGAAAAATCCTCGTATTACAGAGCAAGTTGGAGAAAGTTCACAAAGGAGGAGTGACCGAATAAAAAGACTGAACGAAAAATACCAAGATCCTGAATGGACATACTTAGTGTTGGAGGAATTTGAAGATCTTGATATAACTGACGAAAGTGACGAAGAACAGACAGCTGATTATTCTGCCGAGGAAGACGAACCAACCTGAAGTTGTGCAGGGTAAGCTACCTGTGCAAAGTTACAAAGAGGGGTTGAGAAATCTTCTTCTGAACGAAAATGTCGGATTCAAATGTGAATGGAAGGCCTAGACGCAGTTGTTGCAAAACATGCTGCAGAGTATGTATATGTAGCATAGCTATAGTGTTAATAATTTGGATAGGACTAACAGTTTTCATTCCTTATATGATGAGCAAAAATACTAATGTTGACCCTACACAGACTGTGACCCCTGACACTGAAGAACTGACAACACAAAGTGTAGAAAGACGTGAAAAAGCACTCAGACAAACAAAACGAGACTCAGAAGCATCAGATGAGGAAGGACTACACTATCATGGAGTTAAAAACCAGACACAGTTAAATGTAGTCGCTAATCTTTTAGTGCACTATGTAGAAACTATGGAAATAGTAGACTGCTATGTCTGCATGAAGCTACCTACTTCTGTAGCTGAAGGCGTGACTTATCATCACCTACCTTTGACCTATGGAATTTCCTGTAGCATTTTAGCTAGCTTGTTTTACAATGGAGGACCGTTGCAGTACTACTACTCTAACTCTGACGTGATATTTTCTGAACTTCCCATACGTGGAAATCTGAATCCTGTACATACTAAAAGTGACGTTACACGTTATATGGGAGAATACTTCCTGACAATAGGTACCATAGACTTAAATGAAGCACACAGAGATAACTTGACCTGTTCATTACATGAACAAGAAAAAATGTTTTTAAACATGGCAGAGAAAAGAAGGGAGAGTTTCCAAAGAAAGGCAAATGATAAAAGACAAAGAACTCCTAAATAAGCTGAAAACATGGAAAGCACCTCAAATGGTGGGAGTGGTCCTGCTTTGTTACTGGATTTCGAAAGAAAAGGGAAACTCTGTCTTCACCGCGAGAAGACTAGTTATTATCAGGGGTGTGGAATTTTTTGAATAATCTACTTGGCCAAGGGACAAAATGGTACTGAGATCTACATGTCCTGTAAAATCCACTTGTCCCACCTACTCCATAAATCAATTATAAGGGCTGACCGAGAAACAACTGTCTAGTTTATGGGAAAATACGTACTTTTCCCACTGCTCGCCATATACGCAGGATGATATCACAGTCCGCTTTATGTGAGGGCAGAATTAATGATGGATACATTTTCTCCAGGAACCAGCAGCCTCTCCTTTAATATTTAGACCAGGAATCGGCCCGCCACCTTTAAACTGGGCTCAAGAACCAACACGCTCTCGACTTAAACTGGGCTCAGAAACCAGCACCCCATGGCCATTCAACTCCTAAGCTGAGCATATGCACCAGGGCCTCCCTAATTTTGTCCCTCGAGCCAGAGCCCTCTAGAGCACAACTAGGGGTCTTCAGCCACCTCTAGAGCACGCACAAGAGTCTCCAGTCTATTGACAAGGCCCAGGAGTCTCCAACCCTGCAACAAAGTTGAGCCTTTACTCCCTAAACCAGACGCAGAAGCCAGCATCAGCATCCAACCTCCCTCCCAAACCATGCCACAAGTCAGCACCCCATTCACACCCAAATAACTCAGGCCTACAAGCCAACATACCTACAGTCAAACAAGGCCAATAAGACAGTTTCGGCAGCCCTCTAAAACAGGCTGATCTGCCACTGTATTCCTCCTCTAAAACACAAGGTCAGGAAGCAAGCAATCCCCCTCCCCCTCCGAAACACGGCCCAGGAGCAAGAATTTCCTCTAAACTAGTCACAGAGGGAGCAATGTACATAAATAATTTACAGCTGGGCAGTCTGCACTGTGCACATGTCCACAGATGAGGAAGTAGGCAAGCATACTGGACGGAGAACTCACCGATGATCACAGAAAAGAGAGCTGAAGTCTGCTACTCCAGCGCACAGGGTGCTGGAGCCAATAAGGTAACTTCTGCAGGAGGGAAAAGCAGCCAAGAGCATAAACTGCCTACTTGCACATAATCGGAAGAATATATACATTACAACCATGATGGGAATTAATTCTTAATCTAGCAACTATGGAAGGATTAAAAGCATAAACCACATATCAACTCCCTCTTATTTGTGTGTGTTGTCCCTCCTGACATCACTGTAATTCCACATTAAAAAAAAAGCTGAAAACGTAAAAGACTCCAACAGCATTCCCCAAACGCAGAATTCATCCTTTATGGGGGGGGGGGGGGGGGGGGGAGGGGGCAACAACATACTTACATTTCACATCTGAAACTACATGTGATACCACAAGCAAGGGGTGTAAATAAAGTGAATGAGTATAGAGAACTGGAGAACAGAGCCAATACAATTAGAGACAGGTAAAAGCGGACAACCAACAACCTGCGCAAAGGAGAAATTTATGAGAGATATGAGGTAAGGGACTGTCCACCCCCTGCACCCAGAAGTGGGAATATGGAGCGCGCTCTGAGCAGGTGGAACCATTCTCCCTGCAACCTCCGGATCAGAGGGGTCAATGGGACAGACACAAAGCTTGCGTCCCTGCACTAAGGTGAATGTGATGTGTACAGAGAGACAAGGGGGAGGGGATCATTTCCCCGACTCCTAGAGAGGGGTTAGCATATGAGGTGTGTACAGAGAGTAGGGGAAGACCTACTCTCTCCACCCAAAAGACAGGCGCATTAAGGGCTCATCCTGCCTGAATCAGGGATACACAGGTTAGAGAAAGACGCACAAAGACTGTACATAACTGAGGGTATAATCATTTTAAGCATGATTACATTCTGTTCTGGGAAGAACAGATCCAACAAGCCCTTGCACAAATTGCAGGAGAAGAGAGGCAGACTGGAAAGCATCTTTCAAAAAGCGAGGAATTCTACTGTGAGACGTTTGAAGAAGTTAGTGCTAGGGAAGGCCCCTGTTATCGCTGGATTTATAGCACAGTCTTTGAAACTGAGTGGGGTAGTTGGTACCAGAGACTGGTTTCAGGTAGGGGCTGGAGTTGGTTCTTTGGTTAGGGCTTGTAAAAGGGAAGGGTAGTTAAACGGGGGACAGGCCAATCCCCCGAGGATAAGGGGAGATCGCAAGATTGGGGTGCAAGTGGAGGGTCATAGAGGGCGGGTCGGTGCCAAGTGAAGATGGTCTGTGAAAGGAGGTGTGGCCTATGCCCCCACTGCTACAGCCGCATGACATACTGCAGGTCTAGGGTGATCCTAACACTGGTAATGTATCTGCTCCACAGCTGCATCCCTGGAAGTCTCTTAACTGCAGCCTCTTCTCTCTGCTCAGTGGCAGGGCCAGAGCAACAGTGCTTAATTTGTGCTGGTGCTTAACACCGGCACCTAATTAGCAGGGCCGAGTCTACACACGCTGTTGCACGTAATTGATGTATAGTAATTTCCATGCTTAGCTATTGCTACGGGACTTGCCAGTGGCACAGTGTTACTGTTGAACTCAAGTGTTCAACAGCTACTCGTCCGGAGACACTGTCTGCCAATAGGACTTCCTTCACTTCTTAGAGATACGCCACTCATACTCAAGAGCTGAGGTTTTAATCCCGTGCTGCACGAAATATCCTTCATGCTCCCTAAGGCACTTGCCAGCCCTCTCTAGGCAGCTGAGTGCCGGGAGCTGGTCGTTCAAAGAACAGGCCGTGGAGACACCTATTCAGAGAGAAATAGAGGCACGCAAGGAAGGTGCAGGGTCTCTGGGAATGAAAGGAATGGAAGAACCATGTGGGAGGGAAAGGGTCGACCTCCGCGCCCTCCTCTTGACACGGGAACATCTGGACCAAGAAGCACGCAGGTTTTTTTGTTTTTTTTACAACAGAAAGGCACTTCATGAGAATTCATTAGTCGCAACTGGAACACGCATGCAAACATTAACCTGGACATGCATAACACACTCATACAGGCAGACACCCAGATACATAGATGCCCACACCCCAGACACAAATGCTTCTATACACGGCCCTAAAAATTCCCACCCAAACCTAAATACTCGTGCACACACAAAGACACAACAGGCAGACACTCGCTCAAAGACATATAGATAGAACCACGCACACTTACATACACTGGAGCCAAAGACAAGTAGGTGTGCCTCCGACAAAGATTTGAGCACCTACCCTTCAAATTTTACAAATTAAGCACTGCAGAGCGGCTGCCTCGGTGTCTCTCTCCTGTCCCACGCTGCTGGTTCTCCTCCTCTGGTGGCTGCCCCTTTCTCCCTCCCCAGGGTCAGCCCCTCCCTGAGGCCGCCCAGACAGGGAGGCACACCTATCCCGTTCACAGGCTGCTCTCTGCCGAGCCCGTCTGGTCTGTAATTCCCTGAGCTGCCTCTCTCTGCACCCGGTTCTGACCCTCGGATAATTTCTTCCAGGCCTTCGCCTCTGAGCAGCCTGCCCATGCTCCGATCATAACTACTGTGAGCCTGTCTCTATCTCTGCCCCCGTGGCAAGCCTCTTTCTCCCGCAGCCCCCGGCAGACAGCCTCTTCTTACTCACACCATCCTAAGTACACAAGACAGCGTCTGTCCTCTAGGCAGCCTCGGGCCTGGTCCTTCTCTCTCGGGGGTCTGTCTCTACCCAGCCACTGTATTCCAGTGCACTGGGGGCTTGTGTCTGCTGCCTCCCGGGCCCCTCTAACGGGCCTGGTCTATGTCTCCAGTCCCACTCCACTCTTGGGGCCCTGTGCCCGTCCATCTGCTCCTGTGCACACTGGCCTCTACCTGCCAGCAGCTGCAGAGACAGTGCATTTCTCTGTCTATCTCTGTGTCAGCCCCGCAGCTCCACTTCTGGGGCAGCGGCATCGCGCTTCTAGATCACAGAGCCAGGGAGCTGGAGGGCAAAGACCCGTGTTTAGTGATTTAATGTCTTCTTGTCCGTAGGACAAAATAGACATTAAATCTTCTTGCCCATTATAAAAATCTACATGGTTCGGGCGTCGGGCGATATGATTCCCCCACCCCTGTATTATAATAACATTTTCATTGGTTCCAGTCAATGTGAGCATAATTACAAGGTAATTGGAGGTTGGGGTTTCAAAAATGGGTCAGAACCTGTGTTTCCCGGAATTTATTATATATGTGGAAACAAGGCTTATTTCAAATTGCCGGATCACTGGTATGGAAGCTGCTACTTTGGCATTGTCTTCCCGAAAATATACCATGTGAAGGAAATTGCTGGAAGCAATGAAAACACTAATGGCTTAGTGCGTAGTAAAAGAGAAAGCGTACGTGAAATAATGGGTAGTATTTTAGTGCACTGATACCTGGAGTGGGAGTGGTTCTGAACACACACAGAATTTGCAAATTATCCACAATAGTGGATGTGTTGTCTACTGACACAGCTCATGGATTCCTGCTGGTCAATACCGAAATGGTTGCGATCAGATCAATGGTTTTGCAGAACAGACTTGCGCTTGACACCTTATTAGCAAAAGAGGGCGGAGTCTGCCGGATGTTGAAAGCGCAACATTGTTGCACTGACATACCGGACAAAAGTGTACAAATCAAAAAGTACGTAAAGAACATTACTAATTTGGAAAAGGAACTCAAACCACTGGAGGTTGATAGTGCCTGGAAGAGACTTATTGATGGTCTCTCCACTGTAGGTCATTGGTTTGCTAATTTAGGTAAAGGTTTATTATTTAAGGTACTGATGGCAATTGGAGTGATAGGTTTCATCATATTTCTCATATTTGTCTGTTGCAAATGCCACAAACACACAAAGAAATACGCTGTGAATAAAAGAGGTGTGAAACGGAGTGTGGATGAACTTGAATTGGAAGACTTGAATAATCAGATTTACAAAAGGGTGAAAAATTCTCACCCTAATAAAGATGTGAAAGAGAAATTGAATCGTCTGATGGAAGAAATCGAAATGCACAAAGTGTGAGAGAAGTTGGCATCTGGTTCCATTAGTTTGTGATGATAGTAAATATCATCAAAGAGGGGATTGATGAAGCAAGTTTTCGCATATTACGCGACTTGCTTAAATCATGTACCTCGAATAACTTATAATCCTGTAATACGACCCATATGTTTTACTAATTTCCTTTATTTTGGATATGCATGTATCTTAGTGATGCTTGCCTATGTGTTCACTAATACGAATAACTCGTGTCCTTAATATGGCCGCCGCTTGAGGGTTTGCTTCTGCGCATGCGTTAGTCACACTCACGTGACGTGACGTAGTTGAAGTTCTGGTGGGAAAATGTGCGCATGCGTGCTTGCATCTAAAAAATGGCTGTCAGTGTCATAACGTGGTGAAGCTTGTGCAGATGCTCTCGTGTCATCGTCTGTTGCACTAACTATAATGCAATAGTATATTTTTCTGATTTGAGAAGTATAAAGTAGCTTTCATGGTATATGGTGAAATCATTTATTTCTATGTTTTAATTTGTTTTCGCTTACTTTTCATGTACCGCGGTATTGAGGGTCTGATGCAAGGCTCAAGACTCCATATTAAGAGGATAGTCTGCGCATGACCGAACTCTAGCTGTGGCATTGACAAAATGCCAACTGAAGGTCTCTGCCAAGATGTGCCTGGGAAGATGCACCTTCACCCAGCCGGAGAAACAGAATTTGTACTGCATTCGCAACAATTGTATATTCTGCTATTGTATTCTGTAGAATAGGTCATGGGAACCCCAAATTCACTAGGCGGTTCCATAAAATGCAAATACGAGCTTGTAGAAGTTTGTTCTGATTGGTGTGTTGACCTATCCTACTTGGGAACCAATCGAAATTGGGGATTCTGACATTTGCAACATTTGGGGGGTGGTACACTGACCCGAAAACAGTATAACTAGCCTAGGTTTAGCTGGAGAAATTGTCCGACTTGTCCGAATAGCTGACCTGTCACTGACCCAACGCACTCAATAGGTGACGGAATACAGAGCGCTGCGGAGCACTCTGTCCGTATTTAACCATAGACTCTAAGGTTTTACTAAACCTTAAGTGCTGGCGGAGCACTTTGCTGGGGAGTTCGCTAACCCAATCGGGGTTCTGACTGATAGCTGCAGAGAGGGTGGAGCGCAGGCGTTGCTTCCGAACTGCGGGTGCTGGTCGTGCCTTGGTGGTCCTGTCCTGATCCTAATCTGGTTTTCCTGTCCTGTCCTGGGGTGTCCAATCTGCACCTGCGGTCCCATAGATGACTGTCCTTCCTTGGGGTATTTCCTGTCCTTGACTGATCCGTGGTCAGTGTTGGTCTGCACACCTTTCTAGGTAAATATAGTGCAAAAATTCTATACTGCACCTTCTATATTTCTGTCTTTGCTTTAATAAAGACATTTCTTTGCATACGTTAATTTCCATGCTTTCCGCAACCTACTATAAAAGTCACACAGTATATTTTTCCTAGCATGTTCCTATGTTTCCCTACCTTTTAGAACACATTCTCTCCATTCTGTTTATGAATCATAACTGTGGTATATAATTTCCTCCTGAAACCTGATTTAACGTAATAATGCTAGAACTATAGCGTGTTCCAATTTTCCCCTCCTATAGATGTAAAGGATTTCCAATCCTTACCTTGCAGTATTTTTCTAAACAGTAAACGTCTAGTTTGTGATCCATTTTCTAAAAGCTATTTAGTAGATCGCATTGTTATAATTTTCCTATAGACTCATAAATGTTTGCCTTAGTTTTTCTTTCATATGGTTACGTGCTCTTCATTATTCTGATTATAGATTGCCTTCTCGTTGTAAATTGTATACACTCAGAAACTGATTTCTAAGATAAACTTTTAAAACTTCCCAGTAGTCTGTGGTTATTTGATGAAGTAAGAGAAATATAGTCGGTATTTGTATTTTGCCTGCTTTTCTTTTACAGCTAGCTCCCTGATCCATTGTGGATCATAGGTACCCGTAACGGTGGATTGGTAAGTCGGGTACAATAGAAATAAATAGGAAGGAATCAGGGTTGCTGGTAGAAGAGTTGTTAGGTCACCCGATTAATGTATATGATAAATTGGAAAATATGGGCCTAGTAAGTGAGTGGTGAAAATTATTGGTCAGGTGACCTGCGATCTTTATCATTTCCAATAGCATTTAAAGTCTACAATAGTAATCCGTTTTTCACAGAAACGGACACCACATGCTCCCGTTCAGTTGTATCCTTGCATGCCCTTCGGACAGGTTTTCAAGAGTTTAAAGTTTATTGGTGTAGTGTTATAAACATTTTATATTTCTTGCAGTAAATGTTTACATAATAGACACATCACTGTTAAACTTTTAAAAAAACAAGCATTTGCAATGCAATAGGTCTCGCATTAGGAAATTTTGAGCTATTGGTCGTGTAAATGACAATTTTTTTATTTATGTGTTATTTTTGAAAATAGCTCAATTTATAGCTTTGTCATTTACAATGCCAATAGTTATAACTTTCGCAAATGTGACACCTATAGCATTTGTAATGCAACATGTTTTGTATTTACGTGACTTAGATGTATTGATATTACAAATAACAATGGCTTTTAATTTTTTTAAATCATTAATACTTAAATAAAAGTTATTGTCATTTATAATGGCAATAGCTTAAACTTTTTGTAAATAACTTTTGTGAAGATTATGTTCAGTGTATTTTATTGTGACGAAAATCCTAGAACAGCAATGAAATATTAACACTTTTTTGTGCCATTTGTAATAAAGCTTGAAACATTGAGAGAACATATTTGAACCAGTTGTTGTTGAATGGTTGCACAGATTGATGCTGTGGCGGCGTTCAGTGTTGCTGTGGCGTTCAGTGATGCTGTGGTAGCGCATTGTGATGTTGTGGTGCCCCCGAGTGATGCTGTGGTGATGCGATGGATAGATAAGAGTGAATGCGATAGAGAGAGTGAATGCGATAGAGAGGGCGACAGACAGAGTGAGGGCGACAGACAGAGTGAGGGCGATTTTAGACATTTTGAGCACCTTTGAAAACAATAGCAGCTGTTGATGTTTTCAGTAAGGGAAATTGCAGTGGTTTGCCAGAGCAAACCTAGCTGTCCCATCGATTCTAACCAATAGTGTTTATCACTTTGTGAGCTGCATTATTTTACATATAAAAAACTGTTCACCAGTAAATCCTAAGCATAACTTTCACAAGCCACTGTATCCGTTCCTGCAGATAAAGTGAACCTAGTGCATGTGAGAGTGACTACCTTATGAGAAGTGGGCATGGCATGTTCAAGGCTTGATTAACATGTTAGAAACCCCCTGTCCCCAAAGAGCATGCGCTGATTGCCCGGTGACTAGGAATCGCGGAAACCAACCCTGCCTCGTAAGGTCAGTGCTTTACAGCAAATGCACATCAAGGCTGTTGATTCATGACCTGCTGCTTGGAGGCAACAAAACTGCAAAGGATTTACAGCCGTAGGTTCTCCTGCCACTGGCCTGATACAATAAACCAGGAGCCCTTCTCAAGCTTCTTATCTGTGTTTTCACACAGGAATGCAAAGATGTGCGTAGTCAGAACAAACAGTGTTTTTATAATGGAAACTAAGCGTTGTTTTTTGTTTGCAAAATTTCGTTTACTTTTGCTAAATAAAAAGATGGTATTTGATAATAAATTGTGTATTTTCACAAACTGAAAAGCTGATGTCCGGGGACAGTATCATTGCATTTCCAAATGTATATTTACAGCGGATATTTGAGCTCTCACTGTAGGGTCTGAAGCCTTATTCTGTAACTGGTCCGCTCTCCGAACTTGTAACATCGAAGTAACTTCTACAACAGTTCCATAATAGCACCTGGAAAACCCATGCAAGTTTGGGCGCGGAGGACAGATTGTGAGGTTTGCTTGGAAGCGGCAGCATAAAAACAATGTAATATAATAGTGTAGAAAGATGGTATGAGGAATGACGGGTTTATGAAAATACATTTTATATGCTCCTTACATCAACTACGTATTTTAGATTGGATTAATTTTGGGGGGGGGGGGGAACAATTTTTGTAAAGTGCACAATTTTCTTTTATTTTTTAGGGAAGCGAAAACATATCTAGAAGATCGGGTTTTCTTACTACGCCATACAAATAGTGGAATATTGTGTTAATTCCTCAACCTGAATTCATGGTATTTCAGTACATATTGTGCAGCAAAATGCACTATTTGCTAAAATAAACAAGCAAACTCACCGCCTCAGCCCGGCTTCAACAGGAAGCCAGGCAACCTTTGTTGGGACGGGGGCGGGGCCTGACAAATACAGGAAGCAGACGGGAGCCTACCCCGCGCTACTGTGCCCGCCGGAAGATTTCCGTCTAAGCTAGCGGGGCGCCCGTGCTCGTGGAGAGCCCCGCGGCCCCCACTTGTTAACCAGAATGACCCACTGGCTGCCGAGGGACACGCAAGAAGAACCTGGTGAGTGGGGTGTGAGGGGGATGTGTGCGCGTGTGTGTGTCTGTGTGTGCGCGCGTGTGTGTGTATGCATGTGTATGTATGCGTGTGTGTGTGTGTTAAAAGAGCCCGATGACTGGTTGGTGGGGGGGAGGGGGTGTGTACGCGAGTGTCTGTCTGCCTAGCATAGCATGACGCCACTTTCTAGCAAAACAGCGCACACACAGCAAGCAGCCAGCAGCAAAAGCGCGCTCACGAGGACAAATCGGAGACAGCAGAAGCGCGTGGCCGAACACGGTCTCAGATTCCCAGGAGACTGAAAACAATAGTTGTCGAGCTAGACGCATGCTTCGCATGCGCACTCTAGCTCGACCTAAAAAGCTCCAGTATTCATGCTTTGAGGTTTAAGGTTCCCAACAAGCAAGAGACGTGAAACAATGCAGGAGTGAGAGAGGGGAAGGAAGCGAGAGAAGGGAAGAGAGCTTGTCAGACCCGTTTAGGGGGCTACAGGGCAAGCAGAGACTACTGGGCCTCAACCATCAGGGCTAAAGAAATTTGCCTCTGATGTCCAGAGGTCCATCCTATTATGGCTCTGCAAACTAGGCCAAGTACAACCATTGGCAGCCTGCACAGGTAAGAGCAGTGTGGCAGGGGTCAGGTAGGTCGACATAGAGAGGGAAAAAAAATGACATTAAAAAAAAAACCACTTACCTTGTGCTCCTCACATCCCTGATGCGACAACTGCAAGCTAAGCGATTTTATTAACTGAATTTTACTCCTCCCATCGTATCTCTACTTAGCCGACCGTCACCCTACCCTACCCAGCCCTGCCCCACCACTCTTACCTGTGCCGGCAGCTACAGAGTACAACCTTTTCCGCACTTGACTCTCAGCGGCAGGGATGGCAAGAAGTCTTAGGCTTCTCAGAGAGTTAGTGTGGGTGGTGCTCGAGCTTAGAGCTCAACAATAAATTGGGAGAATTCCAGGACATTGCTTAACTTTACAAGAAGCTAAGTACTCTATTACACACTAAAAGGCAATTCAACACTAGTATTCACAAAAAACAATTCAGTGTCTTTAGGTGCTATCTGGGTTGATGTTGCACATTCTCCCACTCCCTCCCACCTCTTCCTAGCTCTCTCTTTGGTTGTGGGCGTCCCCCCCACACCCTCCCCAAGGAGAATTAAGAAGTAGCATGAATATAGCTCAGGTGCAGATTAGTCACCCCAAAATAGTATGTGCAAACAGTTTCATTTCAGTCTCCTACAACTTCTCGATTAGATTCGGTCTTCACAGGTCAACCTTGCCTGTCTTGACCCTAAAGTATGTCTGCATACTCTGGCTGAGTGGCAGATCTTCGTCTTTTCCGCCTCAGGAGTTTGGGCAACACACAACGGTGCGCTTTCTCCAAGTCTAGTTCAGTGTAGGTGCTTTGTGAAGCGTGGTCCGGACCAGACTAACATCAGGTGTTCCTGGCTTCAGTGCCTCGATGTTGGGCACACACTTATGCCAGCAGGTCCCTGAAGAAGCCTCGATAGGGATTGGTGGAGTTTTTGTGACCGCAGTCACCCTCAGTCTGGTCATAAGGTTGGTTGCTTGTCTGCTGCAGCTCCCATATGGGGTCACACAGATGCTGCGAGGTATTGGCCAGCCATAGTCTTCTGCTATTAGTCCTACATGGTCTGATAGTACCTTGTTGTTGCGGCCATGCACAGGCCAGTCACGATGTGGGCAGATGATGTCACAGACAGGTCGATCACAACTTGCGCAGATGCAGTCATGCACAGGCATATCCAGACAAACAATCACTGCCCCGACTGGACCTCTACAATTACAGTAGCGGTTCCACCAGGAATTGGCATTGAGAGACTTAGGGGCCTTTGACACGTGGGCCCCAACAGTTCTCTCTCCAGCATTCCTCTATTCATGGTACTCCACAGACACCGGGAAGGGATTGGTCCTTGCTCCTTCTTTGACCGTCTTTCATTCTGCAGAGTTGGAAGGCTCCTTCCCTCTTGTAGCAGGCAGGCTTCTCGGAGCTTCAGGACAGGCATACAACTCCATCAGAAAAACCGGAGGTAATTTCCCCCCACCTTTGGGAGACTGCTGCCAGGCAAACACTAGCCCTGGTTGCAGAGCAGTCCTCTGGGGAGTATTCCTTTCTTTATCCGTAGACTACTTGTTATGGGAACAGCTAGCAGGGTCCCACATTTACACACAAATTCAGACAGGAGATGTGTAACCTGTCTGAAATTGTACAACCAGATTTAGGTGGTTCTCTCTTCAAGTGTCCTTGTTAGAGATGTTGTAAAGACTGTTCTTACAAATTTTCATACATATAGCTGGCAATTCGGATCATCCAATTTGTGTCTGTTTCCAATTAAAAAACGTTTAGCTAATTCTCTTCGTAGAGATGTAAGGGAACATGATTGTATTGCACTTTAAGGGCATCTTCTTTGTTTTTATAAAAAACAAATCGAATTGTTCCATACAAAAAGGACACTGTATAGCTAGCGGTTGTACAGTGGAGGCTGGTTGGTGTGATATGTTGGCCCAATTTTTCTTCTGCATGTTCGTCAAAATCAAACTAATTAACAGCCCAACAGCCAAGCTTTCCTAGTTACTCGAGATATCCGTCACAAAAAGGTCATGCAAAATGAATGAGAAGACACCTAAGCAAGCAGTAACAGTCCTCAGGCCTGAAGCTTCGAACCAGTAACTCACTATGTCTGGCACACTGATTTTAAAGAGAAACACTCTTTTACTCCACTAATTGCACATCTCCACAAGCACTTTGGTGTGCGCCAGACACCTCTGAATCGGTGGGAAAGTAATCTCAGGACTACAGAATGTGCTGCTCAGCCATACCAAAGTCAGTGTGCGCTACATTAACGATACAGAATAAATACAAAATGTATTTACAGAGAATCTGCGTGTTGCTAGGTGGAAGAGGAGACTCAAACTGCTTTCCCCTTTATTTACTCTTCGAGCCTTACACCACTATCCATTGGCTTGACTGAAAATGCCTGTTGGGACACAAAAGATACCTGAAAATTAGCAGGCTTCATGAGGCACAAGATGGCGGACTTTGATTGGGATCCATAGACCCCCAAATCCCAAATCGTACCACACTAAGAAGACAAGAGTCAATGAAAGTACAAGAGATCCTATGTGGAGGTACAAGTGTGTAGGTCCATGGGTGATGCTGTACTTGTGAGGCTGAGGTAAGCAGATAAAGCTTTTTCAGACTTGTAGTGGTAGATGTTACATTGGCATGTGAGGCTGTATTTGTCTATGTGCATTGCACTTTGCATGCAATACTGTAGAAGAACATAGCATGGTGTTTTTGTCATATAAAGACGGTACAAGAGAATATTGGGGGTACATGCACTGGCCATAGGAAGTTGTTGCTGGCATATGATATGAGTAGGTAGGTTTATCAGACTGATCACAGGCGTAATAAAGCTGTTACTTTCATATGGCACTGGTACCCAGCCATAAGGGTATGGGATAATCAAATGCAGTGCATAATGCTTGCCAGGAATATGACACTAGACCAGAAAGAAGTGCCTAAACTGATATAAAAAAAATTTGAACAACAAATTTACTCTAGAGGGAGAAAAACTCATTTCAACCTGAGATGTTGCTAATCGATAGCGATTTATTCATCAAATTCGAAATGATTATTTGACAAAAATTTTTTACATTTTATATACAAATACTACACCATTATTCAAAAAACATTCAACTTGTCAGACATATCACAATCATTCGACATCAGACATACATATGTACACAAAACTGGTAAATAAAGATTTTGGAAAATTGCCGGGGGGGGGAAAACAACTTTTTGTGACGGGAAGGGGAGAGTGAAAGGAAAAAAGAGAGAAACAAAGGTTGCTCAAACAGTAAACATCTGTGATATACTATATATATATATATATATATATATATATATATATACACTTGGAAATGAATCTCAATCAACTTGATTGATGGAACACACTGTATATACATAAATTAAAACACTGGGTTTCTCAATTTTTTAAATGTAATGCGAGCAACACTTTGTACAAAGGCCTACGCGTTTCGAGTCCCAATAGGTAGTTGGGTGGGGGACTCTCATCAGGGCCAAAGAAGTATCCCGCTGGTCTCCAAGGCCACTTGAAGGGTGTAGAGATGTGTCTAATATTGAGGCGCAACCCGTGGCGCTCTACCTTTGAATGGGCGTTGTCACACTCGCTATGTCCAAGCGGACCCACAGATACGGAGAAAAAGATGTTCTCCACTGCTATGTAGGAAAGTTCAAACGGGCGGAATCCACCCGGCGCATGCGCGAAGGATTAGTGCTTCGGAGACGCCAGGACGGGCGCCCAGGAAACCTTTGTCACTAGGAGTCAATCACTTGATGGAAGAATTTTGACCAAAACATTCGTGACGCCCTTCAACTGAGCGAAGGTGCTTCCTCACTGCAGGCCAAAACTCTGGATTCCGCCCGTTTGAACTTTCCTACATACTTCTTTGGCCCTGATGAGAGTCCCCCACCCAACTACCTATTGGGACTCGAAACGCGTAGGCCTTTGTACAAAGTGTTGCTCGCATTACATTTAAAAAATTGAGAAACCCAGTGTTTTAATTTATGTATATACAGTGTGTTCCATCAATCAAGTTGATTGAGATTCATTTCCAACTGTATATATATTACCTACTGGCGGTCGCCAGTAGGTATATATAGTTAGGATTTTTTCTCTATGGGATTTTTGAAAATTCTATGTCTAATAACTTTGGCGTTTGTGGACGGAATTGGCTGAAATTTTCAGGAAAATGGCACATTTTGTTTCTGAGCAGCCCCTGAAAATTTTGGGGGGGTTCGTCAAGGGGGGGCCGAGAAAAAAGGGGGGTCCCAAAACGCGTTTTTCCCATGTTAATTTCCATAGGGCGGTTGGCCTCACTTTTAGCCCGAACGGCTGAATGGATTTGCACGAAACTTGGCAAAATTGTAGGGACTGGTAGCCCGATGTGCCTTTTGTAGGTCTCAATATATGTGCTCCAGTGGATTTTGAGAAATTAACGTTTAAAAAAAGATATATATCTGTAAGCGCGCTCTGGGCAGCGCTCCAGGACGCGTACTTTTCGCGCAACGGAGCTTTGTGAAGCGAAGCTGATTGGTTCTCTGGCGTCTGTCAACATTCCAAAAAGTCCGTAGCGGCCGCCATCTTGTCTCTCGGTAGGATCGAGAGACAAGAGGAGGCCAAAACAAAGGGGCAAATAACCATAAGGGGGCATAGTAGATCCTCCCTGACCCCCTAGGTTTAATGTGGAGGCTTTAAAACGGCCCCGCGGGGCAAAAAAAAAAAAAATTTTTTTTTTGTTTTTTTGCGTGGGTAGCGCCCGGTCCGGGAACCGGGAAGCTTTCTGGGCAGCGTACTGCAATGAAAAATGAATGATAGACTTTTCAAATACTGTTGTTAATTGATTGTTGGTTTTGTTGATTATTTTTTATTTTTTTTTATTTTTTAAGGATTGTTTATTGTGTTTAATAATTTATTAAACTTTCTAACGCGGCACGTCATATGACGCATTACGCGACAACGCAGGTCCAGAATATAGTCAAAATGTCTCCACCAACCAGCGGACGGCACACAACCCCTTTCAGCAGGCTAAATAGTTCTGTTAAATGACAACAGAAGGGACAGGCAACAAGAACCATCAGTCAAAGAGGGGAGGGCAAGTTCTTCTCTACCGGGTCACGTTGGAGCGCTACCGGAACTGATCGAATTGGTAGTCTACAGTGTTTCTGGATGTTTCAGACTGAAGCTGGCGTTAGCATGAGAGCACCACCATTTCGTAGCTCCGTCGTGGCCATTCCACGAGCAATCATGCTAGGCGCTCCCCACCAGAAGCCTGCGGGAGTCGGGGGCCCCCAAGACTTTTGTAGAATCTTCAAGGATGAGGGGACGCTTTCGAGAATGGAGCCCAAGCTCTAGCAGACAAGCGTCCGAGTTCCAAGGTGTCGCAGGCCCATTTTAGTGGACCACGCCCAAATCTGAAGAGATGGCCGCCATTTTGAGAGTCCTGTGGCAGCCGCCTATCGCTGCACCGCAAGAGCGGGAGCAACTCAAGTACATGGTGAGCGAGACGCTGTAGTCGAAAGAGCGGGCGGTAAACAGCTGAATAGCGGAAGAGGCACAGTGTAGCAAAAGCGGGCTGAATGGCAAATGAAACGGAAAAGGGGTGCCCCACTACAGCGTGTCTTTAGGTGAAACGGATTGTGGGACAAGGTGAAGAATGGAAGAGTCACCAAAAGGAAAAAAGTTCCGCTTGACCCCGGGAGCCGGCCACCTATGTCGGGGGCGATCTCAGGCCACACCAGGGCAACACGACTTGGGGAGGGGGCCGGAGCCAAGCGCCCCCTCCGAGTCCGCGACATGACACCGTCCCTCGGGGGCCTCCGTCAAGCGGTTCAGGGTGGCACCGCATCACAACAGCCCCCACTTACTTTAAGAATAGTGAAGATGAAGCAATTGCAAATAGGCTTCAGACAATGTTACAAGCACTCCTCAAAACTTTGAACTTTCAGAGTGCATGAGTTGGGACAGCGAGGGGTGATTTGGTTTCTCGGACTGTTTTTCTGGTCTCTCACCACTGGCATACTTTAACGTTTTCTTGTTTCTAGGACATTAATAGGTTTTATCATTACGTTATGTTATCGTTTCTTTGTTTGTTGTTTAATAAAAGTTCATGTTCATCAGTGGCCTACTGATTTTCGTTTTCCTATTTTTTTCTTTCCAGGTTGTTTCATGGTAAAGTTTCTGTTAACAGGATACAGTGATCACTTCGTTATTATTGCATATGTCCTTTTCACTAGGGGTGCTCTCTGGTCGGGCCAGATGACGTATCTCTAGTAAATGGTCCGGGTGAAAAAGGTGCATCAATCAGTGGGGAGTAGATAGGCATGACAGATTACAACGGGGGAGAAAGGTCCGCATTACGTACCCTTTCACTACTTGCAAAGATTTTCCTACGTTTATTTGCAAACAGGGAATACCTCCAAAAAGAACTAATTCCCAAACAGTCAATGTTCGGACAATCAATCAATCAATGAGGAATGAAATAGGTACGACGTGTTAAAGGCTTGCGTTACCTACCCTTCACTATCTGCAAAGGGAGAGAGAATATTCCTATTCTTCCTCGTTTGCAGGTAGAGAAGATCCTTAAGAGAATTAACTTCGAACAATTCAATGCTCGATTGAAACAATCAACAAGGGGTACTGTGAACACAAATGAACGCCGCTTATGTACATACGCATTGCTATTTTCAACAGGTTGTTCCTAATGTTTCTATTTTAGCGAGGTCAAAAAGAGATCCCATTAGTGGCCTACTGATTTTGCTCGATTCCTTTTGTTTTTTTACACGATTTTTCGCTATCTGCAAAGACTAAACAGAGTATTGCGACTCTGTGCTTGTTTGTAAATAGAGAATGAACCAAAGAGAACAATCAATCAAATGGAGAGAGAAGCAGGCACGACGTATTACAAAGGGGGCAAAGGGCTGCGTTAACTACCCTTCACTATCTGCAAAGAGAGAGTACTCCTAATAGAAATGAGGGGTGGGGGGCAGTATTCAAAGCAGATCAGTGTGCATAAACACGAAAATGTTTTTACTTACCACGTACTTGACATTCGACAGCTTATGATATTTGCTATTAAAAAACCATTGAAATTCACTGAAAAAACCATAGGTTATAGACCATATATAGTTAGGAATTAGCATTTACAAAACCTTGAAAATTCACTGAAAAAACCATAGGTTATAGACCATATATAGTTAGGAATTAGCATTTAAAAAACCTTATTTTACTCACACAAAACCATTGAAATTCCATATATAGTTAGTTGCACTAACTATATATCGCGCACCCGCAATCCACTGCTGATCATGTCACATATTACATCATTCATGACATGGTCAGTGACATCACTGATGACATCACTGATGACATCTCAAATGACATCAATGACCACATCACTGATGATATCATTCATGTGACAATACAATGCATCTCCTCACGTTTTAATATAACCTCTGTTTCACCCAGTGTTAAATACAGAGTATAATTTTTGAAACCATTGACACACCAATACTAGTTACTACATACGTACTCACTGATTCCTACGTCTACACACACATTCACTCATTCACCCATACAATCATTCATACATACAATCACTCATCTTTACAACACTATCATATGCACTCATACACCTATACAGACACTTACACTCTGCCACTCATCCATGGAGTTACTCACACACCTAGTCAGTCCTGTAAAGAATCAATCACACTTCCATTTTCTTGTCTATACAGTTAAACATAGAGCACCTTACATTTTCAAACATACACTAACACATACTTACTTTCTTATACAATCATTGATACAAGTACACATTGATCGGCACAGAGTCACACACCTCCCAGCCAGCCACACACACACTCAGTCTCCTATACAAATACTTGGACAATCAATCAATAACCCATATAGTTAATCATATAGCTACTGATCAACACATGCAGCAGTTTACAGAACAACAGACATAATGATGCACAAATTAAGACAGTTTAGTCACTAACCCATGCACTCAGTGAGACACATTTAATCACTCACTCATACATTCAGTCATGCACCTACTAAATCCTTCGTCCAGACACTTATACATCTACTCATTCTTCAATATGTAAAACATATTTAAACTTTACAGAAACACACAGTCACTGGATGATGTCATCAGTGATCTCATCAGTGATGTCATTTGAGATGTCATCAGTGATGTCATCAGTGATGTCATTTGAGATGTCATCAGTGATGTCATCAGTGATGTCACTGACCATGTCATGAATGATGTAATATGTGACATGATCAGCAGTGGATTGCGGGTGCGCGATATATAGTTAGTGCAACTAACTATATATGGAATTTCAATGGTTTTGTGTGAGTAAAATAAGGTTTTTTAAATGCTAATTCCTAACTATATATGGTCTATAACCTATGGTTTTTTCAGTGAATTTTCAAGGTTTTGTAAATGCTAATTCCTAACTATATATGGTCTATAACCTATGGTTTTTTCAGTGAATATATATATATATATATATATATATATATATATATATATATATATATATATATATATATATAGTATATCACAGATGTTTACTGTTTGAGCAACCTTTGTTTCTCTCTTTTTTCCTTTCACTCTCCCCTTCCCGTCACAAAAAGTTGTTTCCCCCCCCCCGGCAATTTTCCAAAATCTTTATTTACCAGTTTTGTGTACATATGTATGTCTGATGTCGAATGATTGTGATATGTCTGACAAGTTGAATGTTTTTTGAATAATGGTATAGTATTTGTATATAAAATGTAAAAGATTTTTGTCAAATAATCATTTCGAATTTGATGAATAAATCGCTATCGATTAGCAACATCTCAGGTTGAAATGAGTTTTTCTCCCTTGTAGAGTAAATTTGTTGTTTAAAAATTTTTTATATCAGTTTAGGCACTTCTTTCTGGTCTAGTGTTATAGGTGCTCAGCCTAACTGATTAGAGCCAACTCTTTACTGTTCATACATGCCAGGAATATGACAGCAGCACATGGAAATACGAGGGCGTACATGGCCATGCAACAGTGAACCTAGACATATTTTTTGGGAGGGTTTGAGGGATGATGTATTAAATGGGCACATAAAGTAAAGCATGTGAACTAGTGTGTAGGCAAACACGTATGTATGTACATGGCCATTTGACTTGGTATATAAAGCTTTAAAATAGCATACTGGGTGACAGGCTGGGTCAAATTCAGTATATCCAAAATAATTTAAGATGAAAGTTGAGTGATTATTCATTTTGCTTTCAGGAAAAAAATTGCTGATGTTACAGCTTCATTTCCTTGGTCTGAGAAGGTACATTCTGATTGTTATAGTGACCATAAAGCCTCGTGGGGGAGCATGGTTTATGCAAATAGCTTTTCATTACATTATTATTCCGGTTCTTTACTTTGCTATCTAAGGCAAGAATTTTTAAGCTCGGTGTAACCTTGAGGATATATCTGATGTCTGAAAACGCTTCATCTCTTTAAGCTGCTATAGGATCTGTATAGCTGTTTAAGTTTTCAAGTAGATTTTCAGTTATATTATACAAGTGACAATTTACTACTATGGGGAAACAAAAGAAAGTGGTAAGTTACACATAACAAATTAAAGGAAACATGGCAACTCCCATCCTGAGACTATTTTAACAATCGGGAACACCCACCACATCTCAGACAAATGTGGGTAAAACGCTGAATTAAGTAAATATAAAATATTCATCGAGTGGGGGCGGGGATGAGTTCCAGGGAGACAACGGTCTGGAAAGTATGGGACAGGAGAAAGAAGAGATCTTGCACCCACAAACCTCTATTAGAGAGAGAATATGCCTGCTCGACAGACCCTAAAGAATTAGAAAAATTCATCAAATGTTCTCTGATCTACTGGCAAAAAAGCATAATTTGTCTCGATGTGTTTCAACTTCTCCTTTAGGAAATCTGTTGCCATTCCTGCTGGTGTTTGTTGCAAAACACTAGGTGAGTATTTAAGAAGCACCCAATTTTAAAATTTAATAGCCGCCACTGGAGTAAAAACTGCAGAATGCACATGTGTATTTATATCTCTGATGCTAATGACTGTCTTCTCTTAATTCATTATCCCTTAAACTTAAAGAATGTCATGTTCAAGCTTTTTAAAAATCACAAAGCCTAATAGAGGCTAACTAAACTACAATTAAACTGTGAACTGTCTCAGTCTAATAGCACATGCAACCTGGTATAAGTAAATTGTATTTTCAGAATGTGATGTACGTGAACATCTGCCAAATGTAGGCAAACTTGTTAATTTTTGCTACTTGATGATATCTATCCAGCAGAAAATGGTACGGTATTGTTATAAATGGGTGTCTCTCGTTGGCAGGTTGTTACCCTGTCCAAGTAGGGACCTTTCTTCCTAGTCAGGATAAGGGGGATACACTACTGAATGACCCCTGCTCACCCCCTTGGTAGCTTGGCACGAGCAGCCTGGCTTATCTCAGAAACAGTGTGTGAAGCATTTCCACATAACCAACAGTAATACAGTGAAAACACTACAAAAGGACACTACACCAGTTTTAGAAAAATAACCAATATTTTATCTGTGTAACCAAGACCAAAAACGATCAAACAAATCCACCATACAGTTTTCAGGAATATCAGTAATCAAAAATGGACTTAAAATACAGTTCCTTGAAGTGGTTAGTTTCGTACAGGGCTATCTCGGAGTTGTGAACAACAAATCCAAACAGTTCTGGCTGACCGTGGCGTCTTAGGCCAGCTACGGTGTCAGGAAGACCCGTAAAACAGTACCTTTAGAAATGAAGGGCATCAGAGACCTCTCGTTGAGCTTTGAATAGCTGGCATCGGCAGGAGTCGGTTTCGGAGGTCGGTGCTGGAGTCGTCACGCCCTTGAAGTCACAAGTGTTGCAGATCGCACTCCTTGTGTTTAAAGTCGGCCGGCATCAGGGTTGCGTGTGAAGTACAGCGGAGCAAGCAGTGGCTCAGTAATGGTAGTACAGCGCCGTCGGTGAGACCAGGGCTATGGTGCGAAGTGATGCGGTGCTCATCGCGGTGATGGCAGGTCATGGTACAAGCAGCGTCGTCGTCCTTGCGGGAGCCCTGTCGTCGGCTGGCGAACCGGAGTCAATGGCGTCTGTAGACCAAGACTATGGTGCAGGATGAGGGCGGTGCGTCGAGTAACTTATGAGCAGTGCCCTCAAACCACGGAGCAAGCAGCAGCGTGCAGTGGCGTCTTCGGGGATACCAGTGCCACGTTGTGCAGCGAGGTGAAGTACGGTGCCCACAGGTCGCACTGCAAGTAGAGGCTCGGTGGCAGAGTCGAACATAGTCGTCATCAGTGAGACCAGGGATGTGGTGCGAACGGACCCTCTGCAGTGCCTTAAGGACACAAAGCCAGCGGCGACGGTGGCGGCATCAGGTTACTTTTTCTTCTGTTGCAGCACAAAACTCACAGTTCCCAGTGCTGGTAGCAGATGTACTTGAAGTATTTACTGTTCCTGAGACATCTTGAACAGGGGGCAAGCTCTACCTCAAGCCCCTGGAGAAACTCAAACAAAGAAGTTGAAGAAAGTTCAGTCCTTTCTCTGCCCAAGACAGAAGCAGCTACTGCAGGCCAACACAGAAAAGCACACAGCAAAGTAGTAGTTCCGCTCACAGCTTCTCCAGCTCTGCTTCTTGGCAGCTTTCTGAGTTCAAAAGAGTTCTCTGAAGTCTTTTATATCCCAGAGACTTCCAACAGGAGGCAATCTCTACTTCAAGCCCTTGGAGAAAACTCTAATAGGAGGATGCTGAAAATACAATCTAGTCCTTTCCCTGCCCAAGACAGAAGCAGCAAGCAGCAGGCCAACACAGCACAGCACGCAGCAAAGTGGCAGTTCCTCCATACAGTTTTCCAGCTCTTCTTCCTAGCAGGTTCCTTAGTTCAGCAGTAATCTAAGGTTCTGGGGTCTGGGCCCCAATATTTAAACAGTCTTTTCCTTTGTTCTCTTGTGGCAGAGTGTCTGTGCTATTCCATACCAGTTCAGCCCTCTCTGGTTTAGCTTCCTGGCAGGAAGTGGAGACAGCATTGTGTAAGGCAGACCAGCCCTATTCAGGTGCAAAGAAATCTCCTTCCAATACTCTAAATGCAGCCCAGGTCTTATTCAGCCCAGCCCGGACTCATTCAGGAGAGGCAAAACATACCTCAACCCCTCCCCCACCCCCAGTGGGTGTCTACAATGAATGCACATCCCCAGCCTCTGTCACTCCAAAGCCAGAAAGGCAATCCACAATCCAGCAGAGGCACACAGGATGGTTAAGCAAGAAAATGCCTACTTTGTAAAAGTAGCATTTTCAACCACACAGTATAAAAATCACCTTTACTAAAAGATGCATTTTTACATTCTGAGTTTAGGCATACTAAACTCCATTTCTCGATCTTGTCCCAATGAAAAGTTACACTTTTAAGATGTTACAAAGTATCCCCCCATTCTATCCTATAGGGAAGATAACCTTTCAATAGTGAAAAACGAATTACGCTGTATTTCACTATCAGTACATTTCCTACCTTTCACCTAGACTGCACCCTGCCCATAGGGGTACCTTGGTCCTACCTTAGGGGTGACTCATGTGATAAAAGGGAAGGTTAGGGCCTGGAAAGAGGGTGCACTTGCAGGTCGACATGGCAGTCACAGCAGTGACAGGTCAGAGACCCCCTTGGAAATGCTGCTTGTGCAGTGCTGCAGGCCCACTAGCAGCATTTGGTTTACAGGCCCTGGACACACACATTGCACTATACAAGGGACTTAGTATTAAATCAAATAAGCCAAATATGGAATCACTAATCCATTTACATAATCTACCAGGAGAGCACATGCACGTTAGCACTGAATAGCAGTGGTAACGTGCCCAGAGTCCTAAATCCAACAAAGCAGGGTCAAAAACAGGAGGCCAAAAAGCCCGGGGGTAACCCTGCTGAAAAAGTCAAGACTAACAGTTATTATAATCATTCATATACCACTGTTTCACTGTAGACAGATCAGCAAAGACTTTAATGTGAAAAAACAGTATGGCAAAAAAGCTAACTGCTTTGTGAATGCAAAGTTCTCATTTGCATCGTACCAACTGTGCAATGCAACTGTGAACTGCAATGTCCACATTGCACCAGTAACACAGGGAGAAGGGGGTTGAAAGTATGTGATCTTCATGACTCGCAAGATAATCTATCAATGTTTGAGAAGGCTAATGTGAGCACAAGGCACTGAATGGTTAGCTTCAGCACAAAGCTGGTAAGATGTAAAGCAGTGCAGATGCATTACTGGATACTTTCACTGTGACTGAAGTTGGTTACTTAAATCAAGGAGCACACTGCCATATTATGGGACCATTTCATGATGTCCAGATATGCAGTTTCACAATGTGTTGCTTTCAATGTGGCATTGTGACTGTAATCCCTAGAAGAAATGGCCATATCAATAAGGGGCCATTTCAAATGTTAAGGAAGGTGTAGAGGTCCAATAACTCTTGTAGCATAGTCTAGACCTTCTCAGGAAAGCACAAAGAGGTGCACAGAAAAAACATGCTACAATAATTTTTATAGGATGGGCTGTGTGCACCAAACTGCAAAAATCCCTTTTGTTGGGAGTTCTATTAGGAGTAAATTATTTTTACGAACTTCAAAGAAAACTTAAAGGGCATAAAATAGCACAACAAAACTCAAAAGCCCTGTCCGACACTCCCCTCATCACACTCAGTTACACATCAAACTTAACAACTTTCACACAATTTGTAATTTTTGTTAACAATTAACAGGTGGTAAAACCACCACATTATAAGTGAACTCAAAGGGGGAAAGGCCACACACAAAAGCAACATGAAGGAATAAGAATGGACAAAAAAAACAACTTTTGAGGACCACTTAACCGTGGGATATATTGTCATCTGCCTACACCGAAGAACAGAAACCCCATCCCTTAAGTGCATCTCCTATACAGACTACAAATGCAACTAAGAAATTAAATCTCTAACATCAACCAGCATCTCTACTCCTCGACCCTTTTAAGAAAATCAGCATCCTCCTGGGTGAATACATATGGTTTACCCAGTTGGAAATATTTAAGCTTAGCTGGGAAATGGAACATAGTCTGCAACCCCAATAAGTCCAGTTCTTTCTATTGAAAACAGCCTTTTTCCTCTTGAGTTTGTCCTTAATACAGGAACAGTAGAATGTTTTCTCTATTGAATACTTCCTTTTTTCAGACCACGCACCTAAAAAACCTGTTCCTCAGTTCAGTTTTTAGGTCTCGCTGTGCCAATACGCATGCGTTCATCTGTGAGAGTTAAGTAAGGGCTTTCAAAAATGCTCCCAAAGTTTGCAGGCGGATTGGGCACAGTGCATGTGCACCGGGCGTGCGCACCATTTGTCAGCCTGCAGCCTTTGGGAGGACTTTCGCGGCCGCTTTGATGTTCTCAGTGAGCAGCGCGGCCACTAAACATCACAGCGGCCGCGAAAGTGCTCACCATTTGCCACCCCCCTCCCTTATCCCACTTCCTGCTTGCTGTCTTAGCTCTGTTATCGCACACGTTTTGATACTTAATTGCACTTGTATGCTGAAACTTTTTTCTTAAATCGGTCCCTAATTTGTGATTACCGATGCTTTTCAAGCGCATACGTTCATCACTGTTGCTCCTCTCATTTTACTAATCGATTGTGCTCGTTCTTGACATTATTCTATGTTTTATGTCGTTATTCCCATGCAGACTTTTCTAAAACGTGTGATACAGTAGAATACCGTAGGGGCAGTAAATTGTACAGAGACTGTTACAAAACTTTTTACATTCGACAGTATGCATGCTATTTTTAGATTTCCTTTTCATTGCCCCCCCCCCCTCCTCGGATGGGGTGGAGTCAACCAGGGCAGAGCAGGCCTCTCCCCAAGGTCCAGCTTGTACATACCAGTCATTCCAAGAACATGGACTTGTTTTTTTTTAGAATCACTTCATTTTCCCATCTTGGGCACGTATGCTTTCTTGGTCCCTTCACGGGGGTTCCTTAGAACCTGAAAATCAGGGGACACTCTGCATACTTATTTCCATCCAAAAGACCCCCAAACTACCACATACATCTTGGCTTGAAAGGGATCTGCAGGGATCACAGAGAGGACACTCAAACCCCTCAGTTTGGGCTCAGCAGAAAGCGTTTTTAACGTTTCCTCTCTTGTGTCCAGCTCTACCACACTGTTTACTATGCAGCTATTGAATTACTCCACTTCTGCCAGGCAGGAGCCCCTTAAAGTCACATGTTTTCAGGACACCAAGTGGATTCTAAAACCAACAAGTCTTTCAGTGAGACTCTCCAGCATAGTATCCTTTGTACTGACAGTTGCAACAATTTTCTCAATTTTACAACTAGAGGAAATAGCAGTTATGAATTTTTAACAGGGTCTGCTCAACTCCTATGAGCGACTCTTCTCCTTAGTCCTGATTCTTGCCACTTGTATCCCTTAAAAGATGTGGGCCCATCTGTTTTAAGAGCTGCTACCATGTACCTTTCTTCTTTTTGCTCACCATGCTGCTTTCACAGTAACAGAAGCAGAGATGCTCTTACAACTGTTCAGAGTTCCACTGCAAATGTCCCAGCACGCAGCTTGTCTCCTTCATGTACGAGTGAATTTCCAGATCATTTTCTAGTTCTGTGAGTGGGTTTCAATGGGACAAGTATACCCAATCTCTCAGGGACAAGCTTACATAGAGGAGTGGATCCAAAAACTCGAAGGGGTTGGAGAAGGTTTACCCTCTTGTTGCTTCCCCTTGGCCATGCCTAAAGTCTGATCAGCACCCTCAAACTTTGATGGTGGCAGTTTCACAATGGGGTTTGTCTCTCACTCCTATCCTGGCCTCAGAATACTCAAGCATACTGCGAAAGTCCACAAGTGTCTGCTATTGCCGAATCTGCATGCTTTGTCGCTAGCCTGCTGCGGCCAGGGGATAAATTATTCAGGGTACCAAAGAACCCTGGGGGAATATGGAATAACCAGAGGTAGCAGGGCCCTCTCCCGACTCCATGATCTGCCTTTGGGACTGCGTGCTCACTGCTAGCGACAAAGCATCTAGCCCTCTCAGAAGTCTGCAAGCTCTACTAACTCCAGTAGCCTTTTAGCACCGTGGGAACAATGCACTGTGGAAGTACCACATTATACATTTGATCCTTGGTGAGTTAAAGTTGGAAGCTGGCTCCGTGCTAAAATAATCAGCACAAGCTGCTCTATTCGGCTCGCCAGAGCGCGTAGCTTCTTGAGTTGATTTAACCACCGCTCAAGCAGATTTTCTACTCGAGTGGCAGCTTTCAGACCGCGAAAGATTGCGACTGCCCACATTGAAGAAACCTCACCATATGCCCTCCTAGCAACTGAAAATCGAGGTAGAGGATGTCAAATCTCGCTTACACTCGTCAACTTACTGTTTTTGAGCCACGTGAGACAGAAAAAATCTACCAAACGGCAGTTGGCGGAATGTGTCTGAAACACTGCGTTACAAGCATAACACTGAGTGGCCAAAATTCTGCCAAACGCGCCGGGGGAGCAGACTATATCGCCCACCCCTAATTTAAAGGTAGCAGCAGCCACTAGACGCGCCTTTGCTCCCCATGTGATTTAACCCATATGACTACAAATCGTTTAAAAATATGCTAATTTTACTCACTGGTTATTTATATCTTTTTGCATATTTCAATAAAGATTGTTTGGAACAATTCAGTCATGTCTCAGGAGGTTTGATTGTCAAAAGGCATGGTCTAGCCCCCGTTTTTATAGTCAACAGCTGTCGAACTATACGATATCGAAAAAATCTAACTATTGAAATATTGTGTTATATAAAAAGAGTGAATGAAACTACACTCATATATTCATGGGATGGGCCTGCTACAGCATCACCAGTATGTGTTTCCAGTAAAGAACACACAATTTCAAATGAAATTGTGCAATGAAGTCAAGAACATGATTTTCTATGTTAACAAATGCTGCCATAGGTCGCACTATAAGCACATTGATTGGATGTTACTTTCACGCTATTCAGTTTAAGGAAACATATTAAACCCTGTTAAGGTACTCACCCAAGTTCCGTCATGCCGTCCACAAATTCCTTTTTACTAAATTCACATTGCGTGGCTGCCCTGAATTTCCATGCTATTACCAAGACACTTATACTGGCTGGGTCTAGGTTTAAATCGTCGCAAAACTGCTGAATTCCATCTATACCTATTTTATTATCATCGTGAGGATCTGTTTAAAAATGGAGAAAAATAAATCTTGTCAATACATCTGCTGAAAAGTAAAAAACAAAATCATATGTCACAACATAAACGTCATTGCAGGTGTGTTCAATGCTATGGATGTGTATATATATATATATATATATTAAAAAAACTATCTGCATTTAAACTAAAAACGTTGTAGCACGTATCAAGTGTATCCATCAGATAGTTTTGCTGATAAGAGTAGATTTAAGTAGCTTAATACTGTCGTTTTTTTATCATGTGATTTTGTAATAAAAACGCTACAAACAAATGAATGTAAACCGATGAAAACAAGTTAAAGCAATTTCAAAAGAGATTTCAATAATTTAAGGGTGATGCCCAGTGATCAATTTTTGTAGGTGGTGAGCACCCACCCTCAACTGAAGCAATGATGTTGCCAAAGCAGCAAACTGGTTGTTTTGTGTCCTTTATGACGAAAAATGCAATTTGTGGATATGCCTCATCATGTCACAATAGAAGAATAAGACTGCCTCAGACAGTAGGGAGTAAAAAAAATGATATCACATGGACAATAGTTTCCCCTTTTTCCGCCTGTTTCTCCTAAACACATTTCAATGCTTATGAAAGGAGTACTAGTTAGAACTGCGCCTACAAAATGGAAATCCTGGTTTACAGTTTTAAGATCACTTGGCTGACCTGCACTAACTAAAATGGAAATGTCTGTCTGGTAGAATTTTGGGTTTGTGTAAGTGAAGGAAAGGGGGAGAAACTGATGGTAAAACAGGATATGGGGAAAAAATTGTACAATGGAGCTAACTTCAGAGGATCGTGCCCCTTCGAAAAATAATAAAAATACAGCCTAGGCCCTAGTTAATCTGTTTTAAGAGTGGACACATAGATTCAAGAACCTTAAACGGTTGTAATGACTAAGATACACTGTTGGGAACTTCCACAAAGTCAGAACTTCGTGGGTTTCACACAAGTTTTCAGCTAGAGTTTCGCCCCGCCTTCTAAAGGTCCATCAACAAATGGTTAGTGTACATGTGTTAGCAGACAGCCAGTAGGACTGCCTCCAAATTCAAAGTGTGTATCAAGCAAGTGGTTTATCCAAAGACGAAATAGTTATCCTAGCAAATAGTAAACCAAGTAGACAGCAAAGAAAAGAAAATACCAGGTCCAAACAGTAAAAATTAACAAATTCACCTAAACCAGTCGATTGACCACTAGCAGACTATGTACCAGCATACCTCCATTTAGAAGTCTGAGAGTGCTATAATTTTGAAGGTGATTGTTTTCCAGAAAGAAAAACAAAGAAAAAAACAGCTAAAATATTGCCTATCTAACCTTCACAACTGGATGTTGAACAATTTTCTTAAACGCCAACAAGAGTGAATTCATCCTTTTCCATGACCATTTTGAAATCAAATTTGACCACTCTTGGCTACCTGTCCACACTGATGACTTCACCCCAACCCTCATCTCAGAGGTTAAATCTCTCCTCACATGGCTAGCTCCACCTTCTTCAAGTGTTCTCATAACGAGCACACAATATTAAAAACCCCAAGATCGATTCTTCTCTGCTGTAAAAAAAATGAAAAACCCTGCAATCTAAGACTTTTGTTCGGTTGTCCAGGAACTTGCCATATCATGCATGGATACAAGTCTGCTTTGGCAACCTAAAGAAGTTATAATTAAATTCAAGCTCGCAAGCATCATTTTCAAATACAGCCAGTTGAAGACGCCAATCTGCTGATCTTCAGCTTTACAAATCTCTGGTGGTCAGAGAGAGATTGTCAGACTTGAATAGGAGAAAATTCAGATCACACATGCTTGCCACCCAGTGTGTTTCTGGTGAAGAGCCCCCACCCCGTCCCACTTCTTTTAAATGTTATAGCTTAAGAGATTAGATGGCAAAAAGAACTCAAAAAAATCAGTAATGTCCCCAATGTACTTTATAAAGTATATTGGCAGCTGATTTGGGTAGAGGAGAGTTATACAAAATGTGGACTAGATAAATAAAAAGTAATGCAGAACAGGCATAAGCTTTTCTGGATTCAGTTTCCTGAACAGGCCCCCAAGATGCACGTAAGAAATATTTATTCCTTAGTTTTCTTCACTGCATGGATCAAATGCACTTAGTTTATTAATTTGGGGGTCCACTGAAAACAAAAGATGATCCAAACTAATAATAAACATTGCCCACTAACACGACTGTGTCATTCTTGATGCAATGAAAATTAAAAATGTCCCGTAAGAAAGAACTGGTAAACTTTTCAACATTTCTAGGACAGTCAGAGCGGTGGTTATTAAGTCGTGTGATCATGGAGTATATTTCACAAAAATATGGCAGCAATACGAGCACACTGGCTCCCAAGAGTCACGTGGGTGGAAGGACACTGAACCTACTTTTCTTAAAAGGATGCCGCCAGCCCTTTCACCTATGTTAGCCATGGAGCAGCATGGCATGTCAATGTACTGAATTACATTCCTATACCGCAAGTTACTGGAATAGAAATGTAATTCTTAGGATTGCTGCTGACGTCTTACATGAACAGTTGAGAACATGGGGTTTGCTATGCTCGCAGGAAATAATACTTATACGTAGCTTATACTGTGAGGCATGCTCAATCATCTCATGTGGCTTGCAAGTGGTTCAATTTCAAGGCTAAACATTAATAGGACCTGATGGGTGTCTTGGCCCACTGACCAATGGTTACTTAGTTATGATGCTGTGTGTTCTGATGGGTGTTATGTTGCACAAGTACAAGAGCCTTATCCACGCAGTACTCTCACTCCCACAGTCCTAAAACAGGAAAAGTTCATCCCAACTGATAGTGTCGAAGGCTTTCTCCATATCAATGGAAACCACTGTTGATTCCAAGAAAGTCTCAGAAACACAATCAAGGACATGTAGAAGTACTTCTGCCAGGCATGAAACAAGTCTATTCTGGATGCACGAGATCCGTTAATATCAGCAGAATATGTTTAGTCATTACTTTGCCCAAGACCATACAATCCAGGTTAAGCATTTATAAAGAGTGATCAGAGGAGCAGCCTGGTGAATCACAACTGTGTTTTGCAAGAACCACAATTATAGCTTCAGAGGTAGTAGAAGGTAGGAATTCTTTTAAGGCCTGCTGAAAGGCAGAAAAGGGGAAAACATCCACATAGAACTACAGTAAAAATGTGCCCGCCAATACATTGGACAATCTTAAAAAAGCACAGAGGCTTAACAGCAATCCCAAAGCTTACAAGAGAAATGGTGTAGCACAACAAACTCCAATAGAAGGATATATCCAATGAGACAGTCAAGAGCAAAGGGAGGTAAGAGAACTGGCACAAAAGCAGATGACGGTAAGCAGGAAAAAATATCTAATCCCTGCTCAGGGGTACAGACAGAGTCTGAAGGGGAATAATATGGTACGAATATGAGAATTAGCTATTGAGATCCATGAACAAGGGCTGTTGAGAAACTGAATGTTCCCGGAATCTAGAAGATATACAGCATGGCAAGTGTTATTTGTTGAAGACAAGCTAATACAACAAGTCTGTCACTCATTCGGTAAGAGACAACAACATAATTGTTTATAAAGGGAACAAGAAAAGATCATCCTACTAAGAAGAAAGGAACAAAGGTAAGAGGATGCTTTTATGGAGTGGCAGAGAAGAAAAACAATAGAAATGTATATGAAGAAACAAAAAAAGACCTACATTAAGAGCATGCAAGGAACCAACAAAAAAGAAGTGGCACAAAGGGCAACAACATGGGATATTCTCTTCATCCTAACTTCAAGTAGTAGAAAAAGGGGTAGCACACTCCTTGATAAAAGCACATATGGTCCAACAACAAAGAATGGTGTTAGACATGAACAAAAGATATATGCAGATATTTTACGACAGGGCAACCAACAATGCACTCTAGAGGCAGATATTTGCCCGCTGTGATTGCCCAGTGTTATTTTGTATTTACGGTGGGTGCCCCAGTTGCTTGCTCCCACCCTGATGAGCAATTTGCCACAACCTACCTCTGCGGTCTTTTTTGTTATTCAGCGCATGTGGCAAAATGCCCGCAGGCTGGAAAGACTTGGAAGAAAGGTTGCATACTGATCAAAACTTTACTCCCAACAATATTTCACAGGATAAATTATCCGTAAATTCAAGCCAGAACAATGACTTAAAAAAATGGAAAAGCAGTAAGTCGGGTCAAACAGCTGCTAAGTCCAGCTTCAGAAATTTGAAAATCTGAATACATAAGAGGGTACTTTAAGAAAAGCTAACAAGCATTTACAATGCAATAGGTCTCGCAGCATTAAAGTTTGAGTTACTGGCATTGTGTATGACAATGCGTTGCATAACATTTTTAGCAAACTTTGAATTGGTGAGCAGTGAGAGTGTGTGCAAGAGTATGCTGTTCTTAAAAGCAGTGTGGTAGAGAGTGCAGGAATTTGGGTGCCTTTTTCCCTTCAGACGCACAGTTAGGAGAGCATACGCTTCATTGCTGCTTTGAAGAATGAGCTGGCAATTTTCTAAAAAACTTGGGTATGTAATTAAAGTGAAGAAAATAATCCAAAAGCTGGGACAGTCCTCTGAAAACCAGGACTGTCCTGGGAAATCTGAGACTGCTGGTCACCCTACTCTCTCGAAGAACAGGGTCCTCCATTCAATTCACTATATACTTTTAACGTATATGTTTGCGCAGGGCTTTAAATGGGCTGGGTCCTCCTGGTGCACAGTGCTGAGATGGGTCCAAATCTAGCTCTCCATTTATGCCCTCCAATGGCTGAAGTAGGTTGAGCCGCTGACCTATTATCCCAGTAATGCTGTGGTGCACGGACGCAAAATGTCAATGACAGTTGAACAGAACAATGGATAAAGAGGGCACACCAACATCCCCTATTTATACGCACATATGCAGGCTTATTTTATATAAATTCTAGATGACTTGAGACTTCTAAAACAATTAAGGCGGCTCTAGGCCATATCTATAAACGGGGAGAATTATAAAGTGTCAAGATTGGTTTTTTTTTTTAAAGCAGCATTCTAACAAAAATAAAGAGTGAAACGAAGGGAGAATCACTAACCCTGCAGCTGAATAACGCACTATTAATTAGCAAAAAAAAGTGTTTAAATTATAAAGCAATTTCTTCCTTGCTTTCCATAAGAGGGGGATCAGTTTAACCTGTGTTTAATTCTACATAACATCGGAGGGCATGAAAGACTGCATACCACGACTCGCAATGTAATGTCTTTTTGGTAACAAACACGGCCATTTGGGGATACTGGCTAAACGTTCGTAATGCAAAAAACCGACACCCCTTTCCATGGACCCAGAACGGTTCATTTACACACCACCAGTTACAAAACACAGCATGCAAAGGGCTGAAAAATTAGTAGGCTAAGTTTGCAGTTTACCCTACCTGCCCAGTCAACAGCATGGTGAAATACCCGCGAGCTGCAGTTGGTGTTTGGACTTTTCCTCAATTACTCCCAATCCGCGCCCATGACAATCATTATATTGCAATCCTTTATTTAATTTAGCCTTGCAACTAAGCATAGGCTCATCATAGCTGACCAACATCTCAGCCACAAATCATGAGAATAAAAAATACAGGAAATAATGTTCTGATTAACATGGTATTTCTCAGTCAAAGATATCATTTCTTTTCAATAACCACAATCATTTTGTCTCATCACCCAGACAGCTACACTTACGCTCTACGCAACCACCGAAAGTCATCTCTGTGGAACAAGCAAGCAGTACCACACCAAAGCAGCCAGCATGATGGCCACCACAAAGATGTGTCGTATAGAAATAACCTGCATCCAGCACTGGGGGCCGCCGGTCTGCCTCAGAGGGAACCCCTCAAACGTCTTGTCCCTCACGTCACCACGGTTTGTGAGCCAGATCTGAAATCTGCTTTCCTCGTGGTCTTACATCAGTAAGAGAGTACTGGTTATCTGGGGCAGCGGCCCTCCCTTGGACCCCACCTTCAAAGACGAAAACATAGAAATACCAAAGTCGAAGTGCACCACAGCATATCCATTGTACACGTTTTATTTTTCTGTCACATTTGCATACAGGAAAGGAAAACAAGAAACAAACAACAAGCAAACTCACCGCCGCAGCCCGGCTTCAACAGGAACCCAGGCAACCTTTGTTGGGGCGGGGCAGAACAAATACAGGAAGCAGACGGAAGCCTACCCCGCCGTGCTCCTGTGCCCGCCGGAAGATTTGCGTCTCAGCTAGCGGGGCTCCCGTTCTCGTGGAGAGCTAGCGGGGCTCCCGTTCTCGTGGAGAGCTCCGAGGCCCCCGCCTGTTGCCCAGAATGACCCGCTGGCTGCCGAGGGACACGCAAGAAGAACCTGGTGAGTGGGGGTGAGTGGGGGTGTGAGGGGCATGTGTGCGTGCATGTGTCTGTGTGTGCGCGTGTGTATGTGTGCGACGGCGGGGGTGGGAGGTGTTCTCTGTATGTATGTGTGCGTGCGTGGGCGCTCGTGTGTGTGTCTCTGTGTATGCGCATGCGGTGTGGTGTTGGAGCTTTCCATGAGAGGAGACAGGAGCTGGCCACAGCGAGCGCGTTCACGTGTGCGTGGCCCGCTCAATTCCGAGCGCGCGGCCAGCTCCTGTCTCCTCTCCTGGAACGAAGACTCGCTGACAATAGGGTCTCTGGCGAGACCACGCTTCGCGCGGCTAACGCCTACGAGACCTAAAAAGCAGACATGCAGCCAAGACCGACGCAACAAATTAATTAACTAACTAGAAACAGCAGATAAAGTGAAGTGTGGAAAAAGGTAGCTGTAAGAGTTCAACCAGAGACCAAAAACAAGCCCACAATCGTGGCGTGTCATAGGCCGCTGTCTACCTCAGGAAGTACGACTTAACAGCAATTACATCTAAATAGAGCAACAAGTAAAATTGCGAAGAAAGAAAAAGTGAGCAGGAAATGTTACAGAGACAACATCTTTATTGAAATTGGCACTTGCGCAGCAGAAGTGGAGGCGTGGATGGGACTGTACTGGTGGCGCGAGATCTCGTGAAGTCCACTATTCTGGCTGGCACAACAGACATAATCTAAGGTGCACGCTTCAGTATGGTGGGGCTGTGGAGTGACACCGGGCCTGGCAGATTGGCATCCTTGGGCCGACCTGTGCGCCACACCTGCATCAGTACAACACCGGCTTCAGACCTCCAGCACTATTGCCATGGGCAAGCATGAAGGGCGGCAAACCAAAGTCTCCTTCGAGAGAAAACTAAGTGCCAGACAGGCGGATCATACAGAGGGCAGTCGAACAGTGCCTGACCGTGCAGAGGATTTGGATGAACAAGATCTGGACTTGAAAGAAATACTCCTGGATGTCAAAATAAGCCTCAAGAATATTGACGCTAAGCTGGACCTACTCACATCGAGCCTCGACAAGGTTAAAGGAAGAGTGGATGAGCATGATATCCGAATAGACCAGCTGGAAACTCGAATTTCAGACATCGACGACATTCAGGCAGTAACAAAGAAACAACTTCTGCGTATGGACAAGGTCCTGGAACTTATTAAGCTCAAGAATGAAGCCCTCGAAGCCCGTTCACGACGAAACAACGTCTGCATCGTGGGGAAGCCAGAGAGCATGGCGATCCCCAAAACGGAGGATTTTTGTGGACTCCATGCTCAAGGATCTCTTTGGTAATGACCTGTCACTGGTGGTCTTCATCGTAGGAGGGCCCACTGATCCCTTGGCCCCAGGCTCCCCTCTGTGCACCCCAGTGGCCCATCGTGGCGCGCCTGCTGAACTTTAAGGACCGCGACACAGTACTTAGGCTGGCCAGGGAAAGGGGTCAGATCCAGTACAGAGGTGATAAACTGTCCTTTTATCCTGATTTTACGGTGGCAGTACAGGCTGCCCGGAGGGACTTTCTACCTGCTAAGCGCCAACTACAGCAGGCGGGTGTGCAATATGCCCTCCTCTATCCAGCCAAGCTCAAGATTACGCACGATGGCAAGACTCATTATTAAACAGACAACACAGGCCCTCAAGTACGCCAAGCAGAAAATAAAACCAGCAAGATCCCTGGCGGGCTCACCACAATCCTCGGAAACACGTTTGAGTGACAATGACTAGTACCTAAGTTCTGAATCCACTAGAACGCGATAAAAAAAATAGCTAGCATAATGTCACAGCTATGTCGCCTTAATGACTGCTTAGCTCTACGTAGCCCATGCTGAATACATCTAGGCTTTTGGATGCATCGTCTCGGGCGGGTGCGTCCCTCTGGGCTCTCGATTTTTCCCAGGACAGTGCCCACGTCTCTTGTTTGACATAATTGAGATGCCCCAATATACACAAACCCGGTCGCACAGCCTTCGCGGTGGGTAGTTAGTTCAGTGGCGCCATGTTCCCAAGGGATTATTCCCAGATAAAGTTGTTGGGATGGGGGGTATCACAACCTGATTGGGGGGTTGATGTGGAAGGGGGGATTTTGTTTCTACTGTTGCTAATTTGTTGGGGTGGGAGGGGGTAGATAAGCTTGTTAATTGTGGTTGGCCTATATTTACAGGTAGATGCCTAGACATTGCTCTCATTTCAGATCGGTTTTCTATGTAACATCCATATATATTAGAGCACGATCTCACTGGCGTAGAGGTATCCTTTCAACTCCCCAGCGCTGAAATAAATGGCCACGGTTAAGTTTCTCAATTGGAATATACGCGGGCTAAACGACGGCAGGAAGGTTCGGCTTGTACATGCATATTTGATCAGACACCACATAGACATACGTGTACTTCAAGAAACACATTTATCTAGGGAGGGTCTCCTTAACCTGCTGACACAGGTGTGGGGGATGACGTCCACCTCTACCCATTCCAACTACGCAAGAGGGATCTGTATCCTCATACGCAAAGGCATTGCCTGGAAAAAGTCCCAATGTATCAGCGATACTGAGGGCAGATATACTATATTAACAGGCACATTGCACAACCACCACATAGCACTGGCCACGGTTTATGG
This sequence comes from Lissotriton helveticus, assembly GCF_964261635.1. Taxonomy (NCBI): domain Eukaryota; kingdom Metazoa; phylum Chordata; class Amphibia; order Caudata; family Salamandridae; genus Lissotriton; species Lissotriton helveticus. The sequence goes on from NC_136069.1 coordinate 1,153,837,654, forward strand.
ACCAAATGTAGAAGACACTGAGTTTTTCTCCAAGGTATGGCACTAGATCACTGTTACAGGCTCTCGGACAGTGATTTGGGGTGAAAATGTTAATGTCCCACGAGATGACATGGTGGATAGGCGGGGTTGCACGAGCACCCACACCCAGCAGCAGCATCCACTTAACATGCAATCATCACGGATAATCATCTAGTTGACATCTGGCTGGCAACACACAGGGGCAACCGGGAGGGCACCTGCTTATCTCTACAACATAAAACTTGGTCCAGGATAGATTACTGGTTAGCTACCAAAGACGTACAACAATGGCACAATCGGTCACACATCTCTCACATACACTCTCAGATCATGCCCCGGTGTTGCTGACCATACAGCCCCCAACTGCGCGCCTTTACGCGGCGCCAACCTACAGGTGCCTTAAACGATACCGCCTTCAGAGCAGAAATACTTGCAGCTATATGTGAATATTTCGAGCTAAACACAGGATCAGTAGACTCTCTCTCCGTGTTATGGGACACATTTAAATCTCTCATACATGACGTCTGCATAGCTAAACAGCACAGTATATTAAAATCCATTTGGGCGCGCTGTCAAAACTAGAAAATGATATTACAGCCTTCAAATCAGACTTCTTCCATACGGACTATCCGCACACGCTGGCCAGTATCTGGGAAAAATGTCTACTTTTCAGGAAGAAGCCATTTGCAAAACACACCCAGGCCTGAAATTATGGGGAAAGAGACGGGCTAGGCAGAACCCTAGCTCGCCTCCTCTAGAAACTGCATGCTTCTACTTGTATCCCCGCCCTTTCAGACTCCGCGGGCCAATGACATTCATCTCTTGCTGACTATGGTCCCTTTTTATGAACAGCTATACTCCACCACTCCCACGGTGGATAGAGCGGATCTCCAGGAGTATCTAGTCGCTGTAGCTGGTTTGGCTATCTGATGTGCATAGGGAATTTTTGAACTGCCCAATCACGATAGAAGAAGTGCACCAAGCAATTGCGGGTCTAGCACTCCTGATAAGGCCCCTGGCCTCGATGGCCTGCCTGTCCGCTTTTATAAAGACTTTTCCCAACTTCTCTCGCCCAAGTTACTAGACATGTATTGAGACTCTATGGATTCAGGAGCCCGTCCCCCCTCCTTGTGAGAAGCAGTCATAATCACACTAGTTAAGCCCGGTAAACAGGCAGACCAATGCGATTCATACCGGTCACTCATTAATAAACAGGGATAATAAAATATTTGCCAAACTACTGGCTAACTGCCTCCAACTACTGCTGTCTGTAATAGTCAGACTGGATCAATCCGGCTTTATCCCCGGCAGGCCAACGGCTCACCATCTCCGTACGTTATTTGCAGCTATGCACTATTTACACCCAGACATATCCGCAGCAGTCGCACTCCTAGATGCGACTAAAGCCTTTGATTCTCTAAAATGGACTTATCTATTCCCCTTATTCCAGAGGCTTGGACTGAGCCCGTTACATAGCGCAAATACGTTTATTATACACATTACCTACTGCACAGATACGCCTCAATGGCCTATTATCAGACCCCTTCCCAGTGGCTAGAGGGACGCAGCAGGGCTGCCCACATTCACCCATACTTTTTGCCATCGCCATGGAACCCTTGTCCCAGGGTCTACTTATATACCTCTATGCTGATTATGTCAACGAATACATTAATGACCAATACATTAGTGACCAACTTGAATCCTCTGATTCAGGAGGTGGTCCGTTTTAGCTGCATCTCTGGAATCCAGGTGAACTGGTCAAAATATATACTCTTTCCACTCGCAGAAAAGAAGACCCCTTTTGCCACGGATTCCCCATTACAGTGGGATATGGGTTCAGTTAAATACCTAGATGTAGTGATATGTAGGAACATCGAGGAGTTGTGGTGGTGCAGCTTTGGGAGGGCTATGGACTGGCTGGAGGAACTAATTCCAATCTGGTCTAAACGTCCCCTATCAATGACAGGGCGAGTTGGCATTGCTAAAATGGTGGAGACATGAAAAGCGGATTTCATATGACACTGTATGGAAGGGAAGGGATATTCTGCCTGCATCTAAGATTATCCTAAGACCATCCATGACTGAGACCAAAGCCCACATGCTGGGCCATGGATGCAAACCAGACTGTGATGAACCCAAGATCAAGTTATTTTCAAGAAAAGCTGAGAGATAACCTAACACAGGAATGTATGTAATCAATCAATCAAAAACACATCACTTGGAAAGTTATGACCCTCACTTATCCATTAAGTACACAGGGGACAACTTATATTCATAAGAGGCAATCCTTTCAATTAAAGAAATGCTCACAGTTATTTTAACAAGTGAAGAACTCACTATGATATTTCACAACAGTAACAGCCAGTTAAGTGTGTTCACTTCTACACTCGTAGTGCCATGATAGTAAACAACTACAATGAGTTAATTTAAAATATCACACTTGGGGGGGGGGGGGAGGGATTGAAGGGCTACTAAAAGAACGCTTCTTTTGAGGGCATCAAAGTGGCTCCATTCCAGAGGACAGGTGAAATGGAAATGGGCCAAAACAAGATTCAGATGAGGAGCATTACAGCACCGAATTGCTGGCAAATAATCAGAGCACATGTTGACAGACCTAGGCTATTCAACACACTAGGATTCAAAATCAATGTGCTCTGGTGTCCAACTCTCTCCGATGTCGGCAGCAATGTCAGCATAAGCAGCGATGCCACTGTCAAAGCATGACCTGAGGTGAGGGTGGCAATAATCAGCAAACCAGAACTCGACACACACAGAGATAGTGATAATGAGGGACCCAGTCACAGAAAATACTGAATCCTGCCCCAAATGATTTTCCACTGCGGAGGGTCTGGTCCCAGAAGCTCACTTGGTATGGCGGCTTAAAGAATGGGACATTTGGGACAAAAGTGAAGAGATGAAGTTTCAATCTTGACTGGACTCAAATCGGGTTAGCTTCTCAAGGCATTTCTGTCAGGAGGAATGCACTCTTTTTGCAACAGATCCCCCCATTTCTTTGGATTAGACTGAACATGTATATAGCCATAGGGGAGAAAAAAGCATGGTAGTTTTCCACTGATAATAATCAAGGTCCATGTTGCTGAAAGGAAATATACACACAGACAGCCCAAAGAGATGCAAGAGTTTTTTTCATCCCAGTCAGTCTGCCACCCAGCAGCCTTCAAGGGCCGCCAACGAAGTTGAAGATCAATGGGCAGCTTGTATGACCCACAGGGAAGCCTTCTGAAAAGACCGACTAAAGGATAAGAGTGCGACTACGAAAAGTATGGAAAACCGTTCGGTGGAAACTGTTCTAAATGAGCTTGCGAAATCCATGTCCTGTGACTAGAACAGAAGACACTGGTATATGAAAGCCAAGCTCAAACACTATAATGAAATGCGGCACATTGACGCAATCAGAAAATGTGCTTTGAGGTGTAGGACTTAATGACTTGCATGGATAATGGAGTAGAAAACTTGGGGAACACAGCAAGAACATTAGAATAATTGTGCTTCATTTTTATCTGAAGAAAAAATGTCAAAGCCTTATTACTATGCTTTCCGATATTATACGTACTCACATATGATCCCACGGGTGCCCCTAACGCAGTCCACCCTGCCTACCTGTTCGCCAGACATCCTGAAGACACTCCTTGTCCCAAGAAGAGGCTCTGGGACAAGGATTACTAATGCTGGAGCTATCAATGTGGACTTGTACAACTCACCAAAACATGCTGCAACACATGCTCAGGCCCAGCTTTCACAAATTTCAAAGCTCTGATTTGCTGTATAACCCAGGGGAGAAGCCATTTATTTCAATACATCAAGAACAACAAAATTTGCAAAATGATTGCAACGTCTCCATTTTATATTTTCAGGGTTTTTTCTGTTGCAATTATGGGTCAAAAATAAAACAGCTCCAGGGTTACCACAATGCTTCAGGCAGCATGCCATAAAAATATAGTAGTGCATTAATATATGTTGACTGCTTTCGGTGAACGGACATTCGTAATGCCTTCATCTAAGTAATGATGAATTGTAAAAATAACAGACATTACTAATCATACAGAATATGTATGAAAAAGCGATCATGGTAGTTACAAGTCAGGTGGAAAAGGGAGAGCATAAGCAAGTAGCTGCCAGTTAAATAAACACATTTCTCTTTCTAATACGTGGCGATATGCAAGCCCTCAACCTCTGACCTTTCTCCCTTGGCTGATTGTGGGTGGATGCTTAATGAGCTGTTTAATACCAAATGGCTTCTTTGCCGGTACTAACACCAACAAAGTTATTGTTTTATAGTTCTATTTCTAGGTACCAGCCACAATAGGAAAGTGTTATGATCCTCATAAAATCATAGCTGCCAAGGTTTCAGATTGCCTAAGTGTGACATTTTCATATATCAGTGTAATTATGAGTGACATTTCAATGACTATGAGTGACACTTTCGCGCAAGCAAAATCAAGCAATGAAGACCAGGGAAGCATATATAAATATCCGAAATTACACACATTTGAGCAACGAGAAACTAAGAAGATCTTAAAACTGCTGCAATTGAGCTATGGCTTTGCTGTTACTCAATATTGGTGACTGCTGTAATTTCTACTGTAATGCTCTTAGTCTATCATATATGGCCCAACACAATCGTGTAGCATTTTATCATCTATTTAATTCCTAAAGCACTCTAACATCTTTCGGTCCCTCTCTAAGAAATAGTTCATTTGCTTTATAGTTCTGCTCATACCAATCTAGGGTGTCAGGGCACTTCACATCCCACACACATTATACCAACACGATGACTGTTTCGTGGTTACTACAGTCTAGCAAATGTTATTCGTAGCATATCTCCCCTGATACCAGCTGAAGTGGTTAGTAGGTAGTTCATACATCAAGCAAGCAGTGTGGGGTGAAACTGAAGCTCTTTGCAGTGTTTACAAACATTCTGTATGGTGTACTGCAAGAAATCGATCACAAATATATAATTAGCAACTGGGGGCTCAGGCCAGCAGAATATTCGAAATTGAAAAAATCCAGCAGTGTCACCTGTGACCTTAGTATCAACACAGGCCAGCACTGACTGCAGGCTGCAGCTGCCGGACCACGTGCTGCCATTGTAAATCACATAGGCTGGTGTCACTTACTTGGGACAGTATTCGCAGAGTCCGGAGGAGTGTAGCGCCGTGGGCACAGTGGAGCTCTAACAGTTGCTTGATACGCGGAGCAGCGGCCGTCTCTCTGTTAAGCAGTGGCTGCAGGCTCACTTAGGCCGCAAGCCACTGCGCCCGCCGGTAATTTGGGTTTGTCGGCCGCCTCAATTATTGTCACCCTCCAGGCTGGCAGGCCAGTGAGCCCCGGGCGGGACCCGCCGTCCACAGTGCCACGCAGACTCTATCCTGGCGGCCGCTGCAACCGGGTGGGGGGTCACTCACTCCTCTCAGGCTCCCTCAGGTCTGGCATTATTGAATTGAGGGGGTTAAGTAAATTAACGGCTGATAGCGCACGTCGGCGCCGGTGCGAACAGTGCTTGCTGGAGACAGCGTGACGCTGCAAGCTCCATATTTGAACATTTTGGAGCCGCGCAAAACACTAGGCAGCTGGCACTTTCATTTACAATCTTCCGGGGCAGCAGGATGTGATGTCACCGCGCCCCCCAAGCACTGGTCTCAAGATGCGGGGATCCAAGGTGATACATTGTATGATTGTGAGTCACGGTCCCTGCGAACAGCCTTAATTAATCAACTGCAAGTCTTTGAGAGCATAGGGGCACGGCGCGCTGCCATTCTAAACAGTTTTAACAGCCAGCACTTTAGTAGCCGGTGTGAGACACATGCATTATGCGTGACAACGCATTTCAGTGCGGTGATGCGGAACACCACACCGAAATGTGCTAGCGTGACACCTGATGCGTGATGCTTGACAGGCCTGTAAAATAAATACATACCAACACTGTGATATTGGTGTGCCTATAATCAAGTTAAAAAAGGCTGAGCATTCCGGTTTAGTTTTGGGGCATTCGTCATCTCGATTACTAAATTTCTTTTGAATTCCCAAGTCAACTCCTAAGACATTGGTCATAGGCACGTAATAAAGTGTTTAAATGTGCCTGCTTCCACTCAAAAACGCAAAGTATTATTCTCAGGGAGATTATCTGGCAAAATGTCCCAAGTAACCTTTGCAGCAGTTCTCAGCTTCTGATAGCAATTGGAGTGGTCAGCCAGGACCTCAACACTGTCTTGGCTTCTTAAACATTCCAAAACAATCTATACTCAAATAGGTCCCCACTCCTCTTGCAAACACTCTTATCCATTTCTGCATGTACTTATCACATGACTCCGTATTGAAATAATGCAGAATTTATAGTGGTACATGTTTTGCAAACTGTAAAAAGGTTGCCCTTTGGTGTTAGTCTACAGCTTAGTCCCCCAGCTCTCTCCAATAACGAAATTACCTGCATTCACTAGTCAGCTGTGTTAGGTACAGAGAAGGCCTAACTCCTGATCACAGGCCACCTAAATGCTCCTTCAGAGGGCTTCGAACATCCATGCCTTCAAACAGAGTTTTGTCTAAGCTAATCACATCCTCAGTTTAATGTAGAATATACAGAAGATGGGCTGTTAAGAAATTTTAAACGTAATCAGGCAAGCCTGGACGCCATAATCATACCTAATTTTTCGAAACTCTTAACCTGCCATTATAACTGGCTCAAGCCAACTTTCTAAGCAATTGGTGGAATGGACAATGTATTTTGGTTGACTTCCCTTTGCATTGTACGATTTAAGTTAGCATTTGCGGCACCATTTCGCATTCAGCTACCATTCTGTACTATGACCGAAACTAAGCTTCTGTCTCATTCTGTTTCCCTCAGCAGAACGCAGTCTCGATGCGTTTGTTTCTTTTTCTCCAAGTTGAGCTTCGCTGCACTAATGAATAGACTGTTTTGTCATTACAAACCTTTCTCGTTAGAATAGACCTGCCCCCACCCAGAGAGTGGCGGGTACGGGCAGAGTAACCTTGAAACGGAGATAACATGCACCCAGTCTTAGGGTTACAGCTCATCCTTCTGTGTCTCCTTTGTTCACCAGCTACTAACTGGAAAATTCCAATCTGGGCGTGTCTTTGAGGGTATTGGAAATGTATATTACGTATTAGCATGTTGACAGGGGTCAGTCCCTCTGCAACAATCCAAGGAGGCTGGTCAGACTGCCACTCAAGTGTATGACTAATAAATACTTTTGGTTTGTATTCTCAACTGTCTGTCTGACTCTTCATTTGTTTGGAATACTGAGATGTGGTCGTGAGTGACCAGGGTGACCTGATTCGGGTCACTTCCTTCAGTTGGCGCCTGAACAGAGACCCCATCGAGTGTGGCCCTTCCTCGCCCACAGACGGGTGAGGAGGGCAGGGCCACGTCGGGCCAGACAGCTGGACCGGGGATCTCTGCACAAGAGAGCTGGTACTTGCAGCTGCCCAGTCTGTCTGACGGGGCGGAGCCTCACCCAGTGGTCATCCCGGATGGGGTCCTGAACGGCGAAACCCTTGGATCGGACAGTTTGGTCGAAGAGTCGGCAATGGAGAATACATTTGTTTGGCCTGTGTGCAACAGGTGAGTTTGCTTTGCTTCTTTGTGGCTATGGCGCCTTTTTGGTTGGTGTTTGGTGCGGTCTGAGTATTGTTTTTGGACAATCGCTTGAATTTGTTGGAGTTCCTTGTGAACATGGTACCGCTTTGGTTTGTATTTGATGAGGTCCGAGGACCAATTTTGGTAAGATATTTGCAAATATCAGCTCGGCATCAATAGTGAATTTGCTTCTATGTGAAAGATGCTATGTTTAAGCAAATTGTTTTGTCTAGGCTATCGTTGTGGTTCTACTGATGGTCGATTCGAGGAAAGCCAACCAGCGCCACCAGAATGCACCCTAAAATCTTGATATGTATGTCAAGCATGGCCGTGGCTCTATTATGTTTAGTACGTTATGGCACAAATATACGAGGGACAATGCAGAGTTGAAATTGCCGTTGACAGACACTTTAGATGAACAGAAAATTAATTTTCTGCAGGATAAATTGTTTGTGAAAAGAAGTAGGCAGTCAATGTTTGATTCCCTAAGAACATGGCAAAAGGAAGCTAAAAATAGATGAATGAAAACGGAGAAAGAGGCCCCGAAGGGAAAAATGCAGATGGTGACTCAGAAAGCTGTAGCGTATGCTAGGGAGAAAACTGAGAAGGGAATAGTGTTTGTTGAAAGGAAGTTTTGATTGCCATGTGAAAAGTCTTATGTTGCTCGAGAAGAAAATGAAAAATTTGTGGAGTAATTGTTAGATACTCAACCTCCAACCCCATACGCCCTGCAGAAAAAATATCCTGCCATCCCACAGCCTCAATTGCCCGACTCTTCTACTTCTGCTGTTTGTTTCCTCTGCTGTTGACCCACCTGCTTTGGCCACCGCGCCGTCTGTCCTTTCTTTGCTTTGCTTTCTGCGCCTGCAATGCCCGAGAGTCTTCCTTTTACCCTATTGCTGCGTCATCTCTCCATCCAACTCTTACATCTATGACACAGCCATTGGGGACATTGGTGCCTGTTCCCTTTGTTACCACCTCTTCATTCCCTGACGGTACTGAGTATTGGAACGACTGTACATGGATTGGGAGATGGAGACTGGACGACAGCTAGGGAGCGACTAGGGGGGATATTGATACGATCGGATGTGGGCGAGGAAGAGAAGGAGGTAGTAGCCAATCAGGCTGCTTAGTGGGCTTGTCACCCCAGTTACAGTGCGGATGTTGTGTGGAGTGTGATGAAAGATTATGAGCCTTTTGTGTAGCAGCATGCCCTAAAGCACATGTCGGCTACTTTGGTTGGACTGTGTTAACAGTGTTTCTATAATGTAGCACCCCAGATTATTCATGTTATTAGGGACAATGTGTACACTGCTGGTATGGCACCTGGTGAGGTTTTTGGTCATGTTGCAACGTTAGTCACTTATCGTGGTAGGCTGTTTGAGAAGAGCCCGAAGACAGTATCCCAGTTTACGATGAGGTAGATCCATACCATATACCATCTCGAACTACCGGAGTTGCGAGATCAGCAAAATACTGTTGTTAGGCTGAGTGTCGAGGCCCGTTCCCAAGAAAAACGGGTTTATACCCCATGGAAAAGGAGTAAGGTTTGGGCCCTTAAGACTCAGTTACCTGACCCTAGGAAGAATCCTACCGCGTATTATAAGGAATTGACGGAGGTTACTTCATCAACAGTGATGACACTTGAAGATATTAAAATGTTCTTTGGTTTACAGGTACCCGTTGATATTTGGAGGCAGGTACACACACAGGACCACGTTGCAGAGTTGGGTGGTACTGGGGATCAGATTAAAGCATGGGACCAGGAGAGGAAGCCTGGTGAGCAGCCTAAGGCCGAGATACTAGCTTTGCCTGGCAGAATTATTCTCTCTCTTATTCCACCACGAAGGGTAGATTGGGACAAGTTAACGGCATGTCGACAAAAGAAAGATGAAAGTGTGTCTGATTTTTTCACTTGATTTGAAGGTGTGTTTTGGGATTTTAGCAGACAGGACTTGTCGTTGGAGGGAGGTGTCAGATTGTTCGTTAACAGATTTGTTACTAATCTGCTTCCCGAGATAGCGACCCGGTTGCAGGCTTCAGAGAGCACTTGGACTACCTCCTCCCCTTCTGTAATATTAAGTATGGCACAGTATTATGAACATAGGGAGAATGAGGAGAAGGAGAAAGTGGAGAACAAGCACAAAGAATTGAAGAAGAAGGTGTTATTTAAAGAGATTTCTCAAGGGAATGGAAGAGGACGTAGTGGTCCGGACCGACAGCTTCCGCGTACTAGCAGGAACACTACGCCAAAAGAACCAAATCAGTGTGGGTACTATAAAGAGATGGGGCAATGGAGCAGCCAGTGTCCGGTGCTTTGGCAAAAAGTGGCAGTCCCAATGGGACAGGGATCTCGTGTACGGGGTCGTGGAGACGGTGGACAGGACAGGGTTCAGGCTGCTGGGACATCAAAGGATCACGCTGACCAGAACTACTTTGACGACCCTAGGGCCAAACCGTATTACCACGATGACTATGAAATGAATGAGGCGACAGGGATGTCTCACAGCTAGGACAGCCAGGGACCAGGTGAGGGACCAGTTCAGATACCAGCAGATCAGTGTGAACCTTACTTTACTGCAGATTTGCATGGCTCGACTAAGGAATTTTTGGTGGATACTGGTGCTATGCAAAGCTCTAACTCCTGTTCACAAGTCCCGGGGTAGCTCTGTCTGGCCATAATAATGTTTCAGTAGACTTTTCTGGTGAACCGGTTGTAAGCCCCATTTTCAAGCCTCTTACATGGACTATAGGTCCTTTTACTGTGGATTTACAGTTCTTATTAACATTAAATTGTGGAAAAAAATGAATGGGCTTAGATTTGTTAAAGAAGTTGCATGCAACAATTTATTGTTCTCCAGAACGTCTTTACATGACAATGGGTCAGAATGTGGCCAACACAAAGCAGTGTCTATCCAAAGATGCACCCCTCCCTGCTGAATTTAAGGATGTGCCGCCCACGTTGTGGGCAACAGGCGACATGGATGTAGGACTATTGCAAATTCCCCCGGTTTCCATTAAAGTTAAAGACAATGTCATTCTGCCTCGTATTCCCCAGTATAACATACTACAAGCAGGGGAGCGAGCTTTGCTGCAGATTATACAGGATCTGATTGAGACGGGGGTTGTTGAAGAGAATACTGCAAATGTGTGTAATAGCCCTATTCTGACCATTCTTATGAGGGCACCTTCAGGCTCCTCTGATGACCACCCATATGTTCATCATTTTGTGATTGACATGCGCCAGTTATTAAAATAGTGGTTCCTCGGTTTCCGTTGGTCCCTGACATTACTGCCCTTCTGACGACTATTCCTTCCTCTGCTAAATTCTTTTCTGTCACTGATCTGAAGAACGTATTATTTAGCATCCCGATCCATCCCGACAGCAGGCACTTGTTCGGTTTTACCCTAGCTGGCAGTAGCTTTAGATTCTGTTGAGCTGCTCAGGGCTATATACTGAGAGCCCTAGCATATATAGCCAAGCCTTGAAAGCCCAATTGGACTCCCTCACGCTTCCCTCAGGTAATGGATTGATTCAATATGTGGATGATATCCTTATTGAGTCTGACACTGTAAAGGGATGCAAAGACAGTACGGTTATGTTGTTGCTGCATTTGGCTCACCAAAGACAAAGTGTCCCTTTCTAAATTTCAATATTGTCGACAGGTCATCTATTTAGGTCACCTACTGTCGAAGGAAGGTATGAGATTGACCCCTGAGCGCATCAGCATCATTGTTAAAATACCTTTCCCTATAACTCGGAGGGATGTGCGTGATTTTATTGGCATCACTTCCTACTGTCGGCATTGGATTCCTAATTATTCATTACTAACAAAACCCCGGCTCGGCTAACCACTAAAGATGTGCATGAACCCCTGCCTTGGACGCCTGAATGTCAGCAGTCGTTTGAGCAATTGAAAGTTGCGCTTTGCTCTGCACTTGGGCTTGATACGCCTAATTACATGAAGCCGTTCATTCTGTACGTACACGAGACGGCCGGTTGTGCTCTGTCTTAACACAGTCATTTGGAGGTAAGCAACAGCAGTGTGCTTATTTTTCTACTCTTCTTGACCATGTCGCAGGAGACCTCCCAAGCTGGCTAAGAGCAGTCGCTGCAGTGGCCATCTCTATAAGGCAATTGGCTGGGCTCATACTTGATACCGACCTCATAGTCATGGTGCCCCATGCTGTGGATACACTTTTGAACAAGACCAAGACACAGCACCTCACCAGTGCACGTCTGACCGGTTATGAATGGACCCTTTTTGCACCACATGTTACTAATAAAAGATGTGCCACTCTAAACCCAGTCACGTTGCTACCCCTCCCTTCTGAGAGTGAAGAAATTGATATACATGATTGCATTTTTTTGGACGGGGAAAGAAATGAAGGGACGGGTAGACCTGCATGTTCCTTTATCTGAACCCCACGGATAACTGTATGTTGATGGCTCTTGTTTTAAGTTACCAGATGGCACTACAACTGCTGCATAAGCGATCACAACACTGCACACTGTAGTTGAGACGTCACGAGTTCCTTATCAGTTGGCCCAAGCAGCGGAACTAATTGCCCTTATACGAGTCTGTGAGTTGAGCCAAGGACTGGCTTTCAATGTTTATACTGACAGCTAGTACGCATTTGGAGCGGCCCATAATTTTGAGCGATTTTGGGCAGAGAGGGGGTTTCTCACTTCCCATGGGATGAAAACACAGCATGGCCCTCTTATACATAGGATGTTGTCGGCTCTGACACTCCCCAAGAAATTAGCTATAGTGAAGTGTAGTGCCCACAGGGCAATTACTGATGATGTGGGTAGAGGGAATGCATTTGCAGATCAGACAGCTATGGAGACAGCCCGAACAAAGATGAAAAGGATGCTTGTAGCAGGTCGAGCTAGGTGGATGCCCGAGGTTGCTATGTTTGAGGATACGTTGGCAAATGTCAAGTACATTCAGAGCGAGACACGTTTGGATGAAGAAGGGTGTTGGACGGATAAGTCAGGGAAACTGAGGTGGATGTTACCAGATGCATATGTCCTCCCTGTAGTCACTATGGCACACTGTATGGTACAATGACAATATCCCAAAGATGTCCGCCCATCTAGTCAAATATTGTATGGTGTGAATGATGCACAATCCTGGGAAGGGTACCCCTACACCACCTGGCAATTTTGCACCCCCTACTTTCCCTTTTAAGGTCCTCCAATTAGATTACATATAAATGGATCGAGTCAACAATTTGAAATATGTGTTTGTGATAGTTTGCGCATTCAGTAAATGGGTTGAGGCTTACCCCACTAAACAAAATACAGCCATAGCAACTGCAAAGGTACTCATGAAAAAGTTCTTTCTTCGTTTCGGCTTCCCCGTTTGATTGGGAGTGACAATGGAAGCCCCTTTAATGCGAGAGTCATACAGATGGTTTGTGAAGGACTCCACATCAAACAAATGTTTCATGCTGCAAATCACCCCCAGTCAGCAGGTCTAGTTGAGAGGTACAATGGTACTCTCAAATTGAAATTGGCAAAGATTCAGGAGAGCACAGGTTTGCAGTGGCCAGATGCTTTACCATTAGCACTCTTGTCTACACGAACAACTGCTCACTCTAGAACAGGGTTGTCATCCTACGAGGTCGTGTTCGGGTGCCGGGCAAATGTCTGGGGCGTCCTGCATCCTCGAACATTTTCTGAGATTGAATATCCTCTGTTAGCGGTTTATTTGTATGAGTTAACTAAAAGTCTGCATTCTATTCACCAACAGATTCAGGACACACTTTTCCAGCACCTGAGGGGCCGGACATAACATTCGGCCTGGGGACTACATCTTGACGCATAACTTCCAGAGGAAGAAGGCTTTGGAGTCGAGTTGGAAGGGGCCAGTTCAAGTATTCCTTGCCACCCGCACAGCAGTCAAGGTTGCTGGCCGAAAGAATTGGATCCATTGCCAGCACTGTCGAAAAGTAGCTCTTCCTTTGCCTTACGACCAGTGGCTCTTTGACAGCAGTGGGAATTCGGAGAGGTAACAGGTGCCCCGCTTTGTCCCCTTTTCGGATGCACAACTGACGTGGACCCAAACACAGGAATGATGCAGTGTTGAATAAAGCAGTGTCCCCTGAGGTCAGGGCCATTCAGGTGCCCCGTTCTACTAGCCCGTCTGTGCTCGAGTCCCAGTCCATTGGCCCCTCTGTGTCTGACCCCTCCGAGTCCCTTTTTCCTGACCCCTCTGTGCCTGGAGCAGTTAAGTACAATTTGCGCCCCAGACGGAGAAACAGTGCACCAAAGGAAAAGTAGGATTAGCAGGGATTGACTTGATAAGTCAGGCAACAGTAGCATAGGGAGAGATGAGATTGGTGCATTGTTCGGATACTGGACAGGATAGACCGAACGTGCTCCCCTGGAGGGGGAGGGGGAGGGGGAGGGGGGGGGGGTACCTTATAGAGGGATTTCTTCAAGAGCTGGTTTGACAGATCCACCACCGGTGCTCAACAGCGCCATCAATGATGAACAATAGGAGTCTGCCAGCGAGGCTTTAACGGTCGCTGGAAACATTTGCTTTTTGCCCTTAGTTTCCTTGCATTATTTTCCCCCTTGGATCCACAATGTATCTGTATGGCTGCCCCATCGAGGATGAGGAGCAGCAATTTGCGGCACCGCGTTTAGGGCGGGATGGATCTAGTTGGTCTGCTTGGTCCACAAAGAGTAAAATAGTTTTTGTAGTGATCATAGTGATTGTCTTAACAACAGCACTTGGGGTAGCATGGTTCCTGGAGGAGAAATACCCAGTACATTCCCTGATTGGTACAACGCCTCTTCTCCCTGAACACGTTTGTTACTTTGGCTCACCATATGGGAGAACATCGCAAAACATATGTAGACAATGAGTTTTTGCAAATGCTCCATCAAGCCCATGATACGTCTAATGTTACTAATTGTTGGATATGTTGTCTACTCCCTCAGTTACACTTAAGCGTGATACTCTGCTGTTGATGCCATTATCCTATCTGGAGAGCTGCGAGGGGTGGGTTGAACGGTTTACTATTGTGCATTATCACTTTCATTCCTCTGCTATGAATAGGACATCTGCTGACTCTCGCACAGTGGTACAATAAATACGCTTCAACCAAGGATTAACTTCTATGGGGTCAGGAGGAAAAGGGACCCTGGACACATTGTCCCAATCAGCTAGTATGAATATATATGAGAAGGTAAAGAATGAAACATGGCTTTGAAATGAAATGTTAGATTTCCAGGGGTTCAATGCCACTGAATATTTCCGATCCTTTCAGGTATGCAATATTACTAAGGATGCGGTGATGCTGGTGTCAGTAGTTAACACCACAGCTGGGTTTTGTATCCAGGGTGTAGAAGGGGTCATTATTACCACAGCTGGAATACTGACAAATATTACAGCCGAGCTTCAGGCTACGAGGGTTGCTGCTTTACAAAACAGGATGGAGTTAGAAGTCATCATTGCAGATCGGGAAGGGGCCTGTTGCATCATTGGCAGTAGTTGTTTTCTGTTGGAATGGACAATGTATTTTGGTTGACTTCCCCTTGCATTGTACGATTTAAGTTAGCATTTGCGGCACCATTTTGCATTCAGCCGCCATTTTGTACTATGACCGAAACTAAGCTTCCGTCTCATTTTATTTGCCTCAGCAGAAAGCAGTCTCAATGTATTTTTTCTATTTCTCCAAGGTTGAGCTTCGCTGCACTAATAAATAGTCTGTTTTGTCATTACATACTTTTCTTGTTAGAATAGGCCTGCTCCCACCCCGAGAGTGGCGGGCACGGGCAGAGTAACCTTGAAACAGAGATAGCATGTACCTGGTCTCAGGATTACAGCTCATCCTTCTGATGTCTCCTTTGTTTACCAGCTACTACTTGGAAAATTCCAGTCTAGGCTTGCCTTTGGGGGTATTGGAAATTAATTAAAAACATAGCTGTTTGTGCAAAACATGTCAAGTTTATGTCAGATTTATAGTACATTAACAGTTGTGTTTCATCTGCACAAAAGATCAATCTGCTTTGCATTTATTTGCAATTTTAAAATGTTTGTTTAATCTAAAAACTTGAATCTTATGGATTTTGGTAGTGATTAATTATACCGTACAAATGTTTCCAAAATACGTTTATAATACATCAAATAAGATATTTTCGAATCCTGGTTCTGGCCTGTACCAATGCATGAACTTGCTCCAGAACCTTCACTGTCAAAATACTGATATGTTAACAATTAGAGCTAAAGCAACTTACACTGCCCTAACAAAAGAGATGTAATTATGAATGCAACTATAAGGGTACTGATGCTCCTGTTGACTCTTAAAAGTACGTAAATGTAATCAAAGGATTTGGGGGAGGGGTGAGAAAGCCACTTCAACTTGCCTTAACAACATGAGGGATGCATTTTTGAGATACTCGTGTAATCATATATGTGAATATTGCAACATTGTTAGCAGCTTCGATGTGTATAGAAATAATATTTTTTTGTTTTTTGGGTGTTAGGGTACTTTTTTTGGTGTGTAATCTTATTAGATATCATATCAAATCAAGCAGCATCCCATAATATATTCGCACAGTTTGTGTACATACATGTAAACCATGTTCCTCCTGTAAAAGCTTGCATCCCATAGTCCTAGTAACAAGACTCAAATAAAAGGCAAACTCAAGCCAACATTAAGTACAGTGCAATCACATAGCCCCAATTCGCGCCCACCTGGGTTGCATGATGGTCATATATTTTTTGCTTCACCCCAACCCATTAATCTTTTTACAGAATTTAAAACCGAATTGTACTAGCATACCTAAAATGCTTGTAAAATAGCGTATATTAAAAACATCATTGACATATGAATTGCTGTTTTGCAGCTCCTTGGTCGAGGTGGATATTGCTAAAGAATAATTTACTATAACAGGGCAAAATAGGAGGAAAAGTGTAAAGGTTGGAAATAAAGTCTTTATCAGCAATGTGAAACAAGGGGTGTCCTTCATACAAGATACCATCAGACCCTAATGCATACCGTCTACAACACTCTGAAAGCATCCTGTAGATGGGCCAGGAATCTATAAAAAAAGTAAAGAACCCGGGGTGTATGGTGGCTAAGAGTAACATGGACATGGAAAGGACTATCCGGGGCCAGATTCCGAGACTGGGAGGCAGTTATGGATTGGTGTATGCAGGCGGAGAGGGCAGTTTATGATGGGGGAGGTTGCCCACAAAAATGGACCAGGATCTGCGGGGAAAGGAACAAAAGTAGAGGGATGATCGGTTTGCCGTTTAACTAACCCTCCACGCAAAGGGAGTGATGGTACAGAATTATATTTGTGTGTGGCTGAGTAACTCAGCATTATTACTGTTCATACTGGTCATAACATCTACATGACTCCCTCACAGACTACGTCAGATCACACAGACAACATAATCTCCTAAACAGACGACACCCAACTGATCCCTATGCTCACGAGGACTCCTCAAACGCCCAAATTGACTTCTGCAACGTTGACCAATGTAGCCAAATGGATGAGAGACAACTGCATCTAACTCATCTCCGACAAAACGGAAGTACTGATCTTCGGCAAGAACACCTTCGCATTGGACCACAGCTGGTGGCCGCAGAACTCATACCCACACCGATCGACCATGCACCCAAGCTCGGCATCATCCTCTACAGCCAACTGACCATGAAATGACAAGTCAACGCAGTGGTCTCCTCCTGGTTCCACACATTCACTTTGCATGCTCTTCAGATGGATCCCAACCAACAACAGAATGACTGCCAATCAGGCCCTCGTCATCGGCCGCCTCGACTACGCCAACGCACTCTTTGCCGGGTTCTCCAACCAGATCCTCAGAGGACTCCAGACCATACAGAACACAGCAGCCAGACCCATCCTGGACCTCCCCAAACGAACCACAACCCCCACCCCCCCACCCCAGAGAAACCTCCACTGGCTCCCCATCCAGAAGAGATTCCAGTTAACGCACACCTACAAAGCCGTAAATGACCTAGAACCTGCCTACTTCAACAATCAACAACCACTAACCTGCTAGACATCTGCGCTCCTTTTAACTTGCCCTCTCACACACCCCATGCATCTGTCGCAGATGCACAAGTGGCTGCTCCTTCTCCTACATTGCTGCAATGACCTGGAACGACTTTCCCCTCCAGCTCCGTACACCCTACGTGGTGGAAGGCTTCAGAAAGACTCAAGACCTAGCTCTTCGAAGGAGACACCACGCCCAGATACCCTAGGGGTGACAGTGCTGCGCTTTACAAATGCAATTTGATTGATTGACTTCTTTAACACAGGTTATAAGAAATACTGCTGAAAGGAATATCACCAAATTTCACAAGAAGATAGATTTTGGTCCTCATATTGTGCTTTTTGTAATTTGATGCACATCTGTTCAGTAGCTTGAGAGATTAAGGGTCAAAGATAATTTTATATTTTGGCAATTGGGCTTGCGAAAGTCCCGCGGGCAACCCATGAAAACGCAAGATCAAAAATGGAGCCCTGAGATTGGTCAAGAAGGCAATTTTTCCGTCACCCATTACGTTCTCACAGTAGCAAGAGGCTGCCAGGAGTCTCGCTAGAGGGAGTGCTCTGATCGGTTGGCTGTTGGAATGTTAGAATTGAAATGGCCAACATTACTGTTTACTATGAAAAATTGGAGCAGTTGTGTGAAGTAAAGTAGCTATAGAAGGGGGCACCAGAAAGGCCTGCTGTCCCCCTAGATTTATAGAGTTGTCGTATAAGGAATAGCTACTGTGAAGATAGTACTTCGCGAGAGGCGAACCGAAAGTACAGACCCCTTGGACTCTACGCAGGGGATTGTGCATCCGGCTCCTGCGAGCGTCTCGCGAAAGCACTTTAAAAACAAATCCAATCATATTTTAATGACTATTCTATTAAAGATTAGCAATAAATATTAACTGAAAACATGATAGAATTGCGTATACAATTGCAGTTTGCAGTTGGGCGAGAGAGCGGCAGTCTGCAGTTGGGCGAGAGAGCGACAATCTGCAGTTGGGCGAGAGAGCGGCAGTCTATTTGCAGCAATATATTCATTGCGTGTCTGTGTTTAGTGGGCCCATGTCTTACTCAAAGAAGGGTCTTTGAAGTGCAAACGTGCTTTCTTTCCAGGCCTAGAAAAAAAAATTGAAGTATGTGGGAGTGCTTGCAAAGTCGAATTGATGTTAACACATGCATCTGTTCTTTATCTTTTGTTTTAGCTCACTTTCCAGGTCCTGAGGATAACCCTAAAATAGAAACGGGTTTGAAACGCGTTGACTGTTTATGTCGAAATAAGTACTTTTGACAAATTTTGAGTATCCGGTCCAAAAAGTTTCATATTAACTAATGAAATTAATTTTCCTATGACCTGAATACCAAACTGTTTGGCCAAATCTCTCCCTGGGTCTGTGTTGCATCCTAGATTACTACTTTGGTGCACCTTTTAACCTATCCCCTGAGTTCTTTCACTTCTCCCTTCTTTTTTCCTTTCTAGTGTTTGATGGAATTTGAGCTTGCTCATTTTTGTAAAATGCTTTAAATCAGGAAATGTAATGTCTTATTTGAAAATGTAAACGTTTATGTTACATATTTGTATTGTGCTTTGTGGTCTGAAAAACGTCTAAAATGTTCATGAAAATAATAACATGAACGGGTTCTTTTTGAAAAAAAGATACAAAACTTTAGTATTAACAGTACAAAAGGGAGGAGCCTAGCTCGAGAACGCAATGGCCGCCTTTTAGCTCGGCTCCGTCGGCCCTCCAGCTAACCTCGACTATCCTGTACTATATCCTGCACTGTGACGAAACTTCAATACAGAATTTGAAATCTAAAGACCCACTCTTACTCACCGTCTGGTCCGGAGGATCCTGTGTGCAGTGGATCCGCAGCTGTGCCCTCGGTGAGAATTGGGCCTCCGGGCGCTCGAGACCGGGACCTCGCCTGCGGGACCCGACCGGCGGAGAAGAGATTGCCGGCCCCGGCCGCGAGAGTGAGCCACTGGTGAGAACCGTTGTGCGTGTGCCCCGGAGATCCTGAACCGGCCCCGATAACTGGACCGTGCGGCTGGAGGGGGACGAGATGTGTTGGGGGCTGACTGTGTGAAGGGGTCCCTTCGCCTTTATCCTGTCCGGCGGCCCGGAACCCCGCGCCTGGCTCTCGATAGTGGGGCCTGCCTCTGTTCGGAGGGGACCCCCTCCCCCATCTGGCGCTTGTTGGGAGCCTCCGGAGATCTGTAAAGTCCTACATTTAGGGACTGTTTGGGGGCCCACGGTGGAGTGTGGGGCGGCGAAACTCACAAGATGGCTACCGATAACGCTGGGGGTGCTCCGCTCTGCGCCGACGCTCCTTACCGGCCGGATTGTGCGGAGGCCTGGGTGTGTACCCGAGCGCCCACGCCCGGAGATGTCCTGGATGCCTTGATGTCATTGTACGCTGTCTTGGCCCCCGGTGCCTCTACCGACTCCATGCGGGTCGCCACCATTTTGGGCCGCCGCTCTTTCATGCACCCCTCTTGTCCTGATGCCGCCATTGCTTCGCCCCCTTCGGCTGCGCCAGGAGTTGCTGCTGTTGTTCTTCGGCCGCTTGATGGGCCGGTGACTTTTGACCCTCTGCTTTCTCACCGCCTGGATTTCGAGGGCTTCCACACGACGCGGACATCTGCTCCTTCCCGGGCACCTGGGACTTCTGGTGGGCCGCCGTTTGCTCCCGCTTCATTGGATTCGAACTTTTGTCCTGGAGGGGAACCTTTGTGTTGTCGACCTGCACACCTGGACTCCGGCTTGCCTTTGCCTGCCCTGTCGTTGCTGCTACAATTGACTTGCATTATTGACTTTCTGTATTCCCTCCGTACGAAGGCTCTCCCTGATTTATCTCACTGCCGTGATTCTGGACAACATTACGATTCTTTTGTGCTGGGTGGTCCGCTCCACATTATCCTTTATTGGGTTGGTTTTGTGGTTAGGAAGGGTTGGGGGTGAGTTGCACGACATGATCGTTTGCTGGTTTACCCGCCCGTTGCACTGATGCTTGTACTCCCGTCACGGGGAAATGTTACAATTTCTTCCTCCTCCCCCTCCCTGTGGGTTTTTGCTGTATGTGAAGGTGTAGTACTGATTTGATACTTATTCATTTGTTGGTTGGGGGAGGGTCGTAGCCGTATGTGTTTGTTCATATCCTCTGGCTCCTCCCTCACATTTTTTTTTTTGTTTTTTTGTTTCATATTTCCTTTCCTCCTCTTTTTGTCTCCTTCTTACTTTCTTTCTTAACTATATTTCGGGTTTCGGATTAGGGCGACAGGCACGCTGTTTGGAGGGTAGGCCGTAGCCTTCTGCAGGGGTGCGGGGTGGGACGGGTGGGCGGGGTCTTTCAGAGGTTTTCTTTTGGTTCTATGGCCCTTTTCTATCCCTTTATAGCGGTGCCGCTTCTGTCCTCGCTTCTCAGGCATGAATGGGTCGTGGTCTGTTGCTATGTCACTTTTCTTGGTTTCGATGCTTCGTCGCGAATGCCACGCCCTTCTCTCGCCAGCTTCCACTTTCTTCTGTACTATTGGCCGCGGGTTGCCTGGCCCGGGGTGGCGCCCATCTTGCACGATTGTGTTTCTCCTTTTATTTTTCTTCGTTTGTTTTTCCTCTTTTCTTTCCCCTCTTTTGTCCCTTCTTGGTTTCCTCCCCTCTGTTTTCCCCCCTCTTTTCCCCCTTTCCCTTTCCCCTTCCCCTTTCCCCCCCCTTCCCTCCCCCCCTTTTTCCCAGGCTCGTATTGAGAGAAGTGGTTTTGTCAGTACAGTTTATCCGCTCCCCTTGCCTTTGCTAGTGTGTTATTGGGTGGGGGACATGAGATATTGGTAGCACTTGTATGCTTCTCAAATATGTTTTGCGTTTGTTTTGTGCTACGGGTGATTCGCGTCCTTACATCCTCCTCCCCCCCCCACCCCCCCCCTCCTTTTGTTTTGGCATGGGTGTATTCCTGTTTATTGATTTTCCCGTATTTGTGACTCAGCCATGAGCCTTGCCCCATTATTATAAAATTGACCTCACTGATCCGGATATTGGGCCGTTATTGTCACTTATCCCATTTCTAGCACTGTTTAATTATGTCTGTCCGCCTGCCAACTGGCCTTGTATCGCTTATTTTGACTTTTGATCGTCTTTGAATTGTGGCCGGCCGGATTGGTTGTAGGCCCATGCATGTGTATCCTAATGATGCCAATAAAGGTCTTCAAAAAAAAAAAAAACAGTACCAAAAAAAACATCAATTAATTAATGATTTTTTTCATTCACTAGGAGTGTGACGTGAAATTGCTAGTAGTGAAGCGGTAAATATTTATCAGTATTGGCAGTTGTTTTGTTGTATTGATTATAGATTGGTCCAGCCTTACTGATTAAGGGCCAGAACCCTTTATTGATTAGTAATAATAAACTACAGCACCCACTGATCCATCCAGCACAGAGACAGTGTAAAACTTGGCTTTGGGCCTTCCACTGTAGCTTCACTGTAGCAGTATGAAAACTGAAATTCGCCTAGTCAAAATAAACCCCTTTGACTGATTAAAACCACCCTTTTCATATTTAATCAGTCACTACTATGTAGGTTGTTTTGCCTAAAAGGAAGGATGCATGGTGTTTAAAAGTAAGACATGTACAAATGTAATGTTAATAAGTCTTTATAGGGACTAGCACCCAAAAGCTATTTTTCACTGAGGGAGATCTAGCTGTTCAATGTAGAAAATCAGAATACAGATGAATATCCCAATACTGTATCACACAAAGAGGACTAGCTGGAAAAATAATTAGACAACTGTTTTTAATGATTATTATAAACCTAAATCAATGGTAGTCATATTTTTAACAAATCTTAAGGAAGAGTAACTTTAAGAAAGTTACCTTTTGCCTACCTAAAGTTCCTGTAGGCTAATTTGCATTAGCTCTCTAACTTCCCCCAGCCAGTGATTAGCATTTGAATAGGTGTGACGTACACAACAGGTCAGCTGTGACTGACATGATCGGACAAAATGAGCAGAGGTGACTCCCCTGAATCTCAAAGATTATGCAGAGTGAGGGCGGTGAGCATCGTTTTAACATTATATTGTCAAATAATGCTTTAGCGCGAAATCCTGCTAGACAGATCAGCTCGGTTTTACGTATTACCACTGAAGGCGCACTCAAAGGGCAGGGCAAAAACAGGACGCCAAGACAATTATCGTGTATCCACTGTTTGGTCACTTGAAGTCCTTGTTTTTGTCTTACCAGAATTCGGTCTCTGGGTTTTAGGTATAACACTTGGGGAGCACTTCAAAGTTGCTGCATCCCCCTGCTTTTGTCCTAACAGACTTCTGTCTCTGGGTTTATTGGGGGGGGGGGGTACAGTGGCTGCCTTAAACTGAATTTTAACTGTGGGAGTATTATTATGATATGCTCCCCACTCAGCCTTAGCTCTAAAATTGAATGTGATTGAAGACTTATGACATTTTGGAATTGCCCACATTGAATATATTTGGTCGCAGGGACTTGTAACCTGTTTAGAGCATGCCCATGAGTCATTCCAACCCACTCGCTTGTGCGAGGCATAAATGTGACACCTCCAGTCATCCTCTTCAGAGGACATGTGTACCTGAGGAAAAACAGAAAAGGGCTGGGTCTGCTATCTGCAACCTGAACGAAACTAAGAAGGACTGGACCAGTGCCCTCTTGTACCCAGTAGAAAGAAGAAGATTTAAAGGGTCATAACACAACCCACCTGTTCAAGCTGCAGGGATACAACAAACAACAAGACACCTTGCATGCAATTACCCAGCTGACAAGTGGCAACTGGTCCTGAATTGGATTCTGCAGTTTGCCTCTGCCTGAAAACCTGCGAGTCTGTATGTGCCTCCACTGAGGCCATAGGAGCCTTTAGAAATCTACTCCTCTGAAGATTGGGACTTAAAG
This sequence comes from Lissotriton helveticus, assembly GCF_964261635.1. NCBI lineage: Eukaryota > Metazoa > Chordata > Amphibia > Caudata > Salamandridae > Lissotriton > Lissotriton helveticus. The sequence goes on from NC_136069.1 coordinate 1,153,861,223, forward strand.
GACAAAAGTCAGAAGGTAAAATCTTTGACCTGGACAGACATGGTTGATGTATCAGACCCATGCTCCATCGTGGGTAGCTTCAAACTGCATACAGGTCCTCAATCTAGTGCAACCATTGATTATTATTAGCAATTTGACCTTTTTGAAGCTATTGCTACATAAACGGTTTCAGAATACTCTATCTGCATTTTGAGGTTTAGGAATGTCACTAAGAACATTTTATTTATTCTTCAATTTTTACCCTCCAACCCTTGTTTGCTTGGTGCATTATGATGCAAAGATCATGTTTTTTCACATATTTTCTAATTACTTTGGAGAATTAAAAAAACAAGAAAGCACACTGTGACTATATGCCCACCTTTATCATTATTCCCCCTTTTGAATTTAAAACTATGTGATTGTAACTGTTTATCGGAGCCTACAACTCCAGACCATGGGCACTTTGTATAAGTTCAATGGAGAGTCGTCAAGGCTGTCCCTGTCCCCCTAGATATTTAGTGTCTCCTACACACCTGAAGCAATCAAAGGAAACAGATGCAGGAGACCACACTAGCACAAACAAACCTAAAAAGTTAAAAGTGCAATGGCCCTTTATCCAACATTGTGGAATAGTTGTCTGCTGATAGAAAACTGGTCTAGATCGTAGGACTGTCTGATAAGAGTGTGGGTGTAGGTAGCAGAGAGTCTCTTAAGTGAGTTTAATTTTAAATCAAAGAGGGCTCATGTACCAGTGAATTACCCCTTGCTGGTTGAACCCTGCAATAAAATGTATTTAAAAGGAACTAAATTGGCAGCTTAGAATATCGAACTGGAACCTGCAGGACACCAACATTTTAAACAAAATCGAAAACTTATGGACAAAATACAAAAATCTAAAACCTGGGGACAAAATACAACAACCATTTGCAATGCAATAGGTCTCACATTACTGAAAGTTTGAGCTATTGGTGTTGCAAAAAATGTTTCTTTGATATTTATTTTTTGCCAACAAATATCCCAGTAGTAGCATAAGTAATAAAATAAAATTCTTGAAGGAAGGAAAGGGTGAAGTACTATAGGCGGTTACCAGGTGTCCCTGTGGAGTTGTAAAAGGACCCCTATTAGCCATAGAAGGTGCTGCACCCTCAATGCAATTATAAAGAGTTAAGCATATGTTTCCATTTGAATTTATTGGAAATTAGATTTTTGTTAGCTTGCGTTTAAAAAATGCACTATTAAAATAAACAAAAATGGAGCATTTTTAAAATGCAAACTAACAAAAATCTCGCTTCCAATAAAAACAAATGGAAACATATACAGAGCTGCAATGGTACGTTTCCTCTAGTGGGTGCCTCGCAGACCATAAATTCTCCGATTTTTTAACCTGGAGGTCTCCTACTCATCCCTCTAAGTCTATTCAATCAATGAACATGAATTGCTTTGTACTATTTTTTAATCATCAATCTATTGTTTTTCCATCTCAAGATTCACAAAGTGCAACGAGTGAAGTTGGTGTCAAAATGTCCTTGTATTTCATATATGAATGAGTAGGAGACCTCCAGGTTCAAAGATCTGAGAGGCACCCACTAGAAAAAACGCATACTTGATTCCAGCCTTTTAAGCCCCTAAACAGAATCACTCCCCCTATTCTTAAACTTATATGATGCAATGGTCTATCCAGAGCCTTCACAAAAGGGCAGGTAAAAACATCCAATATCCAGATTTACTAATTTTTATTTTTACCTTTCGCGCTCCTCTCAGAGGTGAGCTTTCACACTTCTACAACTGAACAATACTTCAAAAAGAGGGTGTACACACTGTGCAATACTATTCTAAAGACTTCAGGAGGTCAGAAGTATCTTTCCGATTTTGGATTATTCTACATATTCTACATAGGATACAGAAGTTATCAGCAATATTAGTTTTAGGAAGGGCAACGCTCGTTCCAGAATGGCAAGGCACTTCTTATATACAAACACTAGGCAAATCTCTGATGCATGCAAATGTTTCTAACAAAAATTTAAGAATAGCAAACACAAAAAAATATGCATAGTGAAATACCATTCTGCTGCACCTGTCACAACTCCATTTTAGTTGACCAAGCTGAGTGGGATGTTCAATGCAAATCACTTATTTTACTATCTTATGTTCTTTGTTTTGAGAAGTTCCATTCATTTTGTTATCTAGTATTCTTTATATAATAAGGTGCGATAAAACGATATGGTGTATCGGCAGCAATGCAATTTCAAGCTAATCCAGACATAACCACACACATTTACATTAAAAACTAAGCATGGCCAAATGTACTTAAGAGACATCATTCAAATTAGATAGTGTAAGAAAGGGGTTCTTACCTTTGTACCGATTATACAAGTGTTCTAATTTCTTCCTGTCTACTGAGTTTTTCATGGATTCTTTGTAGTAAAAGTCTGGGTTCTGGAAGTAGTTGTCTGTTGCCAATTCTAGTTTCCACTCATTTTGCATTAAGCAGTAAATAGAAGTCCTTTCGCCAGCCTGGGTAAATGCCATAAACTGGCGGACCTTGTCCTTCTGTGACGATTTAAGCTTATGCTTTGGGATGCAAAAGAAGCAGGAAAGCCAATGAAGCTAATCCAGAAGATGAGTTCCGCATTCTATCATTAATGCCTAGATTTTACAGGGAATTAGCTTTTCGGTGCCATAACACAGCTCACTTCAGCATTACAGGAAGACAAAGGCTTGTTCTTCTGCAGTTAAAAAGGCCACTTTTTCCGCAAAACTGAAATGACAGCAACCTATATGTACAATTATCTTACACTTTAAAAAGCAGCAAACAAATAGGATAAAAAGATGAAGCAAAATACATTTAGGCACCTAGAAATGTAATCGCAAAAACAGAACACTTAGTGCAGATACAGGTTACAGGGACAAGCTCCTAAGATTCATTTAAAAGCACAAGTAAGTCATTGCAGATCCCAAATATGGCACACACTACTCAACAATGTACAAATATAAAACGTGTTTACAAGCACTAATGCATTTTTGTTAATTACGAAAAAAAAGTCTGTTACTGCCGAGCAGATCACGCTTTCTTTTATTGCAACTCAGAGTAAAGTATCATTATTAGGGGTTTAAGAATATTGTCAACGTAACAAGCATTTTGGTTTTTTCATTCAATGCAGTGGAAATTATACTAAAATAAAACCGTAAAAGGCCGATAGCGACTGATTGTAAAAAAACAAATTAGCCACGAAAGACATATGAATACTGCAAGCAAACAGTGGATTAAACTTGGCAAAATAGGTGTGCAATTCAAAACTTAAATATTTGAAAACCGTTTAAAAAATATATTGCGTTTGACCATATTTTCTTATAGTGACTAGATGAATGCACGAAAAAGCTGAGCTGCCTGTTACACAAAATAAGTGGAGTATATTAACTTCATAGAACATTAATGAAACTATCATTTGAGAGAATTCTTCTTTTAAATTAGATTAATACATGCCTTGAACTTAAAGGGCTTGTGTAAATCCGAAATTGACTGTAACTTGAATGTGATGATTCCATTGGAGACGTTGATAATCCAGAGAACAAACCAGAGATGTAAATCCTGGAGGAACCACATCACAACCACTGTGAATAATTTAGGGCAGTAATTTCTAGAATTGTTTAGCTCCTCCCACCTGCGCTTTCCATTCTCTCTGTATGGAGCATCTGGTTGCTACAGGACAACCAATGAATCAATGATTTTACATCCATCATCAGACATTTGACTCCCACGTCGCTAGAAAGGTCCCTTATACAAGTACAACACCAACTTGAGATCTGCCTCACTCTCACCCAATTTTGGATGTCCATCTACTTGAAAATGAAACCCACTAAGACCAAATTCATTCTTATCACCATCAGTGCCAATGGAGTCTGGATCCAAGGCTAAATCTACAAGATTATCTGTAGGGATTCAATGCGCACCTCACTGCAATTCAAAATGCTTCAGCCTCTCACTAACAGCGATAACTTCTTTGTGTCTTAGGGCCTCAAGTAGATACAACTAGCCTGTCATCATCTGTGAAAATCTAACAATACCCAACTAAATAAACTTCGAACCACCATAAAAACGTACACCACATCGAACCAGATCAATGTCAATGCCTGCCCACCATCACCCTCGGTACCCACCTGTCTCCAATGAAGAGACTGTCTTGAAAACCATTGGCTTACTCAAAGGTATAATACTAGATCACTCTGGCAGAATGTCACTGGTTACACTTTTAGACATGTACCCTCTTGAAAGTTGGTAAAATGTCTAAAGGCAGTTAAAAAAAAATACTCCAACCTACCAGCTGTAAATACTCATCAAGTGAAGACACTGATGAAACATATGCAGTTATGATATTACCAGACAGGAAATTATGACGTGCAATAAGGAAACTAGCTTTCTTGGGGTTATACACCAAGCCTGTACCATAGACTGGGCTTGGTCCATTGTCTTCATATCCGAAGGAAGCCGAAAAAGCATCTGTTTAATGAGAAGCTCACTCTCCATTTGTAACGACCATTCTGTTCCTCTTGGTGTGGGACTCATCTGCAAAAGAACCACGTCCCACCTGCCCATGATTCTGAAGCTTCCCCTTACCTGCAGATAGTAATGAGAGTTATAGTAGTTTCAGTTGCACATATTTATGCTCACTAGGGACCAACTACAACCCAGTAAGTTCAGCTGTGCCCCAAAAAAGGCTAAATTAATACCAACTGGTAGCTCACATCAGTTCTGCAAACTTCTGCTGGGTAAGCCACACCTTAACCAGAGTTTTCATTCTATAGACTTTTGCTAGTGACTTGCGCCTTCTGACAACAAAACTATTTGTTCAGGACAGCTACTGGGAATTCAAAACACAAGCGAAGACATGCCGGCATGACACTTGTGGTCAATAGTCAAACATCAAAAAACACACTTCCCGATTCTCAAGTAAAGAGCGGAACAGTGCACTTGGGGACCTATGTAAAGGCTGGCTCTGGAGAACACGTTGGTGTCTTCAGATTAGTTTCTGGATAAAGTTAACAATATTGGCAAACGTTCTGCTAGAATAAATTTCCATATACTAAGGTTTCTAACTTTCCTGAAAGCAACCTTTGTTAGTCTACCTTTAAAAAAGCCATAAAGTCATTTTATTTATTTTGATCTAGGTCAGTGAATTACACAACTACAGCAGAAAACAATCTACTGAGGGAGGGGCATTCTGGGAGGTCCCGGAGCAGAGTATATGTTAAATAGAATTATTTAAAAAATTAACTGCCCTTAATTGAGAATACAGCCAATACCGAACATATAGAATTATAGATTGGCAACCGTGAATTACAGGGATGTTTTTCATAGAGGCGTTCTGAGTGACATCAAGAAGACAACAAGAGTGAAGCTCTTGTCTATGTTGACACTCAGAATCCCAAGGGTGAAAAACATTCTCTTAATTCACTTTTTACCCATTTATAATTTTATGTTGTTTGGCCCCCAAAATCACTGCCCCTCCTTTCAGCTGCTACGCAGGGGGAGAGGAGTAATGGGAGTGCCATATATAACATGGCCTCTGTTATGTATCGCTGTCCAAAAGGTAAAAGAAAATACTTACTCTCAGAGCCATGCATGCCTGCACTGGAACGCCTTAATGATGTAGCAACAGTGGATAATGACTTTTGTTATCAAATGTTGCTACGTCATAGCAGTAAGTTATGACATTTGGAAACTGGAATAAAATGTAGAGGCTCTCCAGGATAGCCATACATAACAAATAAACAACATACAAATGACAATTATTATATACGAGTGGCTAGCGTGTCAAAGTCAGCAAAAAGGACTTCTAATATTTGTGGGCAAGGGTCAGAGGTCTGCCACCAATTGGATTATCCATAATTTGATTATTATTCATCATGATTAACCCTATCAATTTGTAGCACCAATATTTTTCTGCATTATTCCCAAATTGCTATCATGGAAAGTATTGGATGGAGTTCTGTTGCATCTAGCCAAGTATATAATAATTATCATAAAGTAAATGTATAAAATAGGGAGTTACTAATCACCCAACTTAAGTCACTGCTAATCAGTAATGCTCTAAATAAATTAAATAGACATACATAGAAAACGTTCTCTACTCCCACAGTGGGGAAGAATAATCATGTGGCAAGTCCGCAGGGAATCTGTGCAAGTGTGCGGCGCAGATGGGGCATGTATCAAGAAGGACATGTTCTAACTAAACAATGTCGGACATTTGGACAGTCAGGATAAGGATTTACAGTTATGCTGCAAAAGTAGTGGTCATCAATTCCACTGCCCTTTCACACAGCTCATATATATTCTTTCTAGAAAGGACGATTACAAATTAAGGCCTCCGAGACAATGACTTTGGTGGCACGAGTTCGATAAAATAGTTGGATAATGATCTGGGGTTTGAGGAGCTGGGGTTAAGAGACACTCCATAGTTTTCAAAACATTTTAAATACTCCAGTTGCTCATATCGGATTTTCTAAACTATCTTTCCATATTTGATTCTGTCTATTTCCCTTTAGCAGGATCATACTACGAGCATGCAATAGTTTACACTTACAAGAGGTTAGCACAGAATCACTAAAAATATTCAAAATAAAGCTTTGAGGCACTTCCCTTATGTTCGACCACCAGAAACATTTTTTCCTCATATGCAGTGACATTAGTTATGCAATTCCATCCCAACCCAGCTCACCAAAAACAGATTTTTCAAAACGTTTTGCATCCGCAAGTGACAATAGATCTGTATCCCTTTATTCTTAACAAGCACAGAGGATGAAAGGAGGACAGCTGGAAACAACATAAACTGGTGTTATCTCAAAGCAAGAACAACTGCACCGTCTCTTTAGCTAATCGAGTACATAAAGCTCCAGTAGGCAACACAAAGTGGGGGAAAAAAACCTCACAGAGGACAGCGAGCAGAGAAAAAGCAGAGGCACTGGAAAAGCCAATAGATCTCACCTATGCGAGAGCTATTGGTTTGGGCAATGTGTTTCAGCCATGTTGTACACCAGTGTGGCTGCTGTTCAGCACAGCTAAAATTTAGTGACGTGGGTTAGACTGTAGTGGGGTAGACTGCAGGGGTGTGGGGTAGACTGGAGTGGAGTAGACTGGGATGGAGTGGAATAGACTTGAGTGGGGTAGATTGGAGTGGGGTAAGTGCAGTGGATGGGAGGGGAGTAAAGTGGTATGGCGTACTATAGTGTAGAGTGGTGTGTCATAATGTGGCATAGAGTGAAGGGGAGTAGTGTGGAGGCGAGTGGAGGGGCATGTCGTACATTGGAGTGGTGTGGCGTGTTGTGAAGTGAAGTGGCATGTTGTCGAGTGGATTGTCACAAAAAGGAGTGGAGTACAGTGTTCTAGAGTGGAGTTGTGTACAGTGGAGTGGCGTAGTGTGGAGTATGCATGGAGTGGTAGCACACTGCCATTACAGAGAACACATTTTCAATTGAAATGACGATTACATTTGCACAGGCATACAGTTTTATTGCACACAAGATAATGTGTGGAAATATTTATTTTTATTAATTTTTTACAGAGTTTCATATAGCGCAAACTTGACTGTAATCGGGTATCAGAGTGCTTTACATAGCACCAGTAGTGTTACATGAGGACACATTCATTTTTGTTAGGCACAGGGAGATTAAGTGATTTGCCCAGAATCACAGGATGTTCAGCATCATTGCCGAGACTCAAACCCAGGTCCGCAGATTCGAGGTCGACCACCCTAGCCGTTAGGCCAACTCCTCTTCCCAATATTACCTAGTGTATTGATGTGTTTGGAAATCTCATCTAGTGAGAATTTGTGGAAGCGCTCATTTTGAATCTTCAGTATATAAGGAGACGGTGGAGTGAATCAAATCTCTTCCCAAACCTGCTCCTGGGGTCTTGGAAACGCTGGAGGTTTTGGAGCCACGTTTTGCTCTTCTCTTGTTACTACTACTGGTCTTAAGAGTCTGGCATGAGGGTGTACTTTCACCAATGACTGTCTTTTCCTTGGGACGCTGTTTATGCTATGGAATGAACATGGCTGAAATGGGAATTACCAGTTAAAGACTGGACTTTCTTCACTTTTTGTGTGAACTTTACTGAATTTTTAGCGTTGTTAACTCACCTCCTTGAATACTGTGACATTTCTTTTGTTTCTCTACAGTCTGTTAGAAGTAGGATGATTTCTTCAACACATTATTTGAATATTCTCTCTGCAGACAATATCAGCATAAAAATAAATCACTGTCATATTTGAAGATTGAATGTACGCTTACATACTATAAGAAATGTAAGGATTAGCTGAGAAAGATGATTGTAAACCAAGTTTTAGCTTGCTTTCAAACAAAGTGACAATAAAATCTAGCTTATAATAATAGTCAAAAGAACATTAATGTTATATTTTCTTTTGAATACCGGAATACGAAAGTTGCCCCTACCGAAATCTGTTTAATGCGAAGAAAGCCTTGCATCAATTATTTTTCTATCTTTTCAAATTGTCCTTTCTCCTTGTGTATTCGTGATTCAGATTGAATTCATGTAGGTCTGGAGTGCATTTTAGTAAAGTTGGAGCAAGCCTCTGTCTACTCATGGTGCTTCCGCAGAGAAAAATGCTCCTGGTAAGTCCCCAGTGGTGAGAAATTTCAATTGATTCTCGTGGTGTCTGTATGGGGGGGGGGTGAATATGGGGGACGGGGCAGAAGACAACATATCTGACCAGGTTCAGCCAGCGTGGCTTCGAGAGTGAAGGAACACCTCAAGCCACGCAATACCAAAGAGAATGTTAAGAAAGAAAGAGTCACCGGGCCTCGGGTGCCGCTGTCATGCGGAGATCAGGACTCAGCTGTGGTGTAGTGCCAATGGAAGATTGCACAAAGGTGTGTAAACTGGCCTGAAATGCTGGTGGTGGACCCTGGAGGCCTGAGAAACAACAGAGCCCTGGCCCTGCAGAGATCTCACTGCGAGGGGACATCAGCAACTTGCACGCACCTGGAGACCTAACAATGAAGGCGATGGGCGGCCAGGGATCCTGTGACACTGGAGGTGAGCCCAGACAGATCTATGGGGTGGCACCTTCTGGCTTGGTGCCCTCCCGGAGACGGATTGTGTTTCTCTGTCCTGGGGTACCACAGGGATGGGTTGGAGGTATCCTGCCACACTCGGTGGAGACCTCCACGATAAGGGCAACAGTGCACAGCCCCAGAGCAGGCCTTCTGTGTCTTCTGTGTGGACCTACCATTGCCTGGCTTTGTGAAGAGGTGAAGTGGTGGTGGGCTATGGTATAGATCATTCTGTGACGCCGGTTGGAGCCACAGGGCGACATCGCCTGGCTGTCCTCGGCTGGGTTGCCTGTTTGGCCCTGCTGGTGCAGTTTGGGGGTACACTTAATCTTCTGGGTACTCAATACCAGAACTGTTGCCTACATACCCCGGTTCAATAGCCTACACCACAGCAGCAAGAGGTACATCCTACATTTGATCCTGACATCAGCCTTGACACAAACCTAACTGCAGAGTCACCTCGCCATCACTTGGGATGATGCAGCTCGAGCCTTTGGGTCCCCCGCATCGAAGCCCAACAAGACTTGTGCTACTTCTCTGCCTGTTGGGGGAATGTGACTGGTTGTGCCACCCCGACTCATAGGAGATAACAGGTCAAGTGATCCGGGGGCTGGCTGATCAGGACACTGCGATACCAGTTGCATGGGTTCTGTACTGGGGCCTTCTCTCAGAGACAGCCTGAACTTGAACTCAATCCTCTCTGAAAGCACACACATTTTACTCCAAAATGGTCCAGGTCATTTGCATGTGTGACCCCTTGGACTGCACCCTAAGCAGCAACATACCAAGAGGGTGCTGTGCCGTGTGAAGCGCTTGAGAGCCCGCAAATCACAGAGCAGATACTCTAAACCAGTCAATACCCTAGAGACATTTTTTTAACTAAAATTGGAGAAATAAGAATAGATGTGTTTTTACTACAACAAGATCTACTGCAGGTAGCTGAAAGAATTACATCAGTTGAATCTAGACTCCTGGTGACTAAGGACTCTGTCAAACACATGCAGGGCAAAGTAGAAAGGTTGATAGAGGTGATGCGCTCCCTGGAAATGAGAGCAGAAGATGCTGAGGGGCGATCGCATAGTAACAACCTATGCTTCATCAGATTTTCAGAGACCAGGGCACTGGAGACATACCATGATACCTAGTGATGCGGATCTATGAGTAGGTCCCTGATGGGAAAGGTCTCAATGTTTTATCATTCAGTGTGCCCTTCACGCAATAACTCGGAGGCTGCCTCTGAGTGCCCCTCCTCGACTCTTTAATTAAAGAGACAGGGATGACATTCTCAATGGTGCAAGACTGAAAGAGAAGTTCTTTACATCTTTCAGCAAATATGTATCTTCCATGGTTATACTTAATATGCCCAATTGCCCCACAAATCATATAAAGAAGTTAAAAAGAAGTTGAGGGCAAGCGATTGGCGGTGTATCCACCCTGTCAAATTGAAGGTACTCTTCCAGGTCCGCACATTCTTTTTTTGAAACTCCACAGCCAGCGTGAGAGTAGGTGGAGGAACAACCTCGGCTGGGACCCTCAGAATTCCAGAAAGTTAAGCGAGGCCACGCGACATAGGGCAACAACAACTAATCAAGGGGAGCATTGTTGGACTGGAAGAGGCAGAGACCATGCACAGCGTACTGAGAAAGAAGATGTGCTGCCTGTGGGAAAGATGGCTCCTGAGAACAGTCTTAGCGATCCGCAAGATGATGGAGCCAACAGTTAAGACATTCCCCCCCCCAATCATCCGAAGACAAAGTCACATATGAAATGGAACATGAATGTCTTGTGTTAAACACATCCCCATGGAAAACGAGAAACAAGTTGAACACAGTACCCATTGGAGTCAATGAAATAAGATGCAGGACGACCACGGCAGATCAGGCATCACGGAGGGTGAGATACCTTGAAGAAAGAGTAATTAAAGGGTCCACCCCTGCAGCCGATCCAAGGTGGCAAAAGGCTACCACCGTGAAAGAAGAATTAATAATACCGTGGATTTTCAGTGGGTTGTAAGTACGATCTGCTCACACAGTTGCTGCATGCCTTAGCGTGCATGTCAGCTTTTTGGTCCTGATGAAAGACATTCTGACCCTGAGAGGTACAAAGTAATATGGCTTAAACATTTAGATCGTTTGAGGATAAGTAGGATCAAATTAATCTACTTCACATATCCTCCACTATTTTAATAGTGACTGATACTCCCGTGATTAAAATTTAAGTCGAAGTGACTGGGAGTTTTCAGCCAATTTTAACCACTGCACTCTAGCACCATTCACTCACCATCACCACTTCACCCTCGAACCAAAACAAACCAGCTTCGCTGTATTCAGGCATCGTAGCACACCCTGGAAACATTCGGTGACCAGGGTGGAAGCCCAATGTTGAAGCATGTCACCTACGAAGTAGGTGAGTGAGGGTTCTTTTACAAAACCTTATTAGTTCCTAGTCAGTATGTTTACCTAGAATAACCACCTAGAAGGGATTACAGGTATATTGGTGATACCTGAAAAGACCTGCTCTCTTTTTGTTATGGACAATGAAACCAGAACATGCATTGCTTAACCAAATTACAAATCTCTGTGGATAACGGACAAGACAGACTGACACGCTATATGGGGATATCACGCAGTGGACCTTTGACAGCATGGACTAAAGTCTGGATTGGGAAACTTTGTATGTTCTTTACCTTTGAAGTTTATCCGTTAGTTTTCTTTAGGAGGTTTTAGGAAAAAGGGGGAATGAGCAGCAGGCCTTGGCCTGCGCCCCACTCCACCATACATAGTTGCCGTTTATGTTTGACAGATCTTTCAAATTACAAAGTATGGGGTAGGTTGGGTAAAGAAGTTCCACAGTTTACTTGGTTACATGGTTTAGGCAACAGATCTCCAAACATGTAAGCTCAGCCGTAGACCCACACATTGTAATCTACTATGGCAGATGGCACCTCATCACACTCTCAGACTCTAATATGATGCATCGTATGGAAGGTACCAGCCTGCTGAACAAGAATGGGTGGTTCTGAAAGCTGCTAAGGATTATAGGGCAGACATATTAATGATTCAAGAAACATATCTGAGGGGGACTTCTGCAGATACCTCATAGAAATGGCGGCCTTTGCACAGCGATATGCGGGGGTGGCGATCTTAATACAAAAACATCTCTCACTAACCATAACCCACACATGGAAAGTCCAGCATGGTCAATATACTACAGTGGCAGGCACACATTATTGTGCACCACTTACACTATGCTATGTAAATGCATCACCTCCACTGTCGAAGACCTTTCTATCAATGAATGGCACTGCCTTCATTGAAGCACCATCATTGGAGGGATGGATCAGGTACATCCCTCGAGACAACACCCCAGACAACTCCCCTAGCTGAATTAATTGGTCTTAGTGACAAGAGGCATCACTACCACCCACGGGAGGGAGAATATACATTTTTCTCTGTAACACACAGATCCTTTCCCACGTCAATCTTTTATTGGTACCCACAGTTGTCCTATCCCATTTTAGGAGAGTCAATTTATATGGCAGGGGCCTCTAGGACCACACTGCTACTGAACAGCATGTTTAGAGACTGCCAATGTCCTCTATGCCTAGTTGGCACATGTGTCCTTGTTGGCTCAAGAAATAAGAGGTCAGGAATAACCTAACAGAAGCCACAACAAAAGACTTTGACATCAACAAAGGAATGGTGGAGTCGCCTACGACACTTTGAGAGGCAAACAAGGCATTCACTTGGGGCCAAATGATCAGTGCCATATCTCACCAAAAATGGGAATATCTTTGCACTCTTGCTGGCCTACAAGATGCAGTACATACAGCAGAATAGAACTACAGGGCCAATGCCACAGAACCTTATTTTCATACCCTCATCCAAGTACAATTGCAGCATAGACAGATCAGAATGGACTCAACCCACAAAACAATGTCTTGCAGCATGACAGACTCTACAACTAGGGTGACAAAACCAGTAAACAGATGCACTGGCTACTGTATTGAGAGAACAAAGCGATGCATATTACTCAGATCAGATGTGAACATGGACTATTGATAAACATCTGCTAGACACTGCAAACATATTCGCTCTCTATCACTCACCCTCTGAAGCCACTCCACAAGCTGCCCTCCTACTTGGCCCAAGTCTGGATGTGGATGCCCCCAGAAATTGAGAGCACACAATTAGATAACCCTGTAGGCAGTGAAGAGATAACGGAAGCAGTTCAACAACTGAACTCTGGTAAAACACAGGGCCCAAACTGCGTTCCAGATGAATTTATAAATGCCTTTCTTGGAACAAACAGTCCCAAAAATATTTATTGATGCCAAAACGTGTGGAAGCTTCCCCCCAGAGATAAACAAAGCACACATAGTAACAATTTTAACCATACTGACTCCCAGACCTATGTATATCATTTTGTTCAATCTCATTGATCAACTCTGAATCAAAAATGCTGGCCAAAACATTTGCGACTCATCTCGCCCAAGCAATTACCTGAAGTTTCATGTCTATTCGAGCCACCAGACAACAGAGGTGTCACCAAAGGTATAACAATTTGACAAGGCTAGATGAGCCCCAGGCATTACTGTTGATAGACTTCGAAAAAGCGATCAACAGTATTTCATGGGGCTACCTCCTGCATTATTTGGGCTTCGGATCACCTTTCCTAGCCTAGAAATGTTTCCTCTGCTGTGGACTCACGGCCAGGGTGTGGACTTGAGAGGAGCTGTCACAGCATTTCCCATTTGAAATGGATGGAGACAGGGGTGTCTGCACTCCCTGCTATTATCGGTTATTGCAATAGAACCCTTGGCTAGAGTTATTCGATAGAAAAAAACGAGTAAATGGGTTTAGATGTTCCCAGTTCTGGTAGAAAAAGCTTCGCTCAACAAAGACGACGTCCTCATTTACCTGAGCAACCTGTTGTGATGCAGACATTGACAGAATTTGGCACAAAAGTGTGACTATAAGCCTTGTGGCAAGAGCACCGGAATGCTTGTTAACACATGGAGAATCGGGTAGTTAGGTATCTACCTTACATTCTAGAGGAGTTAGCATGTGCTAACAATATTCTACCCTCACTAGATAACATATGCAAAGACACACAACATTGGACACAGCATAGCTCTTTCCAAAAAGCTCTTTATACGAGAGAACTACCCTTTTCTCCTCCTACGTAGATTTATCCACATGCTGACTGCCATTCTTCAGTCCTTCCTGTGAAAGTGATGCCACCTCGAGTCTCACTGGCTAAGCGCTATGAATTCACTTAAGATGGCAGTCTCGCCATGATAGTCCGTAATACCTACTAAAAAGCTGCTTATCAAAGCATCACTAATGACTGGTTATACTCTGCATAGGTGAGTTCAGCTACAGAGCCCACGGTGATGGATGCGTAGAAGTCCTCAAATCGTCAAATTGGATGGTCTGGTAGGATAACAGGTCAAACTCCTATAAAGACTAACACTACTTTGTCCAATGCCACTGCACTAGTATGTTTTAGGGGGTGGGATAGATTGATAATCTTGATCCTGGGCGATGTGTGGTCTCGCCGGTACCCTTAGACCCTTCTCAACAATCCTGGAAGAATTCAGCCTTTTACACTCCCAACTTTATAGAAACTTCCATCCCCATCATGCTATTACCCCATACCTGACAACATTAGAAGACTTTCCCAAATGTAGCCCCCTTGAAGCAAAACTGACCACACCCAAGGTCTCCTATTGGGGAAACCTTAGTTATCAACTCCCAAGATACTTTGCTGAAGCTCAGAGGTTTGGGAACGTGCCATTGGTTACCAGGATGATGAAGAGTGGACATTTAGGCTCATGACCCCAGATAGGCATCTACCTCAGTTAGATTTCAACATATCCAGTTTTAATACCTCTGTCGAATATACTTAACCTAGCCATACTCTAGAGTCTCCACAGGAGTGTCTCAGATGCCAGACGGCTGTGAGAATTTTCCGCCACATCATTTACTCCTGCCCTGTACTCAGGCCTTTTTGGAAGGGAATGGCTTAACATTCCAACAGGTGGTAAAATTGCATTCCGACTGGTGGTAAAATGCCCCCCATTTTTTAACATACTTGATGCGGATGGCTTTACTCGGGCAGAGAAAACCCTTCAGAGACTTGGACACACAATGAACAAACACTTCCGATGCAATAGGTCTCGCATTAGGAAAGTTTGAGCTACTGGTACTGTAAATGACACATTTTTTATTTATGTGTTGGTTTTGAAAATAGCGAAATTAATAGCTTTGTCATTTACAATGCCAATAGTTTTATCTTTCGCAAATGTGACACCTATAGCATTTGTAATGCAATATGTGTTGTATTTACGTGACTTAGATGTATTGATATTACAAATAAAAATGGCTTTAATTTTTTTAAGAATTAATACTTAAATAAAAGTTATTGTAATTTATAATGGCAATAACTAGCCCCGTTGTGTGGTTTCCCTACATTTCGACTAAAAGTGTGACTTGTCACAGCAAGTTGGAAATGGGACTGGGAACATATTATGATCCTGTTCTGCCTGCACCTGGCCGCTTAACAGTAGCTTCCGCAGACTATCACATTCACAGATCAAGTGATAAACGTACGAATGCGATTGCGTGTGAATTGGGGTTAAATTGTGCACTCTAAATGGGAGCAAACGTGTGAAGGGATGATTTGAACACTGGGTTGTGAAATAACAAATAAAATACACGTGCAACCAAGCGTACACATACAGACAGATGCGCACGCGCGGAAACAGACACGAGAACAACAGAGGATGCAGAAGCATAGTTTGCGGCAGAAGTGGACAACGGACTCAAAGAATACAAAACAAGTTGAGCAGCTCCACTTCCCGATGGACTGATATTGGTATTTTCCTAAGCACTTTTCTTTCCTGAAGGTGCTGCCTCTGTCCATTCCTGCAGCTCTGATGGCCAACTCTGAGCAGAGAGCATTTTTGCCTCGCTGTGTCCTTTCACTGGACAATCTTGAGTTGTAGAAAACATTGTGCCACGTGCACTCCCACAGTGCGAACTACACTTCACACTTCAACAGGACAGAAGTATTAGAAAAGGTTTTGGGAAATCGAATGCAACTTATTTTTTCCTGGTCCGTCCCCTGTGAGTCCTCAACAAAGAGGCAACTACTTTCCCAATTAAAAATAAAATCCAGCTAAAGTCATCAATATGGATCGCAAGGGATTGAAAGAAAAAGTTGATGTGTTGGCTCAGGAAGATTCTATCATGAAAGGACATCCTTGGCAATAACAAAGGAGTATGAAAGATACAACGGTGTAAATCCTTGCATTACATGACATGTGTTGTAAAGTCGGACATTCGACCCTGAGAGGGAGATGCGGAAGAGCCTTTCATGCATTCCTTTGGAGCAAGAAAGATGCATCCAGTCCGCTGACATACAGATTAATGCGTATCTATGGTGTTTGCAGTCAAGCCAGCGGCTGAAGGGTTGACCCCAGAGCACTTGAAACAACGCGTCTGTTTGGACAGCAGACAGAAGAGGGGGCGGAATGTTTAACCTATAATATAAGAACCTGTGCTGTTTACCTTATTTGTAATGAGTTTGCCAAGCAAGGAAATTAACCTGCGAGGCTAGAATGCAAACAGCGATACAGGGGACCCACAAGGGTCCCTCCATCAAGCTCTTCGATGGCGGGGAGGGGGGAGGGGGGCTGGAGGGGGGCTGGAGGGCTAAAAATGTTCTGCCCTATTAATGGGTTTTTTTCTAATGTTGCTACTGACACTGCAAGCTTCCTTTATGAAACAGCAAAAATAGCAAGCTTTCCAGAAACCGCTCTCCAAATACCGATCAGATTTTAACAGAACGACCTTCAAAATGAGAAGCACGCGTTGAGTGCAACCTGCAGCAAACTTCTGCTGCGGAAGCGCACATACAAATACGGATCTGCGCTTTGCACAGACAAACATGCGGGGATAACATGACAATAACAACAAGTCGTCAAATTAAACCTGGGCCCCACCATACGAAATGTTGAGGAGGCTGGATAGAATGGCAGTACACATTCGGCCTCTAGAACATGATAGGCATTATGTATGTTTTTTTCCCACTGGAAAAACATCCGTACGGGAACAACTGTTACACATGTACGCCAATACCCAGACAGCATAAAAATGAATGCTTCAACACACTGAAACCACTCACCATAGCAAAAAGAACTGTCCGGGTCGGGAGATATTCTACTTTGTAACATTGCAAATCTCACAGAATCAGAAGACAATTTTAAAAAGACCGAGGTGAGGCCACACAGATGGGTATCATTAACATGCTGAAGAAGCAATGTTGCCAGAGGGGGCTAAACCAGGAAGTCAGGCATCCTTGCCCGTGACATGGGCGGGGCCTGTGACGCGGCCGGAAGAGGCCGGTGTTGCTCGTTGATGCGGGGCTCCCATCATGGAGGGAGAGCCCTGCAGTAGAGTGAAAATACAGAGAAGTGCCCCGCGTGTGGAGATGCGCCGGAGAAAAGGAGCACAGCGACGCGACAAAAGAGCACGGTGAGTGGAGGGGGGATATGTGTGTGTGTGTGCGCGTGAGCCCGTCAGTGGTGGTGGAGAGAGGGGGTGTGTGTGTCTGTCTGTCTGTCTGTCTGCCTGCCTGCCTGCGTCTGTGGGCGTGCCTGCTTCTGTGGGCGTGCCTGCGTCTGTGGGACGGGCAGCCGGATACAAAAGCGCGAAGCGCGCTCACACGGACAAATCTGAGACAGCAGAGGCGCGTGGCCGAATGCTGTCTCAGATTCCCCCGAAACTAAAAGCAATAGGTCCTGAGCTAGACAGCGCATGCTACGCATGCGCAGCTCTAAGCTCGACCTAAAAAGCATGGCATTGCTCAGAATTGCAGGAAATATCTCCCAGCTTAGATCAGTGGAGATATGTCATAAATAGATGTTGCATGCTGTAACTCTCTATTTGTGAATCCAGAGATTGCCCCCTTAAATACGGAGGGATTTGGGGGAGCTGGGAGGAATATTAAGAACACAAGACACACCTCTGACTTGTACAGCAAAAACACTATATGTGGGATTCTATTCTATTCTTTATTTGGTAAAGCGCAAAACAGCTGCCCCAGCAATGAGGCGTCCCGGCGCTGAAGAAGTCACAGCCCTAACCTATAGGCGCAAAGGTGAGGGAGTTAAAGGGAGGGAAATAAGTAGGTTTTAATAGCTTTTCGGAAAGTGGATAAGCTTTCTATAGAGCTGGAGGAGAAGTGTGGCTCACTGGTTAGAGGAGGCAGACCTGGAAGCAGAGGTCAGCCCGGGACCAGGGTTCAATTCCCGGCTCAGCGGGGTCTTGAGTCCTAAAATGTCCATGGACTCGACAATTCTCGCTCCGGTGCCTACTCGATTCACGGGTTCACACTCTGCGACTCTGGGCAATAGCTTGCTTAATCTCCACAACGGCCCCTCGCGGCGGGATGCCTGGCTTTCACCTTGCGGATACCCTGCCGGGGTTATCTCACAGGGGAATACCAGGACGGGTTCCCTAAGCAAGCGCTTAGAAACCGCTCGGTGATTTGCGCTATATAAATTCCCGTACAGAGCGAATATTAAGAGGTAGATCGTTCCATAGCTTGGCTCCCAAAACCCTAAAGGAGCGGCCGCCCATGCGGCAGAGTTTTGTGCGAGGGACGCATAGAAGATGTTGGTTAGAAGATCGCAGATTGCGTGATGGAACATAAGGGGTGAGAAGCGGTCGCAGCAATGCAGGACTGTCAAGTTTAAGGATTTTAAAAGTCATGATGAGGGTTTTGAATCTAATTCTGGAGTCGACAGGTAGCCAATGTAGTTTGCGGATAGTAGCTCTGGCCGAGCATCTACGAGGAAGGCCGACCAGGGCTCTTGCCGCGGAGTTTTGTACACGTTGCAGCCGTGCTATCTCTCCTTTGTTAGCGCCCAAGAGGAGAACATTGGCGTAGTCCAAGCACGAGAGGATGGTTGCTTGGATGATAAGCTGGCGGACTTTGGTATCAAAAAAACCTAGTATGTGTCTGAGATTCCTCAGCAAACCGATGCACGTGCCAGCGACTTTTTTGGTGTGGGTCTGATAGTTAAGTGAGGCATCCATCCACACTCCTAGATTTTTAACTAGGGATTTGGGAGGTGGTATGGTGCCTAAGGAAGACGGCCACCAGTGTTCATTCCAATGGCTGGTGTTTTTACCAAGGAGTAGCACTTCTGTTTTACCAGCATTAAGCTGTAAACAGTTGTCCGTCAACCATTGAGCTACTGCGGAGAGACCATTTTTTAATCTGGAAGCCGAGATGGACGGGCCTTCCGTCAGAGTAATGGCCAGCTGTGTGTCGTCGGCGTACGACACCAGCGTCAGACCCCACTCTTTGGCCACTGTTGCGAGAGGTTGCACATATAGATTAAAAAGAGATGGGCTCTACGCAGAGCCCTGCGGAACTCCCTGTGCAATAGGATGCGATTTTGATAGAAAAGGGGGTGCTGAGACCCGGAAGGATCTGTCTTTAAGGAAAGAATGGAACCACCTTAGAGCCAGGCCGGATACTCCGGAAGTCTCCAGACGATCAAGAAGGATGTCATGGGACACCGTGTCAAAGGCCGCGCTGAGATCGAGAAGAATCAGCGCAGCGCTTTGACCGGCATCTAGGACCGTTCGGAGGTACTCCGTAGTGGCCAGGAGAGCAGACTCCGTACTATGGCCTGGTCTGAACCCATTTTGAGATGGGTCCAAGATGTTATTCTGGACCATGTGTTGGGACAAAACGCTGTTAACATGGGCTTCAGCGAGTTTAGACAGCCATGGAAGCAGCGAGATCGGACGGAAATTTTCCGGTTTGGAAGGATCTAGGGAGGGTTTCTTGATGATAGGTGAAACCCATGCTTGCTTCCATGTAGAAGGTACTATAGCTGATGAGAAAGAGAGATTTAGAACAGAGGCCATGGAAGGTAGGAGAAAGTCAAGTGACTCCAAAAATTGGGCTGGAAGCATGGGGTCTGACGGGGAGCCAGTTTTGATTTTACGACACAGTTTACTGAGGTTGTCAAAGGATATTGCTGGAATGTGGGTCATAATAGTGCAGTTGGGGAGGAGGTTGGTGCAATTAGCAAGGTTAGGGGAGTGTTGTGGGAAGGAGCTGTAGATCTTTTGTACTTTGTCAACAAAGAACGTGGCGAGCTCCTCACATTGTTGTGCAGAGGAGATATTGGGGGAGGGGGATTTGCAGCTCTGTAGTTCTTGGACAAGCTTAAAGACTTCTTTGGCGGGAGTGGGGCTTGAGTTGATTTTATCAGCATAGAAGGTGGTTCGTGCACCACGGATGGCTTTGTGGTACATTTTTTGTTTAGCTAGATAGTTATTTTTGTCTTCGATGTTGTATTCTCTTCTCCAGAGACGCTCAGCTCTTTTACAGTCTTTACGCATGGTTTTAAGGATGTCATTATACCAAGGATTAGTCGGTGTGCTACGTCCTTTCGTCCATTTTGCCGGAATAAGAGTATCCAATCCTCCCGTGATCCAGCTATGGAAACTGCTATAGGTTGAGTCAATGTCTGAGTTAGTCGCATGATGGAATTCCCCAAGGGTGGCCTGAAGATCGCTAGCGGAAAGTTTATGCCATGGTCTTTTTAGCCGTTGGACTGGTGCGTTTTTGTTCGTAGTTTTATTGATTAGGATAGTCAAATTAATGAGGTGGTGATCAGTCCATCCCTTTGGTAGGGGCAACTCAGTTTTAGCCTCTTCGATGTTTGTGAATATTGGGTCTAAGGTGTGACCAGCTAGATGCGTAGAGGTGTGGATAAGGGAGTTGAGTTGCAGGGCGGAGAGGTCAGCAAGAAGATTTTTAATCGTGGGGTCATTAGGTAAATCAAAATGAAGGTTGAGGTCACCTAATATGGTAAAGTTTGCAGTTTTAGTCGCTAAAGCGTTTGCTGTCTCAAGAAGAGCTTCAATGAATTTTGAGGTAGGTCCTGGTGGGCGATATATGTAGAGACCTGACATAGTGAAGTTAGGGTTAATAGTGATTTTGAAGTAAGCACATTCGCAGTTGGAAAGTTCTTCTTTGGTGAATGTGCATATGTACGTTTTCCTGTAAATTACCGCAATACCTCCACCTCTCCCATCTCTATTCACATTTAGCATAAGATATTCATCTGGAAGCGTAAGATTAGGTATGACAGAAATGCCATCACATAACCAGGTTTCACAGAGGAACAGGATGTCTGGGTTTTCATCCAGTAAGAGGGTATTAACTTCAGGATAGTGTTTGGTGAGTGACCTCACATTGAGATGGAGGACCTTAATAGGGGTAGTTATATGTGGGTTCTGGAGTTGTCGGATGCGGTAGGGGGGGACAGTAGTAAAATGACAGCTATTACATTGGAGGCATGTTTGCCCAAGCGTACCTGTTAAGTGGGCACAGGGCCGTCCGAGGTTACAGGCAAGTAGTTGTTCCCTGTCATAGTGAAGGGGTGCTAGTGGAGTCCGGCCAGGGGGACTGGCGAGAGGCGATGACTTGGCGAAGACGGGCGAAGACGGGCTTGCCTTAGGCAATTTCATACCAGTATGAAATTAGATACGCGTTTAGATAATTACTTAAAAAAAGGTACAGATAGGAAAAGCAAATGATCTCTGCATATTTACTATGCATGCACTGTGAATCCTTGTTTTTTCAGATGCCCCCAGTTCAAAGTTATCACTAAGTATAATGTTTGAAAAATTGGAAAATCTAAAAGAGATGTATTAAGAATAAATGCAGATAATGCACAAGGTAACATAACATTAGAAGGCAGAGACCAAATTTCCATCAACTCATAGGCTGCTTTGTACATATCCAATACCTGACAGAGCTAAACAGGCTCTGTGTGAAACTAGGAGGGAGACTGCTTCCGTCTGTCACCTTTTTCAGCCTGGTTGCTTCCACAAATATTCACCCAACAATGTACTAAAGATTGAAACTTGTGGTCATGTCTTTTGCTGCTCCGGTTTGCTAGTGTACTTTCTTTTTGTTCAGAGTGTTTTAACAGCAGGATTTATTTATTAGTACCAATGTGCTTTTTGGAGTGTGCGCTTAATAATTACTCATTTGCACCAAATACAATTCTGATGCCAAGTGCCTTCTGCTTCCTGTGAATTTTGCCATAAATTCCTCCCCATCCTTCCCTGTCAGCAGTTCAATTGGCCAATGAGTGCAATTCCCCGAGCCTGCAATTTCTGTGTTCAACTATTCTAGTGTGTTGGAGACTCATAACAAAAGGTTTTAAAATAAGCTAAGAACTATCATGGACTAAAACACAATGCTTGCCTGTGATCAGTAGAAAGTTTGGTCGACATGGTCTATGCTTGCCATCTTTGTCCAACACATGCACCAAGGAATGCAATAGAATAAAAATGTGGTATTCACTTGATTAGTCTGTCAAAAAACATAATTGTCTTCATAGGCAAGCACTCATTTGCATCGTGCTACGTCACAACATACACATATTGGATGAAACCAAATACGAGGAATACGTAAGGGCCTTTGTTCATTTCCTACAGCAATCCCCCTGAAAGGAGAGCGATTTACTCACTGATCCAAATAGTTTCTATTGATGCAGGTATGCATCTGCACCATGAATATTCTTTTAATTTCAAATTAAATTAGCATTTAAGTTAATTAACCTCATGCAACTCCGGAGTGTTTGGACAGAACAAGCATGATAGGTAACATAATGGAATTTACGTTGATTTAATAAATGTAATTGGGCTTTAATAGAAGCTAAAGGCAACAATAGCAATGCACTCTGTAGAGCAGGCAGTGGAGGTTGAAGGCTTGTTCTGAAAGAATTACTATTTATTCTTGTATAGCAAGTTGCTAGCAGTCTGTAGTTTGGTAGTTCTGTAAATAAGTTGTTACTAGATTAAGTTAAAAGGCCTTAACATTACCTCTACGTCCCTCGTCCTCGACCCAGTCATCACTCATGAGGTATTCCACAGACAGGAAAAAAAACAGGAAACGCTTTTAGGCTCCACCCCCCCCCCCTCCTGCCAGGTGCTATATCAGACCTAACCACCAGAAGCATATCCTGTTTTGTTTCCTGTCGGTGGATTACTTGATGGGAGACGCTGGGGTGAGTGCCGAGCACTTACCTGCATCTTTGTCCTGTGGATCCTCCTCTGCTGGGCTCTGGGGGGATCCCATGGACCGTCGTGGGATCGCTTGGAGTGGGGCTGCTGGGCTTCCCTGTCTCCTCCTGGGCTCAGGTGATCTGGGCTGCTTGGCTTCTCGGGTCTTCCTGGTTTGCTGTTGCCCTGCTGTTCCTGCTGCTGTTCCCCTGAGGTCTCCTGCTATGCGAGGGGTTCCTTTCTGGTGTTGGCATGCTTTCTGTCTGTCAGCTTGCAGGTGGGGGCTGTGTGCTCGTGTGGCAGTGACACGCTGCTCCCCGTCTGATGTCCCGCTTCGCGCCTGGCCCCCTCTGTGTGTGGGGGCCCAGGTGTCTCCTCCGGTGTGCCTCTCTCGCTGGGGGGGGGGGGGTTCGCGGTACTCCTGCCCCCTCTCTGGGGGTCCAGAGTCGACTCTATCCCTTCGCCGGGCTTCCTCTGCTGTTCCGTGTGGAAGCCCGGCTGCTCTGTTTGTCCGCGCATGCGCAGGGAGCATTTGCGCACGCGCGGGGGAGTTCACTGCTTTGCCGTTGTCGGGCCGGACGCCCGGGTGGGATCCGGGCACTCCGGTCCTTGATGTTCTTTTCTGAGGACGCGGGTTCTTGATCACCGCGGACGTCGGAGGGGTCGGTCTTCTTTCGCTGCCGACGGCCTGGGTGAGTGACTCTTTCTCCCTACAGCGTTTTTTTTTCAGTTCTGTCTCCCACGGCAGCTGTTTGGCCGCGGTTTCGTTTTGCCTGCCCCTCCCCTCCCCTTTCTCATCGGACCCGTTTGTGATTGGCTGGGGGGGGGGGGGCGGCGGGGGGCTTGCCTCCCTGGGTGTTTTTTCTCACCTGTCTTGGTGCCTGTCCTGCCTATGGGGGGTTAATTGGGGTGTGCCCTCCTTGTATATATGTTCCTTTTGGGAGGTAGTGTTTTTTCCTTCCTAGTGCTCATTCCTTGCTGCTGCTTGGTGTGTTTGGTGTGTTACTATGGGCAAGCACCATCGTAAGAGGAAGCATTCCTCCCCTGTGCCTCCCTCTTCCCCTGATTCCAGTGGGGTCTCCTCCTCGCCTCCTGTGAAGCGTGCTAGGGAGGGTGATGATGACCGGATAAAGCGCCTTATATTGGAGACTCTTTCCACTATGGAGGCGTCCAAGAAGGGTGCTGCTGGTCTCTCTGGTTCTGCTGCTCTTTATTCTGACATTTCCTCCTCTGCTGAGTCTGATGAGTCTTCTCTATCTGCAGTTGAGCTTCAGGGCAAGTACATTTCCAGGGATCTCTTGCCTGACGTCCTTTCCCATGTGCAGGTTAACATGGGGATTCCTGTTGATTCTGCGCCCAGTACCTCTCGGGATTCGCTCTTGCAGCAGTTTAGGAAGCCTGTTGCCTCTTCCTTGCTGGTTCATCCCTTTGTCTCTGATGTCCTGCTGAAGAAGTGGAAGGACCCTGATCATATTTCCATGCCAAGGTTTATGTCCAAGCTTTATCCCTTGCAGGATATGGCGGAAACTTTACCTGATTCCGTTACTGCGGACTCTGTTGTGGCCAGTCTTCTGGGTCGTCCTTCTATGGCAGATGATAACATTCTGAAGGACGGCGTGGACAAAAAGGTGGATTCTGCCCTGAAGAAGTCTTATGCCGCCTCACACCTGGCTATACGTTCTGGGATTTATGGGGCCTATGTTGCCCAGTCTTTGCTGACCGATTTCAAGTCCCTGTTTTCTGTAATGCAAGACGGTGCCAGTTGTCCGGAGTTGCTCGAGTCTATGGAGCGCCAGGCGGAATTCCTGTCGGACATCGCCTTTGATTCTGTGAGGGCTTCTGCTATGTCCTGTGGTTCCTCTGTGGCTGCCCGTCGTAATCTGTTGCTGAGAGATTGGAAAACGGACGCGGCCCAGCGTTCCATGGCTTTGAGGCTGCCTTTCACTGGTGCCCGTCTGTTTGGTGACTCGCTGGAGGAGAAACTGCACAAGGTCTTCAAGGAGCGCAAGCATTCTTTGTCCTTTCGTGATCTTCCGCCCCGTAGGGGTTCCTCCTTCTCTGGTGCCAGGTCTTTCCGCCAGCCTTCCACATTCCAGCAGTCCTCGTTTCGGAGTCAGCGTGGCACTGGCCGGTCTTTTCCCCGTTAATTTCAGAAGAAGTCCCAGAGGGGTGCCGGGTCTGGTCCGCAGCGTTCCTGACTATGCCAGCCTAGGGGACATTCTCGCTGGTGGTCCGCGTCTGGTTGGTGGGAGGCTTCGCCAGTTCCTTCCTGCTTGGCGCCTGACGACCTCCGACAGATGGGTGCTGGATGTCTTGTCGAGGGGCTACCGGATCGAGTTCCTGTCCCCCCCTCCGGGGTGGTGGTGACCCCTTCTCCTCCGGATGCCTCCCGCCGTCTGGCTTTGTCGGACGGGGTTCGTTCTTTGGTCAGCAAGCTTGCTATTGTCCCTGTTCCATTGGCGGAGAGGGGGTTGGGCGTCTACTCCATCATCTTTGTGGTGCCGAAGATCACGGGGGCTTCCGGGTGGCCATCAACCTTCGGGGTCCGAACTTGTTCGTGAGGAAGATCCCGTTCAAGATGGAGACTCTCCAGAGGATTATCCCGCTGATCCAGTCCAGTTGGGTGTTCTCCACACTGGACCTCCAGGATGCGTACCTGCACGTCCCGGTGGCTGTGAGGGATCAGCGTTTCCTGCGCTTCTGCCTGGAGGGCCAGCACTGGCAGTTCTGCGTCCTTCCTTTTGGTCTTCGGTCCGCCCCCAGGGTGTTCACCAAGGTGGTGGCTCCCTTGGTGGCCCATCTCCATCTCCTGGAGGTGTCGGTGTTCCCGTATCTCGACGACTGGATGGTTGAGGCTCCGTCCCTAGAGATCATGTCTCGCCACCTTCTCTTGACCATGTCTACACTCAGGGAATGCGGGTTCTTGATCAACTTGCCGAAGTGCCACCGGGAGCCTGCCACTCGGAGGACCTTCATCGGAGCTGTGTTCGATTCTGTGTTGGGCAAGGTGTTCCTGCCGGAGGCCCGGATTTGTCGCCTTCAGTCTTTGCTGAGGAAGTTGTTGTCGCAGTCCTCGGCTCCCCTCCTTCAGAGCCTGGAGGTTCAGGGCCACATGGCTGCGTCTGTCTTCACCGTACCCTGGGCCCAGGTTCATCTGCGCCCTCTGCTGTGGCATGTGCAGCGGTGGGTCCACTTTCCTGTCCTGGATTATGCGGTTCCTGTGCCCGTGACTCTGGACATTATGTCTGCTCTTCAGTGGTGGCTGGATCCTTTCCACCTTTCCGTGGGGATGTTGTTCCGTCTGCCTCCTCCTCTGGTTGTGACCACGGATGCTAGCGCTTCCGGCTGGGGGGCAATTCGGGACCATTGGGCTGTTCAGGCTCGTTGGAGTCTCGCAGGTCGTCCAACTGGAGGGAGTTGTCTGCGGTGGAGCGGGCGCTCCGGTTTTTTCACCTTCATCTGCGGGGTTGCCATGTCCTGGTGAGATCGGACAACACCGTGTCTGTGGCCTATATCAATCATCAAGGGGGGACGTGCAGTTCTTCCCTGAATCTGGTGGCCTGCTCCATTTCGGACTGGGCGGAGGAGAATCTTCTGGCCCTGTCTGCTCAGCATATTCGGAGTGTGGACAACGTGGTGGCGGATTCATTGAGCCGGAGGTTTCCTTTGTCTCTGTCCCTGTGCCTGGCTCCCCGGACATTTCGCTTGCTTGGCCTGAGGTTCGGGACTCCGGGTCTGGACTTGTTCGCCTCCCGGTCCAATGCCCTGGTTCCCCTGTTCTGCTCCAGGTCTCCGGAGGTGGGCGCCTGGGGGGAGGATGCCTTGTCTCTCCGGTGGCCTCCTTGGCTTCTTTATGCCTTTCCTCCCTTTCCTCTGATTTCTGCCTTCTTGCTGCAGGTTCAGCGGGAGGGGGCTCAGGTGGTGGCTGTTCGTCCACACTGGCCAAGGAGGTCCTGGTTTCCTCTGCTGCTGGGTTTGGCGGTGGGCCCTCCTTGGCTTCTGCCCCGCTACCCCTCTCCTCTGAGGTCCCCGTCCCCTCTTCTGGTTCCCCTCTCCTTGGCGGTCTGGAGGTTGAACGGTTGTCTCTTGGGGTCCGTGGTCTGCCCGACCACATCATTTCTGTGATGCAGGCCTCTCGTAGGCCGTCTACTTTGTCTTCCTACTCGAAGCATTGGGCTTCCTTCTCGGGGTGGTGTTCCTCTTCTGGTTTGTCTCCTACCTCTTGCCCTGTGTCTTCTGTCCTTCAATTTTTTCTGGACGGCTTTCAGAAGCGCTTTGCTGTGTCTACCTTGCGGGGCCAGTGGGCTGCTATCCGGGCCTTTCGGGACCCGGATTCTTTTCTTTCTTCGGATGGCCTATTGGTTTCTCGTCTGTTTCGTAGTTTTTCTCTTTCTACCCCTTCTGTTCGTTCTCTGGTGCCGCCTTGGGATCTCTCTTTGGTGTTGGGTGTTCCCCCTTTGAGCCTTTGGAGACTGTGGACCTTAAGTTTCTGTCCTACAAAGTGGCTTTTCTGGTGGCCATCACTTCTGCGAAGCGGTTGGGGGAGCTTACGGCCTTGCGTTGTTCCCCCCCGTTTTTGCGTTTTCTGGATGACGCTGTGGTGCTCTCTTTGGATCCTGGTTTTGTCCCCAAAGTCCGCTCCCGTTTCCATTCCTCTCAGAAGCTGGTTCTTCCTTCTTTGTGTCCTTTTCCTTCTTCTCCTTCTGAGCTGTTGCTTCATTCTTTGGACCTGAGGCGTGCCTTGTCCATTTATGTGGCTCGTTCTGAGGAATTTCGCTCTTCTGATTCTCTCTTTGTCACCTTTGGTTTGGCTGGTAAGGGTAAGGCTTCCAGGCTCACCTTGGGTCGCTGGATTTAGGCTGTCATCACTCTTGCCTATCGTGGTGCTGATTTGCCTTGTCCGGCGGGTATTCAGGCATGTTCCACTGGGGCGTGTCTGCCTCCTGGGCTGCTTACCATGGTGTGTCTCTTGATGAGATTTGTCGTGCTGCGACCTGGGCCTCCGAGTCCACGTTTGTGCGGCACTACCGGTTGAATTGTGCCCTGTCTGACCGGACCAATTTTGGTCGTGGGGTGTTGCAAGCTGTGGGGGTTCCCCCTCCGCTCTAAGTTCTGTCTGTGTATTAAACTTTTTCACTTGCTGCACTCCTTTGTGTCTGGTCTGTGTTTTGCTGTGTTTGGGTTGCCAAAGGCCTGTTTGGGCGTTGCTTTGGTATGCCTCATGAGTGATGACTGGGTCGAGGACAAGGGACGTAGAGGTAATGCTATGATTACGTTCGGTAATCCCCATTACTCTTAGTCCTACTCGTCCTCGACCCAGTCATACTTCCCACCCTCCCTCCCTGTCCAGGCCTTTGTTGCTTGGTGTGTCAGGATGTTCTTCTGGTGGTTAGGTCTGATATAGCACCTGGCAGGAGGGGGGGTGGAGCCTAAAAGCGTTTCCTGTTTTGTTTCCTGTCTGTGGAATACCTCATGAGTGATGACTGGGTCGAGGACGAGTAGGACTAAGAGTAATGGGGATTACCGAACGTAATCATAGCATTTACCAAACTAACTGGTACTCCAAATAACCTTTGCCTGTCATGTTTCTCTTTCAAAGTCTAAATGTAAGTACTTAGAGCAAGAGCAGTTCAACCGATGAACATAGTATGCCAGAATGAATCAGACCCAGTGACAAACTGCTATAGTTCTAGCCCACTGCATGGATAGAGGAGGAAGCCTCCCATTCTACGTAGTGCTTTAGGTGGATGTCAAGCTAGCATGAACACTGTGGCAGAAGATCAGTTACTTCTTAGCAGGTGTTCTGTGCTGCTTCTCTGGGCAGACAGATGCAAGCATTCAGGATACTGTGTTTTCTGTTTGAGTGTTCCATAGGGCTCCAAATTAGTGGTTCAAAAGAGGGAAGACTGGCTAGCTTCTTCATGTATAATGTGGTCTTTTAATTTAGTGAAGAGAGCAGTCTCCACTAAGGTACCAGAAAGGCCCAAAAAACTATTGTGGTTCCAAGTCGCATTCGCAAGCAAAATAATATCGCCATATTTATCTAAACTATCATTTGTAATCAAAACGTGTTTCTGTTGACATTGCCTTTGAAGATCTATTTTTCTTTTTCCTTGGCAAGACGTAACGTTGCCACACAACTGTGTAGGCCATATTTCTTTCTCCAAGCTACATCTTGAAAGCATGTGAGACATTATAACACATGTTAAGGCAAAACGAGGTTAAACAACGTGTTTTCGAATGTTCGCTTTGCTGCTCATTGTGACAGTTAAGCTAGTTATGTTAGAAAATAAAGACAAGATGAAACAGTGCAGTAGTATGCAGGAAAGAAATATCTTACGAGTTATTTCCAAATGGAACTGATGTATTAGCTGCACAGGGTACCTGTGTTTGAGATTCTGCTTTATTGGGTTATGTGCGTGGTATTACTATCACCTGATCAGTGGATTCTGCCAAGAGTGTCCAGTATATAAAGTCACTAAGGGAGGCTCACATCAACAAAACGCACAACATATTACAATTAGCTCCACTTTTACTGCTCACATTACTACCTTCTTCATTCTAATACGTTAACTATCAAAATACAGCTGTACACTTGACATACTCAGGGAAATGCAACAGCAATCATCTCCCTTGATCACTCACACATCACAATCCATGGATATTTCAACATCTGCTTCGGTATCTCCCAGAAACCAACAACATATTTACAGACTGTAAACTTAGCAATCTTACACTAGAACATGAAGTCATATAACCCAATGGCTCAAGGTGACATACAATAATCTGTCATCTTCAGGTCAAGTACCCTATTTCCAATCAGTCAAACCTGTCCCCTACCCTGCCGCTTTCTTCAGAAGATTCACTCAGGAATTCTTTTCACAGTAATAAAACCAAAAGAGCCAGCTTAACACCCACAAAATCCTGACACAACCACTAAACCAAGATATAGATATTGGTGCTCTATGCAACTGCCCTGACAACCCCAGCCTCATTCTGTTCAAAACTGAATCTCTTTCAAACCCACTGATGTCCTTCACCGTGAAACCCAAAAAAAAACCATACACAACTTGCTTTAAAAAGCATTTGATAATATGGCAGATGCAAGAAGCTTTTCTACTCCCACAAGAACTTTAAGCAATCTCTTGCCAACTCAAAAGAACCAACCACTTGCAGGAGTACCAAATATCTCGGACAAAACAGAAAAAACTACAACGCTTGAAACAAGACAATACCTCCTTCCCAGACTCTATGTAACGAGACAAACACTTCATCACTAAAACCTGTGGTCTACACCAAGATCTACGCCAAAATGTTGATTCGAGCTACACATCTAATTATCCTCAACAGCATTATGGCCAAGACACACACAAGCCAACCACACACACACAACCAAAAACAACTTTGCTTCATACTGAATTTCAAGAACTATAAATTTGCATTAAGTCAATATCAACCCTTGTTCCATGTTGAAAATTTCACAAAAAAATAATAAGCAATTTCGTTACCTACCATATGAGCATTTCTTCCCTATTTTCACTTCATTCCTACATATGAAAATGGAACCACAGATGTTCAGAAATACAGTGGTAACGTCACTGTTAAAAAAGAAAATAACTCAGCTACTGAAACTTTAGACCCATCTCCAAAAATGCCATATTGTGAAAAACCTATGAACTTCACACATAATCTGCATCCAAAACGCAGGCACACAAACAGCCAAACCCCAGGAAAGTTAATTTCCAAACATTTAGGAGCAAAAAACATACATTAATACCAAAATGGGAAAACATTGAGCTAATAAGAATGAGAAGAACAAGGAATCTTGAGTCTCCTACATAACTCAGTTTTCACCATTCCACAGCACACTGTTCTAGACTTACAAGCCAAGTAACCTCCCAACGAACTTGCCCTTATCTCCTCATCTTTTCAATGTTTGCGTGACTCTGCTAGTGTCTTTCATTCACTCCTTTCAGCTAACAAGCTACAATTATGCTTACAACACAAAACATCTTAAAACCCAACAGATCGCCCTAGCCAGAGACTCCAAATTTACATGAATGCCGGCATTGGGGTAAATTAGTGGATGCAACCCACGCAAAACAGAATGTTTGTACTTGTATGCAGCAAGCAGGTGAGCATCACACTGCCTTGGCCAAGCAGCTTGGGGCCCATGATGGCTATAACCAGTGTCATGAATCAAAGAGTGATGACGGATGGTGGATGACCTGTCATTTTGAGCACACATGAATGCAACCAAAATATCCTTCTTCTGTCCATGTCCATTACGCTGCACATTTCCTTAACTAACATGTCCACACCAACAGGATATCATGTAACTAGTCCTACCAGAGTTAACCAGAGTCAACAAGCAGCATCCCAAGTTGCCACCTCAGAAAGGGAACACTGTATGAGAAAAAAAATGCTAGATCACTACACAATAGACAGCAGGCAAAGTAACGCATTCATGGGATTCAACAACTCCCAGCATCGCCCATTAGCAATGCATATTCTGATATGAAAAGACAGGCAGGTTGCATCACCCAGCTCCCTCGCCCCCATATAGACATCTACGGGAATAACCCATAAAGAAACAGAAAAAAAGTACGGATTGCACCAACAAGAACATAAATAACAAATCAATAAATTGTGACAACCATGAGTTTTATGAATATGGCTCTAGAGAAGAAACATCAAAGTATGAAAAGAAGAACGTGGACAGGAACATACAAGTACAGGTACTGTCTAAGGTTAGAATATAAGACTACCCAGAAAAGAAGTTAAAAGAGGACGTCATGTCACCAGAATACCACTTTGCTTTTAAAATTCAGTCTCTAGTTATAGTCATAGTTTAGACTAACCAAAGTGTTTAGCTCCCACAACTCAGTGAGTCAATTTATAATAGTAAGGGAGTAGAAATGTTGTTTACCTGTGACATGGAGCCATCGGTTAATTTTAGATATGGAATAACTCTTAACTGGGACAAACCGCCACGACACAATCAAATTCGCGGAGAAGCTTTGTAAGCTGTATATGCTGCGCTATGAAAAAAATAGATATCACCACAATTCTGATCTATCCACATTCAGTCAGTTTGACTCCCCTGACTGGACCCATGTCAAGTGATGTGGACCACGATGCATGACAACAGAACAAAGCATAGCTTTAAGAATACTAACTAGATCAACAGGGCATATGTTTAATTTGAAAGAAACAGCTCGCAGATTGGAGGGAAGAATCCAACCGTTTCTCTACTTAGAGGGGAAGTCCTATGTTAAAATAAGGTAAGTTAAATTCTCGCATACCTCTTCCCACTATCTCCATTCCCTCGCGGCTACTCAAACGAAGGTGACGATCTCCCAGTGCCCATTTCGTCTCTGCTTCCCCAGTAGAGAGATCTGATGAGAGTGAAAGCGAGTGGTCGGTACGCCTGATGTCTGTAGGGGTCAGTCAGTTCCCGAGAAATGGAGATACTGTCCTCACAAAACACGGAGCTAAATGTCTCTGCTAACAAGACACACCCAAGACAACATTAATGCAAGACAAAAATACGTCAACCACACCTAAGTATGTCTTCTTAGTCACCGAGGGGGTGACATTAGACATGCACAAGCCCCCACCCAAGCTCTTGTGACCAACAGCTGACCGTAAAACTCTGCCCTGTTGATTTCTACATCAGGTGGGTGGGATTAGAAACTTCCAGCGGTCGATCGTAAATTCATTGAGTGTGTACATATACTGGGGAAGGGAATTGTTCACCCTGTCCTCTCTCTTTTTAAGGATCTACTTTCTCTTGAAGACGTGGGTAGGAATCTGCAATGAGTGCAGTGGAGAGAAGGCTGCGGCAGCACAACCTGCCAAATTCCTAAAAAGGAAAAGGTACGAGGTTCAGCTCTGAAAATACCAACCTCCCTCGCCACCCTCCTCCCACAGTGACCTTCCCAGCCAGGAGGATTACAGGGGTCCCAGCCCATGACTCTGCTGTAACACAGACCCTATGACAGCCACCCTCCCCCATGGCCATGCGCCCAGAGGCGAGGCGGCTACAGTCAAAACGTTAGCACGGTTGCCTAAGTCCAGTGACAGCACCCGAAGATAGTAGGGGATTTATTCACCTACCATTCTATCGCCCGCGATTCCCCAACTTGGCTGCGCTTGCGCTAGCACTGCGCACGCGCAAAAAAACACCGGCCTCCAGGAAGAAAGTCTACACTCTCTGTAGTGGCGCTGCTGCCGCTGCCCGGCTCCAGCGTACATGGGTTACCACGCCTCCCAAACGCAAGGTGACGGGAGAAGCAAGGCATCGTTGAACTTGTGGTCTGTATCGTAATCAGTACTCTGAAACTTCGCAGCCATTTTGAAAGTGCTAACATTCTTAGGTAATTGTGCGTTCCCCGCGATAGCGGAAAGTGAGTTTTGTGTTTGAGATTAATAAATATGTTACATTTTTCTTACATGTATAGTAAGTTACTTTCGAGGAATGGTATGGCAAATGACAAACAATAATATTCTTGTACATTGGGAGCACGAGATTTACAGAATGTGTTAGAAATCTAACATACTCATAGATTTTACTTCATAAACGGGATTATAACTCTTGAGTTTCAATAAGTATTAAGTAAACTGCGGGCTGCATCCGTTTACCTTTTCTACGGTTTACCTTTTCTACAGCCACCTCTTCAAGTTCTACTCTCCTTAATGACTTCTTTGTAAATGTTACTCAACTAGCAAAGCTGTGCCTGACCAAGACATGGCCACCGTTACTAACTTGGCCCCGCCCAAGTATAATCCAACCTATCATTCCTATTGGCTTGAGCAGGCCGTACGTCAGGTCAGAACCAATGAGACGTTATCAAGGTGGTCGCTGGGTTACGTGTAGGGCAGCTCATCGGTATGCGTCCCGCCCATTCGTATGACAGGAGTTGAAATGTGGCACCAACTTGTGAAAGGGCTTTGAAGAACCTATTGGGAACTACAAACCCCCGAAAGACTGAGCGTGCTTGAATGGGAAACGAAAGCGGAAGCGTTTCCGTGTATGACAGACACGCAATAGTGCTAGCACATCCATACAACTGATGGAAGGTATCCTGGTCCGCACAGGGATGAGGGTGACGGCGAACCGGGCAGCAGTTACAAGCAAGAGCAGCCAAGCTCCAGACCAGTCCAGGTAAAAGATGTGTGAGGTTGTGTTTGTGAGCACCCATGGGGACATCGGAAACATTTCTGAGTAAAGGGGTACGGTCAAGATCACCCCCCCCCCCCCCACCCCCATATGCAGGGCTTTAAGTGGGGAAAAAAAACTGGGGGTGCTCTAAAAGGGGCGGGGCAAACCTCTTAAAGGGGTGTGGCCTATCCAAGTAGGGGCGTGGTCTAAATAAAGGTAACTAGTGTAGCTGTACCCCCTGCTCTACAATCCGTCAGCTCTAGGACTCCTCAGAGGGTCATCAGATTTGGAATACCCTACTCAGGCTCGCTCTCTCCCCTCCTTATTACAGCATGGCTATGTATGGATAACGCCATACACCCTCCCCAAGACCGGTGTCGTCATCCTGGGAAATGCCCAAGCAGACACCTCCTGTATAGGGTGGCTTCACATGAGGCTGAGTGTACTAGAAGCACTGCTCCCAGAAGGCAACGCGACTTCACAGGGTTGAGTTTTAACGAAGCCACCACCCCCTTCAAAACATGCCACAGAATCCTCTTTCAACGCGGTTCACCTGGCATGATGTCATGCCTTGACCTCCACTACTCAGTAGTGAGCAAAATTAGCATGCGCACATCGATGTGCATGCTCTCACTGAAGTCCAAGAAAAAAAAAAGAAAAGAAAACGGACTATCTCTGCGAGGCCCGAAAATAGAGCCCAATAGAGACTCGTTTGGAGGCCCCCAAAAAATAACTGCCAGTGCTCAGTCCCAGACAGACCCGGCCCACTAAAAGCCCTGAGTTTAGTAGTAGTTAGGGCATATACCGCAAGCAGCAACATAACACCGGAACATAAGACATAAAATGTAGACTACAAGATAATGCAGTGGGGTGAATGTACTGTGGAGAGATCTGGGGTTAACCTCCAGGTCACATGGTCAAATCTCTGGACAGCGACTCAGCCGTTTATCTTTCCACGTTTAATGAATTGATTTGGCTGGCAGTCACAACTGTTATTTAAATAACCTGGTCTGGCTGCTCTCGTGGGGGTAGATTTCACAGTCAAGCATGTTAAAAAGTGCTCAGGCAGTCATGAGCAAGGCGTAAACGTGTGGGCGCTATAGATAGTCTCTTCTGGGTTGCTCGTGTGATGGCTCTGCGTTTGGCTGAAAGCAGT
The DNA here is from genome assembly GCF_964261635.1 of Lissotriton helveticus. Taxonomy (NCBI): domain Eukaryota; kingdom Metazoa; phylum Chordata; class Amphibia; order Caudata; family Salamandridae; genus Lissotriton; species Lissotriton helveticus. The sequence goes on from NC_136069.1 coordinate 1,153,896,699, forward strand.
GCTGTCTTCACCCGAAAATACTGGCTGCGCCATTGTTCTCCGTGACCTATCTTCACCCTGAATACAAAACTGTGAGCCCTAGGGTCACGTGACCCGGCATGGGGCAACGTTGGAAGTGCAATCCTCCTCCATTCCTGTCACAAAATGTTCCTGCTGTATTGTTTCAGCACCCCCTTTGATTTTTGTGAAGCAGAAGGCTTGTCATGTAGGCAGAAATCCGGCAGTTACCTTGGACTGCCGTGCATTATTTGAGAAGGACACACTCGGGTTTTGATACTGTAGTGACACTGCTCCCCGAGGATACCAGCATTGAGCTGTGCACATCGATGTGCATGCTTTAACTGAAGTCCAAGAAAAAAAAAAAACGGACCGAAAATAGAGCCCGAAAGAGACCCGTTTCGAGGCCCCATAAAAATAACTGCCGGTGCTCAGACCCGGACAGACCCGGCCCACTTAAAGCCCTGCCCATATGGCTTTCTCCCCGCCTCACAATTCTTACGAGTGATGAGGTACATGTCGTTCCAGTACTAAGAAGGTGGTGTGAGTGCAACTCTAAGCTGTTCTAAATATCAATTTTAAGGCTGTTTCGGACTGTCTTTTTTGGGAAATGATTGGGATGCATTGTGTTGATCCAAATTAATGTTTCACGAAGCCCGTATACGAAAAACTAAAAGTAGAAATCAAGCTAACACACCCCGCTGATACCATGTAAATATCACGTCAGCTGTATCGTCCCAAACAAATTGTTCATTTTTTGCAACAATTTTCTAAGAGGTTCTACAATCATAGCATAGTCTTGTATGAATTTGGAATAGTATTCGCTCATTCCTAGAAAAGATTTCAAGGTATCCTTATCCTTGGGAGGAGTAACATGGTGTAAGGCTTGTACCAACAAAAACGTCCGGTGTATACGAGTGTCAGACAGTGCTTTAAATGGAAACAAATAAGTGCAGGTACTCATTATTATGAGCTAGAGGTGTGGCACGTGGGCGGGGCTAGGGGCGGGGGCTAAGAGCAACATATGATGATACATAATGAATTCTGTACCAGTTGCAACCACTATCTAAACACATGAAAAATATGTTTATGTAAACGAAACGGGTTAACTCATTACACAAAATGAAATCCAAACAGCATGGTATGTGAGCAGTTCCTTGTTTTGTAATATTTGCTGCTTTTTCATGCCATACTGTTATTTGTTGTTGTTTGGCACAATACTATTCTCTCTCTCTCTCTCTCTCTCTCTCACCACACCCCCCCCCCCTCTAAAATCTCCTGAGTGTCCTGATTCTTTCCCTCACTTTTCTCTCACAGAAAAACAGGCACACACAAGTCGGCAAGCACACAGACCTAAGCAAACTCTCACAAAAAGTCTCAGGTGGGATTAAAACCATTTTAAAATCCTTACCTCCCATGACTTTCTAAATTGCCGCTCTCCTTGTGCTGCCTCCTTACCTGTGTTTGCCCAAATGCACACAATAGTGGGAATGTGAATAACAGCACAGGCCCTAAATGGGCCCTTCACTGTCAATACAGTGTGATGGTGAACACAGGGACATCATGCAAATGAGCCCACGCTGAATAGTTCAAAAGCGGCTCTGCTCAGGACTATAGAAGCACCGTCGCTGTCAAATAGGTTCCAACCATGACAGCCTAGTGCTCACCGGCACTAGCAGCCAGTGAGCCTATACTTCATGAGTATTGGTACTCTCCTCAGCAGTAGAGAAGTGCCGGTACTAACAGGAATAAAAATAAGATAGGCTGGTACTCACAGGTACTGTGTACCAGCACATTTCAAAAATGCCACTGCCCTTTTCCCTGCGACCAGGCTCTTCCTGATTCCATGCCTTTACATAGGCGTGTCCTCTCCATTCGACTCTCATCTTTACCCAGCCTCTAAGCTTATCTACCTTGTTCTGCTCCACTTCCTCCCACCTTTTTTTTTGTTTGAATATGTTTTATTAGTTTTCCAATATTCATTTTCGGTATACAATCATACATTATGTAAGAGGAAATGGTACACATAATCTGCATAGCTCCATAACGACAATACAGTATAGTAATGATACATAATGGGTCATTGAACACATATCACGGTTCTTGCAGCAAAACTGATAGGATATATGAGAAGGGATGTGTAGTTCTGAGACTGTGATGTTGTACAGTGTTATTGGCAGTATAGCTTGGGGTATGGGGATGAGATGTGGTGTGAGGCGGCATGTTCGTGCAATTGCGCGCCTTCCCCAGGTAAACTCCCGTAAGCCAATATATAGTGTATCCCCCATTGTATGGTCATATCTAGAATGTTGCGAATTAGTTGGGTATCAGTAACTAATATAATATTCACAACTATGTAACTGGCATGTCACAGGTAAAACTGCCTTGACATCCAAACGGAACCAGGAGGAAATTGAGGTCGGGACAAAATAAAAGGAAAGGACTCGCCAACATTGCGAGGTGTTGGTGGATGAAACTAAAGAGAAAGAAAATAACTTAAAATGGGGGGGGGGGGCGAAGGTAAAGGGCTAATAGAACCAGAAGAATATTAATGTGTGTCCGTGGAGGTGTGCCTCTGAGTCCAGGGCAAGAGCGTGTGGCAGGTGGGGCACTTCCTCCCACCTTTTGCTTACTCTTGCCACAAGTCTTCAATTACCTCACTGTTTTTTCCCTACTTGTCTCCTGTTCTCCCCTCCATGCTGTACTCATCCCCTAAGTTTGCCATCTGGCCAGTATTTTGTTCTACAGTGTGTGTGTTTGTGTGTGTGCATGTGTGGTGTGTGCGCGTGTGTGTGCGTCTGTCTGGGAGGGTGTGTGTCTGGGTGTGCATGAATCTGTGTGTGTGTGTCTGTGTGTCTGTCTGTGTGTGTCTGTCTGTGTATGGGTGTGTGTCTGTATGTATGTATGTGTGTCTGTCTGTGTGTGTGTGTGTCTGGGTGTGCATGTGTCTGGGTGTGTGTCTGTCCGTCTGTGTGTATGGGTGTGTGTCTGTGTTTGTGTGTGTCAGTGTGTGTGTGTGTCTGTATGTGTGTCAGTGTGTGTGTGTCTATATGTGTGTCAGTGTGTGGGTGTGCATGTGTCTGGGTGTGTGTGTGTGTCTGTCCGTCTGTGTGTGTCTGTGTGTATGGATGTGTGTCTGTGTTTGTGTGTTCGTCTGTCTGTATGTGTGTCAGTGTATGTGGCACCAGAGTTCTGACTTTACAGAAAAGTGTGTTTTAAAAAAAATACCCTTTCTAAGACGATTTATGAATACAGAACTCAATAAATATCTGGTATTTTTATCAGAAAATAAGTGGCTCTCCTAACTTCACCTGTCACCTCACTTCTTTACATTCATCCCACCTCTGCTATGTTCACCTCATCTTTATCCCCAACCAAAGTCATTGCCAGTTGTCATGTAGCTCAATCCTAGAGTGCTGCAGCGTTTCCTGTAATTCATTGCCCTGTGGGCAGGGCTACCTTCACACCCATAGAGCCAGTACTCAGGTCAGTCACTGGTATCTTGTAAATACAGTGATTAATGTTGGAGGGGCTCACAAAGAGAAGCAGCTCCTGTCCTGAACAAAAAGATGCAAAGGAAACCGGCTTTGGCGAAGGCAGAGGATTTTCTTGGGCTGCCACTCGCTTTAGTATAGTCAGCGCCATCATTAACCTAAATACGACTGGATTACGGACTGTCTTTCTTAACCCATTTACACACCTGATTGAGAGGGGCGGGGGTGAGGCTAAAGCACTTTCAGTTGAATAGTCGTTGCACATGTGATCGACAGGGAAGGGCCAGTGTAGACCCTGTCCTGTTAATCACAGCGTGACGTAAGTCTCGCTCTCTTAGACCCCTCCAGTCTCAGGCCATTCACATGGGCGCTGCTGGAATCTCCAGCAGCGACTCTGCAAGAGGCTTGGCGCCCTTACAAGCGCCTGGGAAACAGAGCGGCATCTACCCTGGGCTATAGGAGAGACATTACCGGAGTCTGCAGTCCCGTCTATTATGGTACCGGTACTCTCTCTGGCTAATGAGAAGTGCCTGTACTACTGGTGAGTACCGGCCCATTTAAAGCACTGGTGTCAGGTATATGATGACCTAAATAATCTAACTCAGTCTTGAGTAAATTACGTTTCTCAGGCTTAAATGTGATGCCTACATCTCTGAAAATCTCCAACATTTTTTGTAAAATGCTATGTTCATCTACTGTTTTTGAAAATATAAAAACGTTGGTGTCCTTATAAGCTTTGGTACTTGGGATATCAGTCAAAATGATGTCCATCAACTTCTGAAACAGGCTCGCTGCAGATGAAAGACCAAATTACAACCTCAGGAATTTGTAGGCTCCAAAAGGAGTGACAAAGATTGTGAGGTCTTGCAAATCTGCAGCGAGGAGAATCTGATGATAAGCGGAGCGAAGATCTAATGAACAGAAAAATTTAGCTCCACTGATGTTTGAGAGTAAATCATTAATTTTGGGCAAAGGTTAGCAGTCAATTACTAGGTTTTTATTGAGTGGGCGTAAATCTGCGCACATTTTTATGTCCCTGTTCTTCTTGCAAACTACAACAATGGGACCGACCCACTCTGAAGAAGCAGTCTGTATAATCACCTATTCTTCAACTTGTTTCTCAAGTAAAATCTTAACATATTTTACTGACAAAGGCACAGACCTAACCATGTGTAAAATGGGAATAGCGTTTAAAAAAACGTTATCTTATGTTCAAAGTTGTGAATCGTGCCAATTTTATTGGTGAAAGCTACTTGAAAAGTGCACATCATTTCTGATGACATGCTACACTCAGAGCATTCTATTGAAGCTATTTGCACACCACACTCCCTTACTGGATTGGATGAACCAGGCACAAGCATCAACCCCAACTTTTCTAAATCTTGCCAACCTAGAATAAGTGTATCTCCTTTTAGCGATGTATATTTTTGTGTACATTTCTCTACCTAAACACCTCCCATTTTCCACAAAAAACAACCATTTCGATATCCTGCTCACCATAAGCTTTAGGAAACTCATCAGGTTTGTGTAATGGTTTTAGTTTAGCCCGGAGTTGAGCATATAATGTATTGTGATTGGTGCCCCTGAATCTGCCATCATTTCAAGCCAGTGCTCAAAAAATCCAAAATCTTTTACTAGACCTGCAGGTCTACTGACTTAAATAATCTACTCGACCTAATTATAATGCTCTTGACCCATAAACTGGTTTCAAATGATGTGATCCTGGGCAAGTATTTTAATTCACTGAGATGCCATTTTCTTCTTTATCACATATGAGAGCACCTTTAAATACGCAAGTTCAGCACGTCTGCTGTACAGAAAACACTTTGATTTGATTTAATAGACTAAACATAGCTCCATATAGAATGCAAATCTAGCCACATATAAGATACACTTGACTGCAAACTTGCCTCTTAGTTCATTACATGCATTGTCATCAGGGCTTGGCCAGGAATGTCTCTCACATCATGTGGAACAAGCATTTGCAATGCAATTGAAAGATTTTCAGCTATTGGCATTGTAAATGACAATGCCTTTTTATATGTTTAAAAACCTGCTATAATAAAAGGCATTGTCAGTTACAATACCAAAAGGTCATTTTTTCTAAAATACGAGACCTATTGCATTGCAAATGCTTATTTAAAGTGGTTTTAGTCCTACATTATCATACGCCCACAATTTAACACCCCTTTAGCCCCCTCCCTTGTCCTCCCAACACCCCTGTGTGCTGGCACACATAAAAAAAACACCATCAGCCGGAGGCAGCTTAGCTATCGGTGATTTAGGTGAGCTGTGGGACATCCGGGATGTTTGTGTTCAGTGCCCAGTCCAGGGGCTCAGCCAGGTGCTGATTAGTGAATACAAAAGGCACTACCCCCGCCCCATTTAATTCACTACCATCAGCAAGGGCGCCAATTTCCCTCCTCCTACGCTCGGGGCTTAACATGAAGTGATAACGCCCCGTTGGAAACCAAGTAGGGAGCAGTTCACCCAAGCCCAGTGCTTTTGGTTCCTCCTTAATTTTATTATTGCAATTAATCTCGGTGTCACAGCAATGTGTGCGTCAAACCCGAGCACCTGGTGTGCAGAAAGCACGAGGTGAAACAGCCCGAGCAGGCTGTAGGAGAATGTAAATAGAATTGGTTGCACGCGGAGGATGACCAGGTGTCCCACGGAGAAGGTCACGTGTCCCACGGAGAAGGTCTTTTAAAAGCGATTAGCGCTCCTGCCCTCCATGTTTGGCCCTGTGAGCTATTAGCTGCTCCCGGACCTGTTCGTGAATGTACTGCGCTCATTTCTTTGGCCATGCAAGTAAATTCTTGCTCTTTGATCGAATTAACACACAATGACAGAGAACATCCTTTTTTGCGGTTTTATATTGCGCAAAGGCAACCCGAGGTTATTTGAGCGCTTTGCATGAGCACCAGTTACATTACACAAGGTACATTCATTTTTGTAGGCACAAAGAGATTCACTGATGTGCCTTGAATCACAGGATGCAGAAAGAATCAGGCAAACTCTTCCTAATGTTCATGTTATAAGCACCCAGTGCTTAATTTGAATAGTAAAAAGTGTTGGTGTCCATAGGTTTGCTCTGAAACCCACACCAGCACTATTGAAGGTCAGCGTGCAAAATCACTGGTGCTGGAACAATTTTCCGAGTGTGTGTAGCATCATCAATGTGACATCACGGAATTTATGAGGATTGTGAAAAATCCATGCCTAACACAAAGATGAAGTGGTTCAAATGAGCTGTGCCCATTCGACAAGATTGCAAAAAACACAGTTGATGGACAGAATGTAGAACAATGTCATACATTCACCCCAGTACAAGGAACTGGGCCTAAATCCATCATTTTTTTGCACTCCACACCACCCTGGGTTAGACACTGGCTATATGCAAATCAGCTCTGACCCTGTGCCTCATGGGAACAGTCCAGTCCGAACTACCAAGCCATGTCTTTCCCAGACCGGAATCAAGCATCCAAGGACCGGTTTCTGGCTATCAGCCTTCATTCAGCCTGGATAGCTTGACTCCAGTGGTGTGGAGAGCCTGGGACTCACGTCTGAGCATACCCATATAGTCATGTCTGAACTGGGGTGGCAGAGTGGGCTAAAGAACGGTGATGGATCAAGCCCAGATCTTTTGACTGGGTGTGAGTGTTTGGTTCAGATGCTCCGTCCATCACCACCCCCTTTTGTACCATTCGACAAGATAGCATACTGCGGCGCAGCGGGGGCCATGCAGCAAAGTCACTGTGGGGCAAATGGTAGTTCCGTTCGCGCCACCGTGGTCAAATTTAAAATCAATAGTGTGATCCTGCAAGGACTGGACCAACCCTCATCTTACGGGACCAAGCCGGCCGCGATGGAGCGCAGAGCAGACGAGCACATTACTCATGGACTGTGAAGGGGCGAGCACCTTTATTCATTGCCCGGGCCGCATTAAGTGATTATTTATTACTCTGGTGACGGGCGGGGTTCACACTTACCCGAGCTGGTCAACCCCATCAAGACGTAAACAAAACTTTTCCCTGCACATCGCCTTGATGTAAAAATTATCCTTGCAGAGTATAAGCGTCTCTCTGTAGCCCGTTTCAGGTCCCGACAAGTGACAATCTCCAAGGTCTCAGAGTGGTGCCAGAAGGTACTTGTTTGTTGAGACCCCTCTCTGCAGTCTTTTTGCTCCCTGAGTCCTGCATCTGATTGCTCCACACTCACTCAGGCTCACTTGGGTTATTGCCCAGAGACTGTCCCACTGAGCGCCGCCACACGGGCGTTGCTGTACAAGTGCCTTAAATTATTTGACATTTACCCGCTGCATACCTATACTTATGTCAGCACGGAGGGCTCTCTGAGCTGCATTCCGTGTCCTGCACTCTAGGAACTGTGCAGCCAAGCAGTCTCTCTCTGCTTCAGCAGTGACTCGCGTTAGTGCGCAATTCTGTATGTAGTGAAGAGAGTCGGGAGTGTGGGTGCGTAGCAGTCAACTAGCGAGGCATGCAATGTGCCTCATTATAGCACCATGGGCAACACTCTGCGTCAAATAATACAACGATCAGTGGCAGCATGCATCTGTTTTTTTAAATCGCCACAGCTTATGAAACGGGTGCCCGAAATCACCACAGCTCATGAATCGGGCACCCTGGCAAAGTGCTGGTATGCCCAGTAAGCCCAAGTAGTCTCAAAACAAAAGTAACAAAGCCCTACAGCGCAATAGAACTGTAGTTGGTCGGTGCTGCTTCCAATGAAAACGGAAGTGATGCATCGGACCAGAAACCAATAGGAAGGCCGGAAAATCGCAGCAACGCTAAATAAGCCAATTGCAAGAGAGGCAAGCAGCAGGCGGGATTCCCCATGCTATAGGGATTACTAGATGTCTCGGAGAGACAGCGCATGCGCACTGCCTAGCAAGATCTAAAAACAATCACTTTTAATAAATACATATCTAAAGTATAAGGTAGCAGCCCACTGTTATTTGCAATGAGCAGATTTAAAGGTGTTTTAATTGCTCATTAACTTTCTGAAGAAACAGAACACCTGTTTATTCCAGCTTAAGTTTACTCGCCAGCAGGGTCGAGTGGATTTTTCAAGGCCTGCAAGCCTAACAGAACCACTGTAACAATAAAATATAGGCCCTTTCACAGAATTCACATAAACTGCGTCTCGATCAAGCATAAGCACAGCCCTCTACAAATCCTGTGGACAGTCCTCTGTAACAGAGGCTATGTCCACAGAGCCAGTACCAGAGGTATCTCCCACACTGCTGCAGACCTCCTGAAAATGACCCATTTTGTGGCACTTAGTGCATCTTTTTCCAACAGCTGGACATGCAGCATAATTGGTAAGATGTGTTTTTGAAACACATATGTAACAAAACGGTTTGTTCCTTTTTTATGCAAACTTGTTACTTTTAGCCCTGTAAGATAATATTTTAATTGAATCTGTCACTTTCACAGTCCTGAAAGGTTGTACAATGAGGTTTGCTGAAATGCATTTACTTGACATAATGGAAGGTTCTATAGCTTTAGCCATGTCTAGTACTTCACTTAAGGAGGGGTCTCGGAAGGAAAATAGGTGTTCCTGTATTTTTCTTGAATTGCAGCCAAACCCGAATTGATCTCTGATGGATACATCCAACTTTGTTCCAAAATTGCATTTTGCAGCAAGAATTCTAGGTGCAGATATATACTCCTCAATTGTTTCCTCTGGGGTCTGTTTCCCTCTATTAAAATTGAATCTTTCTAGCAGTACACTAGGTTGCTCCGTAAACGTATTCTTTACTCTAGTGACAGTTTTCAAATAATAATTCCAGCTCTCACCTTCTCCACGCGGTGTGATTGTAGGAAGGTAGGATTCTACTGCATGGTTACCTCCACTTTTTGCCTGGTGCTGGTTTTTGACTAGTCTGACTGGGATCCTGCTTATCAAGACCCCAGTCTATCTGCTTTCTCCCTAAATTGTTGTTAGAACCTAGGTACAATTCCAGGTTGGATACTGGGGTACCCTTAACAGTCCCTAGAATATGGTACCCATGTACCCAGGGCATAGGTACCCCAGAGGTCTCCCATGGGCTGAAGCATGTATTATGCCACCCACAAGAGACCATTCAAAATGTAACTGCAGGCCTGCAATTGCAGCCTGTTTAAGTTGGTGCTAGCACCACTTACTAAAGATATAGGTTTCCTATATCTAGAGTCACTCCACTTAAAACCTATAAGTCACCCCTATAGCAGGCTTTGGCAATCCTGAAGGCAGGGTGCTTGGTTCTAAGTGAGAGGGTGCCCCTGCAGCCTACGGAGTCTATTCTCCTGGGTTGTCAGTGAAGCAGCCGTATACTATACATAGGGGCACCACGTAAGTACACAATGATCATCTCGAAAAACGGCTGAAACGAGTAATGCGCATGCGAAGAAGTGCGGTTAGCGGCGCGCATGCACCGGGTTCTGAAAGAGCCCTCTAACGCTCGAATGAAGAGTGCGGAAAGTTAAGAAATATTTTCCCTTATATAAATGAACTCGCTTCCAGATGCAGAGTCCCAAGGCTCAGCTGAAGTTATAGATGGGACGGCGTGAGGTCAAATGTCTTGCTTTTGCCCCTCAGATAATTCAGAATCTTCCACACGGTAGCTCAAACCCACAGGGCGAAGCAGGAGACATAAAGACAAAACAAACAACACCTTTATAAGAGGGTTTTATTTGACAAAATGCAAGGACTCTCTCTTTTAGAATAAGGCTTGGAGTTTTATTTTACACAAGACAAGGATCTAAAAGACACTAGGTGGGGCACTCTAACTGATCAGTTTCTAAAACACAAACCGGAGAAGAAGCTGGAACTCTTTTTAGATTTCATTAAAATACCTAGAGACAGAACTCTTTATCTAAAGTTGAGGTATGGGACACTTCCTTTGAATGAATTTACTAAATGTTGGAAATCCCCCTTGTCCCACCAAGCTACTTGTCCAGGATGTGCAAACCCCACCGAGTCCTTAGCACACTTTCTGTTTGCTTGCAGCGGCTATACGGGGGTCAGGAAAAGATGGCTGAAACCTGTATGCAGGGAACTAGGAGTGAGGCACTGTATGATGGCCCTCCGAATTTTGAGCACGGACACAACATCTATGATGGTCATCTGTGGAGTAGCAAAGTATTTGGGGAGAACCTGGCAGATACGTTCAAAGCGTATTCAGTCGAAAACGAGCTAGTAAATTAAGACTAAGTAATCTGGCTGATTATGTAAAGATATCACTGCACTATATGTCCTAACGGCCTTTTTAATGTATATATTGACTTTGTATTTTAACACATTTTTATCCCTCCTGTATTATGATATAGGAATAATATGAACTTTATTCTTTTATAATGAAATTGTATCAACTTTTATGATAAAAATGTTATCAAATAAAGTATTACAACAATTTTACACAATGCTCTCTAACAAAAAGGCTTTCCCAGATGCCAAATGCACAAAATTCAAATGCACAAAGAGATATATATGTTTATTTGCAAGCAATAATAGCACACTTGATTAATGTAGCAGTTAAATGCATGAGTAATGCCATGAATAAACAAGCAGCAAATAATATGGGATAATAATCAAGAAAATATAATATGCCGGACGTCCTGCAAGAGGTACAAAAGGGGGTGGTGATGGACGGAACATCTGAACCAATCAAACACTCACACCCATTCAAAAGATCTTGGTTTGATCCATCACCGTTCTTTAGCCCACTCTGCCACCCCAGTTCAGACATGACTATATGCAAATCAGTCTGACCCTGTGCCTCATGGGAACAGTCCAGCCCGAACTGCCAAGCCATGCCTTCCCTGGACCGGAAACAAGCTTCCGAGGACCGGTTTCTGGCATTCCAGCCGTCTTCAGCCCGGCTTGCTTGAATCCAGTGGCAAAGTGAGCAAGGGACTCACGTCTGAGCATACCCTGCCACACTTATGGCGACCAAAGCGGTACAAAAGGGGGTGGTGATGGACGGAGCATCTAAACCAATCAAACACTCACACCCAGTCAATAGATCTGGGTTTGGACGTGCACCTCAACTCACTCACTCACACATCACATCACAAAGAAAGCACCTCAAATGATCAGAGCCACTGGCCAAACATCGCAATGGCAATAATCAAAGCTCAAGCACCTCAAATGACCACAGCCACTGGAACCACGCATCACAATGGCACTAGTCAAAACTCAATACTTCACCTGGTGCAAACACTGCATCTTAGCCCACTCCTGACTGGGGGAATTAAACAGCCGGGGATGAGAGCCTCAGCAACCAGGGTTCCACGCTCTGTAGTAGACGCGTCCATCCCTGTTCGGATTCCAAACTCCCGGTTTCTAAGTCAACAACCCTCAGCTTTATCATCTCATAACACACTAGAAGGTTCGAGAGAGACCTCCCCTGCGCCAGAGGAATTTTACCAGAACTGATCAGCTTCCAAGCAAGCATTCCCTGTCTGGAGAGAGTTCCCACGTTCCCTTCTCCAATCTAGCATGTTCCAGCCTTTATCTTGATGAAGCTCACAAAGCCTTCCGGGTATATTAGATAATCTCTCACAAAACAATCCTTGAACGTGAATAACCCAAACAACTTGCAAGCGCTGCTGTGCACGCAGATAAAGCTCAGGCAAGGCAACGTGAGAATTCAGGATGACACGAGGCCATGTCAAAGCCAATAGTAAGAACTTCATAATTCTACCAATGTACAACACAATGCACATTTGTGAACACACTGCTTATAGATGCACATACTTCATCTCTCAATGTCCTATAGCATCACATACTTCATCTCTCAATGTACAACACCGAGCACATTTGTGCATCACTGCACTTCGAGACCAAAAAGTACATTCTACACCTCTCTCTCCCTCTCATGCTTTCAAATGCGCATCCCACATGTTCTGTTCTTGGCAAGGCGGTTGTACTCCCTGACAGCTCCCACTGAAAGACAGCAAGATTAAAAGAAAAATACTTTTAAGAGAAGCAAGGCATATGCAGGACATCGTACATTCAGGCTGGGTTAAAATAGCACACCAAAGTCAGTTAAAATAATGGTAGTCAAAGGTCATCACAGGGTGTTAGACCACAAGAGTGCCTCTAGCACTACAGTCAAAGCAGTGGAACTGTGAGCAGGGAAGTTCTTCAGGCTTTATAAGAAGAGCCGGATGACAGCAATATGTTGAAAAGTTAACCGTGCGCTCCTGCAAGTTAATTGCTCGTCGCCAAATATGTTACAATGTAAATATCACCAGTAAGCAGTTTTTTCTTGTCCAGATGCTCGAGCCCACTTCCCGCAGGTCTGATCTCCAGGTAATCCAAGTCGCCTCTGGGTGCACGGTTGTAGATACCATGGAGAAGGAATGTGGGGCATGAGCTGAAGTCAAACAATAACATGGATAAAAGTAAACAATACACGAGACACAGCTTGTCATTAACAGAATGTGAGTGTGAGGTTCACATCATGAACATTGACAAAGGACTAATTATGCTATACACTAACACTACACCCGCCCTAACAACTAGAGCCCCTGTTGAAACATTTTGAACTTTGCTTTCGTTCAAAGGCCACATAGTTAATCACTCTTAGCACTGTATATGCTCAACCACTGCAGGGATGCTACTAATTGTCTGGAAGACATCATTCCTACAAGGGTCGTTGTTAATAGGACAGTAACCCAAGCATCATCAGGTGAGTTTGGGGGCATCTTCAACAGATAACTGAACACTCGGATGAAGCAGTAAGTGAATAATGTGTCAGTGGATATCTATCTAAAAATGCCTTATACAGTCCCCCACAGAACGGCACATTTTCTATAATTTATTTGAGTAATATTATTAGATTCTTTTATTTTATCACACATTTTATCATGCTGATATCTTTTGGGGGGGAAACGATTCACAAACGTTTCAAAATGGCTATTAGGTTTATTCAAAACTCATTTGTTGCTTTGTATATTCAAAATATTATTTCATACGCTCCTATTTTTGGAATGTTAAATTGTTCTTCAATCTCAATGTGTTTCTGACAGTCTATGCACTTCATCAGTGGAGCTTAATAATTTCTGTAGCAATTGGCCATGCCAATAAACAATAACATTGTTAATTGGCATTTTATAACAGTCCAGCGAATGATACTCATACACTTGTGGATATTAGAAGCAAAGTGGCCACAATCCCAGTGTAAGTAATAACAAAAGGTTCATAGCCAATGACCACAAGTTGCCAATGTCAGTCTATGAAGAAGCATATCCCAAGATATCTAAAACTTCTTAAATGTGCCTACGCAAACATCCTGATAATCAAACTTAACTAGAGTGATAATATCTGTAACCTGCTGGCGGAAGACAATTACACGCAACACATAACAATAAAGCACTATTATATTTGAGGCAATTAATGTAAGTAAAATGTGCTCAGTACACTGTTAAAAGGCAAACATGTATCATTATCTTACACATTTGCAGAAAGCTGAATAAGGTTGGGTGTATTCCTAGAAACCATACAGCAGGCACAAACAAAAATTACTACATTAAGGTATGCTTAATCGAAACTATCAGATGAAGCAGAATGCTCCCCATAACTGAAGTTTTGAATATCCGTCTTGGATATCGGATGACAGCCGTACTTTCATTGGTGCAAATTAGATCACTGGGAGGTTGCTTGCACCAAAAACGGGAACAGTGGTGCAATTTGAAAACACCAGACAAACCAGTAAGACTCCAGAGGCAAAGGGTAGGTAAGATAACGATCAGTGCAAGACTTTTTTCGGGGGTCAGATCATACTTCACTAACATTAATCATGTCAAATATGGGACCGTTTTCTTGTTACCTGCGGTTCTATTCCTCCAACAGATTAAAAATATTATCACTTGAGTTCTGTTTGATTGACAATACATTTATGTATGCACATTTAAGACTTTTAGATACCTTGGTGTATTCTTTTTCATAGATTGATGTTGTTAGAGATAATCGGTCACTGTCTGCTATGGGACTTGGTGATAATTCACGTTGGGATTCTGACCACATTACGTCTAATTTCCACAAGAATGTGAGTAGCATTTGGGTGATGATTATTCATTTATAAACTCAAACTTTCAGTTCTTTTGTTCATTGGTTCTTACAATTGCTACAAACATTTGTAAACTCCAGTGATGGAGTGCATGGACTGGGCGAAATACATTGTTTTGTGAACAACTTAATATGACAAAAGAAGGTTGTATGATATTATACTATTTTTTATATATAAATAAATGTATCAATTTTGAAAAAAACAAGTCCACCTCAAAGAACTTTTTGAGAAACTTTGTAAATTTTTCCCCCAAAAGATGTTAAACAACATTGTTAGAAATGGGATCTTTTGTTGGCAGTGGTTTGCACCCTGTCCAAGTAGGGACCCTTACTCTAGTCCAGGTACAGGGATTACTCAGCTACCCACTTGGCACGAGCAGTCAGGCTTATCTCAAAGGCAATGTGTAAAGCATTTATACATACACACAGAGTCACAAAGTGAAATCACTAAAAAATGAGTCTACACCAGGTTAGAAAATAGCCAATATTTACCTGAATAAAACAAGACCAAAACAACAAAAATCCAAAATACACAAGTAAAGATATCACTTTTCAAAGGTTAAATCAGTTCCATCCATAGAAATCTATGGCTGTCTTTCTTTTAGCACAAAGTACCTTGGAAGCGTCTAAATCAAAAGACGGTGCAAGGCGCAAGGGAGGCGAGGCACCGGAAAAGCAAAGCAATGCATCCGTTCTTTACTCCCATGGGAGCTGATGCGTTGGTTCCTTACTGCCAGGGGAGGTGATGTGTCCATTCCTTACTGCTACGTAGGGTAGGTGCTGCGTCTGTTCCTTACTGTCGGGGGGAGGTGATGCGTCGATTCCGGACACGCAGAATCGGTTCCTTACTGCTGGACAACATTGATGAAGAAATCGGCGCCCAGGGACGATACATTGATAATCCAGACATGCTATGCCCATTCCATTGTGATGAAGCAGGTGCTGCGTCGAAGTTGGAGCAGTGCGTAACAGACTTCGTTGATGCAGTCCTCGGAACGCATGCATGCGGCGGTTCTTCTGACACGCTGCGATGGAAAGTTAGCGCCTGCTGGGAAAGCCGTGGTTGATGTGCCGATCGAGAACCACGCTCCGGTGCTGGCTGCCGCAATGCATTGAAGTTTGTAGTGATGTGTCAGTAAAAACAGACGCTGGGAATCAGTGCATGGATTTTCTCCTCCAGTTCACCAGATTCTACTTCCAAGGACCCAGGGACTGGATTTGACACCACTTGGCAAGTCAGGACTCTCAGGAGAAGAGCACAGGCACAGGTAGGTGAACTCTTTGATGGCCCTGAGACTGTTTAACAGGAGGCAAGCACATGCAACCCCTTGGAGGCAGGATAGAGAAAGCAAATTCAGTCCTTTCATTCCCATGGCAGAAGTAGCAAGCAGTAGGTCAGCACAACAAAGCAACAGGTAGAGTGGCAGTCCTTCCTACAGCATCCAGATCTTCTTCCTAGCAGAATGTCCTCAGTCGAGAAATGTTCTGATCTGAGAGTGTCAGAGGTCCTTTCTGCCTGTAAAGTATGCAAACTTCAAAGGAAAGTCTTTGTAGTATACAAGACCGTGCCTTTCCCTGGCTTGGCTACAGACCCGCTATAGGGGTGTGTCTGTGACAACTCCTCCCCCCAACTCTAGCTCAAGAAGGCCCATCAGCCTGGTGATGGCCCATCAGGATTTGCAAGGCACATATAAGCTCCCTTTGTGTGACTGTCTAGAATGAACGCATAAGAGCCCAACTGTCAGCCAACCAAGATGTGGATTCTACAGACAAACAGAGGCACATAATGGTAAGAAAATGCCCACTTTCTAAAAGTTGCATTTCCAAACACTCAATTTAAAAACCAACTTCACTTTAAAGATGTATTTTTAAATTGTGAGTTCAGAGACCCCAAACTCCAACTCTCCATCAGCTCTCAATGGGAAATTACATTTAAAAGATATTTCAAGGCAATCCCCATGTTTCACTATGGGAGAGATAGTCCTTGCAATAGTGATTAACAAAATTAGCAGTATTTCACTATTAGGACATGAAAAACACACCAGTACATGTCCTACCTTTTAAATAAACTGCACCCTGCCCATTAGGCTTCCTCCCTGGGCCCACCTTAGGGGTGACTTGAATGTACTTAAAGGGAAGGTTTGGTCGAAATGGCAGTATAAAACTGTACACACAGACACTGCAATGGCAGGTCTGTGACAGGTTTGCAGGGTTACTCATGTTGGTGGCAAAATCAGTGCTGCAGAACCACTAGTAGCATTTGATTTACAGGCCTTGAGCACCCCTGGTGCTCTTTACTAGGGACTTATTAGTGAATCGTATATGCCAATTATGTATAAACCAATCACTAATGCAATTTAGACAGGGAGCTCATGCACTGTCAGTCCTAAAGCCAACAAAAACAGGTCAGACAAAAATAGGAAGAAGAAGGGAAAATGTTTGGGAATAACCCTGCAGAAAAGGCCAGTTCCAGCAAATATGATAAAAGTGTAATAAACAAAAAAAATGTAATAATCTCTCATATGAACTAAAGAAACTGCGACATTCAGCTAAGCATTGAGAATAGATATCCACTGACACTTTTGGTTAATTGAGTGCCACATGTCAGAACACTTCACGTGTGCACCCAGATGTTAATTTAGAAGTAATTAATGTAATAATTGGAAAAAATATAAAAATCATAAGGAAGAGAGAGTGCTACCAGTGAATGTAGTATTTTGAAGAAGTAAGTAGACCATGTGTTGGATAGATATGAGAGATTGTTGTTGGCTCATCAATGTGAATTGTTAATAAAATGGGCTTGAAGATAAATGATTAATTTAAGGAAAAAAGGAAGAAAAGGCTCAAATGAGACCAGAAGATTTTATGAGAAATGATTTACTTTTATGTGTGTTGTTAAAAAAAAAAACCAGAGTAAATGTGATCTGTTTGAATTTGAACATGGATTTGTGATGGATCTTAGGATGTTATTTGCCTGCACCTTTTAGTCCCTTTTGAACATGTTTTTTCAACTTTATTGGTCTTTTTTGTCAGATTCGTCAGGTGCAATTGTTTAGTAAAAACATATCTTTTTTGGAATTGTATATTGGTAGGTGGCTCGATTTGTTAGTCAGTGTGGTGCTAATCTGCTATCTTATTTGTGTTTGCATCTGTATCATTAATGTGCTAAACCTTCATTGGATGAACTCACTATTCCAGTGTGCAGGTGTGAGAAACCTTATCTATGATCAATTTTCTATCCATTTGAACTACATTGTGTTAATATGAAATAGAACTGTATTTTATAACTCCCATTAGCTGTTTTATTAATCCCACGATATTTGTCAGCTTGAAAATTAGCTTGACTAGTATTTTTCACTTTATTACAACACATTTTCTCTGTTTATTCTGTAGTCTATAGATCCACATTATTTTAGTTCTGTGTAGAAGTAACCAGCACCATGAACTTTAACTGTGAATAGCCTAATACTTCTCTTTGCATCACATTGTTTTATTTTTAAGTTTCCTATGCCTTCCTTATATTTGGAGTGTACATGTTAAGTGATGTTGTAACACAAGATTCACCGGTTTCCCATGCAGCTTGCATGAACATAGGTATTGGGTTTTAAAATAAGTGATAGTAGGCTTAAGATGCAGCGTTTGTGATAGTGCACCTACTTCGGCTGGAACTGATGCTAGTCACTGCTGCTGAAACTGAGGCACCCTAATTTACTGTAGTCCCTGTCCAAAATAACTTTCCTGATGTTAGTTTTCAGTATCTCAAATAGTTTTTTTCAACAACGTATTGTACTAGAATTGCACTTTTCAAGGGCAGCAAAAAGACTACCAAATCACTCTTTTCTTGACATCTGTGAACACTCCAAGTAATTGTCTTTTCTATTTTCTGGTCACCTCACCAGCATATGGAGAGATCTTTCATGTCTTATTACATATAAATAAAGTTAGATTAGGTCACACTAACTGATGACTCCAGCTCTTCAGCATTCTCATACGACATATGCCCGCAGCATTCTGAGATTATTCATAGGTCTATACTTATTCGGTTAATCATCAGCACCATAACCAGCTCTGAACGGTTTATGGTTTCTTGTCATTATTGCCACACCTTACCATTAAAACATTTCTGGTATACCTGCTATTACACGCATGTAATTATGACCCTCCCTACCTGCCTACAAAGGTTTTTTTTTAGTTATGGCCTAGTAATCACCATAGCTGTTTTCATGGCCTCGTATGATATAAAGTTGATACCTAAAAGTACATACTTCTAGAGACTTTGGGGCTACTCTCTCCATCCATTTGTCTGTTAAGCTGTCATTCAGGTTTTTAATCCAGCTATAGGTGAGCAAGCTAGCAAATTCACAAGGAGAGCCGAACAAAAGCCAAGCCATCAAAATCTTTGTTATGGTAATCGTGAATCAAAAGTTATGTAAACCTAGGATCAAGAATCTTCAAAATTCAAAAAAGTGTAATTCTTTGTAATTTTTAACCTTTTCACTTTAGATTATTTCCCTGTATTGAGTGCCATTTATTGGAAGCAATAGTTTCTAAACAAGAACTTAAAATCATTCAGGGGCAAAATAGAGCAGCACCTAAGATAGCTGGGTATCCGTGAGGCTCTTGACACCTGAGCCATAATAAAACAAAATAGCCCTGCTCCTTCGGGCTCCGCACTGCCAGCCATGTGACGATGAAGATGTGAAATGACCCTGATTGCACAATCGGCATCAAAAACCCAGCAGTAGGTGCCATTGACAAAAGGCATGTAAAGTAGAGGTTGATGCAGGAGCATGCCTGACCACAGCGCTGTTGGGGGTTGTGTGTTTGCTGACACCAAGAAGTGACAGTAGTGCGCTCAGCCGAGACTCGCTAACCCGAAACCCGCTGTGGATGGCCGAGTAGTTCACCCGATAGGAGAAGTTGCCACAGCTTGGCCAAAAGACAAACAAAGAACAAGCGAGTGACGAGGGAGGTGGATGCTGGCTGCGAGCTGTGCGAGTGGCAGAAGTTGAGAAACTGTTGACACGGAGGTGAAAAGTAAGAGCTCTATAGATTGTGGCTTGGGGTTACAGCATAGCCTAATTGGGGCAAACTGAGAGGCGCAACCCAAAGAAAAATAACTTGTATAGTACAGCTCTTCAGGAGTGGTGCATTAAGGCCCGAGAGCATGGGTAAGGTGAAAAATTGGGAGTGCTCTCTGCTGCAGGGACCCTTGAGTGTCCGCACATTGGTTTGATGCTTAACATTTATCCTGTAGACGGTTGAGCAAATATCACAGTGGTAATGCCACTGCAGCTATCCCTCACAAGACACTCAAGATGGTGTGCGAGTTATGAAATGTCTAATAGTTAATGCAGGTGTAGCCCTGATGCGACACAGATCAAGAGAAGCCTAATGAGCAGACAAACATGATTTAAATTCTCAAAAGATTGTGGAATGGTCAGATGTACAAAAAAACAGTGATTCCCATCCATAAAAGACACAAGGTCCTACGCATGCTCTGAAAGCAAGTGAATGTTAATCTTTACAAAATGGGCACACACTGCAATTAGCAAGGCAAATTAGTCGTTGGCCATAGAAAAACACCCCAAGCCCAACAAAGAAGAAAAAGCACTCCTTAGGTGCAGCAAAGCATAAAATCTATTAATGCAAAAATAGGCTTACTGGCTAGGGCTGGAAGATTTGACCAATTTAAGAACCATGTGAATAAAGAGGCAGCTAGAGTCGATGTGTCCGAGAGACATGTTTTGGACAAAGAACACAAACGAGCTACACATGCAGCAAGATTGCAGACACTGCAAAAAAATTGACACTTCTCTGCAGTAAATAAGAATCGCTACAGGCCAGATGGAATGCTTTGTAGAGTCACTATTGCTTCAGCGTTTGGTAAAGATTGCTTTTCACCACTCTTTGTGGCGTAACAGGCACACGAGGATTGGCACAAAAACCACCTCAAAGTCCCAGCTGCATCCTATAATTGTCCTACTCCTGAATTTCAAGTTAGAGACTCAGCACTCAAAATGGCTAGAGAAAAGCAGACACTATGCAGCAGGCAGATCATACAGCACTGTATCTGAACTTGAAGCAGGCTGTAAAAGAAGCATGCCATGAATTTGCAACAGAAAAAAAAGCCTACAAATGGACATCCATTATGCTATGCAGTACCCGACGTGGCTGAGGTTGAAGTGGCAGGGTAAGCAATATTTCTTCCCAAACCTTCAAAAACCTGCTGAATTTGTCAATCCGCTTAAATCGAAACTGATAGGTGGAACTTCTCCTTGGTCTTTGTCATGCACTATTAGACCCATGGGCCGTTATGCAAGTTAGATAAAGTACTGGCTTTGCTATATACTTAGATAGGTATCCTATACATCTAATAAGACGCCTTTCTTTCTTCTTTATTCAATGAAACTCGAGCACAGGGTCAGGTATTGGGGGTGTGGCGAGATGGCGCTCAAGTACATATGTTACAGACGGTTTCCACATTGATGGTTTAACTACCAATTATGTTATTCAGTATGTTATTGTTAAGTTGGGTCCTATGGGGAGGGATTGATGTATCCTGGGTCTGTAGGAGATACATCTGGGAGGGGGTTGACACTATATTTTGCAGTTGTCTACAAATGTTTACAGGACGGTGCTTATAAGAGTAACACTGAGATGCACAATTACAGATACAAAGACATGGATTTGCATACAGAAAAAAATAAATGAGCATCAATGCTGTCACATGGAAGATAAGCGGATTAAATAATCATTGCAAAGTGAGGCAAGTTATGGGGTTGCTTCAGGAGACCTACCTCACCAGATGGACTGAACATTAGGGCTGGGCGTAGTTTGCGTAGTGCCACTATGCACACTACGCAGAATTTTGGAAAAAAAATCGTGGAAAACGGGGGCGCGTCCTGAGGGTCCGTGTGCCCGGGACAGGGGTCCCTCGTGCCTGGGCAGACTCCCTGATCTCCCCGGCCTGATTGGAGCCCCGGAGCCCTGCAGCCCCCGGAGCCCTGCAGCCCCCGGAGCCCAGCAGCCCCCGGAGCCCTGCAGCCCCCGGAGCCCCGGAGCCCCCGGAGCCCTGCAGCCTCTGAGCCCTGCAAGGGGAGGCTGGAGCCCTCCCGCGGAGGCTCGGGCAGGAAGATTGGCGTCATTTCCGTCCCGGCCATCTGGTCGCCCCTCTCCCCTCGGCCATCTGGTCGCGCCCAATGCTTTCCTATGGGGCGACCAGATGGCCGGGCTTCCCTGGAAGTCCCGATGAGGTGCCATTCACCTCCCGGATCCCAGGCAGGCCTCCAGGAGGTCGGGCATGTTTGCGCCCTGGGTCCCCTCTGTCACCTTGAGTGCACGGATTACAAGAAAGGGGGGTAATTTTCCTCCGAATTACTAGGGGCAAGGGTATGCCTGGACACCCTCCCAGGCGGGCGGTTCCCTGCCGGGGACCAGATGGTGCTGTGTTTCCGGGCAACACCTCCCAGGCGTCCGGGGCTCCCTCCCCCGGCCCGCAGCGTGGCAAAGTACTCTGGACGGGCTCCATGGGTCCCGGGCCCCGCAACCCCGGAGCCCTGCAGCCCCCGAGCCCTGCAGCCCCCGAGCCCTGGAGCCCCCGAGCCCCCGAGCCCTGGAGCCCCGGAGCCCTGGAGCCTCAGAGCCTCAGAGCCCTGCGGCCTCGGAGCCCTGGAAGGGCAGGCGGGAGCCCTCCCGCGGAGGCTCTGGGCATTCAGATTGGCGTCATGTCGGTCCCGGCCATCTGGTCACACTTTTCCATTCGGCCATCTGGTCGCACCCAATGCTTCCCAATGGGGCAACCAGATGGCTGGGTTTCCCTGGAAGTCCCGATAAGGTGCCATTCGCCTCCAGGATCCCAGCCAGGGGTCCAGGAGGTCTGGCACGTTCGCGCCATCATAAAAGATAGGATCTCCCTTCAAGAACTAAATTGTATTTTATAAAAGTTGTATGCGCTCATTATGTCACACATTGTGTTAAAGCTCTACATTGAAAATGTAATTACATTCGATGGTGTGCAGCTAATTGGTCTTAAACACTTAACAATGCCAAATGCCCAAGCATGAACCATGGTTTATTGATAAATGGTAATGGGGGTTTTATCTACACCTCTCCAACCGTTGAGCTGTTTAAAATCCTTATGCTTGCTACACCTCTCTCTTCAGTGGCTCCCTTGTTAGACTCAAAAGGTCCTACTTTATAAGTCACTAGTAAACCCCAGTATAAGGATAATTTTATAGGGGGTATTGCCTTTAGATATGCCATAACCCACTTCTGAACACCTTGTCTTTGGATGTCTTTGGTGATTGTGGGTAGTCTTTATTAGCCATCCCTTGCTCTGTAGTATTTGAATGTAATGTTATCCTCAACTCCTTTTGATGGCTCCACACTAATGTACAGATCTTAGGTGGCATTAGGTGGCATTTAACATTGCCCATTATCTTTTGACCAGTGAAGGAAATAAAACTTACACAACACATGCATAGGTTTACATCCAAAAACCACCAAGGCTTAGAATAGAATTTGCAGGATCAAATTCCTTCCCCTTCAAAACTTAAAAATATTCATATTTAGCTTACAAAGTGTGGGGTGTCTCAGAATCTGCTACTAATCCAATAATTATCCTATTCATCTGAATAAAACACCACATCATAGTTGCAGCCTCGTATTCATCAAGCACTTGCTGAACTGAGTCTTGAATTGTAGAACTTAAATGGGATCATTTTTAAGGGCTCCAGTGTGTGCACCTCTCAATTATTTGTGTGTTTCCAAGTATTTTGGTATTTCATTCCACTATCTGAAGTGGGTTTAAATGAAATCCCAACTCAATGAGTCCGTGATTGATTGCTTAAAGCAGTCTGTAAATGCCCCCTCCCCCCCACCCCCGGAGACAAACAAATAAACAACATTAAGGTTTAACTCAACTAAAAGCATATAGCTTCTACTCAACTAAATTCCTTGAATGTGTGGTCATAAAACAACTTTGAAAATATGTGTACCAACTCCATATTCTCCACAATCTCCCTTCAGGATTCCGACTCATTACAGGGGTGGTAACCTAAAGAGAAAATATCTGAGAAAACTTTTGCCTCACCCTAAGCAAGGTCATCCAACTGCTTCCCTTTTCTTGTAACGTAACACAATATAAGGAATAGTGGGCCATAATATCCTACTGAAAAAGCTGTGTTGAACTGGATTCATGCATTCATATATACCCAGAGCCAATCAAGTTAGAATCCACCAAGTTGGACAAAAGACAACAGCACTGTTCCTTGTCATTACCACTGGTGACATATATTTACTGATTGGCGCTTTCAATTGAACAACAAATTCTGCAATTTAAAAAGCAACTAGAGCAGAACGCAGGTTCAAATTCACTTGGAAAATTAAACTATAAACCAAACAGACATCGGAGCATTTAAACTACATCTCCAATTGGATGTTGGAAAATGCCCTGTACTTTAATAATAATAAAACAGAAGGTCTGCTCCTTGATGGTACCTACGACCAGCATTTCTGTTCACCTGGCCTTCAGCTCTGGGGTTTCCAGAACAGAAAGTATTTCAGACCACAAGTACTTTTAGACTCTCATCTATCAGTCACACCGATATGAACGTTATAAAAAAAAAAAGGAGTGAAGATCCAACTGAATTTTCTTGTTGAAGCTTAACCACTTCTTCAAACTGAGGATCACATGGAACTGACCTGCTCCTTAATTATGGCCATGCTGGTGTTCAGTAATGTGTTCTACGCATGGTTATTGATGAAGGCTGTCAACTTGTGAGTAAAAAAAAAGGAGGCACTTTTAATTGGATAAGACCTACCTCCTCGGTTCTACCTTAAAACATCAATTGGCTGCATATTGGAAGTCAGGATCAAATCTAAAGTTCCAAGCACAAAGCAATCTAGAACAAGGGCCCACACTACTTGCAAATACTTGGTACTGGCTACACGCCAGCCACAATAATGTCAATCAGCCGAGTCTCTACACCGAGGGCAGACAAGAAGTTGGGCACAAGTTTTGAAATTCCCCATTTACCCATCCAAATCAATAAGGGTTCATCAGAGCTACCTTGTTTTCAATAAACATCTACAAACTAAATTGCTTAAACAACCATGTGGCTAATATCAGAGAAATTAGTATGTTTCTGTTAAGTAAATCTACATGTGAACTGTGCCCAATGATTGTATCCTCCTTACCCTCTAGCATCAACACCTGTATCCCCAAAAGTTAAGACACTCAAAGGCAAACATTGGAATGAACTGTCAAACTAGTAATTAGGGTAACAAGTTATGTAGTCTTTAGTTATGTATGGCACAGTGCTCAAAAGTGGCTAAAAAGGTGCCATTTCTGATGCAGACTTCTAGCCGTAGATTCCTCACTATTTGTATGTTACCCAGGCATCAGACTCCAGCTCCTTGAGAACCCTTTTTTAGTACCTCTGCACGCCAAAAGGTGGCGCCATGATTCTCCGTGCTCTCCCCTTTCCATTATGGAAGTGCCGTGATGGGCAATGCAAAGAGGTGTCCGGATTGTCTTATTTGATGCAGACTCAACCAACACCTGTCTGAATTTACCTGACTATGCAACCGTATTTGGCTGAAATTTCTGCACACTCCTTACCACCAGGAAAGCTGCACTCTTTACATTCCCTTTTTAAAACACTCTGATAACAATTATGACCAAGTTGATGAGTTTGCTTAGCCTTATGCCAATTACAATTGGTATGAGGACTTGCAAGACGCTATTCTGCTGGGCACTTCCCCAGATTCACCCCATTTGGCCTGGCTACGGAAGAATCTGCATCCTATGACATGGTTATGGATAGGGCATCCCCCCACCCCTATTATGGAGGTAAAAACAACATCAACAAACTGACAGAAGTCCTGCAACCTGGCCAGACTGCTTCTTAGCCTCTCATACTTTTTAGTGAAACCTTGACAGATACCCTGCTGGGGGCTTGTGCTAAGCCTTTTACCGGTCCTTCTGTTAACCGGCAAATTTCCAGATGCCTTCGCCCTGCTCCACGCAACCTGGCCTTTTTGTCACCCTTCCGAGAACCTCGTGGTGTAGTCCTCCACCAGCTGAACCAACCCCAACAATTTGCCTGCCACTCCCCCTGACCGGAATCCAAGCGAGAGGAGACATTTGGATAACTCCTCCTCTCGTCTGCCAGTTTGACCCTGTAGTCAATTAATTCCTCATCTTTGCTGGGTCACACCACTCATGCTCTCTGGGACTCTATGGTGCAAGTTCTCGTATGTATTCCTGAAGATCTTCGCCCTGTTCTGTCACACGAAATTAAGGATGATCGTGATGTGGCAAAGTTCATAATTTGTTGAGGCTTGGCTACCATGACTCCGTCTGACTGGTTATTGGCACCAGTGTTGTCATTTGTCGCCATGCATGGCTACGATCAACTGACTTTACTGGCGATTTCCAGTCCTCCCTCATGGAAACACCATTCGATGAGGCTCGCGTGTTCCAGGACAAGGCAAATTCTGCCTCTGAATATTTCAAGGAGAATAGTGCTACCTCTTGCTCTCTTTCTACCCAGCCTCACCAGCAGCACATTCAGCGTTCCTTTCATGGCATGCCTTACCGCCAGCCTGTCCTTCTCTAGCAGGGAACTCTGCAGTTTTGTGGAAGAGACTGTGGTGCCCACTGCCCTAGCAGCTAAGGTCATTGTGCCTCTCAGCCTGCTACACCTCCCATAACAGCATCACCTGCCAAACCTCCTTGGTGTCACTTTACATGGTTACAGCCACTCAGTGGGAGGTACAAACCACCGATTCTGTCTGGGTTGGCAAGAGAACACATTGGTCAAATTGTCAGCAAAAGTTATGCCTTCCCCTTCCTCTCTTCCCTACCACACCTCCCACCGTCACCCCAGCAACGGACAGAGAACCATCTCCATTTTGCGACAGGAAGTGCAGACTGTTTTGGTCAGAGGGGTTGCTGAGAGGGTGCCCGTGTCAGAAGTAGGGCAAAGTTGTTATTCCTCTACTTTCTGGTGCCCAAGAAGGACAGAGGTATTTGGCTGTATTAAGAACTGCGCCCTCTCAATACCTTCCTCCAAAAGGAGAATTTCAAAATGCTCAACTGGCCCAGGTCTTGTCTGCTCATGGCCCTGGAGATTGGATGTTGACATTGGATCTGCAGGATGCCTATTTCCATATACCTGTCCTACTGGCCTATCGGCGCTACCTGCGATGCTTGGTGAGAGGGGAGCATTTTCAGTTTGCTGTGCTTTTTTTTTTCTTCGTCTGAACACTGCCCCTTGTGTTCATGAAAGTGATGGCAGAGCACATTTTCAGAGGTTAGGGGCGCCATACCTCCCTTACCTCGACGACTGACTGTTAAATGTGGGCTCACCCAAGACAGTCGTCAACCACCTCCAGTCAACGGCTCACTTCCAGTCATCCTTGGGGTTCACTGCAAACATACCGAAGTCACACCGGATTCCTTTTCATATGCTCCTCTTCATATGAGCCATTCTGGATACAGTTCAGTTTTGTGCTTATCGCCGGGGAAAGAGTCCAAGACATTCAGGCTATGATCTTATTTGATCTTCCTGCTTTGGTCCTAGATTTCAGTGAGGCCGACTCTGAGGCAGCTAGAACTGATGGTATCCTGCTGGTTGAGCACGCAAGGAGGCATATGCGGGCTCTGCAGTGGATCTATAGTTCCATTGGGCCCAATATCAAGGGAACCTCTCCGACTACATTAAGATTTCAGAGGAGACTGTGAAAGATCTGTATCGGTGGCTACTGGACCACAATTGAGTCAGCAGCAGACCTCTCTCCCTTCTCCAGCCAAATCTCCCAGTGGTGACTGATGCTTCATTTCTGGGCTGCGGTGGCAACCTGGGAGATGTGGAGATCAGAGGCCACTGGTCTCCTGTGGAGTCCCAGCTGCATATCACTGTTCTGGAGCTGAGGGCCATCTGCTTGGTGCTGGAAGCCTTCCTGCCATCTATCCAGTGGAGGCTGGTACAGGTGCTCACAGAAACACCACCATCTTGTGGTACTGGAACTAACAGGGCGGGTGGGGTCATGGACCCTGTGCCAGGAGGTCTTGTCCCTCTGACAATGGCTTAACCACCATGGTATTTTCCTGTTGGTGAATCACCAGGGCGGTTGAAGTGGTAGCTACGCCCAGAGGTGGCGCAAGGTTTCTTCCACATATGAGGAGAGCCTGGGGTAGATCTATTCATCAACGCAGAGAACTCACAATGTCAATACTTATGTACATAGGAATTTTCAAGGCCTCCCTTGCTCTGAGACACGTACCAGCTCATGTGAAACTCATGACTCTTATATGTTTTACCGCTGAAACCACTCGTACCCTAAGTTCTCAAAAAGATCAGGACAGACCAGGCCCAAGTCATCCTAGTGACTCTGGATCGGGCATAGGGAATTTAGTATCCAGACCTCCAGGGCTTGAGTATATGTACTCCAATAAGGCTACCATCCTGGAGGACTTGATGTCCCAGCAACAGTGCAGGGTCCTGCATCCAAGCTTTTGCAACCTCCACCTTCATGCTTGGAGATTGAGAGGCAACAGCTTAACACCTTTGTCCTTCCCTCAAGATGGTTGATATCATCCTGGCTGCCAGACGCCCATTGACGAAAACTATATACACCGGTTGGCACAAATACTTGGTTTGGTTCCGCACTCGCCAGGTTGACTCCCTCCAGGTCAAACTGTCTTATGTTTTATTATTTGATCTGTCTCTCGCTCGGCAAGGCTTTGTTCTGAGCACAGTTAAGAGATATCTCTCTGGCCTCTCTGCTTTCATACGGTTACCTGATCAGCCCTCTTTGTTTAAATCACCAGTTATGCTGCTATTTCTGAAAGGGCTACAATACATGTTTCCCCTTCTCCCTTTGTGATGCCCCAATGGCATCTCAATATTGTCCTTATTAGAGCTGTCCTTTGTGGCTTCTTACAATTGAAACTGTGTTCCTGATTGCCATCACCTCTGCACAACATGGGTTCGGGCTCCCAGTGTTCATCCACCACATTCCACTCTCTTCCCCAATAAGATGGTTCTGCGAAGTAGAACCTCCTTTCTACCAAAAGTTGTGGCACCTTTCCACGTCAGTCAAACCATCGCCTTGTCTGCTTAATATGCTCCGCCTCACCTAGCTACAGAGTAGGACAAACTCCACTGCTTGGATCCCAAAAGGGAGCTCAGTTTCTGCATAGATCGCACCAAAGAGCACTAGGTGGATGATCAGCTCTTTGTGGGCTTTACTGGAGTAAAAAGGTGCACGGCACGGCTGTGCAAAAACTTACCATGTTTAAGAGATTGAGTCTGTAGCACTGACCACAAGTATACAGACAGATTTTCGCTTTGCCCTTTTGGCCATTTCTTTGTTGTTTTGTCTTGATTGTTGATTGGCTGTGCCCACTTGTTATCTTTTTTGGTTCTTAAAATTCACTTTATCAACCAGAACATTTAAAATAAATGTTCTTGTCCGGGTGGACAAAAGACATACTACTTACCAGGTGTATGATTAATGATTTTTGTATGTTATCTTGTCCACATGTAGGGACCACTGTTTTTTGTAAATTGATACTGCCCAAGGTCCCTATGGCATACCTTTCGGGTTCCCTTGTCTTTGTGAAAACATGCATTGGCAAAGAAGCAGCCTATGGAAGTCTTGGGAGCTTACTTCATTAGGGCCAAAGCTGTTACCACTGCGTTAGCATACGGAGTCCTTTTCCTAGACATTCCGAGGAAGCAACGTGGGTCTCTCCATACGGTCACAAAGCACTACTGACTGGACAGCCAAGTTCGCCTGGGTGGGCACATTGCCCGTTCGGGTCTGCAAGACTTTCAGGTATGAGTCAATCCACAGCTTTGGTGCAGGATGTGCCTAGAATTCTCAGAAGAACAAGTTACTTGCATTTGGTAACGCTCTTTCAGGCAGATACTCTAGCCACAGATTCCTTACTGACCCTCCCCTTCTCTCTGTTCTGTGAATGGACTCTACCTATTAATTAGAACCAAAGTCTAGGAATGTGCATACTGATAAGTTCTTGGGGCTCCACATCTGGAGGTGTGGACAGTCATGAACGCAACTGATGTCAGTGCGCAGAAGTTTTGCCTTTATAGGTCCCACGTGTCTCTTCCGGAGCGGAACGGCGTCTGTGCAGAGCCTCAGGGCACCACCTTTCAGCACACAGAGGTACTGTGTAAAAAGTTTCTGGATCCAATCTGATGCCTGGGGAATATTCAGAAGTTGAAGACTATGCTGCTAGTTATAGTATAGAGTCTTTACCAAAAAGGAGCATTTCTGAAGGTAAGTAACTTGTTCTTCAGGGCTATCTACAACTCCTCTTAACTTATTATATCTCTTCATGTTGTTTAAGTGCTGAACTCTGGGCAATGGAGAAATGTAATCTATCTCCTTGACAAACAGCGGCACCTTGCATTAGAATATAAGATAAAATCTGTTTCGTAACTTAAATGTTAATGCTTCTAACTGTCAAAAATTAGATGCAAACTGTTCTGTTGTCTGTAAAAGACAGTGGAACTTCATCTTTGCCGCATTTATTCGAATTAAGCCTTGTGGAAGTCGATGCAGGTGGCAAAGAAACGTACCTAGATTCTTTTTTAAGAACAATTTTTTTATGTCTAGGTAATCAAGCCATAACCACTGCAACAGGAAAACTGCATGTATTGATTCTTCGTTCCAACCCTGTGACATTATTTGCTAAGGGCATTGTTTTAGCTTGTATTTCTAGCCTTTACCCCACCCCTATCGTTACCGTTCACCGCACTTGGTAAACATAAAACTAGGATTTCCTGCTTCCCTCATTCTGTTATGTCTGTTTCGCATTCATCTGGTTTTTGATATTAACTCCGAGCCTTAATGTGAAGATCTTACCATTAGTCCAAGACCAGGTGCCAATTGTCAACCCCGTGTTTTCTGTTATTGAAGGGGACCATTCTTAAAATGCGATCTTAGACTACCACTTCATTGCGTCGGGTTTTAGGGTGCTTTTTAAAAAAACTTTTTTTTTTAGACCCTAAGAAATCGGGTATCAGATATTTCATATTTTCGCACTTTTTCCTTAGATAGTTTTATCCGTTCTGGTTCGGGGTAGTTGGCGCTTCCGACACCTAGGCAGTGAAAATGTCACAGGCTTCCTCACTCCATATGCCTTTTCCTAAAACTGTAACCATTTTCACTATTTAATTGGTATAGTTGACATTTCTGTAAGTCCGCTTTGAAGTGCTCATAGGTTAAACTTGAAGGCAGTCATGAACTAAGTGGCATTATAAATAAAACTGCCTTCTTTAAACTCGCATAGTTTCATAGGACTTTTTATTTCTCACTTTTAGGTTAGGAAACGATGGCAAAGGCATTCTCACGGCCTATAACTAATTATTAAAAATAGAAATAATCATCATGGAATTATGTATATATTGCGTTGTTGCTTTTATAAGGTTGCTATTTCTCGACTGTGCGCTTTTTAAAATTAAACTCCTACCTCTGGTTGACTCCCCTGCAGTTCACATGTAGGAGTCAGTTTTTTCACATCTCTGATCATAGGCCTTTCCAGAACAAATGGCTTCCTGCTGTCCAGTCTCCTGATCGCAGCCCTGCTCAGATAAGTCTCCCTTTCGTCTTGGCAAGGCTCTAAAGATGAACGTTTGGCACTATTCAAAACACATTGCCAGTAGTGGCCATCTTGCCTGTCACTGCCCTTATGTTTTTGCAACTGTTGGCCAAAATGAAACTGCAACACTGGCCTTCCATGTACAGATAGGAGTCATTCTCCCTAGGAAGGGGAAGACAGGGCTTGTTTAGATCTTAAAAGAGGCAGAGGAGCTTGACTTTTAGAGGAGGTATTAGAGTAACAGGGAGGAACCTGGAAAATGCCATGATGTGTCCTCTTGCAAATCTAAGAAAAAAAAACATTGAGGCATTATGTGGGCAGCAAATTAGCTCCGGTTCATAGTTCTCTAAAGTAGAGGAAAAGAATGTTTAGGGATTCGTATATAGTTTGTTTAGAGAAACTTGCCAATTACTATTCAGGTGACATTCTACAATCTGCTGTCTCGAGTCATGAGGCATAGTTCTGCTTGGGACTAAGAAATCATTAGGAGACTACCTGCTTGGAAGATTATTTGGGTGCTTGGACAAGGGCTGAAAAATGTGACACTTGCTTCCTCTTGCTGACAAACGCACGAAGGATCGTCCAGCTCTGTTCCTGAAGGAGCTTGCCTGGTCTTGAACTTCCTCTGGTGTGATGACAACATGTGGAATAGAAGAGGCAAAATAAGCTGCATCCGCCTAGTGGAAAACCAACATTACCAGTGGTTACTGTACTTTTGGCCGTAGCCTGGAAGGACTTTGGGGAACGCTTTGTCCTCACTTGAGCATTTAGGATAGCGTTCAACAAGTATTTTCTGGAAGTTTGGGAAACTTTAGAGTGACAGAGAAGACGCTGCAGTCCTTACGATCTGAGTATATACTCAACAAGTACCTTTAAAACAAGTAAATGTTCTGCTGCAAGTGAATAAAACAGTTTTTTTTTTGGGGGGGGGCAGGGAAGGGAGTTGTTTCTTTGCCAAAAACTCTGTCTACCACCCAGTGGCAGTCTTGGAAAGTTATTACTATCTCCCGTAAATGAGTACTTCCTATGGTTTTCTTTGCTGCAAAAGAGTCCACACCATTGATATACTGGGAATACTCTCCTTGATCCTTACACTGCTTTTCTACCACACAGTGCTACTACTTTATATATCGACTACACCAAACCGATGTACGGATGGAATATACTCAATTGGCTTTTGAGAATAGTTACAGACCCTATACTGTTACCACTTTATATAAGAACTACACAGGATCTATGGAACAGATGGAATAGACTCCTCCAGCTATCAAGAATACCACAGCCCTAAAGAAGTAGAGGTATGAATTACCGAACGACGAAACACATGTTGGCTGTATCAAGTTATAAATGCTGAATGAATATACGTTGATTACGTGGATTGGATTAAATTGAACATTGGCTACATTAAGAATTTGGATTGAACATTGGCTGTAAATTAACTGGATTTCGTGTGACCCGAACTGAAGTCTCTGGATTAAAAGTGGACAACGTTAACACTTGTGTTTACAACATTACTCGCATTGGACAACTCAATGAGTGTTCGGATTGGATTTTTGCTATTTATTTGTTGCAAAAGAACCCCAATTAATGTTTTTATGTCTCATTGTCCCCACCACAGATTTACTTTGTTTTTGTGTCGTTCCATTTTTTAACTAATTTGGAATTTATATCTTGTTCATTTGTTTACTGTAATGTATTAGTGTGTTACTGCTACTTTTCAGACACTTTTCTTTATAGAAGGGCTTGCTACTTGTGCCTTGCTACTAAGGGTACATGCAGAATTCACAGACACCTGCTTTAACTTGTATGCGCGTGCACTTGTTTTGATCGTGTGGGAGCTAACCACAAGTCATATCAAGTCTGAGGCATCTCTACTGCATAATCTAACAATCCAATTTCCTACAGGTTGTAAAAAAAACATATAGCTCATAGTTATTGCTGCTTTCAATACATTACAGTTACTCACCGTTCCTCAATGCGCTGCTGTCAACTCTCTGCCTGCTCCCATGCACCTGCATTCACTCTTCACAGCAGTGATTGTATACCCTTCCAAGACCAGACTCTTCACAATCTTGTGCTCACCTTTGGCACCCTAGATCATGTACTAGGTATCTCACGCCTCTGTCTACACCCTAAACCGCCCTCCAGGGAGCCTTGCTTGGCACTGTACATTTTAAGTAATGTGTGTGAAACCTTTTGAGTAAATAATGGAAACAGTGTAGCCTGAAAACTGTTGAATTGCTATTTTGCTTGGCATACTCCTGAGTGAATGGCAGGTCACTCATGAACTTCATCTCCCTGTACTGTAGGAAGCATGGTTCACTGACAAGCGGCGAGCAGGTTCTTATTGGACCTATTACACATGTAAAGTGTCAAAAAGTAGTTGTACTTTGCTGTCACTTGCTTAGTACTAAGATATTTTAAGCCACGATTGAGAAGGTTTCCAAGGAATCACTATTCCATGTCATTGTATGCATTTAAAAAAAAAAGCCAAGAAGGTATGTGTGTATATGTGTGTATATGTATGTGTGTGTATATATATATATATATATATATATGTGTGTGTGTATATATATATATATATATATATATATATATATATATATATATATATATATATAAACACCAAATCTTCAATTCTTGCACAAAGAAGACACGGACCCCAGGCTGCAGTAAGGGAGATTTTATTCACCTCACAGGTGTCTGGTACATGAAGGTTAACAAATATGTAATGTTATCCAGTCTAGTGCAAGGATAAGACATTATTATACACGCACGACCTTCATCTCAAAGGATCCTGCGGTAGTAGATGGGCTGGGCACTTGCCAACATTTCTTACAATCCACGACCATCTAAGGGGTTTTCTTTAGATTAATGTATTGTATGTTGATAGGCTAAAAATCTGCCATGGATTAGGCCTTTCTGAACCTATGTTGGGCAGCTGAGGTCCAGTGCAGGATGTGCATTGGTTGACCTCTTGACTGCTGTAGCAAAGTTAGATGTTAAGCTAAACTTATTTCAAAATAACTTAGCATTCTAATAATTTTGAGTCGATGTATGTGATGCTTCTGGGATGTGTTATTTATGTATTTATTTTGAACGTTTTTTTATAGCACAAAATTGACCCAGGTGGTATTGATTCTCTTTAAGTTACCAGTATTCTTTTTTAGGGCAGGCGCATCAACAACACACGGTCAACTTTGTATGAATCTGCCTACACTTGTATCCAGGTAGCTCCATTCTCTGCATGTGGTTACAGCATGACATGTTACCTGTACCACAGCTGTGTCAGAGCTCATCATCTAGATGGAACAAGTGTGTCCTCCCTTTCCCACCTTTTTTTCATGTGCCCTCACCGACCACTCCCATTTCCTTTTTTATGCGAGGTTTGTATGATATTGGCCAATGTTTTGTCGTAATCGCCTCGTGTTTTTTACGTTTTTTCGAAAGATATCAGAGCAGTCTCTCAGACGACATTACTTAGAAGTAAAAGCACAAAGTGAGTCAGCTTTCTTGGTGCAGCCAGTGTAGTTTATTCCATAGATAAAAGAATAAATGCTGCAATGGAAAAAAAATATGCGTTAGTAAAGTCAATAGGTATAGGCTATAAAAGGCCCAGCTACTGGCTTTGCTAATATTTTTTAGCATCCATTAGATTTACCAGCACTCTTGTGGAGTTTCTTTAAATATAAACGAAGAATAAAATTAATATTGGACCTTCTAAATAAGAACCATTTTGGATCTATGAAACCTAAAAAAAAAATAGCCCAGGATTGAAGTGGTATTGTTTATTACCTGTTCACAACCATTCTTTATAGGGGCGAGGCTCCTCTTTTAATCATAAGAATGGCAAAGTTTCACCCTAATTTGCGGTCATTGTTATAAATTAAAAGGTTCCTCAACTGAAAGTGTTTTCACAACAGCACACCAGGGGTGGCTGGCAAAGATCGGGGAGGCAAGGTGGGGGTGAGGGGGTAAAGAAAAAAATTAAACGTACACCTCGCCGCATCTCTCCACCGTTGTCTCTCTCGGCACAGAAACAGAGCACCCAGGAAGCACCCAGGTTTCCCTAAGCAAATCACAACGCTGCAATGCAGCCTTGTGATTGGTCCTACTTCTTAGCGGAGGAGCCGCCACTGCAGCAAATGAACCCTCCTAAGACATTGCGGAGAACAAAGTTATGTCGGCAAGAAAACTGCATTTATTCACCGTTTTTTTTTCCTTTCCAAGCTTGACACTTCATTTGCTAAGTATATTATTTTAACTTGCATTACTGATGTAGTTTCAAGATGGAATGCATAATAGGTAACATGAGTAATAAGGTTATATGCAGCCATTGATGAGTTCGGATTACATAATAAACCAGTGGTTTGTTTGCAAATGCCACCATGCATGACAAATCAGGACAGCAGTACTCCTGTTACCCACTATTTCTTTTAATTTACATGTTTATTTTGGGGCGAATACTGTGTTGCGTTTTTCAACAGAAATGTTTAATACAAACAGTAAGTGAAATAAAAAACTATAGTGTTTGGCTGTCTAAAATAAAGATAAGAAAAATAACTAATTGTGCAGCTACGAATGTACAATACAAAATACATTTTGCTTTGTTAAAAAAAAAACTGTCAGTAAAAGTGAGAGTTTGTTCAAGCTATTACCTGCAAATTGAAGCCAACAATGGCCTCTCCTTGAAATGAGATTTTTCAGTTATTGTATACTTTTCATGAACCGTATGTAAATTAAACTGTGATGTAAATTAAACTGTGGCCAATGCTAAAGATGTGCAAATGAATCTGGGGATATCACTATGAGATGAAAACCCTGTCTCCTTGAAATATTTTCCATTTCTCACCGAAGTACACAAATGTATATTTCCAACACAGTATTTCGCATTCCGCCTTCCTCTGGAACTAAAAGATTGCTTGCTTAGTAAGAACCGCTGAATCCTTCTGTACATTGATTTATGTCAGTTAAGCAATGGAGTGGTGGACACACAAATAAACTATTTAAGATGAATGCCTAGCTCAAATGGTTTGTAGAAAGATAGGACTTCTTTTTAAATGGAATTTAATAAAAAAATGTAGATTCTACATTAGCATGGTGTAGCAACTAAACACCACAAATTGCATACTTCAAAAGCCTGCAGTTGCTCATAGAGCATCAAGGGCCTTTATTCCTTATTCTTATGCCCTTGAACAATTCCATGCAGGTGCTGCAAGCAGGATTATGCCAAACCTATAACAGTGGATCATTATTTGTGTTGCTGTGCTTGTCATTCACTGCAGTGCTACTGAATTATATGATCAGTTAAAAAAGGCCAGGCATTGGCGGACTGTGCTTTGTAAATATTGTTTCTCAAATTGGTCACCTTACCTTATTACTTTTTATTTTTGTTTCAGAAGTTGAACTGTACTCTGAAGATGCAAACAGTGTGTGCTGGAGGCATTGTGACTGTGTCTGAATGTTCATGTCTGGTTGCACTGTGGACAAAAACACACAATGAGGGCACCCTGCGATGTTTGCTTGCTGTGGCTCATGTCCTGCCTGCTACCTTTCCAGGCAGTGAGAGGTGCAGAACATAACAGCGTAGCGAAGCATGCAATCAAACTGCACCAGGGCAAAGGTGCAGCGGTCACACAGCGAAAACAATGGCTCTTTGGCAACTGCAGGAAACTCTCTACACTTCTTCACCATAAGAACGTGGTCCTCAATAAGTTAAAGAGTGCCATCAAAGCGGTGGAGAAGGACTCCAGTCTCTCGGATGAAGAGAAGCTTTTCCAGGTGCACACTTTCGAGATCTTCCAAAAAGAGCTTAATGAAAGCGAAAACTCTGTATTTCAAGCAGTCCATGGGCTCCAAAGGGCCTTGCAAGGCAACTACAAAGATGTTGTGAACATGAAGGAAAGCAGCAAACAGAGGCTGGAGGCTTTACGAGAAGCTGCAATAAAGGTAAGAGCTGAACGACATGGTCCCTGGACTCTATAAAAGGTTCTCTATTTTCTGTAGAGCAAATAGGAGAAAAGTTGTTTCTGTATTTGGATTATGGGGAACCACCAAGTCAAGCGTTTTCTACAAAACACTGTTCTAGTGCTGTTATCTAGAGGGTAAAGTAGTGCTAAACTTCTTGTTTCAGTTTGTATAATATCCATTTAGGCTTAAGTAGACTGCTTTCATCACGACCCTGAAAACTAAGCCTTTAGGCCCTTTCTGCTAAAATCTAAGGGTAGGCTTAGTTGTAATTATGGTTTGTGAAATTACGCCTGAGACATTTACCACACTCACATGGGTGGTGCAAAATGTGTCATGCCAATGTCACTGGTGGCTTTACGTTTTGTATTTAAAATAAATAAGCAAAACATTTCAATTCCGGGTGTGACTCAGTGTTCAGAACTCCAAGCTGCCCTGAAAGACCCAATGAGGGCTCAGTTGAAACTTCAAGCCCAGTCAGGGCTACAGAAGGTTGTATGGGTTTGTTCAGTTGTCCCGCTCTGACTTGGTGTGCACAGATTACAGGAATGGCTAGTGAACTTCTCTGTGTTACTAGGCAATGATGTGGGTGATTTGCTGTCCATCTGGCAGCTCTGATTCCTATGGCCTAAGGGCCCTAGGCCTGAGCTCCATTGGGACCCATTTGGTTAGGGCTCCCCTGCATTGCTGGTCTGAAAAGACCTGACTGGGTTCTGTGTCAGAGCTCTGGTGGGCACGGATGAGGACTCCTGGGACCTTGGGGTTCCTGAGCCCCAGAGTGCCCATGAGATTGTTTTTCTAGACGGCCAGGGTTAAGCTCTGACCAGACCTCCGGTCACTGTTCTGGTCAGACCATGGTCAGGGCCTAAGAGTTACGAAGCCTGCAGAATGGGGCTCCACAGGGCAGCGATTAACAGGCCCTGGGAGCAAGCCCTGGGCTTGAGGCCCCTTCTCTGACTTGCCTTGTCAAAAAGAGCCCAGGACCGGGTCCTGCAGGCCTGGGAAGGTCTCCCCTGCTTGGCCTGGTTAAGAAGCTCTGACCTTACCCCGGGTAAGAGCTCTAACTTGCCTGAGGGTGGAAGCCCTTTATCCTTGGGCACAATTTTCCAGCACCCTGTGCAGCAAAATGCCCAGGACAGGGTCCCCCTAGCACCAAAGGGCTAACCGGCATAGCCGGATTAAGAAGCTGTGAATGGGCCCAAGTGCAATAGCTGCTTGGAGTAGAATAGAAGGCCCTGTCCCTGGGTTCCATTCTCCAGCCCATCGCGTCACTTAGACCCAAGGGTGGGGTTCTGCAGTCTCTGGTAGCTCTTGCCTGCTTGGCCAACTTAAGAAACTCTGTTTAGATCTTGGCTCAGAGCTCCGGTTAGCCCAGTGGTGGAAGCACCTGGCCTTCCTTTTCCAGCCTGTGCCCGTGATGGGGTCCCTCAGCCATCAGGAGGGCTTTCCTGCTTAGTCGGGTTAAGAGACTCTGACCTGGTCCCGGGTCGGAACTCCGTTTG
The DNA here is from genome assembly GCF_964261635.1 of Lissotriton helveticus. NCBI lineage: Eukaryota > Metazoa > Chordata > Amphibia > Caudata > Salamandridae > Lissotriton > Lissotriton helveticus. The sequence goes on from NC_136069.1 coordinate 1,153,935,374, forward strand.
GCCAAGGACTCAGTTTTCCAGCTTGCTTTGTGTCAAAGTGCCCAGTACGAAGTCCCACAGGCCGGTGGGCAGCTCCTCTACTTAGTCAAGGTGAAAACGTGCGTCTGGGCTCCAGGTCAGAGCTCCTTGAAGCCACCCACAGCCTAGGGCCTGAGGCCCAGCTCGGGCTCTGACAATCTGGCCCAAGGAGTCCCTCAGAATCCTTTTCGTATGACATGGTGTGACCAGATGGCTGACTTCCAAGCCCGGACATCTGGTCGAACATGCCAAAGGAAAGCATAAGACAGGGTCATCCAGATGGCTGGGCTTTCCCAGGTAGTTCCGTGAGGCCTCGCTTGTCTTTGGAGACCCGGCCCGGGGTGCAGGAGGTTGAATGTGGTCGCTCAGATTGCCTCCTCTGTCACTTGATGTGCATGATTCCAAGAAAGGCTGGTGGCTTTCCTCTGGATTCCAGATTGGTAGGGACAAGGTACTAGGGACCCTTTTGCTATCCGATTGCTCTCCCCGGGGGCTTCGAGGGCGCGGGCCAGCCGGTCCTAGGACCCTAGTGACCCAGTTCTGTGTCTTCATTCCACACCTGTCCTGAGGATTTTAACTCCGAGCCTGACTCTAGGTTCTGCCTTTTGTGGAGAACCTCCTCGAGCTCCCTCTCTACCCATCATAGCAAACAGCCTGCAAACTGACGCCCCGTAGTGGTCTGACCAGACTGGATGGGGTTAGGTGATGCTAGTTTTAGATGCCGTCTGGCGGCCCGCACCTATGCACCATGCTGTTGCCCTCCTTTACCCAGTGCATTTCCGCAGCAGTTCAGAATGACCTTATCATGGGGTGTCCACTGCATCCCCCCTGCATCTCTTTCAGTCTGCACCTCAGGCCACCCTTCCTTTCTGTTGTTACGAAGCAGGCTTTATACTTGATGCCTGTGCGACTGCCCTATCCACCCAGCCCCCTGCAGGCAAGCAGGGACTCCTACAGCAGGCTGCCAAGGGGTGCTACATTGCAGTGCTGGACAGGCACATGGCTCCTCCTTCCTCCAGCTGGTGTGGGTATCTCGTTGAATCTGCCAGTAGCATATGTTTGTCTCACAGATTAGGCTTTATACCTGAAAGTACACATGGCCATACAGTGAAACTGTGAATACTCGTTTTGTTTGTTGAAAATTTTTATTGAGAGTTTAAATCGTCCCGAATAACAAAAACAGCACAGTTATAGCAGAATCACAGTTCAGTGCAATCATTCAGACTCACAATACAATGTAGACATAACAGTTTTCACATATGTAAAATAATATCAATTGAATGGTAAACGTTAAAAGAAATGATACAATCCTGTCCAGAAAATAGTATGTTCACAGCTGAGATCTACGCTAATACTCATTGTACTGTGTTTGGGTTCGGATAGAAGATTCTCAATAAACAAACTGTAACAATAAACTCTTCAAGTTAAACCCCCCCATGGGTCACATATGTATAAATTCTCCGTCTCTGCCATGTATCACTTGCCTGACTACATCTCATAACCGGTGTACTACATTGTTCTCAAGCTGAGATTGCCCTCCCGTTGTACCTCTACTCCACATCCTTCTTGGTCAGCTTGTGGTCTCTCCGACATTTGCGTGGTGGGCGCCTCCCCCATGGGGACTTCTGAAATCAAGACATACCAATCTCTCGCATCCTCTTCTAACTTCTCATCTCACCTGACATGCTTCATTCGAATTAGTTCTGCTGTCGCCCATTCCCTTAAATCTTTGGCCCAATTTTCAACCTGGGAGGTTGCGAACCCATTCAGTTAATCTCTATCCTTCTCTTGGCCAGCACAATCCCCAGTTGGAGGAATCTACGTGTAAGCTTTTTCCCTTTAGGGCTGGGGAGAAGACTCAAAAGTATCTCCCTGATGGATTGGGGCAGCGTCCACCCAGTTACTTGCTTCAAGCGCTCCAGTATCGACCCCCACAAGAGTCGCAGCTCCGGGCATTCCCATAGTATATGTAGGAATTATAACCGCACTTGGGGCAACGGGCAGACCCATCTGGGTATATTTTCTGAAGTACTCATGGAGTCAGATAGGTCTGATGGACAATATTAAATTGGGCGAGTTTAAATTTGGTATTAGAGCTGATCTGTTTAACCCCTTCATGCACTCTTTTCCAATCGGAGTCTGTTAGGTGTTCCTCTAATGCTGCATCCCATTTGGTTTGGAACAGTAGCGGGCGTGCATCAAGATCCCCCATAGCGCCCTATAGATATGAGATACCAGCCTACAACCTCCTGCCAAGGTCACAAGGTATTGAAGAGTGGCGGTTATGGGCGGTTCCTCTGGGAACATCGGTCACAGCTCCCTTGCCACCGCCGAAATCTTTGCATATTCAAGGTACTAACCTCTGCCCAGCTCATACGTTGATTCCACCTCTTCCCTGGTAAGAAACCGCTGTCCCAACTACAGATCCCCCCATTATACAGCAGCCTCCCTCCACCCTTCTAGTAATGGACATAGTCTGGCATATTTGCTTGAAAGGTACTACTGCCCACAGCTGGGCCTCGGGGGCATTGAGCGCTCTTCGCACCATGACCTTAATTGCGGATTCCCAGGTGGAGGCCACATGCCTAACAATATAGGGGAGCTGTTCGGGCACCAGTGTTCCTCAGATAAGGAGATCCGAGAGAGGACTCCCCTGGTGAGTACCTATCAATAGCCGCTTCTCCCAGTTGTCAATCTCATCAAGCCACTGCACAGCATGTTGAAGCTGGGTTGCCATACATTTGAAGTCCAACCTAGGGACCTCCAGTCCTCCCTGCTCCCACGTTCTCTGTAATGTATTCAATTTTACCCTTTCCCATTTTGGTCCCCCATATTAGCTCAACCAACAGACTGTTCAATTGGTGGAAGTACGCCCATGATATGCGGTAGAGAGAGTTCTGCGTAACATATAAGCACCGCAGAAGGACCACCATTTTTACTAGGGCAGCACGTCCCATCCGGCATAATGGCAGAAATCTAAAGTGCTTTCAACCAACTCAAATATTTTTCTCCCAATCCAATTTTAGCAAGTGACGCCCATATGTAATACCATTCAACAGAGTCGAAGGCCTGGGCCCAGTCCGTTTTCTGTAAGGTCGGCGCATGCCCGACATGTGCAAGCTATCGTAAATTATGTGTGGTGTTCCGACCAGGGACAAACCCGACCTGGTCAGGGTGGACCAGTCGAGTCATGTATGGCAGGATTCGTGCTGCCAGCACTCCACTCAATATTTTCTCATCAATATTCTAAAGAGATATGGGCCTATAGGAGCCCGGGGACAAGGGATCCCTGTCTGGCTTAAGAACCATAGATACTAGTGCTTACATCATGGTATTATACCCGAGCGAGAGCCTCATTAAACACTTCAAGGAGATGATCCACCAGCTGAGGTGCAAACGTTTTATAAAGCTCAGTTGGGAGGCCGTCGCTTCCAGGACATTTTACCGACCTCAACTTCTTAATTACTGTTAGGACTTCCTCCCTAGTAAGTGGCTCCCCTAAGGCTTCAGCATCTGCCTCCCCAAGGGTAGGCAGGGTTATTGTATCAAGATAGTCCTGCAGTGCCTGTTTTCGAATTGGGGTGGCCGTCATGCATGTATGTTGCAAGTGAGTCGCTAATTCTTTGATAATCGTGGCTAGCGTATGCACCACTTCCCCCTTATAATTGCGAAGTTGTAGCACAGGTACCTGTTCTGTCTCTTTACGAATCAATCGGGCCAAGAGCGCTCCTGACCTGTCCCCCCCCATATAAATCTTTGCCTGTAAGTGGTACATTTATGCTTCCCCAATCGCTACCAAGCCTCAAGTAACTTCCCTTTAATCTGCGTCCACTCGGCCATATCAGTTGGAGTCTTATTATAGCGTGCTCTCTAAGGTCTTTAATCGTGCTTCCAAGGTATCCATGTTGGCATTGAGTTGGTTTTGGACCCCTTATGTAGTCCTCATGCAGACCACCGTAATAACGACTTCCATAGCCTCCCATTCAGTGGAACTAGTGGTCTTGGATCACCAGTTTTCATGAAAATAATGTGGGAGGACCTCTGCCACCTTCTGTACATATGGGGGGTCGGTAAGGGCCTCCGCTTGGAATCGCCAAAGCGGAATGGCGGAATGGACTGTCACCCCGATCTGCTAGACAAAGTCAGCAATAACGGCGCATTGTCAGACAAATGACGTGATAGATAGGAAATGGCGTCTGTTGTGTTCGAAAGGCCAGCCGAGAGGCAACAATGGTCAATCGGGAAAAGGTGTTGGCTGCGGGGGTAAAGCAAGAGAACTGTCTTTTAGCGGGGTTGCGCGCTCTCCAGTCATCTCTCAACTGCATACCCTGAAATATACCTGTGAGGAAGTTCACCATATGGGGTTTAGTGTGCTATTTATGGGGCTCCCTATCTAATTTGCCATCAAATACACAATTGAAATCTCCAAAAAGGAGGATCTTAGCACCCATGTAAGGCGTCGCCGCTTTCAAGACAGCTGGGTAAAAGTCGGGGCAATCCAAATTGGGGGCATAATAATGCAGAGTTCTCTACCTTCCCACCTTCCCTACAGGATTACATATCGCCCATCAGGGTCCAGAACCCCCGGTCCCTTTCCAACACATTGCAAAACATGTGCAAAACCAGACTATGATGTGACACAAATCACTCCCCTCCACCTTTTACGTAGGCACGCTATTGTGTTCCCCCATATGTGTGTTTCTTGTAGTACCGTAATTGCTATTTGATATCTTTTCAGGAAGGCATGTATTTTACGACGTTTGTCTAGGGCTGCCAGCCCTCGGACATTCCAGCTAAGAAACTTTAACGTTTGTACAGTCATGATGATGTAGTGTTAAGTGTCCGACGTATGTCCCTCCCCCATCAGTGACTCTGTCTGATGTACTCCAAAATCTGTGTGTCATGGCGTGATCTATCGTGACCTCAAATATTCCCCAACAACCAAACCAACTTTTAGGAGCTAAACATTCCCCCGTCCTCCCCCCTCCCCCCTCCCATGGCCAGTAGTATGGAACTATACATGCATCTAGTGATCCCTATAAGAAACACCTCCCTAAACTTCCTGAACATAAGGCTATATTTTAAGTTTAAGTCTCGAAACCACCTTTTAATTGCAATGCAGGTCTTCCTCTGTTCCTGAACCCGTTGTGTGTAATCCGGATACCCTGTTATGGAATGTCCCTCGAAGAGGAACTGTCTTCTGCCGCGAGTTTGATCACCTGACACTTCATTGCTACCACTGTGGCACTGAGGTTCTTCACTTCTTGTTTTAATGCGTCCGTATCTTTTTCTGTGTCCGTCACTCTGTCCGAAACTTTCCTAAGGTCATATCTCAGGAGAATAACATCTATGGCCACAGCATCAAGTTTTTTAATCGTCTCATCCCAAGTTGACTGAATGGCACGTATAACATCCATCAATGTCAGTGCATCCTCTGCAGCTCTCTCCAGTGTTCCCTTGTCCATTGCTTGGTTTTCGTTGTTATCTTCAGGACCATGGGATATAGGCTGGGCATAATTCAATATTTTATTGGATTGTGATTTCAGTTGTTTTTCTATCCCCATACTGCCCAGTTAATGATATTGGGGTACGCCCTATATGCCAATTCCTGTCGGGAGAATACCAAAAGTGGCTCCCTGCAGCGTCCGCGATCCTACCAAGAATGCAGCTCCCTCATACGTGTGGGGATCTCTTCTCAGCCCTATTTCATATAGGTTGTCAGTCTCAGTCCGGGCTGCGCAGATTTGGATCAGAGTCACCCCACTTTGCCAGACCTCCGACTCTTTGCCTATCAGATCCAATCTGACATCCGTGGTTCCTTAGCAAATGCTCCCGGGGGTAACCCCACACAGATCTTCCCTGCTCTTTTCACAGCAATTCCGGGGACTCGGGCCACCTTCCTGCTCTTGGGGTTCTTTCACCCTAGCTGCTGTCTTTCATAACAGAACCACTGTCTCATCAGTTCCTGCAGCTAGGCCACCTCTTGTCCTTCTGCAGCGGTGCTTCCGTGCTGCTGATCCGCCACGTCCCGGTCACCCCCCAGAAAACTGGGAAGAGGGTCCCCAGTCAGGGGCCGACAAGACTCACCCGAGGCCTCTGTAGCTGCTCTCACCTTCAATAGCCCACCGTCACTCAGCTGTTCCCAGGGCGATCCAGTCCCCGCGGGGGACAATAAACAGCAGCGCCGTCTCAGTGGGGGCCCAACTAGATTTCCAGACCTTTGGTGGTTGTGGGTGATGTCGAGAGCCCAAACACCGGCCCGGGTCTGCTCCACAGCAGACGTCTGATCAATCCTCAGCTCTGCACTCTTCACAGGATCACCTTTTCTTTTCTGGTGGCCGCAACCTGTCGTCCCTTCCCCAGCAGGGAACAGGAAAGTCTCAGGCCCGGTGTCTCCGCCGATCGGAGCTCTCTCAGAGCACGTCTACGTGGCCATGTTGTCAAGCCACGCCCCAACTGTGAATGCTCGTTATATCACCTATGGTTCGTTTGATCACTCCATCCGTTACTTGCGTGACTTCTAGAGCTAATACATGCTGGCACTGAACTGTTGGGCTGAGTGCATTTATCTGACCAAAACCAATCCTGGCTCGCCCAGCTGCTTTGGTGACTCTAGGTAACCTCTGGCAGATCGCACACCACTGTGACAGCGACAATCAATTCAGATGTCTGTCCAATCCTATTTCAGTGGTACTTTCTGTGCCTGCCATTGTGACCACAGGTAGCATGACATCAGGGTTCGAGACCAGAGAGGGAGCCTGGGAAATGGCTTTCACATTTAAGGAAGGTAGCAGGTTTGCAAATTACCCACTCCTAACTTGGAGAGGTAGTATTGAAAAATAACAATACAGGACACTTTCAAGGCCCTGTAACTGGAATGAGTACACTTTAAATCCTTTAACAAGGATCAATTGGAGGGCAAGCCTGGTGCCAGCAGCCACGTTAATTTCAGCTCCTATAGCATATATAAAAGTCAGTGCAGGTAAAAATCTGCTAGTTGGATCCTGGGATTGAGCTGATGGTCTGCTGCGAAGTGAGCCACTTCCTGTCCCAGGCTCTGCTATCTGCGCTTCCTTGATGCTCGTGACTGAAAGTCCTGGGCGTACAAAGTATTCCCTTTAAAATAATTGAGCCTGTTCAAAGCATGCCGGTCGGCTGAATACTTCAGCTAGGAATAATGGAATAGGACACTGTTAGAGCCAGTATTCGAAAATCCTTTACTGTAGTTCTAATAGTGTCTTTGTCCTAACAGAAGACGTTTCCATATGGTATTCCTCATCTATAGCCAATAGCAGTACCTAATTGGATTCCCTTAATTCCTAAAAGGCTATTAACTGAATACAAGTCAGTGGCATTAAAGGAAGAAGTAACCACTTTCTTTTCTTGAATTCTCGAGAAATACTTTATTGCAAGAGGACAACTCCCTCCAACTTACCTTGGAGATTTTTTCCTCTTTGGAGATCCTGAAGGAAGTGTAAACACCTTAAGACCTAACTTTGGGTTTGCATTTTCTATGAGGTAAGTTCTAACTCCATGGGTGCTGCCTCCACCATCTGATTGGCAGTTCATTTAAATAGTTGTTTGAAGCACAATTCTTTGTGCCGTTTCCAATCTACATGGCCATTGAATTCACTTTTTTATTGTACTATTCCAACAGAAGTTTTCGTGATTAGTTGTTGATCTCGATAAAATGTTGTGCAGGATTATATAAAACAAATACATTGATATATAGATGTTGTCAGCCTCTGATTTAAGAGTGAATAGTATCAGTGTTGAGTACCTTTTCCAGGCAGTTATTATGATCCACTGATTGATTTTGAAGATATCTTGGGCTAGACTTTGGCTTTGAGGAAGTGAAATACTTACAAACTGACATCCTATTTTCCATCCAAGGCTTTTATCTTTAAAGAGCGTTGCTCTCAGGTGTTAGTCCAATTTGTTCAATGGAAGCAGACCAAAACTGCAGCGCCCAGAAAGAATTAGGCTGTCTAATATGAGTCCAGGAAAACAGAAAACGAGTATGACAACATGTAATGAGATGGCTAAGCCAGGGCTTAATCTCCAGAAGGATGCTTGATAGTGATTTGCAGATTGTGTTCTAGATGCTTTTGCATCTCAGTACACAAAACACAGTATAGAGTTAGGGGCACTTGATTTCATGGTCCATGCAGGGAGAAGTTGATGTAAATGGCCTTGCCAATGGCCCATTCACTGTGGTAGTATCTGTCTGTAGTAAAGTAATGTTCAGACTAGCGGTGGCCTTTGGTCTTGTGCAAGGTGTGAATGGTTAAAAAAAGAGAAAGACCTTACTGTAGATGGCCAGTCCATGTTATGTTGTTTTTTATCAGAAGTTGCTTTGCGGATCTTGTGGTGTCAAGTGCAGAAGGTCATGAAACTGTCCAGCCGCAGTGTAAATACCGGAAGGTGTGTGGTGAGAGCAGGGAACAGAACTCTCTAGATGTTTCCTTATCCCAACCATAAAGCTTTTTTTATAGCTGTATCTGACATGTAATAGTAGTCTTTGACCAAGGAGACAAACAAGGCTAGTATTCCATATTGGTTTAACAATCCTACTGTTAATGTGACATTTAAAATAGTAAGCTAAGTCAAGTCATTCCTTTGTTAAACCTGCTTGATTTCTGTTTATTTTATTGATGTTTTACAGGAGGAGCAGGAGTATGTAGAGCTCCTTGCAGCAGAGAAACATCAGGTGAATGCTCTCAAGAACATGCAGCATCAGAACAAAAGCCTCTCCATCCTTGATGAGATCCTTGAAGATGTCAGAAAGGCAGCTGATCGGCTGGAGAAGGAAATTGAAGAACATGCCTTTGACGACAACAAATCAGTAAGTGAAGAAATAGGGAACACACCTTCAGCTTTTCTTTTTTCTTGCTTACATATTCTGCCTCCTGTGTTGGGCTGTATTGTGAGCAGGCAAATCTGAGGCCCATGTTATCAAATACCTCATACTTTACAACACTAAATGGGCAATAGCTGTTTTCATTCTGTTTGTGATTATGTAATGTTTTGTGGTTTGACAAAAATGTGTCTTTCAGCAATAGGCTGCTAATTGTACCATTTGATGTTTGTGATCTGGGCCCTTTTCAGGGGTACTTTTCCCATGCTAGCTGGATCCAGGAAGCTACTGAACTTATAAGCCCTTATCCGTTCAACAAGTCAATGTTTTGAAATCTCTACCTTGTGCAATTTGTGCAGCCCATGCAAGCTTTAGTAATCATTAGGCATGAGGCTATAAATACTACTTCAGCAAATGCCACATGGGCCTCACTTTCACGTTGAAAGTAGTAGGATAAAGGTAGACTGATTACTGAATGGAAAAAACTGGACATCACACATTCTCCATGTGATTTACTTTGGATGCATATTTCTGCAAGAATCCAAGTCAAATTGTTTTGACATGATCAAAAAGCTTTGCATCTGAAATAACCACTTAATTTAACAATGCTCCTCTCAATTTCAAGATCCCAGTGATGGAAATATTAGAATGTTTTTATTTGAATGAGAGGCAGTCACCTGGAAATGTTGATGGGTGAAATCCTCAGAATGAATGCTTAAAAATAGTAATCATGTTGTTGTTTTCGTGTGGAACAAGGGAAGCAGTTAACAGCTCAATATCGAGCAGTGAAGTCTGAGATCTACTCTTCCCCAGCAGCTCCGCTGTGCCGTTCTCTTCCTCTAGTCTCACCCAGGCAGAGTTCTAGACCGCACGGTGCCTCATGCACCTTGCTGGTGCCCGTTGCTGCATTTTGCCCCTTGTTTGTGCTGGTATTGTTTTCATTCTTTTTTTCCCCTTGCATTGTGCCCTCTTGCTGTGGTGATATATTTTAATTGTTTCCCCTGCCTGGTGCCCATTCTGTTTGACTCGCTTTGTGCCTGTGCCCATCCGTTTTTCTTGTTGCGCTGCCTGCTTTTAGCCCCCCCCCCCATTCTCGCCGAAACCTCTGCCCCCTGACCGCCCCTGCCTCCCATCTGCATGTCCCTCCCCTACTTAATGGCGGCCGAGATGCGAGCGCGCCGCTGGCACGCCTAAGGCCAGCCCGTCTGTGCCCGTCCAGCGCCAGGAACCTGGGATCTCCGACCATCCGCCGCTACAACACTACCACCCTCCTCGCACTCAACCTCGGAAGACTCTGAGACTGCCAACAGGCCTCGCCGAACACGACCCATGGCCAGTTCTCCTGCCTCCAGACCTTCATCACCACCCCGGCCTCCAACACCCCTGACGCCGGCATCGGCGACACCCTAAGAGGCATCCTCCTCAATGTGCGCTCCGTACACAAACACGCCATGGAAATCTGGAACCTACTCGACTCTCTCTCACGCCGACATCGCCTTCTTCACGGAAACTTGGACCAACGCCTCCTCCGCCCCTGACATCAACAACGCAATCTCGGACAGATACAAGATGCAGAGGAAGTACCACCCAAATCACCCAGGAGGGGCCCTCGCCATTGCCCACAAGAGCACCCTCCGCCTCACCACCCCCAGCAAAACCTTCCTCACTGCCGAACACCTGCACTTCCAGATCCAGACCAGACCAGCCCCAACGCCACAATCCGAGGGACTCTTGTCTACAGGCCACCCGCCCCCCGGACACCCTTCGCAACCACCATCACCGATTTCATCCCACCCCACGCCATCGCCTCAATCAACTACACACTTATTGGAGACCCAAACTTTCACCTCAACAACCCCAAGGACCAGCAATCCACCACCCTCCGTGAAACCTTGCCGACATCGGACTTAAACAACTCGTCACCACACCAACCCACAGAGAAGGACACACCCTTGACCCCATCTTCGGCGCTGGAAACAACATTCACTTCAGCCACACAACTCAACCGCCATGGACCAACCACCACTGCGTACACTTCGCCGTCAAAAAACTCAAGGCACCCAAACCAGCCCCACGCCCACAACGAAGGAACTGGAGCAAGGTTACCGACTAGCAACTTAACTCCACCCTCACCCTAGACGACCACACCTGGGCATCCGACGCAAACAGCGCAGCCAGAGGACTCCACACTTGGCTCTCCAACTGCGCAGACGAGCTCGCCCTGCTACGCAACCCTGGCAAACAGCACCCCAGGAAAGCCGCCTGGTTCACCACCGATCTGCAAGAAGCCAGGCGCACCCGCAGATGCCTAGAGAAGAACGAGAGAAACACCAAGACAACCTAAAACTACTCCACATACATGACGGACTACCACAACCAAATTAGAACCACCAAGAGGAATTTTATCCACAACAAAATCCTCGCAACTCTACCAACTCCAAGGAACTCTTCAGTGTCATTCAGGAATCTACCAACCCATGCTGCGGAGCCACAGACATCACCCCATCCCAAGACCTCTGCGACAAACTTGGAACCTGCTTCCACCTCAAGATCAAAAACCTCCACGACAACTTAATCGATTATCCACCAGACGCCACAGCCGGATCCCCGCCCCCTAGAGACACCAGCCATCCCACCATCTCCAACTGGACACCGATCACGACCGAAGACACCGCCTGGACCATGAAAGGCATCCATTCGGGGGCCCCCACTGACCCCTGCCTCCTCACATCTACAACAGAGCCGCGTCCGCCATCGCACCCAAACTACACCGCACCATCAACACCACCTTCAAAACCGGCACCTTCTCAGACAACTGGAAATGCACAGAGGTCAGGCCCCTGCTCGAGAATCTCACAGCGGACCCCTCCAAACTACCGGCCTATCTCGCTCCTCCCCTTCGCAGCCAAAGTTGCAGAGAAAACAGTCAACAGGGAATTGACACGATTCATCAAAGAGTACGCCATCCTTGACTCGTCCCAATCCAGATTCCCAAGCAACCACAGCACCGAGACCGCCTTACTCGCCGCCACAGACGACATCCGCACCCTCCTGGACCAAGGCCACTCCGCAGCACTCATCCTACTTGACCTATCAGCGGCCTTCAACAACGTCTCCCACTGCACACTAGTCGCTAGGCTACACGACGCCAGCATACAAGGAACAGCCCTAGACTGGATCTGATTGTTCCTCACCGGAAGAAGCCAAAGGATCAGACTGCCATTCTTCCTCTCCGATCCCACAAAATTCACCTACGGAGTCCCACCGGGGTCGTCTATGAGCCGGATCCTCTTCAACATCTACATGGCCCCCCTCGCTGCCATCGTCCGACAACACTGCCTCAACATCATATCCTACGCCGACGACACCCAGCTCATCCTCTCCCTCACCAAAGACCCCACCAATGCCTAACTCAATTTCCAGAAAGAAATGCAAGACGTCTCAGTCTGGATAACCAACAGCTGCCTGAAGCTCAATGCTGAGAAGACTTAAGTCCTCGTTCTTGGAACCACCCCCTCGGCATAGGACAGCACCTGGTGGCCGACCACCCTCAAAAGCCTACCTACCCCCACAGACCACACTAAGAACCACAGCATAGTACTCGACTCATCACTCACCATGAACCGACAGGTCAACACCGTCACCTCCAGCTGCTTCAACACACTCTGCATCCTCCGCATGACCTTCAAACGGATCTCCCCTGAGTCAAGAAAGCCGGTCACCTACGCACTCATCACCAGCAGACTGGACTATGGAAACGCACTCTACGTCAGCATCAACAAGTCCCTACTCGACAGACTCCAGACAATACAGAACGCCGCCGCTAGACTCGTCCTAGACATCCCCGGCACGAACACATCAGCCAGCACCTACGGAGACAACACTGGCTCCCCGTGTAGAAAAAATCACCTACAAGATCCTCACCCTCGCCTACAAATCCTTACACAACAACGGGCCAAAATAACTTCACGACAGAATCAACTTTCACCTACCCAAAAGAAACCTCAGATGAACTAACCTCTCTCTGGCGGAAACCCCGCGCATCCACAGAGCCAGAGCAGGCAGAAGATCCTTCTCCCACATTGCAGCCAAGACCTGGAACGAGCTACCGGCAGACATCAGGCGTGCCCCCTCCCTGACAACCTTCAGGAAGACCCTTAAGACCTGGCTCTTCGGCTAAGCAGATCTGCGGACCCCCGCCCCCAGCGCCTTGAGACCCTCATGGGTGAGTAGCGCGCTTACAATCCACCTGATTGATTGATAGGTTACTTGAACAAAGAAAGAGCTGAGGTTCACTTGAGTAAAGAGATAAGAGGACCACCTGTCAGCTAGTAAGAGAAGTGCACAAAATGTCTTTGGAGACCTATGTTATGGTGGGTTTCAGAAGCCTGTAAGAGTAGACTAGCACACCAAGTATTACATAAATTTGTTTCTTACTCTGTAGTAATCAATCTGTTGGCGAGCAACCTCACTGAGGGAGTGCCCCACCCCCTTAACTGAAAAGCACTGTCGAGGCCAAGTGTGACCTGGTCTGTGAGATGCTCAACCCTTGTCCCTAAGGTTTCACAAAACTCAAAGGTAAGATTCAAGGATAAAAAAAACTTGTATTCTACTGTATTCACATAGTAACAAAACTAAAAATACGCATTAAACCATGGAAATTTCAAATGTATATTTGTTTTTGAAATCACTTCAATTCATATTTCAAACATACGATAAATCAGAACAAAAATATCCGTGTTAAATTGCACTGTTGCATTCTATCATAAACAACAGATAATGAGGACATGAGGTGTTATCATAACATTTACAAACACCTAAATACCCAATGCATTTCGGATCTATCTCGACCCTTCTTCAGGGGTAACAAACAGTCGCATATATTTCAAATTGTTATCACAATAAATTAAATCTCATCGAAGGCTCATCGAGGTTGTTCTCTGTCTGTTCATTTCCAAAGGCACTGTAAATTAGAAAACATTCAATGTATAGGTTTATATTTACATGTACATGAAATTGATTGGGGTGTTTTGCACATGCGAGGGTGCCCTGTGTATAAGATTCAACAATGTCACCCAGTAAGTGAGAGTGAGTGGGGAGAACCAAATGTCCATACTCACATTGATTTCAACTGGACCCCGCGCCCAATTATACAACTACTGTTGAAGGTTCAATCCCGCCTATCGAAAAAATATATCAATAGTTAGGATATGCTACTCGTTTTGTTTTTACGATATGCAAGTGGAGCGTTCAGCATGGTCATGTACCTTAATCAAAGATGCCACATCTTGTAGTAGCGTTGTCCAAAAATATGCGTAAAGCTGCTCGCATGTTAGTGTAATCCGCTCGGTAATGTGTTGTTCACAATCGCGTGTTTGCCTGCAAGAAGTGATGGGTGTGCCCAGATTAAAAACGTTATTTGATGTGAAACATGACAAACTACTTGACTCAAGTTCAAGGGAAATCACTTCCCTATTTACCTTGGAGTGTAATGGTGTCGTTGATAGAACGCTTCCCGTCTCCTCGATGCCTTGCCTCACTGAAGCGTGATCAGGTGATCACGTCTCAGACGTTGAACACTCTTAATGGTTCCACCCTCAAATGCGTAGAGTGAAAAAACTTTTTGAACGAACCCACCTCAACCGACACATTTCGGCTGCCGTCAAGAGCGTTTTTTGGCTGTGCATTGCGGGGAAAGTAATTTCTTTTGTGAATTTGTTGCTTCTTTCTTACTGTGTCTGGTACCTCATCATCCACTTGAAGTTGACCAGTGTGTACATTTTATTCTTGCTATTTACAGCAAGTGCAATGGTGTTTTATTAATATTTAAAAAATGAAAACAATATAATATATTGGTTTTGCAGGTTCAGCACAGATTGAAATTGTAGGGACAGCTAGGAGCACTGTGTGTCATGTACTGCTGCTGTTGGTGAATGCAGTAATACATCATTTGGTTTCTAGACTGCACAATGTAGCTCCACCACCATTTTTCTTAAACAGCCCTGATCCAGTAGTAAAATACAGAAAGTGGAGATTTATTTTTGTAAACTATGCTAGGGTACGTGCAACTAATCTCAGTGCTGAGTGCAAGTATTCTCTTCTCATGCACTGTTTAGGAGGTGAAAAGCAACAATGTATTCTCAAGATAGTGACACGATCTGTGTCAATTCAGTCATGGAACACTACCTCTTTGGCTTAAGGGAACAAGGAGAAAATGAGATGGTAGTATACTATATTAACAGTCTGAGGGAAAGAACCTCAAACTGTAAGGTTAGTGGGGCAACAGAGGAGAGGATAAGGTGCCAATTGGCCCTCAAGTGTGATAGCATTAAAGCAATGGACGACCTTTGGCTAAAAGGTGAATCTCCACTAGAGGAGGTGATAACAATAGTATAAAGAGTAGAATACACAATAAGGCATGTGAAAGAACTGAGTGTTGCTATAAACAAAAATAATCTCACCAAGGCAAAGTGGATGAAGTAGTATGAGAAGTTAAACCTTGTGTCTGATGCTAAGAAAAACAAAAGTAATTTGGGCAGTGCATTCTTTGTGTGTGCAAACAAATTCATGAAGCCTGCATGAATGTTTGTCCTGCCTTACAAATGTAATCGGTTTTGTGAAAAAAGAACACTTCAACAAGTGTTGTAGAAGCAAGATAAAAAAAGAGCAACGTTGGGAAGGTGATTTCACATGAGGTCGTATACCAAGTTAGTGATTCAGACAAAGATCACTTAAGTAATACAGTAAAGATAGATAACATAGATATTACAATAAGATTTGATTCCTGTTCACATTTGCCCATACTTGTTAAAACCATATTTGAGGAGAATTTCAAGGGCAAAATAAAACTAGGTAAAATGGATGTGTGTCCTGTAGGTTACTGGGGTAACTCACCTAAATATGTTGGGTTACTTTAACGCTTGTCTGGAGCTTGGAAGGAGCTATTTGATTGCTAAATTGTATGTTTCTAACAAAGGATACAATTTGATAGGGTGGCCTCATCAAAGATTATTAGGTTAGATTTGCTTAGATTGTCACATTTAATCCTAATATTAATCCTCGGATGCAAATCCTGGAAATTGAACAAAAGGTGAAACCTTTAGAGAAAACATTTGAATTGTTTTCTTTTTTTGCAATGAACTAGGGGGTTAACAGTATTCAATCTAGAATAAGATTGAAAAAAAAACAGTGCCTGTTGTTGCGAAGGTAAGCCTTGTGCCTGTAAGTGCACAAGACTAGAACGCCCCATTGACATGTGAGTGATAGAATCTGTTGAAGCAACAAAATGATTGGCACCAATAGTTGTTGCTAAAAAGCCAATAGCGAAATTCACTTATATGTTGTCCTTAGAGCTCTCACCAGGGAGGTGGCAGGAGATAAGTTCCCACTTCCAAACTGAGATGAGATAGTGACAGCCTTAGCCGGAGCAAAGTATTTCATATCGCTTAATCTGACTTCAGCTTATCACCAAGTTTAATTGGTAAGCTGCTCCAAGACTTGACAGCTTTCATCATTCCAATGGTAGCACATAGGTTCAAGAGAATGCCTTTTGGTTTGATATCCACTACTTCAGTTTTCCTGAGAGTGATGACATAAATTTTGGTGGAATAGTTAAAGACCTTTTTTATCAATATCTTTTGATTTTTAGCGGCACCAGGGAGGGACATGATGCAGTGGTGCGTTTAGTTTTGTATACGTTGATGATGGCAAGCCTTACCGTAAGAAGAGATAAATGCAAGTTTGGTATGTGTGATGTAAACTATTTGGGACATCATATATCTGGAATAGGTGTCTCACCCAAGAATTAGTGGATGCAATTTCTGAGGTAAAAGAGCTTTACACTAAAGATTAACTTGTGTCTATTATAGGTATGGTAGGTTACTACAGCAAGTTCATGATGAGATATGCAGATACATCGGTCCACCTAAGGAGCTTGCTGAGTAAATAGTTGGATTTATTTTTGGAACGAGGAGCGTTAAAGAGAAATTTATGAGCTGAAGGAAGATCTAAAGAATAGACTGAGCTTGCAGGCATTTGCACCAGCAGATAAACCATTTATCGTAACCAATGCAAGCATTAAGGGTGTAATTGCAGTTCTATTGAAAAAGAGAAGTGGTGTAAATCAGTTGATTGCCTTTTCTTCACAATATGCAAGAGGACTGGAACTGAACTACTCTATCATCAAGAGGGGACCTCTGGCTGTTCGTTGGGCCTTGAGGAAGTTTCAAAACTTAGTGTGAGGTATATTTATGGTATGTTCAGTCCATAAACCCTGGTTAGAAGTCTGGTTAGAAGTCTCCATGAGAAAGGGGTTAGATTCCCTCTCTTCAGGAATGAGGAGATTGTTAATTGCTCTTCAGGAATTTGATTTGATTTCAGGTGTGAAGTATTTTCAGGCAGTTTGTCCTTTTTAGTGGTGAATGATGAGAATAGTGAAGTTCAGGATGATTTTGGTGAAGAGGACATGAGTGTGAATGTGTGTGTCTGTGTATGTGCACGATAGCAGAGGATGACTGGAAGTTGGAAATGGAAAAATAATTCTGGACCGGATTAAGAGTTTGGCTGCTGGGATACTCCGTCACAAACATGACCAATATCTCGTCCGCTGTATTACAAGATTCATATGGTATAATGGATTTGTAATTTGGCAGACAGGATAGCCGTCATGTTTGTGATGAAGTAACCCTGTCTACCAAACTCTTAATCAAGCCCTCCGTTTTCAGAAGTGATAGAGCTGATGCTACCTGGGAAGTTTGTGGAGGTAAGCAAGACATTGTCATGGTTAAAGGAGAATTATCAGCTGATTAGGTGGTTTTGTTAAGAGGAACAAGGTTTGTACCTCCGTAAGGTTTACAAGGGAAATCATTGGCGCACATGAAGATAGCTAAGACTGAAGAAAGAATGTGCTCAACCCTTTGGTGGCCATGGGTAGACTTGGAAGTGAAACATATGGTGAGATGGTGCAAGGAGTGCAACAATAGCAACAAGGTTTTGTGTGCTAGACAGATACCTCCATGGTGTGTAGAACTCTTCAAAACTTTCTATGGAATTAGGTAACTATTGATATAGTTTGACCATTAACAGGAGAAGATGATACACCTTACTTAATTCTGTTAATGGATCTCAACTCAAGGTGGGTATGTGCAAGATACCTTGTTTGCAGGTATAATTAGGTTTTCGGAAGAGCTGTGTAAGAGAAAGAGTATTCCTAACTGTTTTCTCTGACAATGGACTTCAGTTCTGTTCGGTTGAAATGGAAATGTATCCTAAAGTTTGTGGGGTTCAGCATAAGAAGAGTTTGACTACCTTCCCAAAACCAATGGACCAGTACAAAGTATAAGCAAGACCTTGAAAGAGAGCATAGAATTGGACGGGGTAAACCGTTAGGATTGGAAGATAGCCTTGCTGGGAGCAAATAACATCATATTCCTCCCCATTTCTCCAATGTGAAATCGCCCTTTGAACTCTTAAAGAGGATGGGTTGGGGGAAAAGGGGGTTAGTTCAGTGGGCTGGGTGAATGGAGAAAGAAAGAGATGCAGGTGAAGACATCAGTATTTTGATAATAGCAACTTTGTGAGGGACATTGATTCTGTGTTGGAGACTGGGTGAAAATGAAGCGTCCATTAGGTGTAAGCAATAGTCAAAACTCACAAAGGCAAAATATTTTTTTTAAATGTTCCAAGACACTATAAAGATTGATGATGGAAGGATTTGGTACAAGAGTCCGGGTGGTGTACCACACTCCTACAAAACATACATTGGTCTGTGTAGAAAAGAATATGTGAACAGCCAAGCAAGTGACTTTAACAATGGCTGTCAGGATGTTGTTGGTAAGGGAAGGTGTAGAGTGAGAAAGCATCTTAGTTATTTGAAGTATTTCTTTAGTAGTTGATCTGTATATAACGTATGTACAGCAAAGATGGACGGAATGTTGCACAATGGCAAAACATTCACCCCCAGTCACAAATCTGGGTTTAATCCATCGTTATTTTGCTCTTCAAGCCACCCCAGTTCAGAATCAGTCTTGACCCTGTGCCTCATGGGAACAGTCCAGCCCGAACTGCCAAGCCATGTCTTCCCTGTACCGGAATCAAGCATCCTAGGACCGGTTTCTGGACTCCAGTGGCTTAGTGAGCACGGGACCCACGTCTGGGCATACCCTTCCCACATAGGGTGAACAGCAAAACACACAAGATGATGGACGGAATGTTGCACAATGGCAAAGCATTCTTCCCCAGTCACAGATCTGGGTTTAATCCATTGTTATTTTGCTCACCACACCACCCCAGTTCAGACATGGCCATATGCAAATCAGTCTTGACCCTGTGCCTCATGGTAACAGTCCAGCCCGAATGTATCATTTTTAGACTGCTTGTTTTTAGGTCAGCGTCTGTTATTTGGATTTGGCAATGGGTGAGATGCTGAGAATACATGTTTTGGGACTTAAACGCACTAATCGTGTTAGTATCTTTGTGTGGCACACCTCTTTACTTAGGCCTTCTAAACCACACGTCTGTTGTATCTGCACATCTTGATATGAGGTTTTATTTGGAAAGCAACATCATATATTTAATTACTCTTTTACTAAAGCAGTTGTTTCTAAATCCTTTTGGGGGGGATTACTTTATCATTCCTGTTTAGAAACCGGTGCCATTGCATTGTGTTGTTGGTAGCAGCCAAGGCATTACTTAATTGATCGGCACCCTATTAGAGTTCTGTGCTACTCCACAATATTTAACCCCCAATTCTGAGGTATATAAAAAAAGGACAGAAAAGGGAGTTTCTTCCTGCATCGGTTTTACAAGTAATGTGATAATTATATGATAATGATATATGTGTGTATTCTGCATGTAACTGTACTGCCCCCAGGTTTCTCCGAGGAAAAATTTTGCCAGGTGAAGACTGGGAACGTTTTTTCCCTCGAAAAAGCTTTGTGGTCAGCAATTGCCTGTAGAATTCTGTTTCGTAACACCAGTTTCCTATTATTTCCCCATACGAAACGTAAACCATTTAGAACACTGTGGTAATTTCACATCCTCTATTTTCTAAACAAAGTATGTGGTCTTAGTTTAAAATTGCAGCATCATGATTTTCACCATTCGTTGAAAGCCAAAATTGATATTCATTGTTAGTACACCACTCATTATTGCTCACATTATCATCCCTGTTAGTAATCAATGCCACAGTAGGTTATGAACTGAACTAGTGGTCTGATCTACTACAGGCTATGTATTAAATTAGCATTCATTTCCACTGCTGGGCATTACTTGACTGTGAATAGCACCTCTTGTTGCTAATGTGACCTGCCATGTAGTATTTAACAGTAGCAACAGAAGCATTTTTTAATGCATGTTCTTAGCACACATCAATTCACTGTCTGATAAGTCCTTTTTCCATGTCTGCCGATTGGAAGTTCACAAGTATTTATTTTCTATCCAGTAGGTATGAGAAATCTTTCACTGCAAAATATTTCAGTTATGTTATTAGCACCACATTACGAGTGCTGATGTGATGACCATATATTGGTAACCTGTAGCACTGCAATATATTTAATGCTAATAAGTAACACCCTACAAGAGTGACATGATCCGCTTCTTATTGGCAGTCTTGCCCACTGCAATGTGAATGCTGGTCGCCTAAACAACTATTGATGTCTATATATTCTACAAATTCAAGATTCATGGAAGAAAAATTGCCTTCCAGTACTCAACACCAGAATCACTTTCTGTGCCCAATTGTGCCTCTCTCTTAACTACCGAACTATCCATCACAAACAAAAGGCAAACAATGAGAACCGGTACAAAGTCAGACCCCAACAGACACCTCACAACAAGAGGGCCCTCTTGCAACTCTGTCGCTCAAGGACAATCCTCCATTCTTCAGCTCTGACCACGTGACGAGCTCCTCTCCAGTCTTGTGCATAAACTTGACTAAAGTGAAGCTTTTCAAATCAAGAGACGGCCCAAGAAAGAGCAGTCAAATAGATCTGAGATCCAAGACAATCAGACCATACACGGCATGCCTTCAAGAACTTCACTGGCTTCTTGAAGAGTGGTTACATTCACACAAATCTGTATGGTTATCCAAGCTGTTGGACACTGCCTTATCTATCTGCACAAGTTGTTATCCCGCTACACCACAAATTCTATAGCAAATTGGAGATACACAATGGTGTATCTATGCATGGGAGGAGAATTGACACAGAAGATGAAGCTGAAGGCTATAATCTAACAGGCCTAGCTGCCAACAGAGTCCTGCTGAAGGCACAGTTCATTTTATGCAAACACACATGCTTGTGAATTAGCCAATTGTCTATGATTTATTTTGCATATATGTACCAGCGGAAAACTAGTGCATACTAAAGTATGTTTGTGAGCACTAAACAGACCATAATGTGTACCGAGTATAGTTCAATAGTCTAACTTAATTCCCTTTCTTGTGCACAGCCTTTCTGCCCCATTCGGCATCCTATATCATCATTGACCAACAAAAGCAAAGTATGTTACCTAGAAATATGATTGCTGCCAACCATAAGCAATAAAAAGTGAATGGACAATAGTCCTTCTTTCACGCACCTTGGCACATTTTCCTACTAATGTTATAACGTAGCCCTGTGATATGCTCATAAATCGATGAAAGTGTAGAGAAGTCATCTTGGTAGATTGCACTGGGAAATATGCTCCACCAGGCTCCAGCCCAGTTCTACTCAAACTGATAGGAAACAAGTTGAGCAGACTGTGCTTACTGTGTGTGCATTCTTCCGTCATGCTATGTATATAGTTTACATCTGTTTGTGCAGCCTGAAAACCGGGCATTTGGTTTACCTCAGGTGTTTGAGCAATTCGTGAGTAATCACAAAAATGTCCAAGTTTGAAGTCCTCAACTTCAAGTTGAACCCCTGACTCATGTGTATCTCTAGGATTACAGTTTCTTCAGGTGTGGCAGGTGGGCTGGGGTTGTACAGCAAGATACATTTTGTCATGGGACTTTCACGCCTTAACCACCTGTCACGGTATGACACACAGACACTCACTTGGTTTGGTTTTCTCATTGTTCCTAATTCTTCGCAAAACACCACTGCAGTTGTGAAGGGTGCATCTTGGAGTGTGGGTTATATTGTTGGTAAGGATTATAAGTCTCACAACCCTGCCATATTAGGGGACGAGGCCATCTTGTAATATTTTACTTATTTGGTATTTTTTAACATGTAGCAAGATGCAACTTCGCAGTTACACCTAGCACAAACCAACAAACCCTACCCACAGTCTTTGGAAATGTGTTAATTACTGCCTGTGTATCATACTACACTTGGGAATGTTTGTAAAAAGTCTGCCTTGTCAGTTAGTTGTCTATCAACAACACGCTTGATTTCCCCCCCCCCCTCTTTCTGGTAACTATTTGGTGTACAGTAACCACCCTATATGATGCCTTTGTCTTATGTTCAGTCAATGTCCTTAATTACGGCATTTCTTTTGAAATGCTTTTACAGTCAATAAATGATAAATAGATATGCGCACTCTGAGTGCCATTTTTAAGTCTTCTAAGGGCAGTTGTAATCTGTACCCTGTCGTAGTAGGAGAAAATTGTGTATTTCAAAATTCGTGGTGCACCCCAAAATTCTGTGACTGCCCGTTATTGTATCTCAAAAAAGTGAAGGGTGCTTTCATTGACTGTGATTAAATCCATTGTTTATATCTGTGTTGGTACACAAGGCGGCTGTAATTATGCACATGATTAATCCCTATAACCAACAATAACTAATAATCCTGGACTAAACACTAATCTTTATTGTCTTGAGCAGGCTTCTGCCCGGCGTAGTGTTTTAGAGCACCGTCCTGGGTAGAAAGCGAGATACAAATACAATTATAATAAAATACACTGCAATATCTGTATTAACCAGGTGCGCAATTACCAGTTGTGCATACAAATATATATATCATATCAGTGTCTTCAGTGCACTTTAAACAGCCTCAGCGTTTTGGATCTACCCATTGCAAACAATACACAGCTCACCTCATTTCCTTTCTTAGGTAAATAAATGTGTAGTAATCCATAGACAGCTGTGTTAAGAATTAATAGTCCCTGTCTGCATTGGGCTACATTTTACACCACGCCATTAAGGAGAGAGAAATGCACTTTATTAATGTAAAGCATAATTATGGAAGTAAGCGGATTCAATGTGTTAATCACCGACTAATAGTTGTGATTACCTGCATCAACAGCTTTTTACACTGTGAGAATTGCTAGGGCCATACATGGCTATTAAAGTCCGAGAAAGGGTGCTTGCAGAATGCCTAACATCTTGGTATCCAGGTGCAATCATGCATACTCCTAGACTAAACATATTGGAACAAAGTCTTCAAATTGAAAGAAGTGAAATCCATAGCTTTTCTAATTTCCTTCAGTTAAACATTTCATAAACTTGCTCCATCTACCTGCAACATTTTTTCTCACATTGTACTCTTTAGACCTTAAGATCCCTACTAACCTATTCCCTTCTGACCGCTCTTAACCTACCTCTCCATTGCTTAAAGCTTACTGCAATATTTTGAAAACTGTGGTTGAGGCATGACATTAAACCTTCTCTGGACGCATCACTCTTGTAGCTTCTTAAGCATCCCAGAGATATGGTCCCGGTAGCCACACTGGCTACCACCTTAACTATGTACTTGCACATTTTCTACATTCTACCCAGGATATGTTCTGGGGCTCCTAAAAACATTGCATTGCAAAAGACCTATTGCAAGCCAACGGCTCTCATTGCTCTATCTGTTTCCTAAAAAACATGAAAGCAGATTAGCCTGTATGCTAATATAATAACCACGCAACTTGTTAGATGGTTCACTTGGCCTTCTAAATGTAACATTATGCATTATCCAAGGGAGCTTACTTCGTGAGAGACTTAAAAACAAACTATACCCATCACATAAAGAGTCCTAAATCGTCCCTGGGTTGACTATTGGTGATCTAGATCCCACCAGCACGTGTTTCCGGTGTAAATGTATATCCCACACAATATATTATACACGAAAAGTAAGTAATATTTAAAATTGAAATTGTACACACTTGATGACCATGACATAATTAGTACATCTGTATTCTGCATTATCCAAAATCTTTTTTACGCAATGCTTTTTATGTGTATTCTTAATATAGATATTGTGCTGCTTTCATGAAACGAAACCTATTAAAATTATTTTGGTGGAATCTACAAAGTGATCTGCCATTCAAAAGAAGGAGCTCAGTGAATGTTACAAAGATTAACTAATCTTTGGCAAGTATGTTGAATGGTACTTTGATCCTTACACCATCAGTCTGGAAAAAAACGAGCAATAGTAGTTATTCTGCTTAGCCCAATTTAGCAACTGTATACCTAGAGGCAAGTCTCTAGTCAATCATTTCTTTTTTGTGTGGAATATATGCAGAAACCGATGTGCGTTGTCAATAGATTTCCTTTAATAGTGCAATTTTGTTTTAAACTGTGCTTATTTTATGATTTTCTTTGTCAGGTCGAAGGTGTTAATGTTGAGGCAGTTCTGAGGGTAGAAGAGAATGTACCGAACATTAAAAGAAATGCCTCAAAGCATGAAGTGGAGGAGGACATGGGGCTCAGCATGCTTATCGACTCTCAAAACAACCAGTATATACTCACAAAGCCTCGTGATTCAACCATGACACATGCTGATCGTCATTTCATAAGGGTAATATACAAATATATATATAGATTGCTTAACGAAACAATTGTCACGTTGTTCACTAGCATATGTTACGCTGCTTTAGAATTAATTACATTTGTATAGTGCTGCAAACGAAGTGTGCATACATGTTTTCTTCAGGTATTACATTGTTTGCATTTCTAGTGACAATAAAATTGCATCCACTGCAACATCCTAACCACTATAATTTTGAGGTAGGTTTAGTAAGATTTATAGATGAATACAATACTTAATATGGTTACGAATATGATGTGAAGGTAAAAATTATGTGTCAGAAATATGGACACATAACGAGGATCTTTGTCACTAAGAGATTCTCATTGACATCACATAGACTTCAAGAGTTGCCATTTTCTTGTCCTAACCATTTGGCACCTGTAACCTGTGTAACATCCCTCTGGGGAGAAACATCTAGAACGTTCTCCTACTTCAAAGTGGGCACCAGGTATAAATATTGGACCCTTAGACCCAACTGTTCAGCACATCTCTGGACCTGTGGAAGACTCAGACTGACTGCTGTGCTGCTCTACAAGAAGGACTGCTATTCTGCTACCCTGCTGCCTGAGGAAACGACTGGACCTGCATCTTGATCCCAGGACCACCAGAGTGACTCCAAGGGCTAGTTAACTTGCCTCCTGATCAGAGCCTCATGGACAAAAAAAGTTCCAATCAGCTTGACCCCAGCACCTGAACTCCACTTGCTGTGAGTCCTAGCCCACAAGCGGTGCCATCCCAGGACCCTTGGACCTGGGCCTGAAGGTGCTCTGCCAATCCACCTGTGCTCCTGAGAGCATAACTGTTGCAGCGCAATGCATTTCCTCACTGGTGCACCGTAACAGCTGCAGTGTGACACATCCCCGATGCTGGATCTTGCATCACAGCCCGCAGTCTCCTCAGAACCGCAGCTGCACAATGCATCTCTGACGCAGGCCTTCACATATCAAGCCCTCCGTCAATTGCGTACTCAACAATGACGCAGGACTCCGCCCCACAACCCCTATGCTTCTTCAGAACATGCTGTGGGACAGCGTATCTTTGATGCAAGTCCCTCATCAGCGGCATCCTAGTTGACAACGCAGGACTCTGTTTTTTCCAACCCGCAGCTACTCGGAACTGACCCTGCTCAATGTATCCTCGACATGTGATCTTGCACCGCTCTACAAACCAGGATTTAAGATACTTTGTTCAGCGGAACTAACTGGGTCCCTGTATCCGGCCCGCGCTCAAGCCTGGTCGGCCTGCACAATTAGCGCTTTGTGCTTGTAAGCACTGTTTTCATTTCAATCTTTTAAATTGCATATCTCCTCTTTTACTAAAAGTATTTTTGTACTTTTTATCTCAAATAATCTAATCTATTCTAATTAATATTTTTCAAAATTGGTGTGGTGTGTGATTTTTCTTATGTTTGCACTCTATTGCTGTTAAGTGCTGCATAAATACTTTACACCTTGCCTCTAAGTTAAGTCTGACTGTGCCAAGCTACCAGAGAGATAAGCACAGGTTAATTTGGGGTTTTCTTATGTTTCACCGACAAGAATTGGAGTTGCTGCTTCAGTAGGTTTTCACCTCCCTCAACCAGTAACCCAGTTTCCAACACTTACCCCTAATCTTCGATTCTTCCCACTTGTGAACACCTGTGCGTGCACTTCCACTAACTGACCCGTACTTCTTTCCACTTTCTGCAGTTTATGGCCCTGTTATGGGCCATTCACTGAAAGGTATGCCATAGGAACAAATCAAGTTTTCATTCAGCTCTCACCATTTCGTGAGTGAGGTCCGTTCACTAGATAAGGTTAAGGATCAATAAGTACAGAAATGTAATCAGTATGACGATTCATCTGGGTGCAAAGAAGTGTGGTTACTTTGACCAGATTATTCACTCTGCCACATCTGTTATTCACGTGTCACAATCTACATTGTCTTGTATCTGATGTTTTTTTTTTAAACATTTTTATTTACATTTTATCATACACCAGCATTGATATCACATCATATTCGTCCATCACTCCCATCCCATCCACTCCCCACCCATTCAGCATCGTGTCATACATCCCAACCCTGTCAAGCAACCTAGCTTCTATCTGTATGTTTCTGCGCCACATCAAATCCTCATGTCCCCACATTCCCTTATTCGCTGTCTCTGTTCCGACCTACCCTGCCGCCCCTTATGACCTATGTCAGAGCCCCCCATCTAATCCATGGTAGCGTCTCCGTTTACCCCAAACCTTACCAAATTTCTTGGGACAACCCCTCGCCTTGTATGTAACTCTTTCCGCTGCCATATAGATATCTAACCCTCTTCTCCATTCGTCTAGCTTTGGCGGCGCCTCCGCTCCCCAGTATCTGGCCACGTCTCTCTTAGCTATAACTAGGGCCAAGACCAGGAAGATCAGCAGGGGACTGGCGAGATCGACATCATTTGTCACCCCTAGGAGCACCAACTTAGGATCCATCTGTAAGGGGATCTCAAGGACCTCACTCAGCTCACTTATCACCTCCCCCAGTAGGTCTGGATCGTAGGGCAGGACCAGATGATGTGATAGAAGTCTCCCCCCACACCTCCGCATCTCAGGCATCTCGTGTCGCCAATCCTCCCCATTTTATGTAGTCGCACCCTGTCAAAATACGTCCTATGCAGAACATTGTATTGGATGAGCCTTAGCCTGGACTTAATAGCCACTTCTCTAGGATGCATCAGTACCGTGTCCCAGTCAACATCCTCCATTTTCCCATTTCCTCCTGAGGGTACCCAAGTCGTCTGTCGTGTTATTCATCAATGTTCTATATGTGAGCGATACTGCCCTTTCCGGGATTCGTTCCTGGAGCAGGCGGCCCTCGAGTGGCGCATATTCCAAAAGCGCATCCGTCTGAATCTTTTCCGCTCACCAAGCATGACGCAGTTGTACATATTTAAAATATTGTGTATGGTGCAACCCAAAGTCTTTCCTTAATGCCTGGAAGGGCTTCAATTCCCCCTTAGCCATCACGTCCCCTAGGGTTGAAATCCCTATGTCGTCCCATCTTTGGAAGCCTCTCAATTTGTTCAGCTCTGTCAGCCAGGTACATTGCCACAGCGGGGTCTGGCGGGAAGGTTTTTTCTCCCAGCCAGTGCATCTTGTCGCTCTGTTCCATATCTCGAGGGTAAGCCTAGTGGCTGGTAGGAGTCTCTCCCTCCCCTTACCCCCGTATAAGTAGGGCGTATAAGGTCTGGCGGCCATGGTGTGCCTCTCGAGGGCGTATGTGGGGTGGTCTGCCGGGACATGAAGCAAATCATTAATTGGGGCTAAATGCTCTGCCCAATAGTAAGCCTCCAGGTTCGGAAGTGATATCCCTCCGCTATATTGATGGCGTTGTAAGGTACACAATGCAATTCTCGGTTGTTTGCCGAGCCAGAGGAAGGTTCGCAGCTCCGCGTTTATTCTCCCAAACACTTTTCGCGGCAGAGAGTAATATTCATTTTGGAGTGCGTACAAGAATCTTGGTAGTGTTATCATTTTATACATGGCCGCTCGTCCTAAGATAGTGAGAGGGAGCTGCCGCCACCGATTAGCGTCTGCTATGAAGTTTTCTAGTATCCTTTCTACATTCCGTTTATACGACCTGCTTTTGTCCAGTGTCACATAGACACCGAGGTACTGAATCCCCTCGACTGTAGTCTGCAGTCTCTCAGGCAGGTCCGCCCACTGTCCGGTCCCCCTAGGGTCAACTGCACCATCAGGATTCAAGCAAGCCGGGCCGAAGATGGCTGCAATGCCAGAAACTGGTCCCCGGAAGCTTGTTTCTTTTCCAGTAAAGAATTGGCTTGGTAGTTTGGTCTGCCCTGTTCCCATGATGCACTGGGCCAGTGACCGACTAATTTGCATGTAGCCAGGTTCTGAACTGGGATGGTGCAGTGAGCTAATAAACGGTGATGGATCAAGCCCTGATCTTTTGACTGGGTAGGAGTGTTCTGCTTAATTCAGATACTCTGTCCATCACCACCCCCTTTTTGAATCGTTTTGGCCACTATAGGAGTGGAAGGGTATGCTCAGACATGAGTCCCTTGCTCACTGCACCATCAGGATTCAAGCAAGCCGGGCCGAAGACGGCTGCAATGCCAGAAACCGGTCCCCGGAAGCTTGTTTCCTTTCCAGTAAAGAATTGGCTTGGTAGTTTGGTCTGCCCTGTTCCCATGATGCACTGGGCCAGGGACAGACTAATTTGCATGTAGCCAGGTTCTGAACTGGGATGGTGCAGTGAGCTAAAAAACGGCGATGGATCAAGCCCTGATCTTTTGACTGGGTAGGAGTGTTCTGCTTAATTCAGATACTCTGTCCATCACCAGCCCCTTTTTGTATCGTTTTGGCCACTATAGGAGTGGAAGGGTATGCTCAGACATGGGTCCCTTGCTCACTGCACCATCAGGATTCAAGCAAGCCGGGCCGAAGACGGCTGCAATGCCAGAAACCGGTCCCCGGAAGCTTGTTTCCTTTCCCGTAAAGAATTGGCTTGGTAGTTTGGTCTGCCCTGTTCCCATGATGCACTGGGCCAGGGACCGACTAATTTGCATGTAGCCAGGTTCTGAACTGGGATGGTGCAGTGAGCTAAAAAACGATGATGGATCAAGCCCTGATCTTTTGACTGGGTAGGAGTGTTCTGCTTAATTCAGATACTCTGTCCATCACCACCCCCTTTTTGAATCGTTTTGGCCACTATAGGAGTGGAAGGGTATGCTCAGACATGAGTCCCTTGCTCACTGCACCATCAGGATTCAAGCAAGCCGGGCCGAAGACGGCTGCAATGCCAGAAACCGGTCCCCGGAAGCTTGTTTCCTTTCCCGTAAAGAATTGGCTTGGTAGTTTGGTCTGCCCTGTTCCCATGATGCACTGGGCCAGGGACAGACTAATTTGCATGTAGCCAGGTTCTGAACTGGGATGGTGCAGTGAGCTAAAAAACGGTGATGGATCAAGCCCTGATCTTTTGACTGGGTTGGAGTGTTCTGCTTAATTCAGATACTCTGTCCATCACCACCCCCTTTTTGAATCGCCTTATTGAACTGGACACAGGTGGCCATATGCCCTTACATAATCTTTTTGTTTTGAAGAATTGTCGCAGAGCTACCATATTAAAATTTGACAAGGTTGGACATTTTGAAAATGTTGTATGAACCTTATATTCCTACTTTGAAGAATCCAAGGGTACTGTTTTAATGACTATAGGTGGAGAGACAGTGATGGTGTTTTCTTTAATTGTCTTGGAAACCAATAAGTGTGAAACTATTTGCATGCATATGAAGATAGTGCCACAAATACTGCAACTACATTGCATGTGCTATATAAATAAACAATTAGACAATTTTTAGCTAAAGTAATGTTTCTTCTCTTTTAGGATATTGTTACAATTGGAATGCTGTCTCTGCCTTGTGGTTGGCTATGCACAATGATTGGACTACCCACCATGTTTGGATATGTCATCTGTGGGGTATTATTGGGTCCATCTGGGTTAAACAGTATAAAGGTAAGACCAGTGTACTTGGAGAAAATGTTCTCTGCTTTGAATTTCTTCAGTGGCTTTTTTGTACTTTTTCTAACTGCTCATATCTATGTGCACACCTTCATAGCTGAGAGGAACAGAGATTAAAACATTCCTATTGCATATAATAAATTACTTGATTAACTTTGTTCCCCTCAGTTTCCTAGATGTCCTGGGGTGAGGTTCTCTTGCTTTATTCACAGGCAGAGAGCATATATTCAAAGTTCTTCTAACGCAGACCACTTTACTACTTTATCGTATACTTAATTTCCCTAGTTCGTCTTGAGGTTTAGGACAAGGAGTGTTGAAATTCTCAGCATCTGTGCCAGATAAATTCCCTTGAGTAAAAAGAAGTTCAATTCAAGCAGTGGAAAGAGCGGTGAAAAACTGTTACCCAGTGTGTGAACATTTCAATCCCCATTAAATCTTTTTTCACTGATATTCAAGGTATTGAAAATTGTGTGATTTGTAAGAAAACTCTACAACTCTTTAAAATGTCTAAAACATGCTTGATCTTATAAATATATATTAGTTTGTTTAGAAGACACACCCAACTTAAAAAATACATAGGGATTTATTGACAGTTATATTTTTTCAGGAGCAGTTGTGATTTATTCTGGTAAATTCTGCAGTAAGTCACCCCTACACAAAGATTGTTTGTGCATGTAGTCTACCCAACAGTGTTTTTATCAGAGCGGACAATAAGAGTACATAAGCTTGACATTAAAACTCATTTTCAACCTTTGATTTCTGCTTGATTTGCACTTGATTTAACATTATACCTAAATGCAACAAATAGTTCAAAAACAATATATTCAGTATAGATGCAGGTGTAACAGTGAAGACACTTTAAAGATTATTTGGGGGTATTACCAATATAAAAGATTTTATTTCTTTTAAATCGAGACCTCTCCATCTTACTGGATCTTAATTACAATACTGTTTACTTAGGGATTATGTAGGCAAGAAAAGACTTTGAAGAGTTTTCATCTGTCTTCCTTTCATTTATCACTTGCTAAGTCTTGTAATACTTTTGGCTTGTACTATTTACCAGATGCAGTTTTGACTGAGATCAAAATGTATAGCTTTTAACAACCTAGTCCAATTACTTTCATACTCCCAAATATCTTTTAGAACTGTAACTTAACAGTCATCTTTAAGATAAAAAGCCTACCCGTCTTATCTTTAACTTCCTAAACTAAATAGTTATCTTACTATTCACAGTTTGTAACAGTTGTATTGAGTTTTTACATAGTATAAAGTCTGTATGATTATTCCGATACAAATATTATGAGGCTCTGATCACTGACATCCCTTCGCTACTCGCCAAAAAAGTGCTTCAACACCTCATATGGGGTAGCAAGCGCTATATAAATGCAAACCTCTTTCCCTCTTCTATCCCTCCGATATCCCTCTCAATCAGATAACTGACTAACATATCCACCACTCAAATTTCTTTTATATTTCACTATATTCTAATTCACCACTAATCCTTCCTAGGTTCCGGAGTAGCATGCTACTTGCCGAAAAAGCTCGTCAATGCCTCATCAGGGGTAGTAAGCGCTATATAAATGCAAATACAATACAAAACCATAACATGCAAAATAATACCTGTCTGAGACCTGGTACAATTTCTCAGTCACCAGTATTTGTTGTACTGCACAGCCACACTACATGTTGTCATAAAGATCATCTTGAGCACGGAGCGGATGAGTGAAGGAAGGGTGTCATCCCAGGGTGGGATTTTAATACTGTCCCTGCCTTATTGTACTGCATCAAGCAGGCCATTTTTCCTCTATCGTTGTGTGATGTACCAAGCGCCATACCAATTATGATGAGCAAACACTAACAACACAAGGCCAGTCAATGACTGTTCCCTACTGTCACAGAGGAAGGGTGCATTAATGTTCTTTACTTGCTTGGTCCCATCTTCCAGACACAGCTTTTGACAACAAGAAGCATTTGTTTGAGTATAGGAGCAGCTGTGGTCGGGGGTGCGCGAGTTCGCGGCGGGGGGCTGTGGGGTGGGGGGCGGGAGGGGGGGTCGGCATGAATATGTGCCTGTGGTTTTGCTGCTGTTGGTTTTGTTCATTCACAGTTGTTGCATAAACATCATTTCTGTAAGTAGATCCAGCCTGGGGGGGGATCAACCCAGAACCCTGCTACTATACAGGGCTCAACGCAAAGACAGTTATGGACTAATCTGGACATTGCCTGCTCAGGCACTCCGAGTTATAGCCAGCTCTGGGCGATTATCTTTAGTTTCTGCGATACTGTGGCTCCTAACTGTTATGTTACTAGGCATCTGAATGAACCATTGACATGCTCAGGCTGTTGCGCCGTACTGATCGAAACTCATACTGTATTGTGTGAAAATTTCAAATGCCAATAAACAGATTTGACAAAAAAAAAAACAAGAAGCATTTGTTGGACACATTATCCTTGCCAGACTGCAAGTCTAGTGCTCGAGTACAAAATGTTCTCTCAATTCATAGTGCATTTGTTATTTGATTCATGGTCCACGTTTGGATCGCTCAAAACCTATGTGTTTGAACTGTACTTCACTAACACACACTCATTACTGCTTGTTGTTGAAATGTGAGTGTTTGAAATGCAGGCGACCATAATGCCCCTAGCAGCAGCACAGAATGTATGAATGCTAGGGAATGAGGCTCTGGAAGCAGCTGTGCGCAGCCCGTGGTTTCTACATTGGCATTTTTTAGTTGAGAACTTATTAAATATAATTGTTTTGATTTAGCTTTAGTATGATTCTTTTGGGGAGTGGCTGCTTCAATTACACACACATGTGCCCTCTGGTATCACGGGAGACGCCGCTGCAGTTGAGAGTTCCTGCCGCTGCTTGGGGGAACTCTGCCGACCTGCTGTACCCTTCTCCTGGGCTGTGCTCGTCCTTGAGCAGGGAGAGAGTCTTACCTGCCATCTTTAGTCCCCCCCCGCTGCCGCAACTTGGAAACACCTGCGGCCACAGAGCGGGGGGACTACACCTCCCATAAAGCATAGCGGGAGCTGACCGGCCGCACACGCCCACCTAGGCGCCAGGAGGCGCACAAAAGACCAGCGCTCTCGCAGTGGAGCGGGAGACGCTGCTTCAATTACACACACCTGTGACCTCTGGTATCACGGGAGACGCCGCTGCAGTTGAGAGTTCCTGCCGCTGCTTGGGGGAACTCTGCCGACCTGCTGAACCCTTCTCCTGGGCTATGCTCGTCCTTGAGCAGGGATAGAGTCTTACCTGCCATCCTTAGTCCCCCCGCCGCCGCAACTTGGAAACACCTGCGGCCGCAGAGCGGGGGGACTACGCCTCCCATAAAGCATAGCGGGAGCTGACCGGCCGCACACGCCCACCTACGCGCCAGGAAGCGCACAAAAGACCAGCACTCTCTACGCGTAGCGGGACGCGCCGGGCTAAACCCGGGCAAAGGGCGGGCCGTCTGTGGCCGTCCGCGGCAGATCGTAGCTGGGCTGGGCCCTGTCCCTTGGTCCCAGTATACAAACGCAGGAGTGACTTGGATGTACGCTGGGCACTTAAGGTACATTTATTTTGTGCGCGTTATCCTGTAAAATATGGTCAAAAACACTCCTATGACTACGCGTTCCACTTCAAGACGGAAACAATGCACCACCACCCCTTTGCCAACCCTAACTGCAATAGACAGGATGTTGCAGAAGACTATAGGGGTGGTCGTCACTGCCATTGAGAGAACTGAGAGACGGCTCTCGCTGCCCCCTAACATGTGTTTACCTTCTCTAACTACTAATACCTCTGTAACACTAGCAAATATCTCAGACTCAATGCTCATGGATTCCTTTGCAGCGTTCCCTAGACCCGCAGATACCCATTTTACCCCTCAAATACCATGTACACCTTCGCTAACCTCCCCCTCAGCTACTAGGTTGTCATCAACACCCTCATTACAACCACCCCTTACATCGGTGGAGTCCTCTATTATAATTGACGACGTTATTAATCTAGAGGGCTCGGGAGCCTCCTCATTGACGAATTCCAACATATCGGCTAAACTCCGCAATGAGAGCCCTCCTCAAAGAGAGAGGGGCCAGAAAAGTATCCAGGGAAAAACTAATCTTACTGAAAAGCCAACCAGGGGAATGGGTAAAGATAGATTTAAACAGCAAAAATTAACCTTTGCCGCTCAGGGACAACATGGGGAAGTGAGCAAGGGTTATCCAACTATGTCTGAGATCAATAGTGGCACTGATAGTGCCACGGTTGATCCGGAAACGTTACCACCTAACCCCGTAGGTTTTATGATTTATTTCGAGCAGATGCTGAGATCCTTAATCTTACCACTGCTGGAAAGAACTAAAACTCTTACAAATAAAATAGAGTCCCTAGAAAACTTGGCTCTGGGCAATTCGGATATGCTGAAACAGCTCAATATGAGGGATTTGAACGTGGACGTAGCAACCCCTGCTGAAAACCCTACCATAGCTAGCACTGTCCCTAAACCTCCCCAAAAAACATCTAACACAGCAAAAGAAGGGGGGAAGCGTCCAAAACAGCAACCTCTAGCCCTAGATAATAGAGCGCAGGCATCTAACAAAGTCCCCAATAAAACGGTGGAAAGGGAGGCTCTAACAGATAAAACAGGGTTAAACCCTGCAAAAGGCTCACCAAAAAAAGAGTATCGACATCCTGAGGGCTAGACACCCACGCATAGACTTAACACCAGAGTCAATGCCTTATACTGTGGTATTGACGGGCGTCCCCGAACTACAGAATAATAGAGAGGAATCCTTTGCAATTTTAAATAATAAGGTGGTACACTGGTTAAATACATATAGACCGCTTCCAGGACATCTACGTGCAGAAATTATAAATGTGCGTAGAGTGGCCTGGATTGGACATACATATAAAGATCCACATGGGGATTGTATAATCATACATTTCAGAGATAGACGTATTTTCAGACACATCTGTGGGTAGAATCCACTTGGAGGGACTGCTGGGGTTCAAACCCGGGATCTGTCTTATTTCTACCCATCAATGAACTGTAGGGTACTTAGATCAAACCCCTATCGGCAAGTAGAGGATTGGGATAGACAGGCTGTCACGTTTAATGTCCCAACATTTATTCACTTTGATGCTTTACAAGGAATGGAGGACATTGACTGACTCCCTGATATTATAATCACTCAAAAATCTGGACCATTCATAAATCCAATCAATATAGGTCCTGCCTCTGACATGAGTGAATTAATTGCGATAGAGAGTAAGGATAATGAAGGATTCACAGATCCCATAAGAAAAGAGCAATCCTCCAGTATGTCTAGTTTATCTAGAAGTTTAGAAATAGATATATCCCGAGAGATTACATTGGAACCTGAGGTCACCCCGGTTATGTTAGCCAGTTCAAAGAAGAAGGAAACATTGGCACTGGTGAGCTGGAACATAGCTGGTCTAAGGTCTAAGCTGGAAAACTAAAACTGGATTAATCTTGTGAATGCTCAGGATGTTATTTGTTTACAAGAAAGCTGGTCTATAGAACCAGATCATGTTAACGGCTTTAGGACCTATTTTTCTCCAGCAATTCGTTCACCCCATGGAAGGGCAAAAGGGGGATTATGCACATACGTATCAAACATGTTGTCATACACTAAAATTAATGTTGTTTCTAATGATAGGTTTTATCATATTCTCCATATTTCCATTGATTCTGATTTTTCCTTGGTTTTAGTAAATTTTTATAACAATGTCCAGTTGGAGGAAATGGACAATACTTTTAAACGACTAGGAAGGCATATAAAAGCGATGCTGACCCGAAGATCTAGAGATGTCTGTGTAATTTGGGCAGGAGATTTTAATTGCTCCCTATGTGCAAGAGCGGAAAAAGGTACCTGTGGTGTTGTGCTTGACAAAGATACTTTTTTGTCCCACTTTGAACACACTATGGGGCACATTATGATGGTGGACGGACCTGAGTCCGTCCGCCACCATAGAGTAGGGGGGAACGTCCGCATGGGCAGCGGCGTTCCCCCCGTGCAGATTAGGATGTGACCGCCAGGGTGGCGGTCACATCCTCTATCTTTAACATTGCGGCGGGTGCAGCTTCAAGCTGCACGCGCCGCAATGTTAAAAATGCATACATTGCATTTGTATGCAGAAAGCGGCAGGCACCGCGCGGTGCCTGCCGATTTCTGCATACAAATGCAGGGGGGTACCATAGGTACCCCCCATGTGCACCCCCCACCCCCCCTTCACCAAGGGGGCCCGCAACGGTCCCCCGCAGTGAAGTTCCACATCTTTTCAAGCCCTTCCTAATATGGTGGACGGTGTCTGAGAAACACCGCCACCATATTAGAGCTTTTCCGCCGCGGTTGTAAGCCAACCGCGGCGGAAAGGCTGCGGACGGTAACCAGGACCCACCAGCCATCCTA
This sequence comes from Lissotriton helveticus, assembly GCF_964261635.1. Classification (NCBI taxonomy): domain Eukaryota; kingdom Metazoa; phylum Chordata; class Amphibia; order Caudata; family Salamandridae; genus Lissotriton; species Lissotriton helveticus. The sequence continues at coordinate 1,153,971,894 of NC_136069.1, forward strand.
ATGTGGCGGTGGGTCTTTGGTAGGTCCGCTGCGGTTTTTCCGCATCCTCTGGGCCGGCGGTGGCTTCCGCCGGCCCGGAGGATGCGGAAAAACCGCAATCATAATCGGCCCCTAAGTGTGGAGATCATATAAGCGAAATTATGTTCGGATCCGATATGGGGTTTGTAAATAGATTGGTCACCTCAGAATGTCCATTTGTCCCCACTTTCTGTGGTAGAGGGGCTACAACAACGATTGATTATATAATCATGACTGTGAGACATGGGGGAATGATACAGTCTTGTAGTACGCTTGATAACTCACTGAGCGACCATTATCCTCTTACAATTGGACTGCAAAGTACTCTTAGCACTCTACGTCTGTTAGGTACTCCTGACGTACAATTGGATAACATCACCATGTCCAGGAAAAATGGTTATGCCTTAAAATGGTCAAACATAGTCCCTCAGGACTTTCTCAAAAAACTAGTGAAGAGTACGTGGCCACAGTTTAAGGCATGCACTGATGTAAATATCGAGGAAGGCGCTGTTGTAAATAATTTTTTTTTAATCGTCACACAAATTAAAAAACTTCTCTGGGTTGAAACTAAAGGCCCCATAAAACCCCGAGTAAGCTGGTTCGATTCAGTGTGTACGAAAGCATATTCAAATCTAAAACATGCATTACACGCGCCAGACAAAGACAGGGCGTTAATTAGGGAATGCAGATACATTTATAAACCGGCGCTAAGAAAGAGGAAAGATACTATAAAACATGCAACTTGGGATGCTCTGTGTGAGGCCTCGTTAAGTCGAGATTCAGCAGCATTCTGGAAAGTTGTAAACTCCCCCTTCTCTAATTATAATGGTACTCCCACAATAGAGGTAGCAATATCCGCACCGGAGTGGGTGAAGCATTTCGGAATTTTATATTCTGCTGAATGCTCGCTAGGAGATCGCTCACTTTCTGTAACTCCTAATACTGAAGAACCCATTTTACACAATACCCAGGCACATGTTGATTTCTCTATAGAAGAAGTCAGCGCTAGTATCAAGGCAAGTTCGGGGGGCAAAGCACCAGGCCCTGACGGGGTCCCGGTAGATCTATATAAAAATGATATTGATCTATGGACCCCAATCCTGGCTAGAGTTTTTAATTTTGCTTTTCAGAATGGTCCCCTGCAATCGTGGCGCGAGTCACTGATAGTTCCAATATTTAAAAAAGGAGACAGACTTAGCTGTCAATGCTATCGTCCTATTTCACTTCTTGACAGCACTATTAAAGTCTTTGGAAAGGTCATTTTAAACAGGCTTCAAATATGGGCGGATGAAAACAATATAATCTGCGATCTACAATACGGGTCCCGTAAAGGGCTTAGTACAATTGACCAGTGTTTGAACCTACACATTTTAACAGAGAAATATATAAAGGCCAAAGAGGGTCGTATATTTTTAACTTTTTATAGGTTACATCTGCTTTCGACTGTGTCTCACACCATAAACTTTGGATGGTTCTGAGCAATATGGGGGTAGACATATCAATTATAAACTTTTTAAGGGAATTGTATCAGGACGCATCTGCGAGAATTAGATTTGGAAAAAACGGTGAATGCACGGATTCTTTTGGTATAGGCAGGGGCGTACGACAAGGCTGCGTGCTAGCCCCACTCCTCTTCACACTTTATATAAACGACGTGGAGAAAACTCTTTTAAAGGAATGTAGGGACTTGCCAATGGTAGGAGATAGACCAGTGCCCGCATTATTGTATGCCGATGATGCTGTCCTGATGGCTCGAACTCCATTGGCCATGCAAGCCCTGGTTACCTCCTTTGCAAATTTTATGAGTGGATTAAACTTAAAGATAAATTGCTCAAAAACTTTTACTATGATTTGTGGTGGTGGCACAAATAAAAAGAGGAAAGCAGTTTTTATTGGTACGACCCCAGTTGATTTTACTTCGACTTTCTCCTATTTAGGAGTTTTGTTTGATCACACTGGCAACTGGAACATTACAATCAAGACAAGAAAATTGCTGTATTGTAAAGCCATAATGGCGTTAAAAAATATTAGCCATAAAATTGGAAGGAAGCCTATAGGGGAAATGCTAACTGTATATAAGGCCACTTGTTTAGCAATAGTGACCTATGGTGCGGGCTTGTGGGGGCATGCCAATGTGACACGTCTACAGGTTGTAGAAAATCTTTTTATGAAGTACCTTCTGGGTGTTCCGAGAAGTGTATCCACGTACTCTTGCCACACAGAACTTGGGGAACCATATCTTGTACATATTTTAAGAACTGCCCCGATACTATTATGGTATAGAGTTTGGACAACTGACGAATGTGGCCTAAATCGTCTGATTTTGAACAATGTGTTAGGCCTAGAAAAGAAGAATAAAATGTTTTGGTTGTCATACGTGAAGAAATTTTTCGAGGATCTGGGAACCATATATTATTTAAATGACCCAACCTCTTTATGCAATATCTCAAGGAAAGCTCTGAAAGAAAAGTGTATGGGATACTTACATGAATGCAGAGCGCAAACAGAATTGAAAAAGAAGACTGTATTGGCACATGCACAAATTGTTATTTCTAATAAATTGCAGCCATACGTCAAACTTCAGATGAGCAATTACGAGAGGTTTTTATTAACTCGTTTCAGGTTTAATTTATTGTTTTGGTTATTTAGTTTCCCAGACACGAATGATTGGTCAAAACACCTGATCACATGTCCCTGTGACAACCTGTCAGAGCAATCAGACATGCACATTCTTTTTTTTTGTAAATTTTATATCAAGCCTAGAATAAAATTGGTCATCCCCCTATTGAAGATTATGGATGTAAATCGCTGTCGCCCTGCCTTTCTAGCTGTACAGAAACTGGACAATATTTTAACTGTCGTATTTATTTCCTCGTTTTTAAAAAATTCTTTTAAATTACGAAAAACGATGGTACTCTGAATTACAATGTATCGTTCATGAAATTATGCTGAATTGTTCCTGGAATTATGTAGAAATCTTTTGGTATTATGATAAAGTGTTTATGTATTTACAATGGTGCTTATAATGAATTTACTAATTCAATGTGATTTTATATGTACTTTTATGGTTATTCTGCTTTAATAACCGAATAAAGAATTTTTGATTTGATTTGATTCTTTTACCCAAAATCAATTTACTTTGATTTATGCAGTTCTGAAGTAAGTGCAAAGATCAAAAACAACATCTTTTTGTTTTTTAGAGCCTTGTTCCATGATGGTATCCACCACTGCCTTTCTTTTTTCTATGAGTGCTGCCGGTGTTAAACGCTCTAGGTACTAATGTCAGTGAATCTACAGAGTAGTAAATTCGAAGATCCGCCCCCCCCCCCCCGCTTTACATACTCAGGATCAATGATTAGCCAAGATGTTTCAGATTCCCTATGCATTAACGTCTTGGGTGCTCCTTACCCAACAGCTTACCTCTTTCCGGGCAGATGCCTAGAGACTGGCTTTTAAAGAAGCTCAAAATGCATGTGTTTGGTGGTCTAACAAGCTTAAAAACAGCAACCCCTGACTAAAATGTATAAATTCAAGTGGGCCAAAATAACCCAATTTTTGTTAAAATAGGCATGCCTGGCGACGATGCTCTGCAGAGCTACTGGCCGGAGATTGGAGTTACAAGGAGAGTGGAAAAGTAAAAGTAGAGGGACATTTAGGGAAGCAGGTGAGAGGTAGGTGAGGAGAACTAAAACTGGGGTCCCTCTGATAGACACCTCCCTGGAAACGGTGCCTAGAATTATGTCTGTGAGGATCCCCGAGCCCCCCCCATCATTTTAGCAAAGGTTAATTCTATTTGCAGAATTTGTATTTCTTTATCCCTCTTTTTAATTTTGTGTATAGAGAGATATGAGAACCTTAAGAAGAATGCTTCATCTGCTGAATCCTTAGGTACTTGATGAACATAAAACTTGCTCCCCGCCCCTTTATTTCCTTTTTTCCTGTAATGTCCGAATGTTCACTGCAAAAACATAGTGACTGCTGGAATCCAACTAGCAATATATGCTCCTTGAAAATAATCAATAACATTTTTTTGCCATTTTCGGTTTGCTTTTCCATGTATTTTGTTTCCGCAGCTGTGGATCCCATTGCAGCGAGTTTTCGAAAACTAATTTGCTTTAATAAACTACAGATAACTTAATGAAGTAATGATAACTAGCGTTTTATTCTACCAGTCACAAGTTTTTACAACTCCTAAATACTTCTATACATATTTATTATTAATATGAAGTTTTTCTAACCTTGTAAATAATGTCTGTACTATTTTAATAAAGAAGACAATGTACCAATCTTTAGGAGCTTAAACAAATTATTTAAAGTTAAGGAGATAATAGAACATTCCATGTGAAAAAAAGACTCCCCTTTAATCATTTGGTAAATATTACTTGCAGAAAAATACCATAAATATACATTTTTTTTAGCAATCTTCCCCTACAGTAAAACCACTTGCTGGCCTGCAAACTTAGCCCCAAAAGTTACACTTTTTATTTGTCCATGAAAATGAACAAAATAGTAATTAACACATTTATCTGGAAATTTTGCCCATCCTATATGTAGATTTGAGGTGTATTATGCTTGATGACAACTCTAGGTTATTTTGTGCAACTGTCACTTTTTTGTTTAATAAATAATGAAAAAGTGAAATTTGTGTGTTATTTGTCAGATGATATTTAATTCATCTACTTTTAGGGTTTTATGAGGACTAAGTGATTGATAGATATGTCTTAATATGAAAAAAATTGAATCCTAAGTGTGGGATATATGTCTCAATACTGAGTGCCAATGTCTTCATGTCCTACTGTCCCTGTCCATGTCAGAATGTAGAGAAGGTAAGATTATAGTTTAGCATATATTTACGGTTCATACCACCACATCTGCATACCTTGACATTAATATATATATATATATATATATATATATATATATGTGTGTGTATATATATATATATATATATATATATATATATATATATATATACATATATATATATATATATATATATATATACATATATGTATATACATATATGTATGTACGTATTAAGAAAAGTAAATATATACCTTCCCCTGGTAAGTTCCTCACGATCTTGTGATAGTCTGTATTTTGGTGCACTATTTTGGCAGAACAATTAATATTGAAAACTTGATTTTATTGTAGCTAAGGGGGTGTACCCTCCCACATCAGTGTGTGTGTGTGTGTGTGTGTATATATATATATATATATATAAATATATATATCCCAATTGAACAGGTTTTTGTTTTTTTAAAGAAAAGCTCCCAAACTGATGCTGTGTGAAAAACAATTTGAAGAAAATAGCAACAGTTACTGGATAGGGCAATTAACTGTTATCTGCTTTTTAGTCCATTGTACAGGTTGAGACTCTAGGAGAGTTTGGTGTATTTTTCACCCTTTTCCTTGTTGGTCTGGAGTTTTCCCCTGATCGACTGAGAAAGGTAATTTCGAATTGCTTGTTCTGCTTTTAAAAATGAATGATGACCCCTATTAGTTGTTATTGGTTTTGTGATTTCAGGTGTGTGAACCCAAACTTATCCAGTATTATAGGTATCTTTCATAGATTCACATGCCTGAATCAATCCCCGTCGTCGGGGTGGGAGTCCCCGGTATATAAAAGAGTAATGTCATAAAGACATATACATAGTAATAGGCCAGAGGCCTCTCATTAGTAACATATCCATGACCTTTTGTAAAAAGGACCAAACTTTGGCCAAGAGCCAATCAGATATCACCACCCTCTAGAACCTTCCTGGAAGGAGCCCTAGTCCCTCAGATTTTTTACCGCACGTCGTGCTAAGGGAGTCTCCTCTGAGCTCTGCTCAGCTTTTCTGGTATTCTTTACCTTTTTCAATATTTTTCACTCAGAATTTGTTCTCTGTGAGGAGTTTTTTCAGTTGATCATGGCTGACACTCCTAAAAAGGGTCTCTTTAGATCTTGTGCCTATTGTGGGGAAAAAAAGGCTTCATGTGGATGACAGGCATGAAGACTGCCTTTACTGTCTCTACCCTGACCACTCTGCAAAGGATTGCAAGGTCTGCCGCACTTTTTCGACAAAAACTCTGAAGGACAGAGAGGGACGCCTGCTGCTCTGACTCCAGAGACTTAAAGACAAGGACCGGGTTGTCTCTTCAGGGGAGAGTGAGTGTTCCATCAAAAGTACTCATTCCTCTCCGAAAAGGCCTAGAACGTCATCCCCAGGACCATCTTTGGAGCCACCTCAGAAGAAGACGCCCAAGTCTTCAGAGGTTCGTTGACAGGCCAGGGCTGAGAATGTTTCTCTTCAGGATACTACCTTTAAAAAGCCTGTCAGGACATCCTCTGTGGTGACTGTAACAACGTTGACGACTACAATCTCCACATCACTGGCATCGTCATTCTCTTCAACGTCGACGACTACTTCAGCCTCGACGGGTAGGTCCATTCCGTCTGTTATAATAATCAAAAAATCGACGACGAAGCCTTCGTCGACGAGTGCTCCCTCGTCGACGAAACAAAAATCATCTTCGATGATTAAAGCCCCATCGACGTCGATGAGACCTTCTTCATCGTCGACGAAATCCTCGTCGACGTCAGTGAAACCTCCGTCGACAGTTCCATCGTCGACGAGACCATCGACGTCGACACCAGCGTCGACGAAAATGAAGCCGTCGACGGGACCATCGACGACGTCTCCAGCGTCGACACTGCCGTCGACGAACAAAACACCGTCGACGACGCTGCCGTCGACAGTTCCTTCGTCGACGAGGACGCCGCCGTCAATGCCGGCTATAACCGTCAACGTTCCCCCCGTCGACGACCATACCGTCGACGGGCTCACCAACGACAGGATCGCCTTCCTTGAAGTACTCGTATACACACTTCAGGATAACTAAGCGTACTTTGACGCCAGAATTGACCTCACCAAGTAGAGTCCAGCCACTGCCGCCGGCTCAATTGTTGGACACGGAGGATTCTGAGGATGGCTCACTGTTTCAGAATGCTACCAATCCATCAGAACTTAACATTAAAATCCATGAAACTTCAGAATGTGAAGATCTGGATCAGGAAGGAATGGATTTCCAGGAGGAATATCACTCTACTCCACCTATGGTGTGTCTTCCAGCATCCATAGTGACGGATTTACAATTTCTCATTGCGGATTATAAGCAGCGGTTTCCTTCCAATCCGCCTCCTCCGATAGTGCCGCAACCGCCAGTTGTGATACCTACCCCTCCATCTCGCCCTAGGCCGCCTCCACTGGTCATTCAACCGGAGACTGCTTATTTGACTTCTGTACAGTCTTCTGATGATGAAGAAGAGGAAGGAGGAGCACAAGATGAGGGCGAGCAACAAGAATTGCAGGAAGACGAATGGAATGAATATGTTATTCCAGCTCCGGCTTCCCCTGACCAAGCACAGGCAGACTCGCCTCCGGAAGACATCAGAGGGTTCCACAACATCTTAGAAAGGGCTGCTTCAAGATTCAAAATCGAAATGACCACGCAACCTCTGGAGTGTTTCCTGTATGACTTTAAAGAGCCGTTTTAAAAAGCTGTGAGATCCATTCCCATTATTGAGTATATTTGGGATCATTGGGTGAAAATAATGAAGAATCCTTCATCTTTGCCTCCAGTCATACCCAGGCTCGACAAAAAGTATAAGGCTCCTGCCACAGCTCCTGCATGCCTTACAGGACACAAAACCAGACTCTGTCATTACCCAAGCTGCGCAGCGTAAATCTAATAATCCATCGGCGGCGTTGACTGCGCCACCAGATAAAGAGGGTTGTAAACTGGATAACATTGGCAAAAGGTTTTCATCCATGTCGGCCCTCACTGTTCGAGCGGCTAATTCCTTAGCCCTGTTAGGGCGCTACAACCGCCAAATGTGGGCGGATATTGCTCCATATTTGGGTACTATCCCAGAGGACCAAAAAGAGGAAGCAAAAAAGATCCTTCTGGAAGGCGAACGTTCAGCCTCTGAAATAATCGACGTAGGAATGGATATCGCCTCCACAGGATTCAGACAATTGGCAGGGGCTGCGGTCCTAAGGCGCCACGGGTGGCTCAAGGCCACATCTTTCCGACCGGAAGTGCAGGCCAAGATATTGGACATGCCGTTCGATGGCCAGCTGCTGTTTGGGAAAGACATAGACGACATGCTGCAAGGTATTAAAAAGGATACTGAGACCGCGAAAGATCTGGGTACTCTTCAGTTCAGAAATACTTCCTTTCGGGGCTCCAGAGGAAGAGGACAACCTTCACGAGGTGGCTATCAGGGGTATAAATCATCGTACAACTCAAACCAGCAGTTCAAACCCCAGTACAAACCAAGGCAGCAGCATTAAAATCAATCATCATACAACAAATCTTCCTTTCGTGGACGCGGAGGGAAGAAAGACACAGCCAGAAGGCAATGACCTTTTTCTACCGCAGGCCTCCATTTCTTCTCCACCTTACGCAATTGGAGGAAAAATCTCATTTTTCCTCCACAATTGGCAGCAGATTACAACAGATCGCTGGGTCCTTCAGCTAGTCCAGTTTGGACATTCATTGGAGTTTGTGGAGACTCCTCCTTCGAATCCTCCACGTCCAATGAACCACAAGAATCTACATCTCCTACAAAAAGAACTCTCTATAATGCTCCACAAAAGAGCTATAGAAAAAGTGCCTCGGGATCAGAAAGGCAAAGGATTCTATTCCCGATTCTTCCTAATAAGGAAGAAGGAGAAAAAAGGGAGACCTATATTGGACTTACGAGACCTGAACGGATACCTCAAGAAACAGTCGTTCCGAATGGTGTCCATTCCGGAGGTGCTGCATCTCCTCGATTCAAAGGACTTCATGGTGTCTTTAGACCTCCAGGACACCTATTTCCACATACCGATCCACAAAAACCACAGACAATTCCTCAGGTTTGCGGTGGCGGGCAGACACTACCAATTCAGGATGCTGCCCTTCGGACTGAAATCCGCTCCTCGCATTTTTACAAAGTGTCTGTTTCCGGTGGCAGCATATCTGCGCCAACACCATCACCAAGTCTTCCCCTACTTGGACGACTGGCTCGTCAAGGCACCTACTTTCGCAGGCGTGAGCAGGTCCTCAGACGCCTGTCTGCAACTTTTCGAAAACCTGGGACTCACTCTCAACCAAGAAAAGTCTGTCCTTCAGCCTTCCCAACGCCTCACTTTCTTGGGGGCAGTCCTGGATACGGATCAGGAAAAAGCCTTTCCTTCACAGGAACGTCAGCTCAAACTCAGGTCTCTAGCAACCCGGATTCAGGCCAAGAAGACCATCACGGTGCGACTGTACAAGTCATTATTGGGGATGATGTCCTCCAACATCCTGCTGATCCCACACTGCCGTCTTCGTATGCGGCCGCTGCAGGAGGCACTAATCACCCAGTGGATCCAGTGTGCAGGATCCTTCGACTATCTAATCCGGATCACTCCATTCATTGTGCAGGCCCTAGACTGGTGGCTTCAACCTCAAAATCTAGACCAGGTCCTTCCATTCCTGCTTCCAATCTCTCCACATGTGATCACCACAGATGCTTCATTGGAGGGATGGGGTGCATATCTGCAAGAGCTCCAGATCAATGGACTATGGTCTCAGACAGAGAAGCAGATGCATATCAACCTTCTCGAATTGAGGGCAGTCTACCTGGCACTAAGAGCATTCCTGCCTCGGATCAAGGATTCCCCAGTGCTTGTGAGAACGGACAACACCACCACAATGCACTATCTGAACAACAAGGGGGAACTCGATCTCTGATGCTGTCGCTAGTATCTCAATGTATTTGGAAGTGGCTGCTTCGAAACAATATCTCTTTACGGACAGAGTATGTCCCAGGGGTAGACAAAACCCTGGCGGACTCTCTAAGCAGGCAACGCTCCATCTGCCACGAGTGGGAGCTGGATCAACATCTTCTCAACTCCGTATTCTCCCGTTGGGGCAAGCCTCACCTGGATCTGTTTGCAACGCAACTCAACGCAAAATGCCAATACTACACAAGCTGGCATCCCCAGAAGGGGTCTCTCGGGAATAAATTTTCCATCGCATGGTGCAATGTTTTCGCTTACGCATTTCCTCCATTTCCCCTGATTCCCAGAGTTCTCAGGAAAATGAAGACGGAGCATTGCACCCTAATCCTGATAGCCACGCCAACACTGGGTTACGGACTTCACCTCTGTTCATTGGAACCGCCAATTCCGTTCAGGCCAAGCCCGACTCTCCTGATAATGAACAACGGGCAAGTCCAACATCCGGATCCTCAATCTCTCAAATTATCGGCTTGGCTCCTGAGTACAGAGAGTTCCAGAACGTAGACATTCCTCAAGAATGCAGGGTAGTCTTGGCCCGGGCCCGGGCTGACAGTACCAACAAGACGTAGTCCCTGAAGTGGAACATATTCTGTATATGGTGTAAGGCAAACAGGATACACCCATTTGAATCTTCGCCGGCACTGATTCTTCCTTATCTGCTTCATTTGGCTCACTCAGGGTTGGCCCACGCCTCGATAAAAGTTTACCTGGCGGCTATATCTCGGTATAGGCGTTCTGCGTCTGGTGTTTCTCTCTGGTCCAATAGACTGATCAAGCAGTTTCTGAAAGGATTGTTCAGGACATTCCCTCCAGTGAGGGCTTTGCCACCCACCTGGCAGCTCAACATCGTACTGGCTCAGTTAATGAAGCACCCGTTTGAGCCAATACACAAAGCTGACTTCAAATATCTATCATGGAAGGCAGCTCTCTTACTAGCGCTCACATCAGCAAGAAGAGTGAGTGAGCTCCAAGCATTCTCCATTGAAGATCCTTTCTTACAGTTCAAACATGACAGAGTTATCTTAAGAACTAATCCTAAATTCATACCAAAGGTTCCATCCAACTTTCACCTGAATGAGCCTATAGTTCTGCGGTCCTTCTTCCCGAATCCAAGCACCGCAGCAGAAAGGTCTCTCCATTCATTAGGCCTCAAGAGATGTCCGAAGTTCTACATCCATAGAACAGAACAATTTCGAAAATCCAACCAACTGTTTATTGCCTTTAGCAGGCCCAGGAAAGGTCTTCCATTGACAAAGCAGTCCATCTCAAGGTGGACCTCGGCAGCCATTACTTTCTGCCACCAGCAGGCAGGACATACTCTGCATTCTAAAGTCCAGGCCCACTCCACTAGAGCGGTCTCCACCTCGATGGCGCTCTTCGCTGGGTTACCCCTCATTGACATATGCAGAGTGGCAACATGGAAGACGCCTCATACCTTCCCCAAGCACTATTGCTTGGATTCAGAGCTGATGAAGGATGCAGCGGTGGGTCAAGCGGTGCTACGCCATCTATTTCTCTAGAGGTGAGCCTTCTTCCTTTCATCCCTCCATCCTATTACCTTCTTGCACATTTCGCTAACTGTATTTCATGTTTGATATTCTATTATCATGTGATTTTACAGGTTGTTCTCTACTAAATGTGCTGGGTATTGCTTGCTACTCTGATTCAGGCATGTGAATCTATGAAAGATACCTATAATACTGGATAAGAAATGCGTTACTTACCTGTAACTGCAGTTATCCAGTATTGGTATCTTTCATAGGTTCACATGCAACCCACCCACCTCCCCTGGAAGGGCTCACCTTGGTTCTCTCAGTAGGTACTACTTAGCACTGTGCTTACGAAAATCTGAGGGACTAGGGCTCCTTCCAGGAAGGTTCTAGAGGGTGGTGATATCTGATTGGCTCTTGGCCACAGTTTGGTCCTTTTTATAAAAGGACATGGATATGTTACTAATGAGGCCTCTGGCCTATTACTATGTATATGTCTTTATGACCTTACTCTTTTATATACCGGGGACTCCCACCCTGACGACTGGGAATGATTCATGCATGTGAATCTATGAAAGATACCAATAATGGATAACTGCCGTTACAGGTAAGTAACACATTTCTTATAACAAAATATGCATTAGCAAGCAAACTAAACAATGTGGCTACTGTACTCACAAGGGTGAATGTGGTGATTTAATAAATGATAGAACTATTAGTATGATCAAGTGCTTGAGGTGAATATGTGCTACTTTTATAATATCTCTCTCACACACACACTCACACTCACACACACACCTGCAGGGCTTCTGCCACGAGTGCAGAGGCCATTTGTGAAGCGGTCCCTCAGTGAGGTTCTAGTAGGAGAAACATCAAAGTAAATATTCTGATTCTTCCTCCACCTGTGAGGTCAGTGGTAATATTTAAGACATTCCACCATCTGTCCTTCGAAAGACCTCTTCTCCTTTGGGTACCTGGTCTGTTTGAAGCAGCGATGCAAGTCTGCTTGAACCAGTAATGCAAATATTTATAATGCCTGCTTCAGACAAATCTTTTCCTACTAGGCTTTTAAAGAAGTATAGGGTTCCTGATCAAGTCCCTCTTTTCCTGCCGGTGGCCCCTCCACCGGACTCTGTAAGGGTGTCGGTAGCCAAGAAACACCAGACCACAAAACCGTCCCCTACCATTGCTCGAAATGAACAGAGCAATCTACTGACTTCAGGAAGTAAAAGGATGTGCAGTACTTCAGCAATGGGATTGAAAAGTCCTAGCTCTGTGGCCTTATTGGGCAGGTACAACAGAGCACTTTAGGATTCACTCAAAATGTTTTGTGAAAATTTCCCCCAAAAAAACACAGACCAGACTCCCTAGAAGTGCTAAATGGTTTTAGGCTAGCCTTTAATCAGTTCCTTAGTTCTGTGGCTGATTCTTCTGAACTAGCTGCTTGTGGCTACTACCATGGTTTGACTCTGAGAAGAAGTGTGTTGCTTAAAACCTGATACAAAACAGTGTCTTATAATTCTTCCCTTCTCAGGTATTACACAGTTTGCATCTCATGCAGATGATGAGATAACCCACATGAAGTCAGAGATGGGGGTCACTGGTGGCACTTGACCTAGAGAAAGGATTCATTCCTCCTCTGGGAAGAAGCGTAAAAGTGAGGGCTCAACCTCCCATGAAAAGGACTCCAAGAGAGGGAGCTCTCACAGCAAGGATTCTGGGGCTGATAGATCTGTGAGTAGAGCGCCTGCGTAACATTAGTTCTCTCACAAAAAGCTCATTCTTCCTCCTCATCGGTACCTGCGACTCCTTTTAAGAAGCATCCAGGGAAGAAAATCCATCCGTCAATGGATCAGTCGCCGAAAATCATCCCGTCGTCAGCTGACACGACAAAATCATTGACACAAGCGTCTACTTCCATTCCGGGGACTATAAAGGCGTCAGTGACTCCAGTGACTAGAACGACAAGTACATCTTCCTCGTCCACAAAGGTATTATTGATGTCGCCAGCGTTGATGGCGCCACTGTCGACATCAGCTATCTCCTCAACGTCGATGAGACCCTCCAGTCGATGAAGGGACCCTCTGTGCTGCCATTGATCTATTGCCAATGACTATTCTGCTAATTTACGACTACCCCCAGACAACTATCCATGACATAGGGGGTATACAAATAACTGGGAAAAGTTTATACTATACAAAATTAGTGGTCTGTTCCTAACTGGACAACTCCCCCCCCCGGAATGAAAGACTCTGAAGTAGGTTTTGGATGCCTCAGGATACATGTAACACGGAAGCAAACTTGTTTTTCACAGGAAATATAGAGCAGATACTGGCCCATTTCCAGGCAGTTCCTGGGCTGTTCGTGATCCCTCCAGCTCACAGTTATGATGATGGTGGCAATCTACAAAATGGTTACTCTGCCGCAGCTATAATACCTAATATAGGATATGCACTACACGATACCAGAGGCAATCTTTACCTGGATACACTAGGAACTACAGACTAGTATGGGGGGAGAGGCATTGTCATTTCTCCCTCGAAACACACTCCTAAAATCGACCTCTGGTTGAACCAACTCACCACCTTCAACTGCCCCCCCCCCCGCATTATTGACTCAGCTAAATCTTTAGGAATCACCCTGGACAAGCATCTGAATATGAAGACTCATATTAGCAATGTGTGCAAGGGAGCTAACCACCTTCTGAGAACACTCAGCAATCTCTAACCTTTCCTACTTCCAGCAGATTTCAAGCAAGTGGTCCATGCGCTTGTTTTGCTATGGCAGTGCTACGCTATGTGGCCTCGCCAAATACACTTTGGCCCCTCTAAAGGCTTCGTTGAACGCGGCGGCCGGATTGATTACGGCACCAAGCGAAATGCTCAATTCTCCCCGGTCTTAAAATCTCTAAACTGACTGCCCTACGAAGCTAGAATTCAACTAAAGATTGCCTGCCTATCGCACAAAGCCCTCCACTTCAAAATCCCCAACTACCTTGCGCAAAAGCTAGAACTATCCGGAGGGGGTAGACTGACGAGGAGCTCTAATTCCCTCCTCTTGAAACCCAAAATGTGGAACTCTCTCCCACCGGAAATTCGTAGAATCTCTTCCAAGGTTGCTTTCAAACTGGAAGCAAAAAGATTCCTCATGAATAAGTTCTTACCTTAACCCGAGGGGCGACTTTCAGCTCTAATCGCATCGAACATACTACAGTATTGGTTGTTAATCTTGTATATTATTATTGTATTTGCTCCCCTTATGTCATTATGTTTCATCCACTAGCTCATTCTTCGCTTACCCCAGGTTTGTAAACGGTCTGTTATGTGTGCACTATTTGATTCAATGCCTATGTAGATTCCCCATTTGACTCGTACTGAACTGTTACCTTCCTTTCCCTCAAATTGTAAAGCCCTCTGATATCCTTCGGGATCAAGTTTGCGCTATATAAAACTTTATAAGTAAAATAAATCCTGAGTATAGCAATGAAAATACCCACTAGATCCACATACTATGGTGGAATTGGTCTCCCAGGTATTGGAGCCTGTTATTGGGCCGCACGCAGTTTACCTATCACTGATTAAATTTTGTCACCCAGAGATGACCCTTCAGTTACAAAGGGAGGATGGATGACAACACCCTCACACATGCACTACACGTATGGTGGCAAGGGAAGAAAGAGCTACTGTCAACCGCCCAGACTTTATTACGGGCCTGGGATAGAGCTACTCTGTGTTTAGGGTGGAAGAGTAAGATTACTGTGAAAACACCACTATTGGAAGGGACTATGCTGTAGGAAATCCATAAGCAAGCGTTTAAGGCATGGGACATCGTTGGTATCTCCAGGGTGATGTTACAGGCATGAGGGGGACAATGTGAAATTATTCTCTAGCCTGCAGAATGAATACAGCCTGAGCAAGATTGATGTATAAGTACACCCAGCATAGACGCATCTTCCAGGCAGAGAGCTAGACTTTTCCGATAACCCTGAGATCACCACACTAGAATGCTGAGTGCTGCTAGATGAGCAAGGAAAAGGGACCATCCCTTCCACCTATAGGACCCTGAATAATATGCCGGATGGGCTACAGAAATTGAGGACTAAATAGAAAGTAGTATTAGAAGTATTGGAAGATAGAGACTGCGAAGTAGCACTGATGCATCCTGGGGAAGTTGTGATAAAAGTAAGACAGCGCCTGATCCAGATGTAAATTCACCTTTCTTCTCACAATATGGGCGGCAGGAGGATTCGGGAATACAGGCATATTACAAGAACTGGGGCAAATTCTAAAATGTGAAGTCCCTTCCCTGCCCCATTTGTATTGCTGGGGATCCTGAATGACGTAGATGTACCAAGAAGCAAACTCACATTCCACATACTAGAACTGATTTTAGCAAAGCATGACCTTGCAAGGGAAAGGGTTTCCCTGTTGGTGTCTTTGAAATGGGAAAGACAAACTGGCAGGCGCTTGTATATGGGTCGGAAAGAGTGACGTATGAAGACAAGGTCTGTCTATGTAAATAATAAAATCTGGGGATGGTGACGGGACTGCTTTGGACTATGTGAAAATGGCCAAGATCCTGGACAGTCACGGAAACAGGATTAGAACTGTGAGGCAGGCCAGATTATGATAAGTTCTTTGTGATTTCTGTTTCTACTGGCAAATTGCTATGTCCAAAAACAAATATGCACCATCTGAATTTCCCGTGTGGTTCCTCACTTAAGATAGGTAGGCTTTTATGATATATTACAGTAAAGAAAACTTAATAAAAATATATTTAAAAAATAGAGAAGTAACCATTATATGATTCCCACGTCAGAGAGCATTAGAAAATTTAACAAAACCCTCAACTCTTTCTTTGACAGTACGTTAAGGCAATTGCTTGTTTAAAATGTGAACTATCATTACAAAAGTATTTTTTCTTTGATGTTTTGCATCATGGAAAGCTGCATACATTCCCCCCAATCTTATCTCTTCTGGTAGGGGTATTACATTTCTGTCTGTACTTAAAGGTATGTAAATTAAGGTCTTTTTAGGAGGGATTTGAAAAATGAATGTCGGTCTACTGATCCAGCGTGACCTTCCCCACTTAGTGCCGATACCAGACAAAGTTTAAAGTTTTGCACATTCCTTAGCCACCACTGAGGGTAGGATAGTGAGGATGTCTAAAATGTGGCTCTGTGGAGAATGAGCATGCTGGATATTTGCTGTTAAATTACATTTCTGTATGTTACTTATTGTATTGAGGCAAAAAAGCTTCTTGTGTTTGATATTAGACAACAAATAAAGTAGGGACATTCAAAACTAAGACTGTGCAAAACTTGTACTAGAAATTGAAATTTCATGGAGTAATGGGTAATGAAAGACACAAATATCATTAGAAAATTGTTTTTTTAACCCTCAGGTCTGGAGAATATCTGTGCAAGGACCTTGCTTCATGACTCTGCTAATGATTGCTTTCGGCTTGCTCTGGGGACATTTCTTGCAAATAAGACCAAAGCAAAGTGTCTTCATTTCTGCCTGTTTGTCATTATCTAGTACACCTCTTGTATCCAGATTTCTTGGCAGCAGCTCGCGGGGTGATAAGGATGGTATGTACCATTTTCTCATGAACATCATCATTTAAATATACATGGTAGAGCCACTGATTATAAGTAAAAGATGTGCATTTTACAAATGGTTCCATTTGTCAGGACATTGTCTTAGCTAATGTGTGAGCAAAACATCTGGTCCCATACAGTCCACATTTTCCACGGTCTTGAGAATGCCAAGCTGGTAATTATAATTGTTTTAGCAATTTTGTCAATTTGGACATTCAGATTGTGTGTGTATTTTTTGCCATACGATGTCCTTGTGCCTAGTGCTAGTTATTTGGTTTGATTTAGACAACTGTAGGACAGTTAAAATAAGTGTTGATTAGCACCAGTTAGTCTAATTATAGATGTACCATAGTGGTTGGCTATCAGCCTATATGTGTTGACTCAAGTAGCTTCTTAATTAAATTATTTGATTAAGAAGTACAATTGCTATCAGTAGCCCCTCAGTCGTCTTTTTTAAGGACAGAGGGGCATATGTGCCTCTTAATGATCAGGAAGCCCTATATTTATCTTCATTGCCTCTTACATATTTTTTGGATGTACCCCTTATTACATTGAGTAATCTACTTTGGAGTCATTACCTCGCAGCCAATGTTGGTTACTGATGATAAACACTCTTCTACTTGTGAGTAATTCAAAAACACTATAAACTGCACCTACCAGAACGCAGTAGAAGAACTGGTTGCGACTTGCTGGCAGTGTCACTTTTCACCCCTTAATCAAATGATTCATATTGGCATCCCAACTGAAATGGCTGTAGAATGGCTGAGTGATATAGACTTAAGCTTTGGTATGTTTTAAAACAAGAACACTACTGTCCTATTAGGAAACTTGCTTTGGCTATCCCATAGACATTGCAGAGGTTTTGGGGACATTTAAACATTTTGAACCAAATATTCTCAAGCCACTGAATGACATCTACCCCGTGAACAATTGATGTCAACATTTCCATCCTGCATAACAATAATAAACAATCAAGGGGTTTCAGAAGGGCGATATTTAATGGGGTCCAGCTTAGTGGCCCTGGAACTATAACAACAAAGGATTTACGCTGTTCCCTGGGGAGTGGGAAAGGGGAAGAAAGAGGACGTAACCAGGCCCAACAAGGAGTGGGGGGCACAAAGGAGGGGGGGGGAATTCCCCTTCCGGAACTAAAACCCTCACACACCCAGCAAGCTAGGTGTCATGCTTCATCATTTGGGTTTTGCTCCTCGTCAAACTGGCACTGTAATGTTTGACGGGCTCCCATAAAGGGGCTCTTTACCAGAGATCTTTTGTTCCTGCCAGTTGGTGCATGTGGGTATGAGGGTTTTAGGGAAAGTGTAGACGTGTGTGTGAAGGTGGGAATGTTGAAAAAAGTTAGTAAATCCACGGGAAATTTTAATGGTGTGGTTCACAAATTTATTAAAAAAGGGAGCAGAATGTGACACGCTAGTGCTATGATCCAGCAGTGTCTTAATCTACCTGAAGGTCAACATGTTTCATGCTCAGAAGAGCAATTCGTCAGGACCTAAAAATGCAAGGGGTGCGTGCTACACAGCAAGGGAAGGGAGGGATTACTACCTTCCACTTGGTTAAATCGAGGCAGGCCAGATGGTCCTGCGGTCTCTAAGTGGGACCTAAGAGAGGGCGAAAAAAGGTACAGCTTAATGTCCACAGTGCGTACTGTAATATATCTAGGTCACCACCAAAGGTTACTTCCTCATTCATAGCAAAAAGGGGAGGGGGTGAGAAAATTGTGTAATTACTGTTATCGGTAGTGCAAATGCCTCGTAATTAACTCTGGTCAAGGCAATGCAATTAATCCAAAGTGGGAGTAAATACGGGCCAGGTATAGTGACTGAATCAGGGTTCACCAGAGGCTACAACTGTAAAAAAAGACATATAAATAAACTGCAAATCTCACCCTACTTAGTCATGAGAATGGCTTCAACGGTCGTCTCCTGATGTGGTTGATACCTAAAGGTAAAGGTACCTAAGTGGGGAGGAGGAGAGAGACAGGAGTGGGTTAATGGTTAAAAGTCAGTTGCCGATGACTTGCCGTGGGCTTACCAGAAGGCACTAAGTCAACCCGGGGTGGGGAATCAGCGAGCATGAAGTCACGCATCCCCGGAGGGGGGGCGCAGTTCAGTCTCCCACGCGAAGACCGGAAAGATGAGCCGAAGCGCCCCACGTGAACTCGCGGACAGCGGTGCCACCGTCCGCCCGAGGTGGATGGGCAGAGTGAGGCAGCAGCGCGGCCACACAGAACACGTAAAGGCTGACGACGCACCCATGGCCGTCAAGGTGTCCTGATTGCACCAACGCCGAGAATGTATGCAAACCCACGAGATAAACCAACCTCAGCATGATAAAGGCGGACTGTGCAATTGTCCAACCAGGGCCTCCGAATAGCGGAGTCTGTCAGAAGCTTACCTGTCCGCAGTCCGGACTTGCCTGGAGAACCTACCCGCACGTCGGGGGGAGGAGAGACCAGAGCATTGTCTCAATGGCGGCTTCCATCTTATGAACGCTCCCAGAGCAAGTCTCACAGCCCCCGTCACATGACAGGGGTACCGTCTGGGAAAATCGCACATGCGCGGTAGCTTTCAGAAACGGCTTTCAGAAACGGTCCAGGGAGGGTACGCAAAAGAGTCGGCCATTTTGTAATGTATTCAGGGAAACCCAAGGGCAATGTGTATAATGGGTAGCCTGGAGTTGTCAATTGCAACAAAGGCAGAGTATATACAGCCAGGATGGACTCCGGCAAGGAAGGTAGACATTGTCCTTAATGCCAAAAACCGTAAAAAAAATTCAAAAAGAGATGTCAAAAAGAGAGAGGCAAGGACCTCAGAGAACCCCTATAGGGCTACACTAGAAGTGTAGTGGACTGTGAAGTAGGCGGTTCTAAGGGCTAGGAGCCCCGTGTAGATGACAATCAAGGAAGGTAGGGCCTCAAAGGGGGATGCAGGTCCAAACCACGAGGCATTATAGTGAAGCAAAGATACAGAAATACAAGATTGCACCCACCCAGGAGGGTAGTGGGGTGTCTGAGTTAAGTCATGGACAAGCAGCCCCACGGTATGGAATCGTTGAGACCAGTACTGTCTGTGGCCAGTCGGTGGACCCAGCTCTGTTCAATTCTAAAGAGTGCCTGGTGTGTGATCATGGGAGAGAGGTCCCACAGGGTTCTTTGTGTGCCTAATTCTCTGACCCTGGGTCTCGTGTGTATGAGCTGATCTTTAAGGTTGGTGGTGCCCTTGAAGGCGAACCTAGGACGGGGAATGGATATGTCACAGGAGTTAACAGTGCCCCAGTGCTTGTTAATGGTCTTTTTTATGTGTGTAGAAAATTTGCTGAAGGAGGTCACACAAGTAATGGTTTCGGATTGTTCCTTGGTTTTGGTTTAGAGGAGCGTCTCTCGTGGGTTGTTCATAGCCCTTTTGTAAGAATTTTGGACTTGCCTCTGTGGGTACCCTCTCTCCTGAAGTTTGTTTTGGAGGTGTTTGGCTTCTTTTTTGTAATCCTCCAAGGTGGAGCAATTTCTCCGGATACGGAGGAACTGTCCAAACGGAAGGTTATCCCTGAGGGATTTAGGGTGATGGCTGTCATACAGTAGGAGACTGTTCCTGTCCGTCTCCTTCCTATGGAGATTGGTAGTAAGACCATATTCAGATAACCAAATCCGTAAGTCGAGGAAGGGGATGTTAGAGTCTGAAATGTTACTCGTAAATTTGATAAAGGGATTAAGTGTGTTGATCCACTCACAAAATGCTTGACAGGTGTTGAGATCGCCCTTCCACAGTATCAGGATATCATCGATATACCTGCGCCACAGGGAGAGGTTATCTTTGTAGGGGTTGTCATCACCCCAAATGCAGGTCTCCTCGAAGGTGGCCATGTAAATACAGGCCACACTAGGGGCAAATGTACTCCCCATCGAGGTTCCCTGTACTTGGTGGTTAATCTGGGCCTTGTATTCGAAGAAATTAAATTTTCAGTGAGGGCCAGAGATGCGCAGTCCATGATAAAGGGAATGGGAGTAGGAGAGGACCAATCCTCTTTTCGTAGGGCCACTTCTACTGCCTCTAGGGTAGCTTGTTGAGGGATGTTCGTATACAATGCCTTAACATCAAGGGTGATGAGGAGGTCCACCCCGTCCCTCCCATTGATGTTGTTGATCAGGCGTAGGACGTCTCTAGTGTCTTGGAGAAAGGAAGGTATTTTTTTCACTAGGGGTTGTAGGACCTTGTCAACGAATTTGGACAAGGGTTCGAGTAACAACCCAATCCCCGATACGATGGGCCTACCGGGGACTGGTGAGGTGCCCTTGTGGATTTTCGGTAAGGTGTAGAAGTATGGTATCCTAGGGTTATCAGATACCAGGAAGGAAGCCTCATTTTTGCTTATCCACCCGTTCGATTCGCCTTCCGTGACCCGAGACATGATCTGGGACGCGAGTCTCGGTGTGGGGTCAGTAGTAAGAGGAGCATAGTGTGCGGTGTTGGAAAGTTGGCGCTCACACTCGCATTCATAGTCCTTTGTAGATTGTATCACAATGGCGCCCCCTTTGTCTGCCTGTTTTATGGTAATTGTGGGGCCATTGGCGAGCGACTGGATAGCCTCTCTCTCAATTTTACTCAAGTTGTGGTAAGTAGAGGAAGCAGGTTTGTTTTTCAGGTCCTTCATTACAGCCCCCTCAAAGGCTAGTATCTCTGGGGGAACCATGTTGTTGTGGGGGTAAACGTCGAAGGGTTGCGCAGACCTGTATCATCTGATTCAATGTCAGGTCTATCATGGAAAAAAGCCTTGAGGCGCACCTTCCTGAAGAATTGTTTGAGTTCACAAGTTTCCTTGAATTCGTCAGGAGAGGGGGTGGGGACGAAGCTTAAGCCTTTTTCTAAGACCATGGTCTCAGTCGGGGAGAGAGTTCTCTCGGAGAGGTTGACCACTAAGCTCTCTTCCTTCTGGTGGCGCTCCGTGTCTCTACCATGGGAGGTTGTTGGTCCTGCCACTGGCACCCTTCTGTCCCCCTCTTCTGCGCCCTCTTCCTCTGCCCCAGCCTCTGCCTAAAAAAGGGGGGTTAGTCATTGAATAGAACTGAGGTGGACCTTGAGGATTGAAAGGGTAGTGCCATGGGCGAGGCAATTGAGGTGGACCATGGTATGCCTGACCATTGTTGTAGTTCTGGGTCATATTGCGTCGTTGGTAGCGGGTGCCATCCTGCATAACAGCAATGGTTGACAATCCGAACTTTCCTCTGGGGTCTATAAGTGAAGTATTCGGTCAGCGGTACTGAGGAATACTCCTCCATGTTGTAGTCCCTTGTATGAAAGGTTAAACCCCAACAGCTTTAAACCTTAGAAAGAGATTTTATACAGTACAGTAAATGGTAAATTACAGCTTACGCAATTGTCATACTGCCTTAGGAGACACGAGTTAAGAAGAGAGGTGTAAGAAAATTAACAAGAATTTTTCATTTTACATTTAGCGGCGTTCTATTTAGTGCTGTTGTTTGATAGCGTGGTGCAGTTCAAAAGGATTTACATCTCAGGAAAAAAAAAATTGGAACAAAAGTCACCCTCACAGAAAGAGTTGGTGTTTTTCGCAGTGATCTTCCACTGCTTATGTAGTCTTTTTGTTGTGGTGATTGCACTGATTTACTTAATGAACATCCAGTGAGGACACCGCTGCTAGCACCTTGTCCACATGCTGGCTACTATGGCAGCAGCTTTGGGAATGTGCATGTTGATCTAATATTGACTTTCCTTTAAAAACATGAACCGTTAAATGTCCTCATCTGAGATGGACGCTGTGTCATTCCATAGACTCCCTGGCCATTGTAGATGCAAGTTACTTTTACTAATGACGGACAGTTATTGTTGACTAATCATCGATGCAAAATGTATAACTGCCCTATGCTCCAAGCGGGCTGGTACATAAAGTAATAGCCACTCCAAACCAGTAGTGGCTGAAGAGGGGTGACCCCACACTTCACTGACTGAAGGGGCTACACTGTTAGTTGCTTGTAGACGTTATTTGAAAGCAAAGGTGTTTACTGTAGGCCTGGGCAGCAAATTCCGTTCCGCTCGCGGAATTTGGGTAATTTTGCGTTCCGCGGACAACGCAAAATTGCCCAAAATTCTGCTTTCCGCAACTTTGCAAAACTTTTTGCTTGTTCGCGTTCTCAAATGCGTGTTTGTGAGATATTTCCCCCCGAGCACTCAAACAGCAATTGCGAACAGTAAAAAAGCATTGCGGACAGGCAATTCCGCGTGTTCGCAGGTATTTTTTACCGTTTCGCTGAGATCTGCGTAATGCGATTACGCAAATTCCGCCCACCCCAAGTTTACTGTTATTTACTGAATGTGGGGGGTGTTTTGTAAGGCCGAAATAAAAATGTTATTGAAATATTGAAATGTCAAGTGCTGGACTGAGACCCAGTTTTTTTTTCCCCACCTTGTTTTTGGTTGTCACAATACCAAGTATAGGCATTTTATGTGTTGTGTATGGTTAAATTAATAAAGTCCTTTGAAATAAGACGAGAAGCTTGGAATAGAGTCTGAGGGCTTAGGGACTCTCCTCTGCAAGACATTTATTTTTTTTGCCTGCATTTCCACCACGGTCCTCCCGCAGCCCTTATGATGTGAAAGTAAACCTGGTCTCATTATGCTCTTGTCTATCAGCTTTGTTTTTTGTCTCTTAACAGGCGATATTGATTACAGCAGCGTGTTGATGGGAATGCTGGTCATGCAGGATGTTCAGCTGAGTTTGTTTATTGCAGTCATGCCGACACTCAATCAAGCAGGAGGCAGCTCCTACTCCAGGTAAAGACCACAGCAGGCTCTGCAGTTAAAGGTGTGGGCATAGATATGTTCTCAAGTGTATTAGCTGCAAAGAAAAATGACAACGAAAAGATTAGATAAAAGTTACTGAACAACCACGTGTACCTGTGGCTTCAGGGGTATCTTGAACTGTCTGAGTTCTAGAGCTCATAATGGGAAGTAAACATAGTAAACCTAGTGAATATTAAGTGGAATAAAAAGTTTGTTCACATCCTGTTTAATTATTATTATGATGAAAAAGAATAACAGCAACGTATTTTCACTTAATTGTCTGTAACTCTCCATTTCAGGCTTTGAAAATACACTGAATCTCTCTGTGGT
Source organism: Lissotriton helveticus (assembly GCF_964261635.1). Classification (NCBI taxonomy): domain Eukaryota; kingdom Metazoa; phylum Chordata; class Amphibia; order Caudata; family Salamandridae; genus Lissotriton; species Lissotriton helveticus. The sequence continues at coordinate 1,153,995,958 of NC_136069.1, forward strand.
GTTTCACTAACCGCCTTAACATAGAATTGATGGAAAGGCACATGAGTGGATAAAAGATAGTGTTTACGCCTCTGCTTGTGTCCTGAAATAGTGTTTAGTGGACAGTCTCCAGCCTTGAGTGCTTTTTGGGATGTCTGATTCCTCAAACGGTGTGCGAAACCACCATAATATGGCGGCATTACAAAATGTGCAGGTTCGCAGGAAGGGAATATTATGAACCAGTCATAGGGCCTCGAGTGCCAATAAGAAAATGTGTGTAGGTTTTTTTCCATTTAAATCAAACATGTCTGACTATATAATTAACGAGGCAGCTTTCAATTGTTGTTGAAAAAAAGAAGCACTTTACATGACGATACCACTCTACATCCGCGACTAAAGCTGCTGATTTTTATCTTTCCCTAGAGCACATGTTTTGTTGTATATTGTGAATCCGGTGCTTCCGGCACCTGACAATAATAGAAGACCCATCCAGTGCTCTAGCTATCAAGTTTTTGTTCCAGGCTCTACAAAAACTGCAGGCAGGCCTGAAAAGGCCGAGGCTTATGAAAAGGACTTATTTTCCTTTCTTTAGCCCAACAAATCCTGGAAAAGCTTTTTTAGGTCCCCTGCATGTTCACTCCTGAGTTTAATGTCTCTAAACCTTTGCAAGACTTCACTGTGAAACAATCAAGTCTTAATTTGCGCAGGTGGCTGCAGGTAATGAGGTCCAGCACTCTTAAATGTAGGAGCCTACATGCATTTTACATCATCAGACCCCTGTCTTGGGGCAAGAAAGTGATCCAGCGCCCCTATAGAAAAACTGTCTCACCAACGCTACCCAACACCATAATACTCACCATTAATCATAAATCTCTCACAAGGCCCATTAACAACTGAGACAATTTTTGGGTGACTGAATCATGTGACCTAATTAATCAGAACCTATACACAAACTTTTTACACATTTATATACAACTGCAGTTTACTATAACTTACCATGGTTTTATGCATAAATCATATTAATTAAGTCACTTAGGCAAATGGATCAGCTATTGGTAACTAGACCATGAATAAACAAGACCAGCTTGTCGTTTCAAAAATCAAATTTTATTAAACTTTGTTTTTCAAGAATGAGCATTTTATTAAGAATCTTTATTAGCAATTTAAGCAGCATCAATTAAGAAAAATGATTTATTGATCTGGCATATTCAAAGCAAATCAGCATAAATTAGTTAAAGCATAATAACAGTTTTCCATTCCCTAAGTCTATTTCCCTGTCTAAAACTCGCTTCACCTAAAAGGATAAAGTCATTTAAGCCTGTTATCCTTACGTGCGCTAGCAGTCCATCAGCACGACACGCCCTTCTGAAATCGGAAAGCGAGAAGCGCCCTCCTGCACATGGGGGCAATTTTTATACCTTTTCTGCCTAGCTAATCTCACTAAAAGTATATTTCTTTCTGCCATCCAGTGTCCTTATTGGCTGACTGATGTCAGCTCATATGCTGTCATCATCTTTCTCCAAGCCTAGAACGGGCTTTCTTAGAGTCCATTGTCTCTCATTTCTCAAGTCACGCAGCTTCCTCAAAAAGAAACATTTTATAAGTTACAGGCCGTAACTTCCTTAGCTTGTCAAACTTTGCCTCTTCCTGTCATTGGGTCAATCTCACCAAGAGCACATAAAACATTGTTCATTCGAGCTTGCAAATATTTTTCAACGTGAAAAAGTTTCCATGCAGAACTCTTGCTCTCTCTGGACAGGACTGGGCATCACCACCTTTTCGGTTTACTCTTTAGGCCTCACTCAGAAACTATTATTTAAACAAACACAAGACATCAATTAATTAGATAATTGAGACCCATTCTGTTACCCACCCCCTTTGCTAATTATTAACCCGTTAATTTATGTTACCTAGCTTAAGCACAAGCCACAAAATTCTCCACAAACTTATGCCACATAAAAGACGAAAAGACATAACATAAGCACACAAATAAGCACATGCCATTAATTAAACAGCCGCATTTAATACTAACAAAGACAATAGGCAAGGTTAACTTATTATTTTCCACGCACTTGTAAATGCAACAAAGAGCACATGTATTAATCCCTCGTGTCATGTAAATGCATTTTAATCTAGGTTCGTTAATAATTCACCACAAATCAATTAATACGGTTATTTATTATGGAAGTTGAACTTTGCGAGCCAGAACAAAATTTTATTCTGTAACTCGCTCCATCAACTCCCTCATCTGGTGATTTCAAAATCACCAAACTACACCCAAAAATGTAGCAAAATTTTAACCCTTGAACATGTTTTTGATAATCTCAGTATTAGTATTTCTAAACTTTCGATTCTGCTGTTTGTTTGTAACTCTCATATTGTAACCTACAAAACTCTTCTAATTCAATCTCCTTCTCCTGTTCTTTTCTGAGCTTGTAAACCCTCTCCTTTTCCCTAAGATACTTCTTTCTCTTGTGTAACATGCAACTAATTTTTAGCAGAAATATCACAAAAACTATAGCTAATAAAGGACACAGTATTTTGCCTAAAATTGAACTACCAATCTCTTGGAACCAGGTTTTGATTGCTGCAAATCTTTTGCTCAGGCGTTCTGAAAAATCTTCATCTTCTAAGGGTACAATTTCTGAATGTAACTCTGTAATGTTTTTTATATACATTTCAATATTCTGACTCTTATCTGGAATGTATGTACAGCAATGCTGGACATGTAAGATTCCACAAACTCCTCCCTCTTTTGCTAACAGAATATCTAAAGCAAGACGGTTCTGCATAACCATAGATCTCATGGCAATAAGTTCAGTGTCAACTAATTGGAATCCACTAGCAGTATCAGTAGACAGTCTGTCAACAATTGTAGACATTTTTCTGATTTTCACTGCATTCAGGGTTATACCCACGAAAGGTATTACTGCACCAAAAATATCTCCCCAAATTTCTGAAAAACTTTCCCTTTTGAATCTACTCAGATGATTGCTAATTTCAAATGAACCTTTTGTATTTCTATCTACATGAAAAATCTTTGGAAAAACTAAACCGATATAGCATGTGGCATACCAGTGATCTGGGAGATTATAATAGGCTTTATCTCCACACACAAAATAAATTCCAGGAAAAATTGGATCTTTACCACCTTTAAATCCCCATCCACCCAAGATCTGATAAGTGTCTTCGCATTGACTGGCACCCACAAAATAATTGTCAAATAAAGTGTTGTCTCTTCGAATACAAAGCTTACCACTAACAGGTTTATCTATGTGAATAGCAACATTTTCATTTCTACCATTTAGCTTTTCATCCTCAATTTGCCAAAATTTAGACTTGGTTTGTTTCAGCATTTCATTTCTTTTATAAATCGCCCTTCTCTCTTCAACAAGGTTTAAGAAAGATTTTTCATTCGCTCTCAATTTACAAGTCAAATTGTTTCTAAAAGCATACTCATAAGTGAGTTCATTAGTTACAATGAAAAATTCCCTCATCTGTTTAGCATGTTTATGTTTATTCAAGCTCTTGTCAACCTTTAAGTTAGCAAAAATTTCGTCGTAATTTGAATAATAGTACTCCAAACGACCTGTTTGATAAAACAGACTAGCTATAACACTACAGGTTATTACATAAGTAAGGGGAAGTATATTATATGTGACCCCCTCAGAAACAGAAGCAGGTAATTTTACACAAATGTAGCAATCCTTAACATCCATTACTTTAACATATTCAGATAAGAGTCTTGAAAAAGTATTACTAGAAAAATCACCAACAGATCTATCTTGGTGGATCTCTGGTTTGTGCTCAATAACTCTGTTAGACTTATCTACAACTCCATTGTTATCTCGTTTTGCCACAGCTTTACTTGTCATGTTAGTCTTGTACTCTTCTTTGTCAATGCCAAAAGGAAAAATGACAGCTAAAATTAACCAGACCAAAACTATTAAAATCACACAAATAGAAGGCATTTTGCAACATCTCCTTAAGATGGAACACCTTGAATTATTGTTAACATAAGGCATCTTTTACTCAGAACAAGAGCCTTACAAAAAAAACAAAAATCAAAAATTTCTAAATATACACACACCCCTGTTTTTACTTTTTTTTTTTTTAAAACCCTACTTTCTAACAGCTTTTCTTCGACCTTACGTCTTACATCAATGTTTTTTTTTTCAGCTAACACAATTTCTTCGACCTTGTGTCACCTAACACATTTTATTCAGCCTTATGCCAAGAACAAAAACAAAATCAATCAATGTCACTGGTATCATCCAAATCTTCCTGACTACTACTATTCACCTCCACCACAGGTGGGATGATTATGTATGTCCACTCAGGGGACTTGTACTTCTGATTAGGTTTCACTACTCTCTTTGCTCTACTGCTAATCACTTCTATTTTCCTTCCTGTTTGAATTTTCTTATCAGAATCTCCTTTCTGACTTGAGATTTCATTCACCTGCTCTTTTGATCTGTTTACTAATTTGAACTTTAGACCTTCTTTTTCAATTGGAGCTGGCCAATTATCTCCTTTTCTCAATATTTTCTTCTTTGGTTCAGATTGATTGCGCTCTGCTCTCCAAGCTCTTTTTCTAAAATTTCTTATTTCGGAATCTTCATCACTTTCATCTGATTCAGTATCTGAGATTTCAAATTTAAATGTTGGTTCTTCTTTACTCGGCAGTTTCACTCTGTTAGGAACATCATCCTTATAGCTGGTACTCGGAATTTCATCTTCTTCTTCTTCTTCAATCACTTCCAACGTCCCAGTTTCAGAATTTTCGTTCCTGCTTTTAGAGCTTCCAATCTGCTTTCCAATACTTTCTTGATCTTGATTCTCTACTTGATCAGACTCTTTCTGCTTCTTTTTCTAGAACATCTTCATCATCTTCAGAGACTTGTATCACAATTTCTTCATTCAATGCCTCATTCGCATTTGAATCTTCCAGATGTCGACTTTCCTGTCGATTTTCTGTATCTGGATCTTTTTCAGGTTCTTCTTCAGAATCTGAATCAGCTGTGGTGTCACCTTCGTCAGGATTTTCAGGTGGAGGTACACGAATGGTGTGACTTGCATGAATCCACCTCTTCAATCCCTTGCACTTTACAGCATTAGTTGTAACAAGTATCACCTGTCTTGCCTTTTGCCATCTGGGTACTAGGCAGTTTCTTCTCCGATTAACTTTTGTCCTCACCCAGTCACCTGGTAACAGATCATGAGCTTGCTCCTTTTCTCTTGTTAACACTTCAGTTACCACCTGATAGAACACAGAAGTCACGACGTCAGAGAGGTTTTTAATGCTCATTATTTTGCCAACTGGTACAAAAGCTTGTCTCATGACTCTGCCCATGAGAATCTCATGAGGGCTTAAACCTGTCTTTTTATCTGGAGTACTTCTCAGTGACATCAAAACAAGTGGTAGTGCATCTGTCCACTTCATTCCTGTAGCTAGACACATTTTAGCTAGTCTATTTTTGATTGTGCCATTCACTTGCTCAACAACTCCTGATGCTTCTGGTCTGTATGCACAATGCAACTTTTGCTTAATATTCAGTGCTTCACAAACCATTTGTAACAATCTGTTTTCAAAATGTGTTCCACGATCAGTCTCGACCGTCACTGGAAAACCGTACCTTGGTATGATTTCTCTTAAAAGCAATTAAGCCACAGTAACTGAGTCATTGTGACGTGTTGGGAACGCTTCTACCCATCTCGAAAACAGACAGATAATCACTAGGACGTATCTTAATCCATTGTGGCGTGGCATGTCAATGAAATCCATTTGCAATCTGGTAAAAGGACCACCCTCCCGTCCTATGGTTCCCCTGCTCACAACTGTTTTTCTGTTTGGGTTGATCTGCCGGCAGATCAAGCATCTCTGACAAAAAGATTCTGCAATTAGTCTGAACTTTGGATTGTACCATGTTTGCCTAAACAATCTAATCATAGAGTCTCTTCCAATGTGTCCTTGACCATGATACATCCTAGCCATGTCAGCAATCATGCTATCTGGCATAACTGGTCTGTCATCTTTGTAAACCCAAATTTCATCTTCCTCCCGCTGTCTGCAACCTGCTTTTAACCATCTGCCTCATCTTGTAAATCTTTTACTCCTTGCCATGTCTCAACTACAGATGTTAGCATAAGTGAGTTCAAAACATGTTCATTGTTTTTCTCCCGATTGATTGACATATTATTTTTCGCACAGAACCATGCTATCTCGTCTGCATAAGCATTTCCCTTTGTGATATAATCCTCTCCCTTTTTATGTGCTGTACATTTCACGACAGCAATTTTCTCTGGTAGCTGAATCCCATCAATTAACCTTTTAATCAAATCAGCGTTTCTTATTGGATTTCCTGCAGAAGTTAAATAACCTCTTTGAGACCAGAGCTGGCCATAGTCATGGCCTACACCATATCCATACTGACTATCAGTCACTATGGTAACTTTTAAGTTTTGACCTCTTTCACATGCACGAATCAAAGCAATCAATTCTGCTACTTGAGCTGAACGAATTCCTTCGAGACAAGAGGCTTCAACTACATCTGCAACTGTGCAGACAGAATATGCTGCTCTCAAAACACCTTCATCTGTTCTCAAGCATGAACCATCAACAAAATAAACAAAATCTGATTCAGCTAACGGGACATCTTTAATGTCTTGTCTGGGTTTAGTACAGTATTCTAAAACATCCAAGCACTCATGATCAATGTCATTCTCATTTCTGATTTCTGTTACAGTACCATCAGGCAATAATGTGGAAGGATTTAAATTCACACACCTCGCAATCGAGACATTATCTGATCCCAGAATAATTTTCTCATATTTAGTTAACCTGATACTTGTCAAACGCTGAGTTTTGCTTCTGGTAAGGAGAATTTCAACTGAATGGGGTACATATACTTTTACAGGGTATCCCATTATTATTCCCTCCCTCTGTTCAAGGCTTACACTTGTTGCAGCTACTGCTTTTAAGCAGCCTGGTAATGCTTTTGCAACAGGATCAAGAACTGCTGAGAAATAAGCTATTGGCTTTCTCAGTTTTTCATGTCTTTGAATTAGTACTGACAATGCACATCCTTCTCTTTCACTGCAATACAGCTCAAACTCCTTTTCATAATCTGGCATACCTAAAGCAGGTGCTTCACACAGACCTCTTTTTAGCTGTTCAAAAGCTTCTAGCTCAGTTTCTGTTAAGATAATCAGGTCTTTTATGTCTGATTTTGTCAGTCTCTGCAGTGGTTTTGCAATGACTGAAAATCCACTAATCCATTGACGACAATAACCAACCATTCCAAGAGACATTCTGACCTGTCTCTGTGTTTTTGGAGGCTGCATTCCCTGAATCATTTTAATTCTCTCTGTTGTCACTTGCCTGATTCCTTTCGCAATTCTGTGACCAAGGTATTTTACTTCTTGTTTGCAAAACTGTAATTTTGCCGGAGACACTTTGTCCTTCATCTGCCAAATGATTTAAAAGAGTAATGGTATCTGTCACACAGTTATCTCTTGTTTTTGCAGCCACAAGGAGGTCATCTATGTATTGCACTAATGTCAATTTTCCAGGTAAGTCTAGATTCTTCAAGGATTTCTTTAGCAACTGATTAAAAATAGATGGACTCTCTGTATACCCCTGTGGGATACGACACCATGCTAAGATACCGTCCTGGAACCTGAACGCAAAAATTTGCTGGCTTTCTGGATGCAATGGAACAGTACAGAATGCATTGCAAAGGTCTATGACTGTATACCATTCTGCATCATGCTGAATCTGATAAAGAATTACCGCTGGGTTTGGAACAACTGGGCAACAAGGAACAACTATCTGATTAACCTTTCTCAGGTCTTGAACAATCCTGAAAGTTCTGTTTGGCTTTTTGATATCCATAATCGGTGAATTACATGGGCTACTCTCAATTTCTTTTAGAACACCTTGTTTAATGAATTTGTCAATTACAGGTATAACACCTTCAATAGTTTCTGCCTTCATTTTATACTGATGAATGTTTGGAAAATCTACTCCTTGTCTTACTGTAATTTTAACTGGGTCTACATTTTTCATCAAACCCATCTCACTTCCAGTTAAATCCCAAATTTTAGCATTGACTGTCTCTTTTAATTCTTCAGGAAGATTGTGTTTATCAAATGCAGGAAATAATTTACTTTCCTCTGCTTCAACCATTAACATTGTTAATTGATAAAGCCTATCTTCTTCTTGAGTTTGAAGCTCTATACCATCCGGTGAGCAATATATTTTGCAATTCATCTTGCACAATATGTCCCTTCCTAACAAGTTTACAGGACTACTGTTACAGACTACAAATCTGTGTTTATCTTTACATTTGCCAATTTCAACTTTTACTGGTTCTGTTAAATCTGTTTTAATTTGCTGATTAGCTACTCCAACTACTTGAATCTTATCACCCGAGAGAGGTAGGTTTTCTATTTCCACTGATCTAACAGTAGAACGGGTAGCACCAGTGTCCACAAGAAAAATGATTTCTACATCATTCACCTTCCCATTTACAAATGGACCAGACTGATCTACCTCAAGAGTGGCTCCAAGTACACACTCTTCCTCCTCTCTCAGGCACCGTCATAAGTAATCATCAGAATCACTCCCTGCATTTTCATTCAACAAATACTGTTGTGAAACATTTGACACATTCACTCGTGGTGATCTGTTTACCTGTTCACCTCCGCAGAATCCCGTTTCTGTATTGTACCTCTGCACATTTACACAATTTGGAAGTGGCGGTTGTGGAATCTGACTCTGCTGATTCACTACCTGTCGCTGTAGCTGTTGCTGCAGATTTATCTCATTCTGCATCTGCGGATTTAATAATGCATTTTTAAAATTTCTGGGCGGATTTTTACATTCGCACTTCCAGTGTCCAATTTCGCCGCAATTAAAACATGGGAGTTTCTGCTTTAATTCTTCAATATTTTCCATCCATTTTTGCTTATTAAAATTACCCTTAAATTTACCTTGATTCTGTTGAACATTTTTGTTTTTTAGGGTTGCTATTTGCTGTTCAGCTACCTTTACCTGTGCCCACATTGCCTTTTCCTTCAGCTTCTTTTGTTTTGCGTCTATTTCATCACTGCAATATTTTGCTTTTCTCAAAATATCAACCGAAAGTGATTGCCAACCAACTATTCCAGATCTAATCATTTCACCAATTTCAGGTCTTAAGCCATAAACAAACCTGTAAATTAAATGGCTCATGTCCTTCTCACTCAATTTTTCATAACCACTGTATTGTTTAAATACTAGCAGTAATCTTTCATAGAATGAATGTACTGATTCTTTAGGCTCTTGATTTGTTCTATCAATTTTAACCCAATCAACTTCTTTTGGGGGAATCTTATTTTTCAACCAGAAAATTACCTTATCATACAGATTCATAACATCTGCTGAAGGAGCACCTGTTACTCTATCTCGGAGAGGTTCTTCTTTGGGCCAATCCATAGAAATTTTACATTCTGTCCAAAGATCTGACGGGACAACAATGTCAAAGAAACCATCAAGATCAATCCACAGAACTTTTCAGACCTTAACAAATCTATCTACCTGTCGATACCATTCCACAGGTTTTTCTCTCAGCCGAGGAAAATCATTTGTAAACAGTCAAATGTCCTGTCTTGACCAAGGAACATGCACATAGCCACCACCAGCAATTTCTCTCATTGGAAACTGACCAGCTATCTCTCCTCTTTCTCTCCTTTCTTCCTCTCTTTTCTTTGTCCATTTCACTCTCCACTTACTTAATTCACCTAATCTTTTTAGGAACACAATTAATTCTTTTATGTGAATAATTCTTCCAGTATTCATGCTCTCTGTCTTTTTCAGAGAAATCCACTCTGTAACTTTTTCCCAAATTTTTCTGTCTACTCAAATCAATTTCCAATTCAGCAGCTAATTCTTCTAATTGATCATACTTTGTTTTCGTTTTCCATTGTATGCTTTTGCAAATAAACAATAATTCATCATCCTGATATTGCTTTAAATTGTCAGGTCCAATTGTACCAATAATTAATTCCTCCAAATCTGCTTTCAGTTTTGCATCATCAAGTAATTTAAATTCTGAGCTCTGTGGGGATTGTGTTAAATTTATTTTATTTATGCTCTTTTCCGGAGTACCAGAATCAGATTCTGCACCAGATGGAGTTTTATTTGGGAAGCTTTGATTAAAAGTTAAGTCAGGCATCATTGTTTTCTCTCGGTGAATTTCTGATAAATCTGAATAAAAGTTTTCAGCCACTTTCTGAATTTCTGCATTTAATGGAATAGTTAAAGCTGAGTGTCTAATTTCTCTTTGATCAAATACTGGTTGAACAGGTCCAATCGTTACTGGTACCGTTACTGCTTCCATGCTTTTAGTTAACTGCTGTATTAATTCATCTTTTGATCGGAAATATTCTGAAGTATTTGGAATTTCCTCACATCTTTCTGTTCTCATTACATTTCTTGAGGTATCATTTCTGTGAACTGGGGTTTCAGCATAATTTCTATTTTCAGCAGACATACTGGAATTAGATCTTGTTTCTACTCTTTCAGGAGTTTTTGCATTATTTGGATTTAATCTGGGTGATACCTCATCAACGATTTCTCTAGGAGGAGCACTAGGAGAAGTTCCTGAAGGAACCATCGGGGAAGACCATGTACAAGCTGGTTGATAAGGAGGAGGCTTTTTCGGTTTTGTACTATAAATCTCTTCTAAAACTGCATCTTCTAATTCACTTTGTTCAGCATTATTATTTTTCTTTTGGGCTTTATTCTGACTAATTATTTCACCAGTTCTTGCTGGATACAAACCATCACATGCGCCACGTCTCCATCGTCACATTCTATCTTCATGAGTTTCCCTATTTATGTCTAATCTGGTACCTCTTGTTATGCCTTTATTCTCTCGTTCCAATTCAAACATCTCATCCTCCCATTCAGCTAAAGCCTCAAATTGTGTAGGTCTAGGCCTTGGATCAAGAGTCCTCATTTTGTCTCATATGTTTTTCATAACTTTAATGTTAAACGATCCATCTTCCGGCCATGCTAAAACACCATCATTCTTGGTATATTCCATCCAATTCTCAATCCAAAGGCAAGTATGATAACCATATTCACCTTGCATATAGGCTGCGGGTGTCTTGTACTTATGAAGTAATCTTCCACCTCGCGTTTCAATTTTCTTGTGAGGTTTCAATTTATTTTTCAATTTCTGAAACCAAGAAAGCTTCTTTTTCTCTTTAATATAATAATAATCCATGTTTTAAAACGATTCCGCTTACTTTAGAATAGATCGTAAATGTTTCCTGGTTGTTCCACAAAACCAATCAATCCGTGCACGAAACACACTAACAAGCCAATCAGGTTAAGCTACGTCACCACCTTGCTCAACCAATAAAATTACTGCTTTCAGGATGAACCAATCAGCTGTCAGCTCGTCTTAGTCACGTGAACCAATCAGTGCGCTTACTGTGACGTATGCTAGCCAATCACAGCGCGGACCCTGTGACGTATACTGCCGCTGCAGCTTCTCGTCTCCCACTCCTTGAGCTCACCCCTCCTTCACAAAATGTTTTCACAGCACTATTTTAACAAACCTTTTCAATGAAAATCAATTAGTAACTCCAGAAAAACAAACCACTTGGCTGTTTCGCTAAAATAAAGTGATAGCTTTTTCAGTCACTCAGATATTCTTTTACGTGGAATAGACGACGCTATTCTCACAGAATATTTAAATTCATTGATAAAGTAAGTAGCCTTACTCTACCCTTCTAACAGGTAATAATGAACTTGTTTTCCCTCTGAATGCACATAAAGTGACAATTCAAAGTTTGACTCGATCGAATATTACTAAATCATTTACGCACATTCAAACGGAAAAGATCCCTAACCATGTATACATGAATCTTGGCAGGACTTTAACCAACCAAAGAAAACCTCATTCGCCAGTAAGATAGACAACGCTTCCTTACCCTTCACTCAAGCATAGATAAAATCTACTACTCTTTTCACAGTGAGTTTTAAAACAGGCACAAAGTCCTTATACTCAAAGCTAGAATTTCATAGACAATCCTCACTATGCATTTTACCTTACACACCTAGAATCCTTAAACTTGTGCTGTACGACCACAACACTAGTGATAAATGATAATACCACTATTTTGAAACAGAACAAATGCACAGTGCAACTTCACCTGTTACACTACTCTTGCCGGCACACAACTAGGAATGTTCACACTGCTGGAAAAAACCTTTTGACTACATATAACAACTGAACAAACTCAACATATGTTAAACATTGATCCTATGTAATTACCATGTAGCATGACAGTTACCATAGCAACCGTAACTCTGCTACCAAGGAACTGATCCAGCGCCCCTATAGAAAAACTCTCACCAACGCTACCCAACACCATAGTACTCTCCATTAATCATAAATCTCTCACAAGGCCCATTAACAACCGAGACAATTTTTGGGCGACTGAATCATGTGACCTAATTAATCAGAACCTATACACAAACTTTTTACACATTTATATACAACTGCAGTTTACTAAAACTTACCATGGTTTTATGCATAAATCATATTAATTAAGTCACTTAGGCAAATGGATCAGCTATTGGTAACTAGCCCATGAATAAAAAAGACCAGCTTGTCGTTTCAAAAATCTAATTTTATTAAACTTTATTTTTCAAGCATGAGCATTTTATTAAGAATCTTTATTAATTAGCAATTTAAGCAGCATCAATTAAGAAAAATGATTTATTGATCGGACATCTTCATAGCAAATCAGCATAAATGAGTTAAAGCATAATAACAGTTTTCCATTCCCTAAGTCTATTTCCCTGTCTAAAACTCGCTTCACCTAAAAGGAAAAAGTCATTTAAGCCTGTTATCCTTACGTGCGCCAGAAGTCCATCAGCACGACACGCCCTTCTGGAATCGGAAAGCGAGAAGCGCCCTCCTGCCCATGGGGGCAATTTTGATACCTTTTCTGCCTAGCTAATCTCACTAAAAGTATATTTCTTTCTGCCATCCAGTGTCCTTATTGGCTGACTGATGTCAGCTCATATACTGTCATCATCTTTCTCCAAGCTTAGAACGGGCTTTCTTAGAGTCCATTGTCTCTCATTTCTCAAGTCACGCAGCTTCCTCAAAAAAAAACATTTTATAAGTTACAGGCCGTAACTTCCTTAGCTTGTCAAACTTTGCCTCTTCCTGTCCTTGGGTCAATCTCACCAAGAGCACGTAAAACATTGTTCATTCGAGCTTGCAAATATTTTTCAACGTGGAAAAGTTTCCATGCAGAACTCTTGCTCCCTCTGGACAGGACTGGGCATCACCACCTTTTGTGTTTACTCTTTAGGCCTCACTCAGAAACTATTATTTAAACAAACACAAGACATCAATTAATTAGAGAATTGAGACCCATTCTGTTACCCACCCCCTTTGCTAATTATTAACTCGTTAATTTATGTTACCTAGCTTAAGCACAAGCCACAAAATTCTCCACAAACTTATGCCACATAAAAGACGAAAAGACATAACATAAGCACACAAATAAGCACATGCCATTAATTAAACAGCCGCATTTAATACTAACAAAGACAATAGGCAAGGTTAATTTATTATTTTCCACGCACTTGTAAATGCAACAAAGAGCACATGTATTAATCCCTCGTGTCATGTAAATGCATTTTAATCTAGGTTGGTTAATAATTCACCACAAATCAATTAATACGGTTATTTATTATGGAAGTTCAACTTTGCGAGCCAGAACAAAATATTATTCTGAAACTCGCTCCATCAAAAGAAACAGAGAAAAGAGAGGAAGTAGGTCGAAGGAAGAGAGAGTCAAGAAACCAGAAACAAAGGTAGAAAGCACGGATGAAGAATAAACTGCATGAGTGAGATAAAGATCCAGGAAGTGTAGGGTGGAGGAAGAAACAGGAACGAGGATGGAATCAAAAGCAGGGGGCCTTGGCTATGGGCAGCCTGGTATTTGACAGCACTAGAAAAAATGGAGCCTTTCACTTATTCTTTTGTAATGTGTTCCGGGGTTCTCATCAGTGGTATGCACCACTGTAAAAGTAAAAAACTTTATACGATTGTTATCACAAATCTCAAAAGTATACATATGAAATGCATAAAATACATGACATAGATATCACTAGCACTGACATATCTCCATTACTAATAAAAAATAACTAAAGGCGATAACAGAGCTACAAAACAGTCTGAAAGAATCAAATCATTAAGACCAAGTAAAAAGGAAAAAAAGCCACATATTTAAAAAGGAGAACAGATACGAACAATCACCTCCCATTAATAACCCCAGATAAAAAACGAGACAGATAAAAACAAATAGTAGGTGATATTAACATTTGCAGAAAGAGATGGGCCGGCCTCACTTGATTAAAATTCATTTGTAGGAGGAGTGGGCGAATACATTTAAAAAGCAGATGGTTGAATCTAGGGCATATCATTACAATATGGAGAGAGTAATTGAGGGAGAGATCATTACAGTGGCTAGGCAGACGATCTGAAACTTTGCACCAGGACCCCTTAGGTAGCAGAAGTTGATAAAACATGTTAAACCCAAAATATGTCAGAAGCCTTTTTTGATAATTAGACATCTCTAGCCACAAATAGGGCTTCCTACCAAGTACAATTTTAATGATGATAAAATGACACATAAGAGCGTTAATTAAGAGCCACTGCCTCTCATTCCACAGCCGCTCTTTCATAAGATGCCTGATAAAGCCATGTGATATCCTTTCCAACGATACTTTCTGGGTCAATAAACAACTCAAGTCGGCCCAGTGAATTAAAAGTTCGCCTGATGTAAGCTAACCATGGAAGGTTCAGCATGCCATCCAGAGCCGTACAGTCGCGAATTATAAGCCTGTTAAGAGACAAATTCTCTTTCAACCAAACTGACAACAAAAATAACAGGGAGTGCAGGGCAATCAAATCAGCTATATACCCAGATCCCTGCTCACTTGTACCTTAAGAAAAAATCTCAAAAAAGCATTTTCTGCGACCTAAAGCAGAGGGCAAGACACTTAGCCCCAGATACAGCCATAACTTTCCTCGAGACACACTTATTTTTTTATTTAATTTAATTATTTTGATCTGTTTTATATAGCGCAAACTTGACCCGACTTGGGTATCAGAGCGCATTACATAGCTCCAGTTGCATTACATGAGGACACATTCATTTTTATTAGGCAAGGGGAGATTAAGTGATTTGCCCAGAATCACAGGATGTTCAGCTGAGACTCGAACCCAGTTCCCCAGAGTTGAGGTCGACCATCCTAGCCTTTAGGCCACCTCCTCTCCCCACTTGGCCTTAAAAACTTTAAGCATCGCCTCAACTTTATAAATAAATACATATGTTGGTACCACTCATGTGCCTTGCCAAAAGACCAAACCCATTTATAGCTGGTTTAAACCTCATGGTATTTTTCTTCAGTAGGAGTTGCCAAGAGAATCTGGAAGCCAAAAGGATCCCTAAATACGGACAATGTTTAACCCTTTAAATGGGGTGGCCCTTCACCACATATTTTTTGGATCTGGTGTTCGTGGGGCCCACCACCATAACGTGAGATTTAAGGTAGTAGTAAAATCAAGCCCATCCATGTAGATGTCTAAAAAAAGATCTAACGGTCGCTGCAGGCCCTTTGCTGTTCAAGACATGAGGACGGCGTAACGCTCATATAGAAGAACAGGCAGACGACAACCGCCTACGTCGGGACATCCACACCTGGGTCTAGCAGGGCCGTGTCCAGCCCCTTAATGTAAAGAGTGAAAAGAAAGGGGCTAGGATACAGCCCTTACGCACCCCTCTTTTCAACTCCAGGGGCATTGTACAATCCTCCTCCGACCCATATCTAATCGAAGCCAAGAGCCCATCGTGTAGCGTATGTAAGAAGGAGAACAGGGCCAGTTTGTCCCCCCATAGACCCAAGCGCCGCCCAGAGCTTAGCTCTGTTGACTCTGTCAACGGCTGAGCTTAGGACCATGAAGGGCAAACGGACCCCTCTATCCCGCCCCTTGGTGTATTTAGCAGTCAACATAAAAAGGTACAGCGTCTGAGCCACGGTGCCCTGCCCTAAACCCATACATGGCTTCAGAGAGGATGTTCTTATCAGGAGCCCACGTAGACAAGCGATCAAACCAGACCTTGCCCAACACCTTGACCTCGCTGTCCACTAGTGAAATGGTGCGATAACAAGCGAGGTATGCACCACTTGTGAGTAGGGATTGGGAAGCCCACACTGTAACCGGTAGTTTTTGAGTGAACTGTCCTTATCTTAAAATGTCTGCGGCCTGCCTATAGGGTCGGATTTAGGGCTTCATTATTATTCAAGTGTTTTCTCTCCTTTCCCTCCTCTCATGGCAAGGAAGACTATTTAGTGTGTGTATCTCCCCTCAGGGTAAGAACGAGAGTTAGTTTTATGCCGTAACCTGTATAAAAAAATGATTAGTCATCGAAGGACTGCAATACGAATGCCTGCACGAGGATGTATCTTGCAGCAGCAGTTCCTGGAAGGTGCAGGCGGTGATGCAAAGTCCTGGGACGGGGATGCATCACACAGCGGTCCAGATGTGGAGTTTGGTGATGCAATGTGCCGCGCAGTGGCTCCGGTGCAGAGTTTTTGAGAAGCAAATCGTCAATTCTCTTGGCAACACAGTTGGGCTGGCAGAGCACTTTCAGACCCACTTCCAAGGGTCCAAGACTGGTGTAACACCACTTGGGAGTGCATGACTCACAGCTGGCAGAGTCCAGATGCTGGGTTCAAGATGGGGGAAGACTGCTCTGTCCCTGGGGCTTCTAATCAGGAGGCCAGACAACTAGCCCTCAAAGTCACTCTGGGGGTTCTGGGTTCAAGATGAAGGTCCAGTCCTTCTCACTCAGGCAGGAGGGCAGCACAGTGGCAAAGCACCTCAGCAGTCCCTTTTCTCCACACATCCAGATGTGTACTGAATAGCAGGGGCCTGATGTCCAATATTTATACGTGGTACCCACTTTGAAGTAGGAGACGTTTCTAGATACTTCCCTCCCCCTCCTCCCAAGGTGTCTGGCATCACCTTCCTCCCTCACCTGGCCACAGCTTGTCTGGGACACAAGAGATTAGTGACAAGTCTTTTGAGAGAGTGGTCAGACAGGGCCTTTGTGACCGTCCTGACCTGGTCAGAACCGGTCACTCCCCTCGCTCCTTGGTGTGCCTTACTTGTGCCCCCGATCTCGCCTGCAATTGTGCCTGGTATCATATCGATATTGTTTATTAACCTGTATTTGTGCCAGATTGTGCCCCGATCTCGCCTGCATTGTTTTGGTGCCATTTGTTGTGCTTCTTAACCCTCCCCGCTCCCTGCCGCTGCTCCCCCGCGGCCCCACCCCCGTTCCCTCCAGCATCCCCGGACCTCGCCACCCCGCTCCCGCCTCCCAGCTGCTCCTCCCTTCCACTGGTAAACATAAGGGAAGTCCCGCGAGGTGAAGAGCTGTGGCCGTCCTGACCTGGTCAGAACCGGTCGCTCCACTCGCTCCTTGGTGAGCCTTACTTGTGCCCCCGATCTCGCCTGCAATTGTGCCTGTTATCGTATCGATATTGTTTATTAACCTGTATTTGTGCCAGATTGTGCCCCCGATCTCGCCTGCATTGTTTTGGTGCCATTTGTTGTGCTTCTTAAACCTCCCCGCTCCCTGCCGCTGCTCCCCCGCGGCCCCACCCCCTTTCCCTTCAGCCTCCCCGGACCTCGCCACCACGCTCCAGCCTCCCTCCCACTGGTAAACATAAGGGAAGTCCCGCGAGGTGAAGAGCTGTGACCGTCCTGACCTGGTCAGAACCGGTCGCTCCACTCGCTCCTTGGTGTGCCTTACTTGTGCCCCCGATCTCGCCTGCAATTGTGCCTGGTATCGTATCGATATTGTTTATTAACCTGTATTTGTGCCAGATTGTGCCCCCAATCTCGCCTGCATTGTTTTGGTGCCATTTGTTGTGCTTCTTAAACCTCCCCGCTCCCTGTCGCTGCTCCCCCGCGGCCCCACCCCCGTTCCCTCCAGCATCCCCGGACCTCGCCACCCCGCTCCCGCCTCGCAGCTGCTCCTCCCTCGCTCCGCCCCCTCCACTTTCCACTTATGACAGAGTGGCAAACGCGCAGCGTTCACGCGCAGCGGGCGTGCCGTGCCCTATGCGCGCCGAAGGCGCACCAAAGGTAAGCCCGTCTGGGCCCGTCCACGCCTGGACCGCGCCCAGCGCTAGACCCCCTGGCTCCCGCAGAGGCCATCCCTCCCGCAAAACATACGCCGCCGCTACCCTCACTGTACTCAACACCGGCCGACTCCCCGATTGCCACCGAGCCGCCCCAGGACGCACCCATGGACCCTTCACCTGCCAAGCCTGCAAGTTCTGCTGCATCAGGACCCACACTACAACCACACACGCCAAACAGAGCTCCAACAACAACCACCTGAAGTGCATCCTGCTCAACACCCGTTCGGTCCACAGACACGCCATTGAACTATGGAACCTACTCGACACCATAACTCCGGACGTCGCCTTTCTCACGGAAACCTGGATGAACGCCTCATCAGCGCCCGACATCGCCATAGCCATCCCGGACGGATACAAGATCATCCGAAGGGACCGCATCAACCAAACAGGAGGAGGCATCGCAATCGTCCACAAGAACACCATCCGCATCTCGACCAGTTCCGACGACACCCTCACAGCAACCGAACACCTTCACTTCCAGATACACACTGACCCCAAGACCACACTGAGAGGCACCCTCATTTACAGACCCCCAGGACCCCGCACACAATTCAGCGAAGACATCACTGACTTTGTCAGCCCACACGCCCTCCCCTCCGTTGACTACATTCTCCTAGGGGACCTCAACTTCCACCTGGAGAATTACAACGACAACAACACCACCACCCTGCTGGACAACCTCGCCAATCTCGGACTCAAACAACTGGTGAACACCCCCACCCACTACGCCGGACACACGCTCTACCCAATCTTCTCCTCCAGCAAGCACATCTCCTTCAGCCACTCCACCGGACTCCACTGGACAGACCACAGCTGCGTCCACTTCAGCTTCAGAAAGAACACAACTCCCCACTTCCCGCAACAGGTCCCCCGCAGAAGCTGGAACAAAATTACCGCCGACCAGCTCACCACTTCACTGAATCAAAACGCTCCCGCCAGTTCAACAGACCCAAATGAAGCAGCCATCAATCTCGCACAGTGGATCACCCACTGTGCTGACGACCTAGCACCCCTGAAAAACAATCCCAACAAGCCAGGAAGCAAAAAAGCCTCCTGGTTCAACGACGACCTCAAGAACTCCAAAAAGAACTGCCGCACCCTCGAGGAAGCCTGGCGAAGAAACCCAACCACAGACAACATGACCGCCCTCAAGAACGCCAACTGCAAACACCACCAGCTGATCCGCACCACCAAGATGTCAGCATTTAAGGATCGACTAGACAACAACGCCCACAACAGCAAGGAACCCTTTAGCATCGTCAAAGAGCTCACCAATCCCAGCGCCGGCAACAACGACATCACTTCCTCTCAAGACCTCTGCGACTCTCTCGCCTCGTTCTTTCACAGCAAGATCGCAGACATACACAACAGCTTCGGCGACCAGACCACTGCCCCTACCACTGAACCGAAACCCCCCACCGCCACCCTCCGCGCCTGGACCCCGATCAGCACCGAAGACACCATCCCCATGATGAACTCCATCCACTCCGGATTACCTACCGACCCATGCCCCCATCACATCTTCAACAAGGCCGACTCCGCCATCGCACCCCAACTCCGGGACATCATCAACTGCTCCTTCAACACCGCTACCTTCCCGGAGGGCTGGAAGCATGCCGAACTCAGCGCCCTTCTGAAGAAACCTTCAGCAGACCCCACCGAACTTAAGAACTACCGCCCCATCTCGCTCCTCCCATTCCCTGCCAAAGTCATAGAGAAGACCGTCAACAAGCAGCTCACCGCCTTCCTTGAGTCTAACGGTTCCCTTGACCCTTCACAGTCCGGCTTCCGAGCCAACCACAGCACCGAGACCGCCCTCATCGCAGCCACAGACGACATCAGAACCCTACTCGACAACGGGGAAACAGCGGCCCTCATCCTCCTGGACCTCTCCGCAGCGTTCGACACGGTTTGCCACCGCACCCTAGTACAACGCCTCAGAAACGTCGGGATACAAGATAAGGCATTGGATTGGATCATCTCGTTCCTTGCCGGAAGAACCCAGAGAGTCCGCCTCCCCCCCTTCAGATCAGAGGCCACCGAAGTCATCTGCGGCGTACCACAAGGTTCATCACTCAGCCCCACCCTCTTCAACGTCTACATGAGCCCCCTCGCATCCATCGCACACCAACACAACCTAAACATCATCTCCTACACGGACGACACTCAGCTAATCCTCTCCCTCACCAAAGACCCAACCACCGCCAGAACCTACCTACACGAAGGGATGAAAGAAGTAGCCAAGTGGATGAAGAACAGCCGCCTAAAACTGAACTCAGACAAGACAGAAGTCCTCATCCTAGGATCATCCCCCTCTGCCTGGGACGACTCCTGGTGGCCCCCGGCAGCGCACCCAAACCAACGGACCATGCTCGCAACCTGGGCTTCATCCTAGACTCCTCCCTCTCGATGACCAGACAAGTCAACGCCGTCTCATGATCATGTTTTAACATCCTACGCATGCTCCGAAAGATCTTCAGATGGATTCCCATCGAAACAAGGAAGACGGTCACCCAAGCACTTGTCACCAGCCGACTGGACTACGGTAACACCCTCTACACCGGAACCACAGCCAAACTGCAGAAAAGACTTCAACGCATCCAGAACGCCTCCGCTCGACTCATCCTGGACATACCTCGACAAAGCCACATATCCGAACACCTAAGAGACCTTCACTGGCTCCCTGTCAGCAAGAGAATCACGTTCCGTCTCCTCACCCACGCACACAAGGCCCTCCACGACCTAGGACCCAAATACCTCAACAATCGCCTAACCTTTTACACTCCCACCCGCCAACTGCGATCATCCAATCAAGCCCTCGCCACGATTCCACGCACCCGAAGAGCCACCATGGGAGGAAGATCCTTCTCCTACCTGGCGGCAAAGACCGGGAACTCCCTCCCCACCCACCTCCGTCTTACCCAGGACCACCTCTCCTTTAGAAAACAACTCAAAACCTGGCTGTTCGATCAATAGCGAACCCCTCCCCCTTAAGCGCCTTGAGACCCTCTGGGTGAGTAGCGCGCTATACAAATTTCTGATTGGATTGGATTGGATTGTGATGTGCAAGTTTGGTAGGTGACAGCTCATCCCCCTCGTTAACTCAGAGTGGCCCATCCTGCCAACACCTATCTTCACTTTGTCTCACTGTCTGGGAGCAATACACAAAGACCAACTGCCAGCTACGCCTAATTATGTGAACCTAGGACGTTTATGCAGGCACCAGTAATAGTTGGGACAGGTTTTCAAGTGTGGTATTTTCAGAATTGTGATTTTTAATTGGACTTTACCATTAAAGAAGATTTTAAATTACAACTCCTCAGACATCAACACGACTTGTCTGCTTGCTCCCAATTGCAATGATCTCTTATTAAATGTAATAACATAACACAATGTTATCTTTTGAGAGAGGTCGGTTTTTCAGAGTTTTTCACTACCAGGACTTGTAAAGCTGAGAAGTATGTGTCCCAGTTTTTAAATACCCTGCACCCTCCCGTCTGGGCTGTTCAGGGCCTTCGCTAGCGGTGACTTATGTGTATTAAAAAGGAAGGTTTGGGCAGTTTAAAACTGCACACACAAGCTTCAATGTCAGGCCTGAAACCTGTTTAAAGAGCTACTTAAGTGGGTGGCACAATAAGTGCTGCAGGCCCACTAGGAACTATTAATTTACAGGCCCTGGTTGCATGTAGTTGATATAATATACTGTAAGGTTACCTACACTCTACCCTTGATATTAAAGAAAACATTACTAGTGACGGCTAGAGCGGTCACCCTCAAAGTTGGGGAACCGGGATGCAATTTGGATGCTAATTTCTAAGAGCAAAAGTTTACTGACATTTTTTCATGTTAAAGAGGTGTGATTGGACCACTTTACTAACTTGGAGCAGGGTTGGGATGTTTTGGAGGACATGTGCATATCAATCCAGATCCTTGGTTCATAGATGGAGAAGGCGTGTTGCCTACTTATTAAAATGTTTTTTGCACTTCTTTGCCTATTGTCTAGTGGTGTCCTAGCTGTGGGTCTGCCAAAAGCTGCCCGAAATGGTGAATATGTGAACTACTTAGGAAAGAGTGTCAGATGCGATGACTTTGCAGACGAGTCGGTAATCTGGGAAAATAAAAGATTGCTTAACAATACCATTACCTTTGATAAACTTGCTTAATAGAGGGAAGATGTTTTAAATAGAGAAATTAAAGCAGCTGGAAATAGGAAAGAAGGTTAAGTAATAATAATTTTTTATCTTTTCTAGTGTTGGCTTGGAAGTCCTGCGAATAATGGCACTCATAGGCCAAATTGTATTCTCTTTGGCGGCTGCTTTGGTTATCTGTCTCGCTATGAAGACCTATCTCATAGGGCCATACTATCGTAAGCTGCACATGGAGAGCAAAGGAAATAAGGAAATCCTTATTTTGGGAATATCGGCTTTCATCTTTCTTATGTTAACGGTAAGATTAGCAGTCTTTGCTTTTCTATGTGCTCTGTTCAATATGGTGATTGGAATAAAAGAACAAAACACATAACGTGTTGAGGGCAATATAAGAAAGTTTGAGATATAGTTTTGCTTTTTTTGGAAAACCTGTATAAAAATGATTCTAATGGACTGCTAATTTAATGGTTTTTGAACTTTTGTTAGAAGCATGCCCATTCTGAAGGTCCTCTAAACAAAACATTTTATTTTAGTAAGTGTCAGAACCCCGTTCAGAGGACCTTGGGGCAAGCAGGGGTTACTGGTACCAACTGTGTGTGTTGAGGCCTTTTACTCTTGATATTCCATGGCCCGATCTACTATGGGTCCTGAGTCACTGGGCTTATAGGCCTTGACAAATCTATTCGCCCACTCGCTGTGGTGAGTATGATTTGATCAGGGCGAGCTATATTTATGTCCTACTCAAACCCTCTGGCGAGCTGACAAACAACAGGTGTTCTGTTCACTCAGGGAAGTGTAGGAGCATTAAAGATGCCTTTACATCTTGTTGTTATCTTGTCACATTTATTCTGTGTTCAGAGACTGAGCCCAAAAGTCAGTTTACCCCAACAATTACTTTTCTTTCACTGACTAAATTTGGAAGGATTTTCTAAAGGGAACTTCCTGACAACGGTGCTGCATAAAAAGTGTGAAATGAAGGGCTGTAGGATGCATGTTTTATTCTAACATGCATTTAAATCGCTAAAACGTGAACTGTACAAACATTTCAAAATAAATGTCAATAATTATGAAAGCCTTTGTTTTGTAATTGTCTGTGAAGAAAACTTTACTTGGTGATGTGCAAATGAGAAATGTTTGCTGAAACCCAATTTCTACAGATTGTTTATACACTAAATAGTTGTGTAAGTAAAACTGCTTTTTTGTTGAAAATGAACGGTCTGTAAATGACAGTACACCACCACCTCATGCTTTAGTAATACATTTATTAAAAGATGAACTGAGAAACATTCCTTCCCCTGTCCTGATGGCAATGCTATTAGTGAACAAAGAGGCAGGTCGTAGGTCATGTGTACCCTATATGAGGGCTATATTCTTATTATGCATGGGACAAACGTTTAGTCTACTCAATTAAACCCAATTGTTTTTTTTGGACAGCAGGAATGCTGAACTCTCACATTGGAAGTTGCTCTCATGTGATAATGAAGAAAAAGGTGGCTCTGCAAAACAAAATGTTTGCCTAGGTGACTTAATGAGTTCAGTTTATGGGTCAAGTACATGATCGAGTAGGTTATTCAACTTACTAAACTTGCAGGTTTAGTATGGTTTAAATTATTTTGTGAGGCTAGGTTAAGCACTCCTTCATCACTTGACTCTCAGTGGTGGCTCAGATCGAGCAATCTAAGGCTTCTCGGGAGCAGGGTAGACGGGGGGTGAACACAGACTCAACTCAAATTATCCACAGTAGCAGTAATAAATGATTGTCCAGTCAAATACTCGCCTTTATGAAAAAAATGAGAAATGGGGTTGTTGGTTGAGGGAGATGTGATTCCTTCTCAAGCAACAGCCAAAATCCTGGTCAGAGTGAACCACAAAAAAATCTCTAAATTAACCTGTGCTTTACCCTCTGGTAGCTTGGCACAAAAGCAGTCAGGCTTAACTTTAAAGCTATGAGTAAAGTATGTGTGCTGTTCTTAACCAGTAATAAAGTGAAAACACAACACAAGAAAAATCCACAACTAATTTAGAAACATAGAGTAAAATGTATTACATTATATAACTCCAAAATGAAAAGAATGCAGTCATTACAACCAGAGTTATGAATATGTAAAGATGGTAGTGGAATCTAGTGCCTAAAATATTAAAGCACCAATTGCTGACATCTAGTCGTGCAAGATCTCGATCGAAAGCTATGGTCAACCGCGATGAAGCGCAGTCCAGATACAAGAAGTGGATTGGCCCAGTCTCCGATTACATTCTGACTTGAATGAAATTTCATAGAAAAATGTCTGAGAAGGTAAAGTTCAGCCTAGCTAGGCAGATGGTAGTGTCCAAGGACAAAAGCAAAAGTAACAAACGATGGACGGAATGCTGAACAATGCAAACAGACTGGGGGTTAATGTTTGCATTGTTCAGCATTCTGTCCATTGTCTGTTCTTTTTGCTTTTGCGCCCTTATTGGGAAGGGTATGCCCAGACGCAGATCTTGTGCTCACGGTGCTACTGTATTCAAGCTAGCCTCGCTGATGAGGGGCTGATACCCAGGAATTGGTCCCAGGAAGCTTGTTCCGGTCCAGGGAGGACCTAGCTTGGAAGTTCGGGTTGGACTGTTCCACTGAGGAGCGGGGTCAAGACTGGTTTGGATATGACTAAGTCCAAACTAGGGTAGCATGGTGAGCATAAAAACAAGGATTAAACCATGATCTATTCACTGGGGGGAATGTTTGCATTGTTCAGCAGTCTGTCCATCATCATCATTATCATGCGAGGGACTTTTCCATCCCAACAGTAAGTCACAAGGGGATCTGAATAATGAAATTTAGGATTTTGTATATGAACAAGTAAATTAAAAAAAAAACATGGCCAAAGTAGACCCATGATAGGAAATAGGGAGGAAGTCCTGAAGAATCAGTGGAATGAATACTTGCTTCAGTGATGGCTGTAGCCTGCAAGTCTACCATTTGACAGGACTGATTTAGCCTTTGAATACTTCCTGAATCAATAAAAAAGTTCCAGTGAGTTGGGTGAAATAATGTTTGTTATTATTCATCTGTGAAAGGTCATTGAGTTTCTGGTGAAAAATATCGGGAATTGTATGTTTTACCACATTTGTCCTGTGGAAATCTTTTAGTGCAAGGTGTTTAAGCAGAGCTTCTCTTGAAAGTTATCATAGTGTTTTTGTAAGGATCCACGAGTTGTTTCCGCAGGAGTCCCAGGAACCGAAGATAGGCCCAACCCCGCCCTCCTACACCACTGCGTCTATCAAACCATATAACACAATGGTGATAAAGAGGGAAAGGAGGGAACAAAACAAGGAAAGGAAGGGAAAAGATTCCGTGGACAGGATGCTCCAGCAGGTCGAACACAGGTGCTGTAAGAAAGGGGGACGGTCAACAGATAACAAGCAAAAACAAGTATAACACAACCAGTTCCCAAGTATTGACCGTATTTACCTAAGGAAGTTCTTGAAGTCTTCTATCTTTCTGGTTACAAAATGTACTCCCAGGTGAAATTAAAAGACTGGATCTCAACACTTGCGACCTTTAGCAACCTAAATGGCAAAGACAAGAATATATACAAGGTGTGCCTAACAAAATCCGTGTGAATTGGCCTTAGTAGTAGAGGACTTACCCCAACGTGAACTATTAGGGCAGGGAAGGATGTCACATTCTTAAATAGGCGCTTATCTGCTGGTAGATTCTGAAACATATGAACACCACTCACACTACTGTTAGGTATAAGTAGAATGAATAGAAAAGTAGCGCCAGGCGCCTTTACCAGCTCTTCAAGCACTCCAGGAGTACCAACACAGGGAGACTACGAATCCGCCGAGCAGGCGAGTTGGCGGAGACGTTTGGCAGGAGGATCCGGGATCAGGTGACTGAGCGGGGATACCAAGGACAACAGCAAGGAAACAATAATGAGGGCTCTGTAAAAGTAGAGCCGGTCTTGATCCCACGAAGAACAGTACCGGCACGGAGAGATCTCTGATGAGACAGAGAGTGAAAGTGGCTTGGGCGGAAGTGACGCGACGCGAAAGGTCCACACACTAGAGCTCGAAGCGCCGCTCACAGGGGAAGTCAGGCTTTTGACTGCTGCCTGGCTTCCTTGCTCATGCGCGGTGCGGGGCGGTCATCTTCAGTGGTGCACGCGATCTGGCAGCGTGACAGTTTTTAATTTAGAAATTCAAATTGATACCCAGCCTCTTACATTGTCTTGAGATTTTTACTGCTTGCTTGTGTCCTGACCCTCATCCCCCACTTCTTCTAGCTTTTTTCTCACTGTTAGAAATAGGGGCTCTAGTTGGCAAGGGTTAGCACCTTTGTCCAAGTAGGGACCCTTCTTCCTAGTCAGGTTAAGGGAGTTACACTCCTAAAATAACCCCTGCTTACTCCCTTGGTAGCGTGGCACGAGCAATCAGGCTTATCTCAGAAGTAGTGTGTGAAGCACTTGCACATAACCAACAGTAATACAGTGAAAGCACACAAATGGACACCACACCAGTTTAGAAAAATACCCAATATTTGTATATATCCAAAACAAGATCAAAACGATAAAAATCCAACATACCGTACATTAAAAATATATACTTTGCAAGATATCCTTAAAATTGCAGAAATACCTCAAAAACAGAGTTCGTCAGAGTCAGTAGCTTCGTCCGGGGCTACCGCGATGCTGAAAGCAGCAGAGTCTAGCAGTTCCAGTCAACCACATCGGAGCAGGCCAGTGAAAGCATGGACAGATTCGGTAACAGTACCTTTCTCGTTGCGGCTGACATGTTGGTGTGAGACAGTCGTGGCAACCGTCATGGTTGCGTTGCAAAATGGAAGCGGTGCATGGTGCGGTGCCCTCTCAATGTGGTGCAGGCAGTTGCTCAGTAACGATCATCCAGACGGCATCGATGAGACCAAAGGCTTACGGTGCAGGATGAGGCGGTGCTCGGTGCGGTGCAGGCAGGTTACGGTGCAAGGAACAGAGTCAGTTAGCGGCAGCTGGCGTCGGTCGACCCAGACTGCTGTGTGGGACAGGGCAGTGCATGGTGAAACTCACGAGCGGTGCTCCCAGCCACAATGCGGTCACGGGTGTCGAAGCCAGCAGCGATGACGTTGGTGAGATCAAGATAGCGAAGTGAAGTGAAGCGAGGCGGTGCACAGTGCCCACAGGTCACAGTGCAAGCAGCAGCTCGGTGACGGTGGCGGCGGTGAGACCAGGGTTGCGGTGCGAGATGTGGACGGTGCCTTCTGCGGTGCCGTCAGGACACAGAGCCAGCAACGGAGTCGGTTGCATTTCCCTTCTCTGTGGCAAATGAAACAGCAGTTCCAGAAGCAGTACCCAGAGGTTGGTGTAGTCTTTGCAGTCCCTGAGACTACAGAACAGGAGGCAAGCTCTACTTCAAGCCCTTGGAGATACTCAGCACAATTAAAGAAAGTTCAGTCCAGTCCTTTCACTGCCCAAGGCAGAATTAGCAGCTGCAGGCTAACCCAACAAAGCAACAACACAGCAAAGGGGCAGTACTCCTCCTGGCAGCTCCAGCTCTTCTTCTTGGCAGGTGCCTTGATTACAGAGAGTTCTAACGTTTTGGGCCCCAACATTTATACTCAGAATCCCATTGTTCTCTCAGGCAGGTAGAGAGTGTCTGTGCTTAGTCCAAACCAGTTCTGTCTTGTCTGGCCCAGCTTCCCAGCAGGAGGTGGTGACAGCAGACCAGGCCCATTCAGGTGCAAGGAAATCTCCTCTCCCTACTCTAAATGCAGCCTAGGTCTATTCAGCCTGGCCCTGACTTATCCAGACTCTCTGGAGCCACTGTCACTCCAAAGCCAGACAGTCAATACACATCTTAGCAGAGGCACACTGGATGGCTAAGCAAGAACATACCTACTTTCTAAAGGTGTTATTTTCAAACACAGAATGTAAAAATCACCTTCAATAAAAGATGCACTTTAACATTCTGAGTTCAGGCATAATTAACTTTATTTTCCTACCTTATTCCCAGGGGTAGTTATGTTTATAAGATGTTATATGCAAACTCCCCATTCTATCCTGTGGGAACAGGTAGCCTTGCAATAGTGAAAAAACGAAATTGGCAGTATCACTATCAGGACATGCCATACACACATTCAGGGCAAGTCCCACCTTTCACATACACTGCACCTTGCCCACAGCAGTACCTTAGACCTACCTTAAGAGTGACCCACATGTAAGAAATGGGAAGGTTAGGGCCTGGCAAGTGGGTGCACTTACCAAGTCGACATGGCAGCACCAGACTGCACACAGGCTCTGCAATGGCAGGCCTGAGTTACCTTTTCAGGGCTACTCATGTGGGTGGCACAATCAGTGCTGCAGGCCCACTAGTAGAATTTGATTTACAGGCCCTGGCACCTTCAGTGCACTTTACTAGGGGCTTACCAGTAAATCAAATATGCCAATCATGGAAACACCAATCCATAATAACAATTTACAACAGGAGCACTTGCACTTCAACACTGAACAGCAGTGAGAAAGTGCACAGAGACACTAAACCAGCAAGAACAAAGTCAAAACCGGGAGGTCAGAAAGCAAAAAGACAGGGGAAACACACCAAAAGATGCCAAGTCTAACACTCCCTCTAAAAAGACAGTTGTCCTTTCTAATCTTACATGTGGTCAGGATAATGTATATTTTTAAATAAGTGCTGTCTATTATGCATCATATTCTTTTCTCCCTGTATTGAACTGACATTTGAACGTTTTCTCTCAGTCTCTCACTAGCACCTTCCACCTTCATCTCCAGAAAGAAACCTTGGGCTCATTGTAGATGCCACAGAATAGGCCGCTTGACAGAATCTTTAAAAAAGCTGATGTTTGCCTCCATGAAAGTGATTTTAACATGTGTCTTTTTAAAAGGGATCTGCAGTCCCTCTCAAATCTGCCATTTGTAAAGTTTCAGACTCTTGGGACCGGTTTCTGCGTTAAATTTAGTCATATTATTCCTAGCCCTTCTTTCATAACTTCAGGGATCAATTTGCTTTTTATGCTTCTAGAATTCTGCTAAGTGGGTGTGTGTCAGCATCTAGTCCTGGTTCTTCTGACCTTCCCAGCCTAGACGCATGCTCTTGCATATAGATGATGGTGTTTTTTAAATCCCGCTTTTTAGAATCTAGCATGTGTGGATGCCTTTCTGTATTATTATCTCTCTGTTAATATTGACTGCTCAGCATGGTTATTGCCTTTTGTGAGATTTATTTCTGTATGTTGCAAGAATGCTAGTGCTAGCTTGTAGGTGAAGGAGATTTTAGATTATTGATTTAAATAGGTTCCCTTCCTTCTCACTGCACCAGTCATTTGAAAAAACCAAAAGATCTGTAAGCTTTGGGCACTCTTCCATTGTCAGCTTCGGTCTCCAACAATAAGTAGTCAGTGTAGGAAGGTAGATCCCTGACTATGGTTGCCCCCAACTTTTTGCCTGGTGTTTTGCTGGTTTTCTGACTTAGTTGACCTGGGGCCCTGCTATACAGGACCCCAGGCCCACTGCTCTCTCTGTAAAATGGATTCCATGTACCTTAGGTACATATCTAATTGGATACTGAGTCACCTTATCAGTCCCTGTACAGTGTACCTTAGGTACCCAGGGCATAGGTGTACCCAGGGCCTACCAGGGGCTGCAGCATGTATTATGCCACCCCTGGCTGGCCATCCAAATCTGACACAACTGGCTGCACGACAGCTGGGGCAAGGTGGTGTAAACACCCTTTGCTTTAGATATAGTATTCCTATATCTAACCCTAAAAATGGACACCCAGATCTCCTATCAGTCACTCCTATGGCAGGCCTTGACAATCCTGAAGTCAGAGTGCTTGGAATCGTGTGAGATAGTGCTCTGGCATGAGCTGAGCCTGTCTGCGGCTTTCGGGATCCATCCCTTAGCCGTTTCCATGATATCGCATACCATATACTCTTAAGTGCATTATAATCCTCGCGGTTATATGCCAACTCTGGTATCGCTTTATCAAAACATGTCGAGTAAGGTGTCATACGAATTGGAATACTAACCCCTCGCCAATTCTGGCGACGGGGTTAGCATTCCACCCTTCTAGAGGGACACGACATGTATGTAACCTGTAACCCCGGTTAAAGTCAGACAGAGCCTTAGCATCCACAAAATGGATGCTGCCACCGAGACACAAGTCTGCCCTCCTGCTGCTGGGAGTCCTCCCAGCCCAGGAGGCAAGGACAAAGGGTTTCCTGCCAGGGGCGGTGCCAGCACCGTCCCAGACAGGATTTTGTGTATCCTAGGTAGGCAGGGCTTTAGAGGAAGGTGACTGCAAGTGGCACCCCGGTGCTCACTGTGCATAGGCCGGCTGAAACCAGTTCCAGGGGCACTCCAGCCCCTGGCCTGGGGAAAGCCCGCCAAAGGAGAGGGGTGTAACCACCCCCCTCCTGGTCACACCCATAGGGCAGGACTTAGTCGCGTGCCAGCCCCCTTTTTCAGGATAAAGGTAGGGACTGGCCCCCTTCCAAAGCAGTTTTGAAAAAACACACCCAGGCAGACTTAGGCTAACACAGAACTGGCTAAATCGCAGAATATTTGGAAACCAAATATTCGTATGAACACATTAGGATGAATATATAAAAAGAACAATAGATACAACAGACTGTTATGATATCAAAAATATATTTTTAATTTCTAATTCATTTAAAACATGATAAAAAGATGAATTGATAAGTATGACTTGAATCTACATGGAGTATGGTGTTATAAATTTGATGCATCGATATTGAATAACAATTCCATAGTAAAAATGATAAAATCAGAATCAAAATCAAAAAAGACAAAAACAGTTAAGATTCAGTTTTTAGAGATGTTTTTCTAAAGTTGTGTTGAACTTGGGCTGTGTCAACGCGTTTCGACAATCACTTGTCTTCATCAGGACTTTATACAATATGCAGCCACTTTTTTTCTTCTAGATAAAATAAAACAGTATTTAGATAAATATTTGGCCACACTTTCTAGGTTACAGTAAACAATTCTTCTTATTAATAACCAAGAATGACCACTACATTACAACAATACATAACAGTCCATTTATAATTATGAAATCAAAATTCATTTCCTTAGCCAGACTTGTGTTTACATATATATGATACTGCAGAATCGTAGAAACCAACTGAGCGTATTTATTTTGTAACCGGTAACTGTATTCCTTTATATCCCCCTATGTCAAAGTACTGGAATGACTAGATGGGATAGCCTATTGCTTCAAGATTCTAGAAGAGAAAGGGGGAGTTTCAGGTATATGGCGAGGTAGGAGTATCGTTATTTACATATGTTTATCTAAACATTTGGGGTTTGTACTTCATAGTCAGGATCAAAGAACATTGTGGAACTTGTCTTCCTAGTCTGTTCAAAATGCATTAATTAAATAATCAAGCAATTCACAGTATATATTCACCATCAATTTAGTTGCAGCTATTCAGGAAAACTGGAGTAGGGAGTGAGGCACCTTCTCTTCGTTAGATGAAGACGGTATGTGATATCTGTTTAGTGAAGATGTACATCATTTTAGGATTTGGATGGTTTTTGATACATATTTAAGTTTTCTTAAGCTAAACCGTTTCTCAAACTTAACCCTTATTTTCTTTGACAGATATATCTTTGTTGTTTGTTTTACCTGGTATAGCAGTATTCACTGCAAACTTCTTACTCCCTCCTCTGTATAGTTTTGAAATTTAACGAGTCTTCAGCGTAAAAAGATGCCGCGACTCAGGTTCTGTAGCCGTAGGCAAATCCGTTACTTATACATTCGTTCACAAAAGGAAAGGTTCCTGTATAGATACGATAAGCATAGACTTACTCTATTTATTTTGTTATTCATGTTATTTATTAGTCTCAAACCATGTTTACTCCTAACATTTCCTATTCTTTCATAAATTACCTTAAACGACCGCCTTAGGTGATGTAAATAACACAGAACGAATAAACGCCTCTGTGTCCGTCGGGAGCTGCGGTGCGTAGGGACGTGGTTCAACTCCGTCCTACCCCGCGTCTCACTCGAAGATTCGGTCGGAGTTTAGAAATATTAATTATTTCACTTATCTAGAGTAGGGAAAAGGGAAGAGTAGAAGTTATTTATTATTTATCCCGTTGTGGTTGGTCAGCGATCAATCCAGGTACTTCTAAAACTTTTACCCTATTCCCTTGGCGTTTTTGTTTACCTTGCTGATTTAGTCCGGACTGATAAGCGGAAACGGAGACGTCCGTGTGTTTACTCCCGGTTCAGAGTCCTATCGTCGCACGTTGAACCCGTGCAGGTGTCCATTACGTAGGCTCGGTACCGGTTACAATGTAGAAATGGTCCAAAACTCTGGGGATGATATAACAAAGGAGAGAATATTGTCTAGCGTAAATATTATCTCGTTAACAAAACGCTAGAACAACCCAGAGGTGTTGCCTTGCTACAACGGCTTCTAGTTAAGAATAGATCCCGCTGACTTGCAAGGAAGCAGGTCTAACACAGAGTCGGGTCGGCTCTTACCGTGTACGAGGTAGCGGGATTCGGCACGTCTCCTTCCGTCAGGGCTTCAAGCGATTAAGTGAACGAGAATAAGAAGTCCTTCTTCTATTCCCTTAAATATGATCCCAAGATAGGGGGCGGTCTTAAAAATTTAAAAGAACATTGCCTAATTCGCAGTTCAGTTTCAAGATTGGAGAGGGCGGGTCTCAGACTTTAAGGCGTAAATATCCCGAACCCTTGACCAACAGTTAAATGTTCAGTTATAAACATTTGAAATGAGGTTATGGGCAAAACTACTTGAAAACAATTTAAATTATAGCGTTCTCCCAGGGTAAATCTTGGTTCAAACCCCGGTTAAACGTCCCAAGGGTAAAGATCCAGAAGACCTCACGTTTCTTTCGAATCTGAATGCCACCTTGGTTATCTGGTAAATTTATTTTCTCTAAGACGCGCCATTTAATATCCTCCGGTTTATGTTTGTACTCAACAAAGTGACTGACAAGCGGGGCTGCCAGTCGTTTTGTCTTCACTGCAGACCTATGTTCTGTAAGTCTTGTTTTGATCATTCGTGATGTTTCACCGACATAGCCCAAATTACAGGGGCATACGATCAGGTATATCACGTTTTTCGTATTACATGTCCATAGTTCCTTAGCCTGAATGGTTATTCCATTGAACTGCATGCTGTCACCAGTTATAATGCTGTCACATGAGTGACAAGATCCGCACCGTGAGGTACCTCTCACTGCATTAGTTCCATTTATTGACTTCTGGACAAAGGTGGTGCTCTGTGTCTCAAATTTATGACGGGAATGAACTATCTGATCCTTCAGATTCCGATTGCGTCTATGTGCATACATAGGTTTCTGGATTGTCACTTGGTCGTCTGAGGAATTTAATAGATGCCAATTGGAATTAAATATATGTCTAATTGTAGAGTCCATCGTAGAGTGTTTCGTTACGCACACTAATTTGGGATCACTTTTTTGTTTCTGGGAGTTCAACAGAGTGTCTCGGTCATAAAAGCGAGCTCTTTTATAGGCTGTCCTTACTAAGCGATGCGGATAGCCTCTTTGTATGAATTTCTCTTTCATTTTTACTGCTTGGATGTCAAAATCTTTAATATTTGTGCAGTTCCGTCTGACTCTCAAAAATTGAGAGAACGGTATACTGTCTTTCTGACACCGCGGGTGGTAACTGCTAAAGTGCAAAAGTGTGTTTCGAGCAGTGGGTTTAGAATATAGATTGACCTCAAGGGAGCCACCGTTGTTCTGTATATAGATGTCCAGAAATTCAACTTTTGACTCATCTATATGTGCAGTAAAGTGTAAGTTATTATCAGTGAGGTTCAGCCAGAGGAGGAATTCCTTCAGAGTCTGTTCCCCATCGGTCCATACAAAAAAGATGTCATCTATGTACCGGGACCAATGGGAAACAGACTCGAAGAAAGGTGCTATTTCATTTTGAATGAATTTGCTCTCGAAATAAATCATGTAGATATTGGCTATCGAGGGCGCCATTGAAGCGCCCATGCTTACACCTTTGGTTTGCAAGAAAAGGTCACTTCCAAATTCAAAGAAGTTTTCCTTTAAAACCATCGTTAGGCATTCTTCAATGAATGTCTTGCAGCAAGGGATTTGATGTAAGTCAATAAACCATAAGGTAGCTTCAATGGCTTCTTTCTGAGGTATGTTGCTATACAAGGACTCTATGTCTAGGGTCACAAGTAGATCTCTGCCTTGGAATCGTGTGAGATAGTGCTCTGGCATGAGCTGAGCCTGTCTGCGGCTTTCGGGATCCATCCCTTAGCCGTTTCCATGATATCGCATACCATATACTCTTAAGTGCATTATAATCCTCGCGGTTATATGCCAACTCTGGTATCGCTTTATCAAAACATGTCGAGTAAGGTGTCATACGAATTGGAATACTAACCCCTCGCCAATTCTGGCGACGGGGTTAGCATTCCACCCTTCTAGAGGGACACGACATGTATGTAACCTGTAACCCCGGTTAAAGTCAGACAGAGCCTTAGCATCCACAAAATGGATGCTGCCACCGAGACACAAGTCTGCCCTCCTGCTGCTGGGAGTCCTCCCAGCCCAGGAGGCAAGGACAAAGGGTTTCCTGCCAGGGGCGGTGCCAGCACCGTCCCAGACAGGATTTTGTGTATCCTAGGTAGGCAGGGCTTTAGAGGAAGGTGACTGCAAGTGGCACCCCGGTGCTCACTGTGCATAGGCCGGCTGAAACCAGTTCCAGGGGCACTCCAGCCCCTGGCCTGGGGAAAGCCCGCCAAAGGAGAGGGGTGTAACCACCCCCCTCCTGGTCACACCCATAGGGCAGGACTTAGTCGCGTGCCAGCCCCCTTTTTCAGGATAAAGGTAGGGACTGGCCCCCTTCCAAAGCAGATCATCTTTGAATCCTGAAACTACTTTCCACGAAAGGAACTCAAGACTTCTTCCCAAGATTCTCCCTTGTGACTAAGGAGTAGTCACCCTGCAGCAGCAGGCACCAACCAAGTATCGCGGTTTGTTGCCAGTCTCTCCTTCGGATCAAGACTGCTCCAGCACGACGAGAACCGGCTTCCCTGGCACCTCTGACCTCAACCTACATCATCAGCCCAGCTGTGATCCGTGGGTGCGACGAGACCTCAAGGGACCGGCCATCTTCAGAACTGCACGACGCTTGTCCAGCACGACCACCGAGTGACCCTCGACTGAGTGCTTTGGGGTAAGAGAAGCCCCGACCCTGAGCAGCTCCAGCACCGAAGTTCAGCCCCCCTGCATCCACGAGATCTGCGTGGGGCCCTTCTGCTCTTTGCTGCCAACCACGTTGTCCAGGTCGCTTGCCCGTTGGCTAGTGGCCCTCTCACGACGCTCCACGACGACAACCACTGCTGGTCTGGTTGCTCCAGACTAGCCCTTGCTTCCCTCCTTCAGAGAAGCACCCTGGACCCTCCTGGTCCACTCAAGACGCCATTTTAGGTCCACCGCGTGGGCCTTGCATTTGCCAAGACTTGTTGCCCCAATCCTGGGTCCAGCGACGTCGACAGCAGAGACCTTCGTGGGACAGCTCGCACCTCCATCCTGGTCGCCGACAACGCCTCCTGGTCCGAGAGACTGCAGAGCCCAGCAGCGCCCACTCACCTGGTCGAGGTGACTCCGTCCGGTGCCACCCTGGTGCCCATCTAATCACTGGCTAGTGATTCAGAACTTGGTCCCCTCTGCTTTCAGCTCTTTCTTCTTCCCTGAGCCAGGCTTGGATCACCACGAACTTCTTCACTGGTCGCCTGCCAGCAACTTCTTTCTTCAGGCTCCTGGATCTTCAACGAGGGTTTCCGACGCAACTTCAACCCTATGCAGCCGCAGCCCCTGGGCTAGGTAACCTGAGTACTCCGGTGCTCCAGCATAGTCCAACACCCTGAGTGTTCGGATCCACTCTTGTTTTCGACCCACCTAGTCGGGTTCGCCCAAGAACAGTAACTTTGCAACTGCTAGCCTCCATAGACTTTTTCCCGCCTTACGCGTGGGAGTTCCCACTCTGCACACGACGTCCACAGGCCTCCTGCATCTAATCCCAGTGTTTAGAATTGTAGGCCTAGCGATTCCTGAGTCTAGAAAAGTATTACTTACCTGCTAGCAAGTTCGCATTCCACTTACTGTGTATATGGTTTTTCGTGCCCCTAGGGCATTTGTGTAAATTGTGCGACTTAAAGTATTTTCTTAAGAGTTTTGTTATGTGCTTAGCTCCCTGACTCATAAAGAGTTCAGGGTAGTCTTGTTATAAATAAATATCTGTTTCTTTTCATAACAACTTGTGTGGTGTCCTTTCACTTGGTGTTCAAGGGGTAATGTGATGGTAAAACAGCTGGCTTAACACGCCCTCTAGAGTCTTAGCCTTAGACTGCTCATATCCATGCTACTAGGATAGCTGGTCTATAAGGTTGACTTACAACCAATCATCAATAAGGGTTGTTTGGACTGATACATAGTGATCACTAGAATAGTGAGCACTGCATATCAGGCCAACTTCTCACAGTCAGCAGAACCTAAAGCAGCTTCATGTGCACCCTGCTTTCATTTTTGTTCTGAAAGACTGGTAGGTACTAAAGGAGGTGGGAGGTGCATGTATCATTCTAGTGTGCGCCCATCAACAAGGAATTCTGAGCAAGTGTTGCTCATAAGCTCTGTTTGATTAAGTCCCTGCCCATTGTACACACCACCCATTGCTACTACCTGTTGAATGTTTTAATGAGGTACTCAAGACTACCTTTAGGTTTAGCAACGGCCCTGGTGGAGTGCCGAGAAGACGATCAAACTACTATCTAGAGGAAATAAAAGTCATAACAAGCTTTCCTGAGATGGATTATTTATAATAGACGGGCGGATATGCCACAAAATCAACAGGGTTTAGTCAGTGCAACGTGAGATCGCTCCATGGCACATGGTTACTCCCTGGGGCTTGGCTTGACGGGGCTTGATGGCGGACGTGATTCGTTGAGGTTCCGAGCCCGGGCCCTGACCAGCGCCAACTACCCGTCCGGTGAGGGACCTGGGGGGACAAGATCACAGTCGCTAACTGGAACACAGGACCTGAAAGACGTGAGCAGCCCATGGGTGGAGACAGGTGGAGCAGAAGGAAGCCAGGACAGCCGATTTAAGCGCCGATCAAAGGGGGCCCACCTCACCAGAGACCATTGCGATGAACTACCCAAAGACCCACCAACTAGCCGGAAAAGTGCTGCAGAGGCAGCTGGGTTCGGCAGGTAGCTGGATCGGACCGACCCAAAGTCAAGGCGACAGGACCACCCCTGGTTCACACAGCAATACAAATGGTAGAAAATTTTGGTTCACTTTGCGATTGTCTCACAGACTTAGGAAATCAGGATTATCTCATTTTATTGCATCTCCTGTTGTAGGCTTATATTTTCTGTTGATGTTTGTGAACTACAACATCTCTTGACGTGACAGATTTTCCCAATGGTACCAGGGTGAGGGCGGATTTGTATATGGCTGGATCCAAACTGAGGTGTCATGGTGTGCAAAATATTGATGGACTGGGTTGCAGCCCTGAGTAATTACCAGTGGATGAGATTAATCCCAGCATTTCACCCATCACTTGTTTGTGTGCTTCATTGCAGTGCCCTAAGTGTGAAAGGCATACCCAGACATGGGTTCAATTCTCAGTGTGCCACTAGAAACAAGCTAAACCCAACTGAAACGCCCCAATCAAGGTGAACTGGTTGTGGGTTGCTTATGTTCCAATTCAGGGAGGACCTGGCCTGGCAGTTTGGGCTGGACTGTTCCTTCTGAAGTAGGGTCAAGGCTGATTTGCAAATGGCTGGGCCATACTCAGGCGGCATGCTGTGCAAAACAAGGATGGACTGGGATGTGGCCTGAGTAACTACTAGTTGCTAAGATTAATTCAAGCATTCCGCCATCACTTTGTTTTTTTGTATTTATTTTTTTTATAAGGTTTATATAGCGCTATCCAGACCTGTGGGTATCAGAGCGCTTTACATACATAGGTGCATAATATAGCATGACAGAGGGATGCATACAGATAAAAGCCAAACATTATAAATAGTCGTACATTGCATAGCAGGAAATAACGGTGCATGAGGATATAAGCAACACATTATAATTTGGCATGCAGTGAAGGATAGAGGGGGAGCTCACGAGGTTAAAAACAGTCCAATTTTCCACTTATCCATGATGGACAAATCAGCAGGGAGTCAACTAGGTTTTTGGAGTCTTGGTTCGTTGACTAGGACGGTAAGGTATACTTCAGTTAGATGGTGAATGGCTGAAGTTTACCATACTGGCCAAATCCGAGATTCTCTTGAATAAATTACTGTCTCCTCTGTGACATCCTGGGCTGTGGCCCACTGCAGTGGACACCCGTCCCCTGAATCTCTGTACTTTCAAGAGTTCCTATCTTGGCGTAGATGCTTACATTGTGAAAATATACAAGTATTGCTTTTCTTATCTCAGACAACTTTCCTGTATACTTTCTTTCTTATCCTTTACCTGTCAGGCTCAAAGCCACCAACTTTATAATTTTTTTCGCGCACAGATTATAGCAATGCCATCGAGACTACATCTGCGTCTAACTTCTAAGAAAGCTCAAACCGTCTTCCAGTTGCGACCAGCCCCTCTGGCTTCCCATAAAGAAAGGAATAAAATGTAAAATGCTTAACCAATTTTGAAAGGGCCTTCTTTAGTGCAAGGCCCGTCTTTCTTAGCAACGTATTTCTGCAATATTCCCCATCTAGGCACGGTTAAAAGGGCTAAAGAGCAATCTGAAGGTGCCAGGCGGACTGGTTTGATAGGTCAGTATTTGAACTGTGATTTTGGGCTGTTTGTTGATTGGTTTTATGTTCTGGTGGGTCGATTGTTTTAGTGTTGTTTTCCCCTGTATTACAACAGACATTACTTACCTGTACAAGCACAATTATGGCGCTTTAGAACAACTTTTCAATGAATCTTCCTTTTTGCAAAGTCTTTAAAGCCACTTTGTTGGTGCAAGCTGCGTTCTATAAATACTTGCTGTCATAACACTGTCTGGATAGGCGTCTGGCCAAACTGACCAGGTTCCCTCAATACCTATTTTAAGTTGCCATCTTCTGCCCTTAAATGTGAAGAATGAGCGAAAGAGTGAGTCCAACTATGCCCAAAGAAATCCAGATTTCATCTATTTTCGGGCTCTGAGTCAGGTGACAGCCAGAGAACTCTTCCAACCATGGGTATTTCTGAAACCTAGAGGCCCAGGAGAATCCAGGTTGGATTAGGTTGGGTCGATCCCACCATGTTTTCTTACCTATAATGCCCTGTGAGCTTCACATCAAAAGTAAACTACCATACATTTCCACTTTTACCCCAAGTGAAACACTGTCTGCCTCCCAAGGGTGTATGAGCCCATTGGCAAATAATAGAATTGTACCAAAACGCTAAACATGTGAAGAAAGTAATCCAAAACATTGACTGATAATTTGTGCTGTGTGCGTGGTTTTGGTGGCCATAAAGTGGCAAATTGATTCCCGGTTTGAGTAACACCGGGGAAACTTGGACTCGTCACAGCAGCACGTGATAAGAAAGACATTGAAACAACAGCAGATTGCAAAATCCTCTCAGAAGTACATGTTTACTAAATGTCAATTAGAGTGAGGCAATATTCTAGATTTTGCTTTAACATGGACGCGACATGAATTTTGAAGGTGACAGATCATCTCCCCTGGTCTTTGTCGGAGAGATGAAGCAGTATTTGATCATCAGTAGCACAGAATGCTGTCTGAAGACTAAACTATATTGGATGATGATTGTAATGTTATATTAACATAATTTATAATACGCATAAATCACCCCGGAAGGTGTATCTCAGCGCAGCAGGGTGCCATACTACACTACTGACTTTTTTCTGCATGAAACGGTCTGATGTAGTGATTCATGAATAATACAGATGATGGTAGGATTACTAGACATAATTGCTTTGCACAGTTCAGCACAATATTGAACCATAAAAGAATGATTTTGCACTAGTGTCTGTTTCCCTTACACCTAGAACCTCTCGGCCACCCGGAGGGAAAGATGTTCAGGGTGACACATATTGCATCTAATTGGCCCTGCCGCACCCACAGCTTTCTAGTGCCAGTGACATGACCCATGGATACAGTAGATGGTCTTTAAGAGGTGGTGAACTTTCATGCAACATGGGCACTCCAGACCTGGATTGAGGCCTAATCTTGAGCTTATCTGAAACCTAGAGTATCCATGTCTTGGCCACACCCCTTATGTGTAGCCCTTGACCATAGTAAAACCTAGCCTGGTACACGTGTTCATTTAGATGATTGGAGAGGAGACAGTCTCAGAGGATCTTACTGCACACAGTTGGCATAGAAAGCATCACCAAATGAACAGGCAGGGATTTACTGAAAAGATCTGTCCCTCATCACTTGACAATTTTGGAGGATTTAAATATATAGTCCATTCACTGCAGATCCCAATTATCTAAACAAGCGGACCATTTCTAAACATCTCACATAGACAATCAGATATGGTATGATGATAAAAATGTCTATCCCAACAGATCTCTCCACTTATTCTCTCTATTCTCTCCCCCCTACCCCCGTCCATCCATGCCAGCTCAGTACCACAACTATATACAAAATCTCAGATTGACAACCCAGTCCAGTAACCAGATGAGCACACTATTATATGAGATATCATATAGGGACCTGCAGCTCTGTTCAATGTTCCCAGCATGATAACTTGCATGCCTCTCTCTTACACTTCTTACTCCAGCGCGCTGCATCCCATAACACGATAACGCACCTTGATGGTTATTACGCACGACGTGGAACACTTTCCACACAGGATCAAAAAACAAAAACAATGTCCTTCCAACTACACTCTCTACATGGGGTACTGTGCTACTCGTGTAGGCAAGCGCTTCAGATGCCCACATAGGGGGGTGATAAGCACTACATAAATACTGCAATATATTATAGTATTCTATGTTTAATTGTGCTTATTTTGAGTAGGGGGTGCTGGACCAGTTTATGTCCCTGAGCCAGTTGGACATTTTCCCTTTTACTTGATTTTTTTTTTTTTAAATTTAGTCCTCATTACGCAACATTTAAAAGTCAGGAGTTTTCAGGGATCCTTCTCGATATTCGTGACACCCTTGAGAAAGGAAGCCCCTTACGTCCACAAACTTATAGGGAGGAGGCATAGTTGGTCATAGTGGGTTGAGCTAGCCATTATTGCTACTCTTATAAGCCTTTCTCATCATTGTTGCGATAGCGTAATCATTGGACCGTAAACAGAGGAGGTGCTTTGGAGAGCCAGGAGTAATGCCTTCAGGTTTCAAATAGACAATTTATTAACACACCCTTTAGTTCAATACTTATGGTATTCTTCCCACAGGTCCCAGAATCTGTATTTTTTTGAGGTATACCTCTTATTTTTGTCTAAATTAAACACTCTCAAAATTGAGGCCAACCATTCATTATGAGTAGGGGCAACCGGAGTAATCCATTTTACACAGATCTCCCTCCTTGCCAAGAGAATCAGGATGAAAAGTAACTTCTCTTGGGCTTTAGTAAGAGGCCTTCCCGCAATTGTTCTGGAGATCCCAAAAATAACTAAGTCCATACTTACAGAGAGTTGTCTTCCAAATACCCCGTCTAAGGTACTACCCACTTCATTCCAAAAGACATCCAGGCTGGGACACCGCCAAAACATATGTAGATCGTCAGCCCTCTGCACACCGCACTTTGGGCAGTTCTTCACTGTGGCCCCGTTAAATTTGGATAATCTTTTTGGGGTCCAGTAGGCTCTGTGTACAGTGAGCAAATGGTTTCTTTTAAGAGCAGCAGATGTTACAATTGACCAGCACATGTTCATAGATACTTGCCATATGTTACTTATATCCAGCGTCGGCAGATCTTTTCCCCAGATGTCTTCTGGGATTCGGAAGTCTTCTTCCCCGGCCGAGATTAAGGCCCAATACCAGTAGGAAGTTTCTTTCAAAAATGATTTAGACGTCCACATCTTCATCTCAAGGGTAGTATTACCTTTTCTAGTTTCTTTGAGAGACTTACTCCAACTCTGTAGTTGGTAGTATTTAAATTTAGAAAGAGTGAAGTTTGTGCTCTGAGATAATATATCCCAGTCAAGCAAGTTATTCTGAAACAGAAGTTGACCCCAATCCTTTATTCCTGCTGATCTTAGCGATGTTGCTAAACTATCCTTGAGGCAATCTGGTGTAGTATGAGAATCCCAGATCGGGGCCTTTTCACTGTAAAAGGGGATATCCAGCGTAGATCTAATACAGTACCATACTCTTGCGGCAGATTTCAGGACCTTTAGTTTAATTTTTTTGAAGAACTTAGGGTGACCGAATTTGTATAGAAAGTGGCTAGTGTTGTTTGTTAATACACATAAGTATAGTGGGTAGTTTTCATATGGACCCAACAATACCCTACTACTTTTGAATTGGAAGGCTCTGCAATATTCTAGGAGGTCTGGGCTTGCTATTCCTCCTTGCTCTTTTGATCTTCTTAATTTACGCCATGCAATCCTTGGTTTTTTAGATGACCATATGAAGCTGGATAAGTCTCCCTGGATCTTTTTTATCTTATCTCTATTGAACTCAAGCGGGATAGCGTTAAAAATAAAGGTGAATTTTGGGAGAATTGCCATTTTTATGATATTTGATTTCCCCAGGAATGTTAAGGGCAAAGCTCTCCAGACATTTAGTAATTTTTTAACTTCAACCTCTACCCTATGTAGATTTATTTGTGTAATTTTATCAATCTCCTTTACCAGTTCAATACCCAGGTATCTTATTTTGTCTTTACTAAAGGGGGATACAAAGTTTTCATTCCAGCTTATGGTTTCAGTTTTTGTTTGATTTATCTGGTAACCAGATATCCTACCGAAATTCAACAAGGTCTCTTCTGTTGGTTTAAGAGCCTCTTTTAAGTCTGCGGTAAAGATCATGAGATCGTCCGCATATAATGCGACTTTCTTGTGCCACCCTTGGTAAGAAAATGGGGAGATTAAAGGGAGGTTCCTAAGGTGTTCTGCAATCGGCTCAATATAAAAGTTAAAAAGTAGAGGGGAGAGTGGGCAGCCCTGGCGTGTACCTCTACCTATCAGGATGTTGTTAGTAAGGTGACCATTAATTAATATTTTAGCTCTGGGTGAATTATAAATATTGGCTACTGCTTTTACGATGTTTTCCCCTAGATTGAATTTCTGTAGTACTTCATTTAGATAGGACCAATTTACTCTATCAAAAGCTTTAGCAGCGTCTATTGTAATTATTGATAGAGGAATCTTTTCTGTTATAGAGATGTCGATTGCTGCGATTAACTCGTGAGTGAGGTCTTGTAAGTGCCTTCCTGCCATAAAGCCTTTCTGGTTAGGATTTATTAAGGTCCCCGCTATTTTCCCTAACCTTTTTGCCAGAATTTGAGTAAAAATCTTGTAATCACAATTCAAGATGGATATTGGGCGGTAAGATTCGCATTGCTTTGGATTTTTTCCTGGTTTTAATATGATGGAGATGATGGCGTCATTCCATGACTCCGGGATTTTAGCATTATTTATGAAAATTTGGTTGACTAGTGATGTTAGATGGGGGACAAGTATATCTTTTAACTTTAAATAGAATTCGTTGGGGAGGGCATCAGGCCCTGCTGCTTTTCCTCTCTTTAGCTCTTTAATCGCTTGGGCAACTTCCTCTGATTTTATTTCACCATTTAAAGTTATTTTTTCCTCTGGGGTTAGAACTGGCATATTTTGTGTTTGCAGGAAGTTAGTTATTTCTTCCATTTTTGGGTTGCAGTCCTCGGTGTAGAGTCTAGTAAAGAAAGCCGAGAATTCTTCTTTTATTATTTTCTCTTCAAATCCATTTTGAGAATTGTCTGTTGGGTGGATGTAATTTATTTTATTTCTAACTTGGTCTGATTTGAGTTTCCATGCGAGCATCTTTCCACAACCCTCTCCATACTCGTAGTTGGCAAGTTTACTACATTCCCATCTCTCCCTAATTTTCCCTTCCAATAGTGATAGTAATTTTTCCTTCTGGTTGAGCCTTTCCCTCATTAATTCTTGACATCTCGGTGAGGAAGTATCTAACAAAATCTGTCTATCCAAATTTTTTATGTTTTCTTCCAATTTCTGGATCTCTTTTTTTGCCTCTCTTGATTTATGTGTTGCCAGGCTACAAATCTTACCCCTGATTACAGCCTTATATGCATCCCAGATCATTTGGGGTGAAGCACTCCCTGTATTATCATGAAAATACTGATCTGTCTCTTGTATGAGTAAATCAATTATTGTAATATCCAGGAGGATCGAGCGGTCTAACGTCCATCTTGATATAGATTTAACATCATTTATTTTTAATATCATTTGCACAGCCGAATGGTCTGAGAGATGGGCGGGGAGGCAAGTTAGTTTATAAGTATTTTCTACCAGGCCTTGATCTATTAAGAAGTAGTCAATTCTTGATTGTGTTCTCAGTTTTTTATTATTAAAGGTAAATCTATCCTGTTTAGAGCCCCTT
The DNA here is from genome assembly GCF_964261635.1 of Lissotriton helveticus. NCBI lineage: Eukaryota > Metazoa > Chordata > Amphibia > Caudata > Salamandridae > Lissotriton > Lissotriton helveticus. The sequence continues at coordinate 1,154,040,940 of NC_136069.1, forward strand.
TGGTCCCATACATCAATGAGATTTAACTCTCTTTTGTATATTGTCAGCCATTCTCTCATTTTGGGCAAGGTGTTTTGTTTCCCTTTTGGTATCCGATCTGTGTTTGGATTTAAGATTATATTAAAATCACCTCCTAAGATCACAGGAAAATTTACCGCGATTAAGTGAGAGTATAAAGATTGTAACGGGGTGGGGTCGTCTATGTTAGGGCCGTAATATCCGGCTAAAATAAAGGTATTGTTGAAAAAAGTTATCTTGGCCAAGGCCCATCTCCCCTTAGGGTCTGTCTCGGTGGATAATATTTTAGCTTTCAGGGACTTTTTTATAAGAATAACAACCCCCTTTGAGGCGCATTGTTGATCAGTACAGACGTAATCTTCAACCCAATAAAGAGTTTTAATGATCTCTTCCCATTCTTTTTTCATTAGATGAGTTTCTTGTAGGATTAGTATTTCGCTATCGACGAGTTTTAGGTATTCAAAGATTTTCCTTCTTCTGCTCTTGACTCTTAACCCATTAACATTCCAGGTAATTATTTTTATATTCTTCAGGTTTTTTTCCATCCCCCTCTGTAAAGTTTATGGCCCTTTTTATTGATCATCTGGTTCCCGATATTCTTCTCCATTTTGCGATGAGGACATTTTTTGTTTTTTTCCCTAATTTGCTCCCACACCCCATGTGCTCCCCCCCCACTCCTTCCTCCCCTTTTAAGCTGGCTGAAAGCCAAACGTGTTCGTGAGTATACACTAAAAAATGTGAAAAAGAAAAGAAAAAAGGAGGGACGGGGAGACACACACCCTCCCTGGGGAAGCCTCCCTTTCCTTTGGGCCTTAATTATGGCCCTCTTTGAGCTCCGTGCCCGAAAAGGAGAAAGACTAGATAAGGATGCAAATATATCTTAATTGAACAGTTAAATTTCATAGAATCATTATAAGTGTGATCTCCCGCAGCAAGTGTGTTTAGCTTTGTGCCTAGGGGTGGGCTTGAGATTGTATTTGAATCTGGTCCCGCATTGATGTTATCAAGTTATCAACCTCTAGAGGATCTCTTATATTGTGCATCTTATTTCTCCACATTATTCTAAGTGAGGCCGGGAACTTCATTTGAACTGTTGCCCCCAGTGATTTTAATTCAGGCATTTTTTGACCCAACTCCCACTGCCTGTCTTGTGTCACCTTTGCAATGTCAGATCTAATTCTGAAAGACCAGTCATCTCTGTTGAATGTTCCTGTTTTTAGAGCCTCACTCAGAATCCTTTCTTTGATGTTGTATGATTTAAAATTCACCAGAATCTTCCTAGGGTTCTTTCTTTCTTTCGGTTTCCCAAAAGGGTCACGGTGAGCCCGCTGAATATCATTTTCTAGGTCTGAAGATTTACACCACGGAAAGTATTCCTCTAGTAGGGAGATGATGAATTTCTTTACGTCTGGCCCTTCTCTGCCTTCTGGCACATTAAGAAATCTCAAGTTTGACCTCCTAGACTGGTTCTCCAAGGATTCCAGTTTTTCCTCCATACTTTTGTCCTTTGCTTTTAAATCTCTTATATTTTTTTCAGATGCTTCCACCCTCTTTGTTAGACCCACAGCTACAGTTTCTACTGTAGAGACTCTCTCGTTTAGTGCCAGTAGCTTTGAGTCCAGAGATTCAAACCTTTCATGGAGTTTGGTTTGGTTAACTTCTGATATCCTAAATCTGGATGTCATCTCTGTGAACATTTTTTCCATAAGTATCTCCATACTACTACCGCTAGACTCGCAGAGATTTCCAGCAACATTAGCAACATTAGCAGAATTATCAGGTTTGTTCGAGTTCGAGTTAGAGTTAGGGTTAACTTCAAGGTTGGAGTTAGTATTAAATATATCCAAAGTGATGACGTCGGGCGATACGGAATTTGTAGCATTCTCTTGCTCTGGAGTATTCGGCGTAGTGGAACAGCCAGGGACCGAGACGGGTTTATTTCCAAGGGAGCCTAGAGGAGTAGTCGTAATGAGAGACTGGTTTTGACTAGTAGTTTGATTTTGAGGTTGATCTATCTTCTGTGATTCCTCAAGATCCTGACTTCCTATTTCCCTCATTGAGAACTCAGACAAAAAAATTCCTGGATCACTTATATCCCCCACTAGTGGCTGAGGTAACATTGGTACTTCTGGTGAGGCAGACTTTTCCATAACAGGTACAAAATGTGCTCTGTCTTGAGGTTTATCCTGCACTTTAAAATAAGTCCTCAGAGAAGGTGTAATTTTTATTACAGATTTTTTCCTTCTTTCCGCTAGTTCCTGCCTAACCTCCAAAGATTCTTTCTTGTTTATTGGTACCCCTTTATCTGATTTAAGAGCCTTACGCGAAACTCTCTTTGTGATTCGCGGGATTACCGGTTGTTTGAGAGCAGGGGGAGCTGATTTTTTAAGAAAAAGCCTATTCCTTAAACAATAGGAGGACTTCTCCTGTTGGCACAAATCAAGATAAGGCTCAGTTTTAGTGTCCAAATCAGAAACGTCAGCGCCTACGGATTCAATTTTGTCTGCACCTGAGGGATTATTGCTGAAAAGAACTCTTGCCTGTATAGCCTGTGTTGCCAGCTCTGAGATTACTGGAGGTGCGGTGGTGCAGATTGTGCTTTCCTTTTGTCCCTCCACTTTTGTTCCAGCCAATCTCCCTGAAGTAATGTGCTGCAATTGTGCTTGTGGTTGTAATTGTAACTGAAGGGGTTGTAGTAATATTTTACTCCCACGGGCTCCTGGCTGGAAAGTCAGCTGGGATAAATCATTCGAGCTGATTAAGTTGTATTTTTTATGTAACCCCCCCCAAACTGAATTTTCAATTGAAGAACAGGGGCAAGTCTCAGAATCTAAGAGCTTCACTGAACAAAATGTCCAGTTTCTAAGCGCTTCAACAGTCCCCACAGTCCCCACCTTACCTCCAGCACGGAAGGAGAATCGGCTCACCGCTTTCCTGCAGACTCGACGAGCACGCAGCGCCGCCTCCCACTTTCCAATGTCTGGGCCAGCTGGGAACTCTAAATCGAGCTCCGAACCGCCGATGGGAGGGCTCCTCTCACCGGAGCTCTCTGTCCTGCTGGCGGAGGGTGAATGGAAATCTTGAGCGCTAAGCGGGGTCAGCATCTGACAACACGAAGCACACGCGAAGCACACACGGCACAGCAGGTAAGCGTCAGGCTCACTTTTTTTTTTCGCTGTCTCTAGAAAAGGAAGCGGACTCCGCTACTGACTTCGCCGCGTTCACTATGCCCGCCACGTCCGTTAGCGCCGACGGCCCTCAAAGCCCTCAGTAACTGCAAAACGACTTTTCCAGGCTCGCACTACCCCCTCCATATCAGTCCATCACTGGTATCGCAGAGGGATCACAAAAGTCAGCGTCTGTGATTTTTCAGATTTTGCAAGCATCCTTAACACGTAACAGCATATGAAGCTCAGGCACGGAGCTCCCGACCGGTCTCAACAGCCGGCCGCCATCTTCCCCCTGGAAAAAACAACGTCCCTTTTACTTGATTGCTTAGATTATTGCATCAATAGGCCCTTCTTGCACATAGCGTCCATTATATTTGTCGATTTTGAGCTTATAATCATTTTGTGCCTGAGCATAATTTTCCCTTCAAGGTTTTGACATAAATTGTCATCTATGTGCTATGCACTACAAGCATTGACTAAACCGATAGGTTTCGCCTATCGTAGATTAATTAGTGTTAGCAATGTTTTTAGACATGTTACAAGTTGAATCGATTGAGCTAGAAGCAGTTTTTTGTTGAAATCTGCAAATTGTATGACAGGATGTTTGTGTGCATGTGCAATAAATCCATAATTACTCAATGAAACGCTCCAGTGGAATATAATTCGTGTGACCTTGCTTATGGCTACCCGTTATCTAATAAAGTCTTTAGAGCTAGAAAGCAAAGTTGTGCCTGTTTTCTAAAACGTTCAGCTGCCCACAGTCTCTCTTTAGTAAATGTAAATGTGCAATTATTATGTAGCACCCAATATCAGCTTTTAGCACTATCCAAGCACTACCAATTTTGCCAGCTAAAGGAACTTGGTGCTGGGAAAAAAATGGGTTGTCCAGAATTGCATAATGTATTCAGTGGGGGGAGCCGAAATTAGCATGGTGCTCTTCCGATCCTACGGTAATATTGTATTATTATTTATCATTATGTATAGTGCAACTTCTCTGGATTTGAGCCTACTGTGTTAATTTGTAGCAAAAGAGACACAATTGATGGACGGAATGCAGAACTAATCAAAACATTCACTCCCAGTCAAATGATCTGGGTTAAATCCATCATTCTTTTGCTCACCATGCCACCGCAGTTTAGACCTGGTCATATGCAAATCAGTTTTGACCCTGTTCCTCATGGGAACAGTCCAGCCCAAACTGCCAAGCCAGGTCCTCCCTGTACCGGAAAAAACATCCTAGTGCCGGTTTCGGGGTTTCACCCCTCTTCAGCCAGGATAGCTTGAATCCAGTGGCACAGTGAGCCCAGGACCCACGTCTGGGGCATACCCGGTGCACTTACGGTGAGGAAGCAACAGACACACAATTGATGAACGGAATGCAGAACAAATCAAAACATTCACCCCCAGTCAAATGATCTGGGTTAAATCCATCATTCTTTTGCTCACCATGCCACCCTAGTTTAGACATTGACAAATGCAAATCAGTCTTGACCCTGTGCCTCATGGGAACAGTCCAGCCCGAACTGGTCCCAGGATGCTGGTTTCTGGTTCAGGGCAGGCCTGGCTTAGCAGTTCGGGCTGGACTGTTCCTATGAGCCACAGGGTCAAGACTGATTTGCATATAGCTGGGTCTGAACTGAGGTGGCGAAGTGAGCTAAAGAACAATGATGGATTCAACCCAGATCTGTGACTGGGGGTGAGCGTCTGAAAAGTTTCAGTGCTCCTACCATCATCTCCTTGTGTTTGCTTTGTTTGCCCTAAGTTGGCAGGGATGCCCAGATGTGGGTCCCTTGCTCACTATGCCACTGGATTCAAGCTAGCCTGGCTGATGAGTGGTGTTACCCTGAAACCGGTCCCAGGATGCTTGTTTCTGGTTCAGGGAAGACCTGGCTTGGCATTTCGGGCTGGACTGTTCCCATGAGGCACAGGGTCAAGACTGATTTGCATATAGCTGGGTGTGAACTGAGGTGGCAAAGTGAGCTAAAGAACGATGATGGATTCAACCCAGATCTGTGACCGGGGGTGAGTGTCTGAAAAGTTTCCGCGCTCCGTCCATCATCTCCTTGTGTTTGGTGTGTTTATATGTAGTGCTCAATTCCTCCACCTTTACCGTTTCTAAGCACTGTGTTTAACATGTGTTTATATTACCCAATGTATAAATACCTATTGTGTCGATTTCTGAAGGAGAAATGGTTACTTGGCCCTTCCAGGATTTGACCATGTGGGTGCAACAGCAGTTGTCATCAGCGAACACTAAAGGGGCATGGTAAACTTCACCAAAAGGAGCATCCACTTTTAAGATAATTTAGCCATCAGATTTCACGACCAGGGCACTAGCAAATCCTCTTCTAAGAAAATATCCATACTTTCTGCTTGCCTCGTGTTGCACTGCTCATCAATCTAAAGTCAGGCCAGGCTGAAAAATAACTACTGAAAAGGTGACACGCTTTATTTGAGTGCCCCCTTTTGTTGCAGCTCAGAGAGCCGGGGTTAGTGAATGGGCAGTGGCAGGTGTATAAGGAGACTAGGAGTGGAGGAAGATGGGGAGCATTGGGGGTCGAGGGCAGATTGGAGGGCCGGAGAAAGCACATGGAGCTCAGCTTAATGGTCGAAGCACCGAAGTGGACGCTTGTTTAAGGAATGGGGTAGGTAACTGCCTTTCGTGTTCCCCCAAAACGATCTGTCTGCATGTCACCCATAACATATAGGGCCCAAAAGACACACATTTTCCCCCACACCCTGACGCCACATTCAGCACTATTGAAAACAGCAATTTAATAGGAAAATCACACCTGAAAGGTGATAAAATGCCAGGGGGGGGGAAGGGTTGGGTAGGTGGCAAGAAAGAAGGAAGTCTGAGGGGGCTGCAGGGAAAAGGCAAACAACGACGAAACGGGAGGAAGTGGGAGGGACAAGGTCAGGCAACCAGGACGGAGGAGGGGGGTATGAGAGACTGGGAGGGCTAGAGAGGGCAGGGCCTGCAAGCACACACCCTCTTATGGAGTGCTAGTTAAAAATTAAAAATAAAAAAACTCTGCAAGCATGCAGCCAGTGGAAGGACACTGGCTGCAGACCTGGAACTGTACCTGGTCCAAGCTCTAAGGAAGACAGGAAGAACTGAAGAGAAAGTGGAAGCAATAGGGTTTACCAGTGAAAAGCTAGGAAAAGAGTGGCGTGAAAGCCTACCAATGGTAGGTATGGGGTGGGCTCTCAGTACGCTTTAAGCTTTTTGTTTTTGTTCACAAGAGATTTTGCGCGTACAGCGCTTGCATTGACTCAAGCAAAATTTAACAAGCATTTGCAATGCAATAGGTCTCGCATTTACGCAAGTTGGAGCTATTGGCATTGTAAATGACTTTGCCTTTTATTTATGTTTTGGTTTTTAAAATATAAATAAAAGGCATTATCATTTACAATGCCATTAGCTCAAACTCCCGTAAATGAGAGAACTATGGCATTGCAAATGCTTGATTACACTGGTTATGTGGTTTGCACTTCCGATATTGTGAGGTTTGTGTAAAAATTGTTGCAATTACTCACTTTAAGCTAGTGAGGTGTCCTCCTATTATAAATTGCAGTAGAGGACCATTCTGCATTTCGACTCTATGGCGTGTGCTCTAGCACCATTCCAGGAGGTGAAGTTAAAAGGAATCGGCCGATTAGTCAAAGACAAATGTGCACAGGAGAGTGCTAAGTGCACTGGAGTGCTAACCTCTTCACACAGTGCACTTGTGGAAGTGACGACTCGGCCCGTTTAGGGAGACTGGAATTTTGCCTATAATAGAAGGTGGCATGGCGTTATCACTGCATCGGTGGTCTGTAATAACAGGCAAAATGCGTGTCACATTGCAACCAAAATTACGGTAGTAATGTCTGGGACAACTGGAGTGCAGACTGGGGGAGGGGGTGAGAAGGCACGGACAACAGGAGTGCGGGTACACGAATGGTGCGGGGGGGAAACACCCCATGTCTTTCGAAAACACATAGTAGAAATTCACCTCTCAAACGAAATCCGGCAGCACAAGTATGCTTTTTTTGCTCGAAGTAGGCATTCTGATTGGCTAGCCACTTCCCTAATGCAGCCTCTGCTGAGACGTGTCACTAAGGCGTGTTATTCTGATTACATCAACGTCCCTGCACGTCATCAGAATGACCATACACTCACTGCAATCGATCTAAAAGTTGAGAACGTGACAGGTCTTCTCTAATCAATAAGCATTGATGGTCTAACTAAAAATAACTTCAAACACAAAATTATTTATTTTCATTACTTTGAGCTTATGTGACACAGTAACACGTTTAGGTAAAATTACAGTAAGGTTTAGGGTAAGTGGCAATTGTGCCTATTAACAGTTGCCAAAAGAGCAAAGAAAAAGTACAAGAAAGGTTATGTATAAATGCATTCTTCTTGTTTTAAAGCACATCATTATCTTTAACTGTCGGTGTGGTGGTGGGTGTACCAAAAGCAACATAGCAAACAAATATTCAAACAAACCAGACAAAGAATCCTATGCAAATGGAAAGCATCATTCTTCAAATCATCGCCCCACCCACCCCTGCAATCTGGTAGTAATTTGCAAGCCTAAGGGCTCCTCCTGTGTCAGAATGGGATTGCATCGCACAGTTAAAAAATGTACACATTTCTCAAAATTTGAAAAGCGAGGGTACTTGGGCCGGGGGTGCGGTGATCGGAAACTTGAACATCAAATGCCTACCGTTTCAGCTGCGGCGACCGACTCCGACAATTTATAATTTAAAACGTTGCGAGTGTTTACATATATGTTCCTAATGGGTATTGTCTGGAGATGAGGTCATGAAATTAGCTGCATCTCAGACATCTGGTTCAACTCAGCAGAATGAAGAACTGTGAAAGATGAAAAACAAGGGCCACCTTCGAAACTCCCACAGCATTTCAAACTATCTACAGCAATGCTCTGAGCAAATAACCCGACGGGGAGAGGGAAAGTGAAAGTGCGCGATGCGCTCGCTGCTAGCTTCCGGGACAGGAGATGTGCGCGCGAACGGGAGTGCACATCTCCTGTCCGCGCGTGCCACCTCCTGTCTCCCTTCGCTAAGGAAAGCGACGACTATAGAGTCTCGCTAGCGAAGCAGCTGCGCTGCATTCGCACGCGAGACCTAAAAACGGGTATCATCGGTCACATTACTTCGATTAACCACATAAATATTCTGTTGAAAGAAGGTGAGCTATTTATTATTCAGAGACATCTCAATGGCATTAACAACATCAGTAAATAAGAATCCCCCAAGAGGAGCATCGGGGATTTACTCAGGATGCTACTTCTAAAAGACGATGTCGTAAGAATTTTGTACAGTCCAAGTTGTCTTCTAGCCGGTATTAGGCGCATGACTCTGAAACTTGTAATGAATAGTAATATGGTAATTAGATACAAAGTAGTTTCGACTGTCAGCCATTAGAGTGCACAGCTGTAACAGTACATTCCACGAACGAATATATTATTCAGTGGGCCTGCAAACAAAAGTGTATGTGGAGGTTAATCCAACTTAAGTGGAGGATACAGTTGAATCATGTTCTAAAAGGTTTGAGGTCCTTAGACTGCAAAGTCAGTCTTAAGATTGGCTTAGGGCAGTGGTTCTTAACATTTGACTTCTCTGGACCCCCACTTAATTATTACTGGAACCCGGGAAAACGCACTGAATCATTACTGGAATCCAGAGACCCCAATTGAGTCATTACTGGATACCTCAGACCCAGGCCTATGCTTTTTGGATGATTTGAACCGCAAAACAATGCACAAAAAATAAAGAAGCATTCATCAAATACACAAAGTTGAAATATTTTATTTATATTTATTTTATTTGTAAACAAATATTAAAAATCAAAATGTTATTTTTTTTTCTCAATCTGTTTATTGGTCATTTCATCAGTACATAGAAAAACCAACATTTTTATTTTATTTGAAGGATGGAGCTTTTCTAAACGAAATTGAGGCCTTTCACCAGATATGCTATATTCTGTTTGTCTTGCACTGCTCCCACGAATCAATCTGAGGATACTAACCTAGGGGCTGATTAGGATGGTGGGCGGACTTTCGAAACGGCTACCGCCTAACAGGCTGTTGGTGGTCCTGACATAGGCATTACAATGGGAGCACCACCACAGCGGTCACACTGCCTATATTTTGCATTGGAGTGGGTACTGCTGGCTGCAGCAAACTTTTTAAGACAAAATGGGGTCAATTCACATATCCCTGCACTACGTGGAGGCACCATGCAGTGCCTGCCACATGGTGCAGGGATGTATAGGGGTGCACCATAGGTGCCCCCCAGGGCCCATGTCTGAGGGCCAGGGGAGAAAGCAGGCCCTCTATGAGCCCACAAAGTTCCCCTTCTGACAGCCCTTTCAAGGCGGGGTTAACCTCCATGAAAAGGCGGGCAGAAAGGGACATCATAATCCCTACAGCGGTGCCTGGTAGGCACCACCACCGTTGAAAGGATATGATTCCCTTTCGACACACCGGCAGGCTCAAGGAGCCCATAGGATGCATGGCAGTCGGTCTTTCCGACCGCCAGCAAACCGCCCGCCATCCTAATGTCGCGTGCCATTAGAGTGAACAGCTGTAACCGTACATTCCACGAACGAATATATTATTCAGTGGGCCTGCAAACAAAAGTGTATGTGGAGGTTAATGCAACTTAAGTGGAGGATACAGTTGAATCTACTGTACCATGTTCTAAAAGGTTTGAGGTCCTTAGACAGCAAAGTCAGTCTTAAGATTGGCTTAGGGCAGTGGTTCTTAAAATTTGACTTCTCTGGACCCCCACTTAATTATTACTGGAACCCGGGAAAACCCACTGAATCATTACTGGAATCCAGAGACCCCAATTGAGTCATTACTGGATACCTCATCATAATCCCTACGGCGGTGCCTGGTAGGCACCGCCACCGTTGAAGGGATATGATTCCCCTTCGACACACCGGCGGGCTCAAGGAGCCCATAGGATGCATGGCAGTCGGTCTTTCTGACCGCCAGCAAACCGCTCGCCATCCTAATGTCGCGTGGGGTGGGAAACTTGCTTAGGATGGCGGTGGGGCCGCCAACTCTGGGCTATCGGTGGCAGCCATCCTAATCAAGCATAAAATGTTTAGCCTCCAATTTCAAATTCCATAACAGTCGTGGAACGTTTGTAAATTTTCGATTTTTAATTTTGCTTTTTTGTTTATATACTTTTTATTAATGTGGTAACAGTATTTAATTTTCTAAGCAGTCTCCGACTCCCTGAGTATGCTTGGAGGCTTTGCCTACTCCCATGGGTTCCCGAACCACAAGAAAAGAAGAACCGCTGGCTTAAACAAGTTAAATAGATTATTGTTCAGTTAAAAACATCTTTATTATAAAACTCCATACTGCCATCTAATCTTAAATCCCACCAGCCATATTGGGAATTCAAAGTATTGAATGCGATCTGTGTTTCTGTGGAAGACGAAGTGCGGTAACAGGACATTTTCAATGTAATTCCAAATCATGCCGAATGCTCTAGGTGGCTGTTTAGAGCCTACTACATAACTAGGACTCTGGGATATAGAGCTTGCAGCAATTGAAAAATATCAGTCTGACCACCTGAAAGTCCCTCCTGAAGTCTTGGGCTAGCTACCTTGAATATATATTTGTGAATTGTGTACAACAGCCTTGTGTAATTAATATTGAGGATACAATTAGAGTACCAACGATCCACTCATTTACTCTCTTGTAGTACCTGAAAAAGTGTTGTAAATAAATATTGATGATCTTAATAACCCTGGCTCAATGTAGCGAAACATCCATGGTATCTTAGGGCGAGTAACCAGAGTCTTGATGATCTTCTTTCGAAGATGGTACCAAATTTTTAAACCATTGCAGTTCATCATGGAGGAAAGTGGTTTGTCCCCTGGTTATGTCTTAATTCTTCACGAGTAGGTTATCAAATGAGTAAAACTCCACCTAACATAATCTGGAGGGGAATTCATATCTTATATGTAGCTCCTGGTACAGTAATGCATGTGAAGTGAGGAAGAAAAGAGTAACCTACTTGCTTTTAAATCAAAACATGCAGAAATCATCCTGTTTCGGCTTGCAATAGGTGCTTGCCCCCACTCGCATCCACCACCGGTCCTGGACATTATTGGCTGCCCCTTCCACTACTTGCCCATGATATTGCCATGCAGGATGTTGTCCACACTAGTGTGACAGGAGCCATTCCACCCAGGATTGTGAGCACCACATGCATGGTGCTCAGTTGTAACACAATCACCAGCACAGCCAATCCCTATGGACACCCCAAAAGTAACAATTACATTTATAAAGGCTACCGTCGGATTCGAGGATCTACAGTCGAGGATACCCTGATACAAGCACTGAAGGATTCCAGAATTTTCTTCAGGATTTCAGCCACCTGTGGTCTCTAGGCACACGTACAGTGTGGACAGGTGCTTGGCTTTGCTCACTGTTTATGAGAAGAAGCCTGCACTTGGACTCTGCTCTTCACCTGTATTCGTGGCTATCAGGCTGAGACAGTCTTATTTCTCGGATGTTTTTTGCTGGTCTTGCAGCTTCTTTTGTTGTGTTAATTCCAAATATTTCCACACATCTTTGGGAGTCTTGAAAGAATTTCCCTGCATCCATTTAACGTTTTGACCTCTTTTAGGGCTGTCTTCGGACACCACATGTTAGTGATCAATTAGGGAGAATAATATCAGTTTGTCTGGATTGTGAAATTACTGTTGGATTCTTGAACTCCCCCTTGCACCTATGTTCAGTAAGTCTGCCTCACCTTCTATGTTGTTGTTGGGACTGGAAAATCCCCAGCATTGTGTATACTTGTGGCCCCCTTCCCTAAGTGCCCGACTGTAAGTATCTGGTGTCCTGGTCTTCACATTAATCCAGGCCTGTCCCTTGCCAAGTCATGTCCTACCCCAGTCTTGTGATGTTAGAGGGAGTGCTCCAGACATGCCCTTGTTTTACTGACAGCGGAGTGCTGTTCTTGTCATGGATTTAGCATGTGCAGTGGTGGCAGTATACTATACTTTTTTGTGAATCCATAGTTGTAATCAGACTTTTGAATTTGTGTCACTGGAGAGGAGGTCTACTGGCCCACTCGTGTTAAGTTTCACTTCTATGGGTAACCCATATCCTAGAGCTGATATCCCAAGTGTATGTTGTGTTTTGTTAATGTGTGTGGTCTGTGTGGTACATGCATTGTGTGTACAAGTGAACCTGGGGAATAGAGGACTGTGTATCAAATTTTGGAGGCACCTTTCCTATTCCTGTGTACATGATGAAGATGAGGTCGTTTTCCAAGACAGTATAAGTGTATTGCTGACATTCCTGAAGCTGGAGGGAGGAGACCAAGACGCAGAAGTGGGGACAGAGGTGACGAAGCTCCTTTACATATTCAATTGGTCCTTTTTCTGAGAGGAGCTGATTAGTCTTCCTGTAGCACTGACATTTGGTAGATGGTGGGGGTGAAAGGTCGGACTCCAGTCTGTTATTCAAGGCGAAAATAACCTTTTTGGATGAGGCCAGCCCTTTGTCTCTTTCCTAATCACTGTTCAGTGTGGCTGTTATTAGACAGGTGTTGAAAACTCACACATCTATGTGACTGTTTTGGGAATCGAAGTTTGGAGACTACCCTGCTGTGAGGAGAATCAATCTACACCCAGGGTGAGTTTGAAGACTAGCCTAGACACACCACGTGAAAGAAGAACCACCCCCTTACTGGTTCTGAAAGTGAAGACAGTAAATTAATGTTTTCTGCCTACCTTGCATGTATAAAAGTGGAAACCGCTGTCCTGCTTGTTCCATTTGCAAGTTCTCTTTGACCAAGGAACGGGAATGCAGAGTACTGTGGGGACTGCTATGCGACCAGAGCTGGTGTCTGTCTGATAGCCAGCTTCCAAGAGGTATGGGGATATCACCTGAAGTCTTGCCTTGCTAGAAGAGCCTGTTTCTCTGACCTGAGTGCCTAGAAGCCAGCATGCCTGCTGAGAGAGGGCAGGAACCTGGCCACCCTGCAGGAGATGTGACTGCACTGACGGTGCCAGAGAACCCTGATTATGGCGGGTAAGGGTCTTCCAGGAGACCGAAGATTGTGATCGATCTGCAAGCCCTGGGCGTGTGGGGACCATTCTTTCCGAGATCATGTTTCCAAGCAGGCATCACAGAAAGTGGTTGTTGGTGCTGTGACCCAGGTTGTGCTGAAGCGGATGTCATTGCTGTGACCAAAGTTGTGCCATGGCAGATTTTGGCGCCTCAATTTAGGAATTGTGCCCAAGTCACATTGTACCACCACAGCCAAGAACTGTGCCTGAGATGAACTCTGATACTGCATTTGAAGACTGCCCGCTGCTACCATTGTGTTACTCTGACCCCGCAGCCCCATGGCAAACTATCTGCTGCAACTCACTGAGACCCAGAAGCAGGCTTTACTCCTTAATTGAGCTTATGTGGATGTCCAGTGCCTGCACCCATCTGAGAGGGTGTGGGGCATTGGCCCATTGCTGTATTTTCTTGCAGTCCACCCACAAAGTGGGCCAAGCCTATAGCTGGCACGTCTTCTCCCAGAAACATGACAGAAAATAGACGTGAGCTGCAGTTCTCCGACAGCTGCCGAAATAGACAAATGAGACTGAATCAAAGGGGACTATATTGAACTGAGCACTAACATACTGATCTGGGATGTTTTGTAATCTACACCGAGCCTTATTAAATGTCTAGTAGACACCACAAAACTTAGGAGGACCTGTCTAGACTCTTGAGAGGGGAACTTTGAGACCTCGTAAGCAAATGACCCAGTCTCCAGGGCTGAGGGCCAGAACCAACAGCTTTAACAACTGTGTATGGGGAATTGGAACAAGACCAGTCTCACTAGGTGAAAAGGCCCTGTCAACATTGGCACTTGAGACGGGCAATGCCAAAACAGACAGTACACAATTTGCTATCTCTGGCCACTGACATAGCTTTCCATGCCAATACTGGTGCACCTGAAGGTAGCGATTCCCTGGGACAGGTTCTGCAACTTATGTGTTGAAATGGGTGCATGTGCCCTCAGTTATTGAAGCAGTCAAAAATAGAGCAGTATTTTTCAAAGTCCGGAGAAAATTCCCCTTTACAGAAGGGATCTAGAACTTTGCAAGATTACCTCAGTGAGGCTTCATTGACTTCAAATGCCATGGTTGGTGAAGGGATATTTCTATGCATCATTGAAAGCCATTTCTCACGCACTGTAAAATAAAATTTCTTGAATTGCTCCTCAACATTTCTTTGCTTACAAAGTGGCAAGAACTCTAACATGGAACATGTTGCGGTGCCAAAGTCACTAAAAGTGTCACCCAGCCTACTCTCAAGGAGATGTGAAACATCTACACCAATTACACTGAACGCTTGGTAGACAAGGGTGTTTTCAGACTCTAACTTTTGATTATGTCCTCTACAGCACTCATGTTTTCCCGTAAAAATCTAAGAATGCAGTAGTGTGTACTTTTTTCAAAGATCCTCACATTTCTTGCCTTGGGCATTATCACTAAGCAAAAATGCTGTAAATGGTCCCCACATGGATAATGTAGCATTCACTGCCTCTAGGCCTGCGAACCACCCGCTAAATAACACAATTGGGATGACTCTCTTCGAGGCCACACAAAGCACAAAATGAGAAATGTTAGCATTTTAGTTCCCGCGCATAACAAAACAGTTCACCATAATGGACTAAAAAGTCATTAAAATTCTTCGTTTACTCTGCAGATTGTAAAGATGCTTTCAGCATACCATCTAGCAATTGCATGGATCTCTTACTTGGAAGCACTTCAGTTCAGGTATCTATTTTGACAGGTCATCATACAATGTTTTCGTATACGTAGCTGAATTACTGCAAATACAAACAATATCACTCAAATCTTTGTTGAACTTGGTAAGAAGTGTTTGCAGCAGCATTCCAAGTGACACTGTGTTCCTTGTTTTCCAAACGTCTGGTGTCACGTTTTCACCACTATCTCAGATGTTTGGTGATGGCACTCTTTTCACATATACCTGTCACTACACCCTGCATTTAATTTTAAAGCTTGGGGTGTTTGGCAATTCACTTACAATCAATACTGACTTGCTAGAAAAGGGGCTGATGTATCAAAGGGTTTTACCCATTCTCTGTCTGTTGGTAAATGTAATGCTACATATTGGGAAAGCTTCTTATGAAACCAGCCATTCTATCTATCAGTAAAAGAATCAAACGTAGCCAAAATATCAAATACCATTTAGATTTTTCCTGATTCGCTACAGTTTATAAAATAATAAAATAAGACCTAGAACATGCTTCTAACCCGTGCTTCTTTAGACCAAGGATCACAAAACTGAAAAAGGAAGAGGAAACAATATTTTAGTGACATCTTTAAATAACAAAATTCAAGCCAAATAATGTTAGACCAGTCTTTCTTGCTGCTGCCTTGTATAACAAAGTTACATTGCATTGGCCCTTTCAGGAAGAAATAAAAATGACTCTTCCACTCACCTTTTCCTTTCTTTGAATGGCATTTAGTTTGTGGTTGCGAAGGTGTTTTTTCCATGTTTATATGTTTAAACTGGTGGGGGCTATTATCCTTTTGGTGTGGTTTTATCAGTTATTTTAGGTTTAAACCTAAAACAGGACAGCCTAGTCCTAAATGACTGAACACCCAAGAGTCTCTTTGTAACAAGGCAGGCTATGTGACTACAATCTGACGATGCCTCTTGTGTGACTTCCCTTCTATCCATCTTCCCCCCTCTTCGCTGTGAGTTTTGACCATAGTCTTCCCTATGTTCAGCACTATTGACTGGGAGGGTGATTGAAGGGTTCACAGTGTTCTTGCAATCGTATTTGTTAGGAAGATCTATAAACTGCTAAGGTTCAAGAAGAACACACTAGTAAAAGGTAAGTGGAAAGAACTCATTTAATCAGGGGAAAGAAGAAACCAAAAAAGCTTTCGACCAATTTTAAGAAAGCGTTAACAGACATCCATGGTCATCCTTTTCTTCATATAAAAGAGTATGTCTGGCTAGATATTTTTGCTAGTTTTTCTACCCTAAAATAATGATGTAACAATAATTGTAAGCCAGAGTAAAATGCCACATTACAATATAAAGTTCCAGATTTTTTTTTCCTCCATACTGAAAGTGAGTGTTTCCATGCAGTCCTAATGTAAAAATAGAGCAGTGGGTGTGGATGGAGTTCAGGGCAGCTTAGACAGCACAAAGATCCTGGTGAAAAACGATGGCGGCAGTCTGAAATCACTGCGCTGTGCTCTCTCCTCCCTTCCATTTTTTCCTATTATGGTTTTTTTTACTTCTTCCACGTGTGGAAGATTTGAAAGGATCCCTGTTGAGTTTGTAGCAAACTGAAGACTGAAGATTCGGCTAAATGTTCCCACTTGACTGCTCAGTTCGACTCACGGCTGACAGCAGAAATTATGTTCACATGGTTTGCCCGATCAATTCTGATGGCTCTTCCAAGGGTTGCAGTCTCCTGCAACTGTAGAAGTGCTTCTCTCCCTGGACGGTGAGGTACAACCGGAGGGGGCATCACACCAGGGACACACAGTGGGGGCTCTTCATCTTTGGCATTTATTTGCCTCCCAGTGTTGCACCTGCTTACCGGTCAACCTGCGCCAACCGTTGAGGCTTCTGCTGGTGTGGCTGCTGCTTCAGAAGACGCCATGGTTTCTTCTGCAGCCTTAACCTTTCCGATCTTGGAGCTGTTCAGGGACACTATCGGCGGAAAGAAGTTTAGTAGACTTTCCATGCTGCTTCCGCCTCCTCTGTCAAAGCATGCATCTCTCAACCAAGGAATTGCTCAGATACATTTACAAGGTAGGAGTTTACTGGATTACAATGTCACTGCTGCAGAGGGAAACATGCAGGGCAAATTGGTACCTGTTGCTGTCTCAAAATTATCGACAAATTTAGATAGTTTAAATCTTTTTTTCTTTTTTTCTTCTTAAACTAGTTTCACTTGACTTCATTTTCGGTTTGTAATTATGGGGTTTGTGCATTATGGTTTGTTTATTTTCAAATGCAGATAACAATAACCAGTCTGATTGTTATGAGGCAGGTACAGACAAGATGACTCCTCAGAATTTTCAGTGAGTCTTTAGAAGCAAGAATTGTGCCTCCCTTGCATTAAGGTTGGTTAAACCTTTAATATTTTGCTCGCAAAATAGGATCCAGCTATTGAGTTTCTGAAGCTTTACCACAGATTCTCATTTTGAATCTTGTAGAAGAGTGGCATACTGGCTGCTATGTTATAGGAATTTCTCAATAGATATTTGGCCTTAAGTTTACTTTTAATACATTTTCTTCTCAAACTACCAATCAATAGCTGTTTTCCAATTCAGTTCTTAAGTTAAGCTCTATATGTATCCTTAGCCTGTGTACTTGATGCCTGAATGATTAAAATTTGAATTTTGTGATGCTCTGCTGATTGCTGTAAAATGATTGTGCCACACATCACTCTACATGTTCAAACTGTACCTTTAAACTCGAATGGTATTTCAGGTATGAGAGAATAACCTTCTCTAGACCCTTTTTCCTGCATATTTACAGCGAACAGATACGGTACGATTGTATGTTTCTGAGTAGAACAAGCCAGCACTTTGTTTCCGCCAAGAGTGCATTTTTGTCCTGTTCCAGCTCCCAGAAAGATTGGGGTGAAGAATCCGTTTATTTATTTGGCCTAGAACTCAAAGGTTAAAGGACTAAAATTACAATTTTTCCACATAGTACTTTGTATTCTTGGTTTCTCTAAGAGCTAATATTTAGGTAGTTCCGATGCACTATCTTTCAACCGCTAGACCGGGTCCCTTAACAGGGTAATGGTCTTGTCTCAGAAGAAAAACTGCTGGTAGTAAATTACCTCTTTACTGACATTACCACTCTGCTGGGTGATAAGCTTGATACCACAGTTATACCGTTTTACTACTGACACTACCTATACTACCCTCAAAAGAGGCACAGCTGGTTCTGGCTTTGACACCATTTTAGACCATGTCAGAATTGATACTACATTCGTGGTAAGAAATATAATGTTTGGACAGTCTTTTTTTCCTGTCGTCAAAACGATGGCCGAAATGCATTTAACATTTGGGGTTGTGTTGCCAGCAAATAGTTGGGTTTTTTTTTTGCTCCGGAGTGCCCATCAATATTTTCAATTGACAGCTTTTGCTATCATTATCATGATTTCTGGAAGGAGACTAGCAGGTTTTTCGGTCTCGCCTTGGCAGTGTTTGTGCTGTCTTCGGGTATGGACTTGAAGCTCCGCCCATGTTCCGCCCATCTTTTCAATTGGCTCCTGTTACTGTCCTTTCGAAATGGTTGCTTTTGATTCGTGAATAGGCTTAGTAGTCCCTCCTTAGTACCTCTTTGTCTCCTTTTGTAACCTCCCATAAGGACTGGCCTTTTTTCGTGTGTTCTCACTCTATATAGCTTACATTAGCCCTTCGGGAGAACTCTTAGTTTAAATAATGTAAACAGCACTTGCGGGACGCCAGCTTTAGCAATAGCGGCCACTTTTTGTTTGTATTTGCAGCGCACAATGCATGCTGTTAATTTTACAATGGGGCCACATACACCGCTCGTGGAACGGGCCCGCAGCTTGGCCAACTAGTTTTTTCTTTTTTTTTTACCTTAAATCATGGCACTGCGTGTCTTCTTGTGCGCATCTCACCCAATTCATGTTTTGTTTTTTTTACATTAAATCATGGCAGCTGCGCATCTTATGCGCAAGTCTCCCAACTCAATGTTTTTTTTTAACATAAAATCATGTTTCTTAAGAGGCTGCTTATCTGCGCATACTCTAACTTCACCCATTTGGCTCTGTCCGGCTCTATTCTGCCCTAGTGACCGACGACTAAAGTGCACTTGAAAGCATGCAGGCTGTGAGTGAGGACGTTTGCACAACACACTCCCTGACTCACTCGGAGAAGCACCACAAAGTGAAATTCGTACACTTGTTCGAGTTTTTGTGGATGTTACTGCTGCACCATCGGTGTATGGAATAAGCTGCTGGCAAGCATCTGCATCAAGATAAACCTCCTTTTTGTCAGAATACAACTATTTTTTTATCCATTCTCCATCTCCCTACTAACTGGACTTGGAAGTGTTTTGGGGTGATTCTGTTAACAGAGCGGTGACATTCAGCGCAGTTATTTCATTTATCTGAATTTGCTGTGAATGCTGATTGTGACAGCTCACACACCTCTGCGTCCATAACTTTAAGCGTCTTTTTTGCTAGATTTGAGAGGTAATTTCTCCATATCGGTCAAGTTCGTCAGACACGTTAACGTGTGACCCACAACTTTGTTTTGGACTTCTTGCTCCAGGTCGCCAAGTTTGGGTATGCCCATCTGCCACCAAGGCATTGGCTACCCTCTATTCCATGAAGCACTTTGGCAGCCTGAGGGGCGAGAAACGCATGGACCAGGGCCGCAATACAGAGCGGCGCCAGTGGGAACCCCATAGCCTTATAGGTACGAAAAGTTTCTCTTGATTCAAATCTTTTACCACCGAGCGCTTTCTCCTCTGGTATCTTCATGTCATTAAGTGATGTGTTGAATGTCTGATCAACCTATCTTAGCTGTTTAAGGCCCTGCTTGCAGGACTTTGATATTAGCCTTTCATCCTCCTGAGTTTATAATTCAATTGCCATATTCAATCAATTAAAAGTAGAGAATGTGACCCAACCTATCAATTCATGGTTTGGAAAGGAAATTACAATCACGAGTACCGAGAATGCTTATTATTGTGTGTAAGGCTTTCCTGGATCTCTAAGGAAACAAGTAAAGACCAATACTATACAAAAAAGGTACAATAAGGGCCCTGTGCCTCATCACCGTTCTGTCATACTTCCGTGGATGGAACACGTCTGTTGCTTCTTTACCTAGCCATATTGCATTTGCAGGGTGCAGTACCATATGTGGCCAAAAGAGGTCCCATGGGACCTCTTTTGGCTACATATGGTACTGCACTCTGCAACATGGCTAGATAAAGAAGCATTTGCAATGCAATAGGTCTCACATTTGTTAAAGTTAGAGCTTTTAGCGTTAAAAATGACAATGTTTATTACTTCTACTTTTTTATACCAATGGGAATAACGCTCTACAGATATCATTACTCAACTTCAAATACAAAAACGAAAGTAAAAAACATTGTCATTTTCAATGCCACCAGCTCTAACTTTAACAAATGTGAGACCTATTGCATTGCAAATGCTTATTTTCCTTGTTTTACTGGTCTGTCCTCCTATTCCTCACAGTGTTTCCTGATGATAAAATGGCATCAGGAATCAATTCCACTTTAATGTTCGGGATGATATTGATCATTTATTTAACCTTCTTGTTCTGTATTGTAACAAATTCTAAATGTTGTGTTAGTGTTTATTGAGTTAGATAAAAGAAGAGCTTTTTGTTTCTGTTTTAAAATGAGCTTAATACTATCAGCAAATGATTCAGATTCAGTATATGACTTTTGTGCAAAATTTGTACTCGAAAGTTGTGTCAAAAATGTATTTAAGTGGTTAATAAACCCCTTTTGCTGCATCATTTTGCTATAGATATGCAAGGCTTCTACTCAGACACTTCCAAAACATTGATAGCTCAATACTATAGCCTGGGTGCGCTGGATTTCATGGCTTGACTCAGTGCTAGCAATGTATGCATCAACAGGCACTGGAAAACAATGATATTTGCACCAACAGAGCTGTGCAAAATGGTATTTTGCACTATTTGTGCAAATGCTATTTGTGCTCCAGAGCTAGGTAGCATTTCCCGGTACTGGTGACATGTGTGTAATCCGACCACAGGCTTTGGAGTAATTTGTAAGAGCCAGAATTTCCTTCCTTTATTGAGCCATCACTGTGAATGGGTAACTGTCTGTTTTGTGTGTTACAGACAGAAGAATAAATACACTTGCCTGCAACTACATATCCTTGAGCATTGGGTTGGGTTACATTCCTTCAGAATCCACTGAAAGCATCAGTTTACCTTTGTTTTAACACTGTGAAGGAAAATATCTGAGTTAGGAGCCAGTGGCATGAGCTGAGGAAGCTTATAGAATGAGCATGGAGTGCTGAAGACAACAGCTAAAATAAATCTTTTTAACCCAGAAAGTTTTTATAGAAGCTAATGAACAATGTGCAGGTTAATAAATGCAATGGAACTGGTAATATTCAGAAAGCTATATTATATTTGTACTTGGAATTTGAGGCATCAGCCCCATTTGTATATTGAAAGGCTGCATTGACTCGAATCTGGAGTAGCTTGTGGGGGGTGTCATATCGTCATTATTTATCGAGGGTATGCTTTTTCTTTTGGCACTGATTTCAGGTGCACTTTTCATAAATAAGAGAATAAATTCCTTGCACTGACTGGAAAGCGGTGCTTCTCTCTCAAGGGATCTCTATTGATAACCATAAGCAATGAATAGGTCTGCTCACGTGTTGGGACCCTGAAGCAGTTCTTTCAGTCACCTCTGCTTTACCTTACTTTGGAAAGGCCAGAAGACATTTGTGACACAAATGTAACATTTTGCAATCTTAAAACAGGCTGTATTTCCAAGCGTAATGCATTACTTTAAAAAGTAGCATGAACAAGCATTGGCATAGCCAATAGGTCTCACCTTTGGTGGTGGACGTGGTGGACAAAATCTTGGTGGTTGACGTGGTGGTTGTGGACGTGGTGGTGGACATGGTGGTGGTGTGGTAGATGTGGTGGTGGACATAGTGGGGGTGGTGGAAGTGGTGGACGTGGTGGTACTGGACATGGTGGTGGTGCTGGACATGGTGCTGGTGGACGTGGTGGTGGACTTGGTCAATGTGGTGGTGGACATGGACTTGGGGGATGTGGTGGGGGACGTGGTGGTGGTAGATGTGGTGGGGGACGTGGTGGACGTAGTGGTAGACATGGTGGTGGACAAGGTGGTGGTGGTGGACGTGGTGGTGGACAAGGTGGTGGTGGTGGACGTGGTGGTGGGCGTGGCGGTGGTGGTGGAGGACAAGGTGGTGGTGGTGGACAAGGTGGTGGTGGTGGACAAGGTGGTGGTGGTGGACATGGTGGTGGTGGACGTGGTGGTGGATGTGGTGGTACGGTCGTATGGTGGTGGTGGATGTGGTGGTGGTGGTGAGCGACGTGGTGTAGTAGTGGTGGTGGATGTGGTGGTGTTGGTAGACGTGGTGGTGTTGGTAGACGTGGTGGTGTTGGTAGACGTGGTGGTGGTGGTGGTGGACGTGGTGGTGGTGGTTGTGGTGGTTAACATGGTGGTGGGCGTGGTGGTGGTGGACATGGTGGTGGTGGTAGACATGGAGGTGGTGGGGTGGACGTGGTGGTGGACGACTATTAGGTAGGAGAGTGCTGGCAGAATGCAGAAGGAGAGGAGGATCTCGAAGGGGGCACATGGGAGAGCAGAAAGAGGCGAATATTAGAAACAACAAGAAGTCTCTGCATGGTAACAGGGATCAGACACCCACAGCGTTTACTTTTGCTTAAACACGTGCATATTTTGCATTGGGTTGTTTTGCCACTCGTGCACGTTTGGCGTTTCCCTTTCGGGAGCGAGCAGCAGCGCTATCTGTTTTGAAAGCGCGATCGATATAATTAAAAATAGATGGCACCGCTGCGCGCTCCCGCAAGGGAAACGCCAAACGTGCAGGAGTTGCAATACAAACAAATGGAAAATATGCACGCGTTTAGGCAAAAGTTGAGTGAGTGCTAAAGGTCCCCTATGCAGCGCTTGCGCGCTGCGTAGGTGAGACCTGAAAAGGGGTCAAACCCCTAAAAGCCACTTAAGGTAAAAAATTAAAAAATCCTTTTCAAGGGCTTTTTACTTTTTTTAAAGTAATAGGTAGGATAATTTATAGCAATGCAGCTGTGTAAGCTGCAGCATTGAAAACAATGAGAATAGGACACTGCGCCTTTAAGGGTCTTTTGACCTCCAGTGTCCTGCCGATAAAATCCTGGAGTGCAACTCTGACTTTTTACATTTTTTTCACCAAACCTTTTCATCTGTAGCTTTTCCAAAGTTTATTCACTTGATCTCCTTTAGGGCGTAAAGTATTTTTTGATACTTTCCTGAATGGAATATAGCTAAATGTTTCACAAAATGCCATCTCTTTTTGCGATCTGCCCAGAATGTGGCAGAAAAATGGCAACAACAGACCTGCAAAGGATTTGTATCCTTTGTTTGCTGTTCTTTCATGACCCCATGAAGTGTCGCCACTGCAGGACCCACTTAAGGAACACTTATTGGGAAAGAGAACAAATTCACCTCCATGGCCAAGTGGTGCATCGCAGAAGAAAAGATCCCTTTCCTGGAGAGACTTCTGAGGGGCGAGGCGAGACTGCTCCCTCTACCAGCACCCCTAAGTCATGCTCTGAGGATTCTCGCAGAGGAAGATCCAAAAAGACACAATCTGGTGAAAAACAATGCTCCAGTTCGATGTCGAGGACATCGATGCCGAGAAGAAGTACATCACATACTAGCTTTCCGTCAAGGGCTGGGTCTACAGACAGAGAACACGACATCGAGGAGGAAAGCACCTATGACATCGAGCGGTTCCTCGACGTTGAGATTCCATACAACGTCAAGAACTTCGACATCAGTCAACCTCCTTAAGTAAGATGGCAGAGTGACTTTCAGGCATGCTAGATCGCAAGCTTTCATGAGAGTCTGACACCAAGTATTTGGGAGCCTACTTGCCGTCCAGACCAACGTCTCCAGTCACCATACCCGATTCGCCTCCTCAGGTTTCAACGGGATTTCCCTCTCCAGCTCCTCCTCCTATGACGCATTCTCCACAACCAGCCGTTCCAGTGGTACTTGTGCCTCCAAATCACCCAACCACTCCTTCACAGCCACCGCAGTTTCATATGCTAATGACATTTCCCCCGAGATGCTCAGGTCACACCAGACCTCACAACTATAGGACTAGGTCACGATCAAGATCTCGCCATCATTGTTCCAGACGTTCACACTCACGACTAAAAAGATATTCTTCCTCGGGATCCAGAGCATCATAGTCTAATCAAACTAATTTATTTTCAGGTCTGTAATCACCTACTCTTTTATTTTCCTCCACCGAAAATATCTCCTATCAATGATATTAGTACTTTCCAGGAGGTTCTCATCAGAGGAATCAAGAAGTTAAATATGGGCATGCCAACTACCACCACCACATGGGTAATCTTCAAAATGCCCCATCAAAGGTCCACTTCTAGACCACTGCTTCCGTTGTTACCCAGTTTGTTGGAGCCTCGTGTGGATTTATTTCTGACACCAGCTTCTGTTTAGGCTGTCCCATTCCGCCTTCAGAAGAAATGCAACCCTCTGGGTCAGGATCCCTCTCTGTGGCCATAACTTACATGCTACAGCCCCTTCATCCACTGTTTCTCCTTACAAGGAGAGTAAAAAGCAGAACTCCTTGGGAAGAAAGGTATGCAGTACTTCCACTGCCAAAATGAAAGCATCCAGCGCGGCTGCTGTTCTGAGATGATATTGACAGATCTCTTTGGGATTCCGTCCAACAATTCATAGAGGATCTACCAAGAGACAGACAACAAGACTTCCAGGAGATCATCAACAAGAGTTTGATGGTGTCAAATCAAATCATCAGTGCTGCAGTTGATACTTTGATACTTGCAGCTCATGGATATTGTCATGCCCAAGCTCTCTGTAGCTCATCGTGACTCAGACTTACAGGGCTAAAACCAGTAGCATAGCACTGTATTTTGAATCTCCCTTTTTCAGGGAATACATTGTTTAGGTCTCATGATGATGCTGAAATGTCTCATGTGAAGATGGAACCGTGTATTTGTAAAACACACGTATCACCCAAAGGCTCTAAATAACAGATGTTTATTGTTACACTACTCCAGGGTTATCCAATGTCGGTCCTGGAGGGCTGGATCCATGCCAGATTTTTGGCATTTCCCCATTCTGATAAATGCAGTTATCTTAAAAATCGGGCATGGATCCGGCCCTCCAGGACCGTCTTTAGAGAACCTTGCCCAACTCTATTGTATTCATTTGATCGACCTCAGAAAGACTGACTACCCCGCCAGTATTTGAACTTGGGACCATGAGGTCAAACCCAGGCCCCTCCAGTGGACACATGGAACCTGGGAGTGGCGTGACCCGGGGCCACTTGGCTACTAGGCTGATGGAGACCCAGGAATCATAGACACCTTTAGAGCTGTTGGACTGGAGGAAAAAAGGGATTATAGAAGACCTTCCTATAGACCTTCTGACCGCCGGTACTACCACCAGAGGGTTTAAACTCCTCAATAAATTCCGGGGCATCAATAACAGCAGCCTCAACAGCCACACAGACCTCCATATCACAGATGTCAGTCAAGAGGTAGAGGAGGTCAGAAACCATCTGGTCACACCAGCAAACCAACTATCAGAGGCAAACAATGAGTCAAATTTTCCCTCTCTTCCTTTATCCACTCCGGGAGGGGAAAGCATAGCATCTTTCCTGCAAGAATGTCAAAGAAGAACCACTGACAAATGGGTTCTGAATATTGTAGAACATGGACAATGTCTCAGATTCAAGTGTCCACCACCATCTGTTCCACCAAAGAAACCTTCCCTATTCCACCAGGAAAACAGCAACAAGATGTTTCTGTCCTCTTACAGAAACACGAGGTGGAAAAGGTACTTTCTCACCTGAAAGGAATAGGAATTTATTTACGTTACTTTCTGTTGAAAAAGAAAGGGCCCAAATACAAGCCCAGAACCATTTGACATCGAGAAAGCAAACAAGTGGGTGTATGGTTTACATTATGCAAGCAGCATACGCCATACTGCAGATGTTTACTGTGTTCTCTTGTTGTAAAATCCGAAACACAATAAAAACAGATTCAAACAAAAACAAGATTATAGTAAGTTTGCATACTGTGTCTTGTAATTTCAGGAATTATGCTTTTGCTAGATGCTAGGGTTTGCAAAGAAATATTTAGGATGTTGGCTCTTCATCAGATCTACCCTCCACTCGTTCAGGGGGATAGATTATGCTTGATAGACCTACAAGATGCCTGTTTTCACCTCTTGCTAGCCAAGAATCATCGAAAATTACTGAGGTTCATTGTAGGAAAAGACCACTACCAATATAAGGTCCCTCCTTTTCGACTAAAGTCTACAGCGCAAACTTTCTCCAAATGTATGGCGGTTGTAGCTGCCCACCCTATAATCATCCTATCGGCAAGCAAATCAACATTATCATCCGACCGTCATGACTCAATTGACTGGGTCTACTAGTGAATGATGAAAAATCTATCTCAAATCCTATTCAATCCCTGCACTGCCTGGGTACAGTTCTAGATACAGTACACACAAGTATTTTCTTCGGAGGAGAGACGATTATCTATCCTTTAGAAATGTTGCAGTCTGAAGAAAACAATGCATCCAGCAGCAAGGTTAGTCTTTCCCCCTCCTGGGTTCAATGGTGTAATGCATCTTTCTGTTCCAATATGCACGCCACTACATGTGGCCCCTCCAACAATGTCTGGAAGACCAATGGGATCAGCTCTCAAAAAGATGGGAAGACAGAGTGATACTAACCACTCACATGAAACAATCACTCAAATGGTGGTGCCACTCTGAGGAATGGATTTTCACCACGGTGTTGCAACCAAGACCATAGTGATGCATGCTTTCCTAACAGGTTTGGGTGCATACATGGACCATCTCCAACTACAAGGCATAAGGTCTCTGAAGGAACATACTTACCACATCAACCTGCTAGAGCTGATCACTGTTCATCTAGCCTTGAAGGCTTTTCTCCCATCAATCAAGACCAACCTTCTCCTTGTATACAACAACCATGCATTAACTGAACAAGCACAGAGGAAAGCAGCCTAGATATTTGTCCCTGGAAAGAGAAGCAATCTGGAAGTGGCTCCTAGCCAGGAATCTGAAAACTACAGTGGCCTGTCTACCGGGAACCCAGAATGCTCAAGCAGACACTCCAAGCAGAATCATTCAAGAAAATCATGGATGGGTACTAAACGAATCTTTTCCAATTGGTGATTTCCCCAAATAGATCTTTTAGTAGACGGATGAAACAAGATATGCCCAAGCTTCACTCTCAAGGTTCTACCAACCAGGCACACTGGGGAATGCCCTATGGATCGACTGGTCAGGCAGATTTCTTTACACCATTCCTCCAATACCCCTCCTGCCAAATGTGATCATAAAGCTCTCACACTTGAAGGCCAGAATGATTCTCATTGCTCCAGAATGCCCCCAACAATACCGGTTCATGAATCACCTTCATCTCTCAGAGGGTCCACAATGGACGGTGCCATGCATACAGGATCTTCTTCAGAAGTATGGAGTCCAGATTTAATAACTCAACCTTCACTTACTGAACTTGGCGGCATTGCTCTTGAACTCATACAATACGGTCATCTCAACCTTCCTCAGCAATACCTGGATGTGCTGAGGGAAGCCAAATGACCATCCACTGACTAGAACCTATTCTTTCAAGTGGAAGGGATTCTGCATCTGGTATTCTAAGAACAATTTCAGTCCTCTTACTTTTCAGGAAGAGGCTGTTCTTCCATACCGTCTCTATCTGGCTAAAGCAAAATTGCAATTAACCTCTATTATTTCACAGCAACCACAGCTTACCAAAAACGTCCTCTTTCAGAATGCCTGTAGTTAAGGCATTCTTGAAGGCATTAAAAAAGATAGACCCTCTCCTCCATGGGAGTTGAATATTGTCCTTTCTCACCTTATGGGTCTTCTCTTTGAATCCATTCATAAACCATCTCTCAAACACTTATCATGGAAAGTTTCCTCCTTGATGGTCATCACTTCTGCTCACAGAATTAATAAAATACAGGCCCAATGTTCACATGAACCATACACAGAATTCAATAGCAAGAGTAGTGATGAGGACCCATGCCAAATTCCTTCCCAAAGTACTCTTGGATATCCAAGGCAATCAAACGATTATATTACCAAAAGAAATTCAGAATGCTTCTTATCCTGCTGAGATATCTCTCCATACTTTTGAAGTTAGGAGGTTTCTGAAGTTCTGTCTTGATAGAATAAAGTCTTTAGGAAAGTCAAAACAACTTTTTGTAAACTATGGTCATTTACGGACTGTATTTGCCACCACTTAGCAATACCTGTCTAGATGAATTGTCTCCTTCATAACAGAACCTTGCCTGGTAGACCTAGAACCCATTCCACCAGGGGCGAGACAGCAACTTCTTTTTTACTCAGAAACATCCCACTTAATTAGATTTGCAAAGCTGCAACTTGGAGAATAGTTCACGCTTTTGCAAGACAATATTGTCTTCATTCGGATGCTAAAGCTGATGCTCAAGTAGGATAAACCTCTCTGAGGAATGTATTTACCTGATTGTACTGTTTCTTTTTTATCTCCTCCCTCGCAAAATCCTTGGAGATGAGTTTGCTAATCTGTTCAGTTCTTATGATTATCCCTGGCGATCCGCTAAAAGAGAAGGAATGTTTTTTACAGTTATTCCTAGTTCTCTCTCCGGGGAATCTCTATTGAAATCATAAGCAACCTTCCCTCCTCCCTGAGGAAAGAGATAAAAGTATAAATAATTCTATGCTGCTAATTTGTTTGTCAAAAAGAAATAAGTAAACTGCCACCGGCAGGGCAGCATGTTGGGACACTGGAGGTCAAGAGGCCCTTAAGGGCGCAGTGTCCTATTCTCATTGTTTGTAATGCTGCAGCCTATGCAGCTACATTGCTGTATATTATCCTATCTCTTACTTTGAAAAGAAGTAAAATGAGTTTGTAAAGGACGTTTTTAAAAGATCACTTTTCATCTTACTTAAGTGGCTTTTAGGGGCTTCTTGTGGGGATTCTGAAAGCGTCCTGGGGAATGCATTCTTCCCATTCCTTACCGTTGGCTTTGTGGTTTGTTACTCACTTTTCTGGCTTTCTGTTTAATGGCTCTATTTGTTTTAGGCTGTCCAGCATGTCTTTGTCCCTCCTGTGGACCAAAGCTTGTTCACCATCACTCCTTATATTCTTCCACAAATACTCCTTTCTGTAAACAGGCCTTTAAATGTTATTCTTATCTTGTAACATTTGCTGTGGTTTCAAAGAGAGGGGTCAAATGTCAGGCTCTGTCTTCGGAGGGAGTTTGAAGTTTCCTTTTTTTTCTCTGACGGAAAGGTAGAGGATTTATGTGACACTCATGCCAGGTACTGGGAAAGAAAAGGTGTTTTTTTTCTAGCACACAACAAAATTTAAATGTCTGTAAATGAACCTTGCAAATATTTCAGAATATATCAGAATTAGGAAAGCACAAATGAAGCACATGTGTTTGTAATCTGGAAGTGTGGTGGAAACAAATATTTTAATATGATCAAAACAAATCAGTACATTAGGTGATGCCATTTCCACACATTATCGTTTGGGCTCTATATAGTTTTATCAGTAGAACCTGTGTGCAAATGTAATGGCCACCTCAATTAAAAATGTGTTGTCTGTAATGGCAGTACGTTACCACACCATGCATACTTCACACTACGCCACTCCACCCTACACCACTCCACTCTACACCACTGTATGCTCCTCCGCTCTATGCCCCTCTACTCAGCGACATTCCACTCTTCAGAATTCCACTCTGCAGAATTCCACTCTGCAACATTCCACTCTGCGACATTCCACTCTATGCTAATTCACACCACTCTACGACATGACACTCCACTACACTCTACAACACCACCCCACTCTGCGCCACTTCACTCTAGGGTCTGTGATCCACTGAATGCAATTCCACTCTTCACCACTTCACTGTACGAAGCTACACCACTCCATTACAACTACTCCACTATACCCCACTCTGACTCTACGCCATTCTAATCTCCTCCTTTCTGCTCTACCACACTGCTGTAGGGAACTGCTCTATAGCACTTTATTCCACTGTGCACCCCTCCCCACTATGCCCCTCCACTCTACAACACTCTAATCCATGACACTCCAGTACATAACACTCCACGACACTCCACTCCACTCTACTTCACTCTGCACCACTTAACTCCACTCTACTCAACTCTATGCCAATCTCCTCTACACCACTAACGTTTTTCCATGCTGAACAGCAGCCACACTTCTGTACAACATGTCTAAAACACATTGGCAAAGCCAATAGCTCTGGCATAGGCGAAACCTATCTGTTTTGCGAATGCTTGTTCCTTCTAGTTTGTAAAGTAATACATTAAGATGGGCAATATAGCCTGTTTTAAGACAGCATAGTTTAACATTTGTGTCGCATATGTCTCCTGGCCTTTCCGAAGTCAGGTGAAATGCATGTGACTTTGAAAGAACTACTCTAGGGTTCCCGCACATGGGCGCGACTATTCAGTGCTTATGATTTCAATGGAGATTCCACTGAGAGAGAGAGAACTGAGATTACAGGTAGGAAACCATTCCTTTTCTGTCCTCTGTAGGTCTGGCTATAGACAGCTTTAGCTTTTTTATGGAGCTGATGTTATCAACACAAAATGGAAAACAACATTTACATCGAAAGACATTACAGCCCCCTTTGCTAATGAATAGAATGGGTGAGCAACCTTCATCCTTTGCTTTCCCCATGTAGCGTTCACTTTTGAAAGCCTCTCCAGGCATTTTCTGGAAATGTACACATAGCTTCTAGACCCAGGAGCTTTTCTACTCTGACCACTCCGTAGTACATCATTTTCTTTACGCTTCCAACAGCATTGCATTAGATGTAAATCTGTATGATATAAAGGCAATTTCTAAGTATCATTGACTGATAATGCATAAACATTAGGGTGTATTCACCTACTTTTTCTAAAACATAAAGGAGATTCAATTGGAGGTGTGATAATGGCTATCACGGTTCAGCATTTGCAGATTTATTTAGTGTGTGTAATGGAAGCAAACTCATCAAACTAGCAAAAGGGATTATGTAAATGTACGTATTGAGCCACACTCTCTCTGTGATCTGCCAACATTTAGTTCTTTTTCACATTGTTCCATACACTTCAATAAAAGAAAATCAAGTGGGTCTGACTCAGAAGGGATGTACTGTAATGACCTGTGTTACTACAGTACATGTACTTCACCTGCTTCTTCTAGGGCAAACAATAGGACAATCGGAGCTGGGATAGTCACTATCATAATTCGGCATCGACCGATTATTTACCACCTAAAAAGGAGGCAAAAATGATTGAATTATCAAAAAATGCATATGTAAATGTATATTTTGAAACCCCACCCTCTCTGTTATCTGCTATGCTCTAGACATGTTTCCCATTGTGCCATTCACTTTCAATAAATGGAGTTCAAGCGGTCAGGAGGGGCATCTAGTAATGGCTTGTGCTACTGTGGGCCATGCAAGCTTTGCAGGAATCTGAAACACTCCCATTTCTCAACTCCCAACAAAAAAAACATCTTCCCTGATAAAATTATGCATGGACTGAAGTGAGGTGAACACCACTCTCTGCATATAAACCAACACTTTTCCTTTAATTGTTGCAGAGCACGGTCTTTGAACATTTTAAGTCATTCAATACTGACATGCCTCGAAAGCGGTCAGTGGGTTATCATAGGATGACAAAGTATACTCTGAGAAGTATCAGTTGATTATAAAGTCTCTGGTTTCATTTATAATTGAGGTGAGAGATAAAATAGCCTCTGATAAACATTAAGCAGAATGAAACTCTTTTTATGGAAAGGAACAGTAAGAAATTTGTCACAGTATTATAAACTGATGTACGGGGATGGTGCACTTTACCACTGATCATAATGGAAATACTTTTAAAATGATTAGCCTTCCAAATTTGCTCTATATGATGTAGAACACACAGGTCACAATACTGGAATCCTCCTCCCGAAGAATAGTGACGGAATTGCACTTGTTGCTATGGGATGAAGGAACCCAAAGGATAGCCTTAAAGGCACTATATATCAGTCTATCTGTCTATGCCAAGGAGATAGCTCTACCTGACATGACAGCTTACTATTGGACCTTCCAATGCCAAGTAAAGAATTATTAGCGGTATGTCCCAAGGGATGGCCTCAACTAGCCTGGTTGGAAAAGAAAGATTCTGAGGGAGGCCAGTTATGGACGGGGATCTTCCTGAAGTAACAGCTTAAACTGAAGGGTTTTCAACAGTATCATTGGGTTGTCTAGCAGGGGAGACATATTAGACAAAAATGCTATTAAAACATTCAGAAATGAGCCGACACAGACCTAGATATATAAGCACATTCACCTTAGGCACACCCTTGTAGCAGAATCCACAAATGGGCTAGAATACCAGAAGCAACTCCACTAGGTACTACTGAAAGCATTGAATGGGTTGGGGGTTAAGAGTCTATATGTAAAACCCTCGCCAATAATAAATTGGACAGTCTGACGAAATTGAGGGAGACCTGGGAAAGGGGACTAGGACCACTACAGGGTGCAGATTGGGATGCTAAACTAAGGCATCCAAGAAAAGAAGCAGTAAAAGCAAGATAGAGACTGATTCAGAGCAGAATATTGCATGGATCATTCTACAATAGAAGCTGGTTTGCACAGAATGGAACTGACTTGCATAAAATGTGACATGTAAGAGTTCTTCCCTGTGTATAATATTTAGATGTAGACCGATGTAAATATACTGGAGGGAGGTAATAGCCAAAATATTCCTTGTTCTTGAGAACGAAATACCGATGACACTCTGGTTTGTACTACTAAGACTCCCTAATGAAGTGGTTCTGCCCAAAGCCAAGCTCTTATTCTCTGTACTGGTGCTCATGGTAGCATAAAGAGACATTGCTAGGCAATGGACAACCAAAAAAACAGACAAAACGGAGAGGGTCGGCAGGGGAGGTGGTGCATGAAGGCAAAAAAGATGGTATCTGAGAGTAGAGGCTGAACACACAAATTCAAGAAAAAATGTAGTAGATGACGAATCCACTACAGTCTTGAAGAGAAAAGCCTAACACGCGAGAGAGGGAAAGCAGACAAGGTAGCTAGGGTGAATGATCAAATAATGAGCATTCCTGAAAGTGGTAATGACTTGATTAACCTTGAAAGTAAGAATGTATTTATGAAATAGAAAATCATTGTCGTGCCCTGCTGAAGTATTACACATAAGCTGTGTAGGAATGTGATATTGTCATTTTGAGTATATATTTGGTTATCTAAAACAAAATAAATATATGTTCTTAAAATTATTTATTATTGAATTGCAGTGCATTGGTTGAGCTGAACGAATATCTGTTCTTCAGTGTGCATGTGATTTGTGCTCCACCATCAATACACAAAGGTTTGTTAGTCTAGGGTAGTTACAAAGGGTAGCCCCATCCACTGTGGAGGGGGTACAGCCCACTTACTGTGAGTAAAGATATTGTTACCTGTAACCCTGGGTCCTCTTTTTAAATCTCCTCAGTTGTCAATAACTTAGCTCTTTAACCTAGACCTGAGTGTGTGCTGTGTTGCAAAATTACATGTGGCATGCTTGGAGACCATGTGCTAAGTTTATGGTGCCTGCTTC
Source organism: Lissotriton helveticus (assembly GCF_964261635.1). NCBI lineage: Eukaryota > Metazoa > Chordata > Amphibia > Caudata > Salamandridae > Lissotriton > Lissotriton helveticus. The sequence continues at coordinate 1,154,074,655 of NC_136069.1, forward strand.
AAGGATAATTAGCATATAGCACCTGATGATAGACCTGTGATTGTCTGCCAACACTAAACTGTTAATGGCAACTGACCAATTTCAATATTTAGCCTTCTAACTTGTTTGACCATCATCATGTGCCAAATCTTCACTTATAACACTGAACTTTGCTGGTACCAGTTCCGAGTCTCCACTGGTCACCTGAGCTGTTTTCGATAACCCCTATTCAACCCTAGGACATGGTGCACCCTGGTGTACTCACCCATCTCCATGACTAGGGACATTGTACAGTTTCGACAAGCTGTTTTGGGGTCTTTTGTACAGTTTTGAGGAGTGTTTTTTGAGTTTGGCACACACATCGAAGTATTGCCTCAGACTCTTTGAACTAACCTCTTATCTAACATCCATCTTCCATTAACTAAAGTGTGAAAGCATAAACCTATTGTAAAACAAAAAAGACCTTTGCTGATCTGAAATCTGCCAAAGTCTTTGAGAGGCCTCCTCATGTGAATAGGGTGACTCGAGAAGCTATTGTTGAATGCAATTTTGCACCGTACTGTTGAAGAGCTAGAATAAAGTTTAGGTTCATATTCCAGTTCTAGCATGTTGGAGGGTCAAGGGCGACACATCAAGGTGATGCTCTAAGACGTGAACATTTTCATGACTGTACAATTAAGGGTCTGTTAACATTAGACCCTTGGTTTGCAATTCTGGACAGTCCTAATAGATGCACTGAACTTGGGGTTCCAGTCCCAACCTCTGAGGTGGGCATACTTACTGCTGCAGTGGAGAAATACGCAAACAAATGATGGACGGAATGCTGAATAAATCATACATTCACCCCCAGTCAAGAGAATTGGGTTAAATCCATTGTTCTTTTGCTCACCATGCCACCTCAGTTTAGACCCAGCCATATGCAAATCATTCTTGACCCTGTGCCTCATGGGAACAGTCCAGACCGAACTGCCAAGCCAGGTCCTCCCTGGACTGGAAATGAGCATCCTGGGACCGGTTTCTGGGTATTATTTTTCATCTGCCAGGCTAGCTTGAATCCAGTGGCACAGTGAGCAAGGGACCCACGTCTGGGCATACCCATCCCACTTAGGGTGAAAAGTGCTACGCAAACAAATGATGGATGGTGAGCAAAAAACGATGGATTTAGGCCCAGATCTCTGCACTGGGGTGAATGTATGATATTGTTCTGCATTCTGTCCATAAATTGTTCTTTTTGCATTTGTCACCCCGAGTGGGACGGGTATGCCCAGATGTGGGTCCCGTGCTCTCCATGCCACTGGAGTCAAGCTATCCCGGCTGATGAGGGCTGAAAGCCCGAAACCGGTCCTAGGATGCTTGTTTCCAGTCCAGGGAGGACCTGGTCTGGCAGTTCAGGCTGGACTGTTCCCATTGGGCGCAGGGTCAAGACTGATTTGCATATGGCTGGGTCCAAACTGGAATCGCATGGTGAGCAAAAAAACAAAGGATTTAGGCCCAGATCTCTGCTTTGGGGTGAATGTATGACATTGTTCTGCATTCTGTCCATAAATTGTTCTTTTTGCAGTGGAGAAATAGGCGCACTATTGGAGCTTCCTGGAGGTGAAAAAATCAAAGAGTGGTGTGTAAGTGTATAACTCTTGAGACTGAAGGGGGATTACTCCCATTCTGGAGAAACTGTGATGTCAATCTTGACATTAGCAAGAAGATTGTTAGAAACACCATTATGCAAAAATAAGTGACATTGGAGAGTAATCACACACTTTGCTTTGCTGCTGTTTGTACTGAGACCCTTGTGAGGTGATGGAGATGTGGGCTGAGTGTTGTGAGGTGTCTGCTGGATTTTCTTTTAAACTGAGAGTGAACCTTTAGTGCATTGTTGGAGGAGGGCGGATCGATCCTTATAAGGGTGTTTGGGGGCAATAGAATCTTTTGAGGCTAACAGATCTTCAAAATGTCACATCTTTGATTGTGACGTGTGGGTATTGTTTTAGAATAACTTATGGCTGGGCCGTCTTACAATTTGGGGAAGGGTTGTGGGAAAAGCTTTTTTAGTGCTGGATTAGACCTCAGGTGAATAGTTCTCTTGGTAACATCTTTCTTGGTCTCACTGCTGTCCCCTGCTCTTCCACCTTCAGTCTCTACAAGAGCCACTGTGTATTTCATTATGTGATAGCTTTAAGTGACGTTTCATGATAAATATGTTATAGGTTAACATGGTTTGTGGCTTGGTGAATTGTCAGTGAAAGTCAACGCTTTATTCTTCTGATACCTGATCTAAACTTAATTGTTTAAGTCTCGACTATTAAAACAATATAAACCAAAAAAAGACAATGTCAAGTTAAGTAGCTTTTATAAAAAATGTATTTAAGTCCCTTAAGGGATTCAAGATTCTTATACAATTATTTCTTTAAATGTCAGGTGTTGCCCATTTGTTGCTTTTATATATGTTTTTGATCTCTTGCTGTAAACTATCTTTGCAATAAAAGAAATTGTACTGCTAGTGAAATATGTTCTGTTTCGTCACATGAGAATAATTTTATAGTCTTTACTGGAAATAAGTAAAGTATTGTTAGCTTTATTACTTGCTGCAACTAACACTGATTATCTTTGTTCGGTTACAGATCACAGAGTTGTTGGATGTTTCAATGGAGCTGGGGTGCTTCTTAGCTGGGGCACTGATCTCTTCTCAGGGTCATATGGTTACTGAAGAAATTATGTCTTGTATTGAACCAATTCGCGACTTTCTCGCCATCATTTTTTTTGCATCTATTGGTAAGATACATTTTCCTGAATTGAAAGCTAGGAATTAATTAGTAATTTGTATCTTGTTCATTGTGAAGCTTTGCATGAATGGTGTTCTTCAAAGTAACTAGAACAAAAAAGTATGGTACGCTGAAAATCTGATAACAAAATTAATGACTGGCAGTTTTTTTGTAAAGACTGAAAATATTTCTAAATTAATTGTATTCACTTGATTTGATTTCATTTGATTAGGTAACTTGTAGAGCGCTCGAATGCCCGAGGGCGTCTTGGCACTATAAAAGCTAAAAACTGCCTGACCGTAGAAGTAGTGCCGCTCCAGAACAAGAGTTTTAAGATGAAAACAGCCAGGTTTTCAAGTTCTTGCCGAACGACCATAAGGAGGGGCTGTTCCCCTGATTTAAAAATGTTTCTGTTTTGAAAATATATTATGCTACTTTGTAGACCAGATTGTGTTTTCTCATTAGCGTGTAAGTCCATTTGTGAAACTGGTTTGGGAGTTTGAATTTTAAAAAAGCAGCCAGATCGTGCGAATGATTCTAAAAATGTAATAAATCATAAACCGAAAATAGCTTTGTAACTGATTTTAATGTTGTCATCTGGAGTAAAAAATTTGTTTCGAAGAAGTTATGACTTTTAAAAGGATGTGCCATAATGTAAGGTAGCACATCTGTTCACGGTGAATATCTAGCATATTCGCTTTTTGACACACCATTTATTTTTTACTTCTGTTGTGATCAGAGGTTATTCTTAAATAAAGATCACTTCATTTTCACTGGGTCTGCTGTGAACATGGGACTAGCTGGCATCAATAAGGTGACATGTGAAGGAGACTTTAACTAATAGCCAACACACTTTAACCTGACTGTAGTGCACAGTGCCATCCCTGTCTGGTCACGTGAGTGCTTAGGTTATGTAGCTCAAACGTATTGGTATCATTTGTCACACATTTGCTGAGACACTGTCCCCATCTGATAGAGACATATAGTTGCAGATTCCTTACCTATGAACTTCAACGCGTCAGCTGGATCTGGAAGATTTTTCTTAGCAATACCCATGCGCCCCAGTAATTGGTGTCAGTCGATTCCGCGTGACGTCGTATAGCATTGAGTTTGTCGTAGTTACATCCATGCTTTCCTTATAGGTGCCACCTCTGTGCGCTGACGTCCGTTTTTTTCTTTCCACGCCAGTCAGCGTAGATCCGTCAAAGTGAGCTACCCCCTGTAATTTTTTGACAGACTTATTTTTTTTACTTTTTGTCGACTTTTTCTTGGTGTGTAGTATGTCCAAAAAGACGTTGGGGTTCAAACCGTATGCCTCCTGTTACCGCACCATGTCAGTTACAGCTCCTCACCTCGAGTACCTTTGGTGCCTGGAGCGTGACCACGACCCGAAGTAGTGCTCTGACTGCTTGGCCATGGCGCTAAAAGCTTTAAGGGAGCAGTCCCTAAAGCTGATTGCGCTCCGGGCCCTGGTCTCAGTCGAGAGGAAGGTCCGAGCACTGCTCTTGGGATCCAAGTCTTCATCCTCCCGTTCGAAATCTTTGAAGGGTTCAGGTAAGAAGCACCATAAGAAACACACAAAGTCAAAGCAGCTTCGACTTCGCCCCGTCCATCACCTGATGAGCTGGAGGAGTCTCTGCGTTTAAGGCCCTACTACATGGAGCAGGTGCCTGGGTCGGCTCCACCTTTCCCTCCATTTCCAAAGCCGGGAGCGACCCCCACCCAGTTAAGAGTTTTATGATGCCTTATGTGTCATATTTAGGCTGCCTGACCCTCCCGGCGCGCCTTCAGACCCCGCAGGCTCAGCGAAAGGAGCTACTCTGGGTTCGGTGCCGGCCCCCAAGACTCCTCATGGATCCGTTCCGTGGCGCAGGTCGCACCCATCCGACCTCTCCCGATGATACGTCTGGCGCCGAGACTTCGACGTTGCGGCACCCACCGGCGGTGCCAGCCCCTCTGTAATCCCCAATGACGGGGAGCCGGTCCGCAGTCCACCAATGCCGAGAGTGCTGCCGAAGGAGCCTTTGGGCTCTATGTCGTATCCTGAGTCTTATTCAGAAGGGCTAGTACGGAGGAAGATTGGGAGGGGATGCCGAACCCCTTAGAAGTTTTACCTTACACAGAAGAAATGGACTGGTATGAGGAACTGGGTGATGCCAGTGGTTTGGACACCTCTCCCGAGCCTGGCATGCTTTCCCCCTAACCGGAGGAGGGAGCTTCCTTCGCCATGGTGGTGTGTAGAGCTGCTGAGGTCTTGGACTGGCAGCTTCCTAGTGTGGCAGTCAATGTCTTGACCGAGGTCCTGCAGCCTGGTTTCTCCACCTTGGAACCCTTTCTGCAATTTAATGAGGCCTTGACCAATGTTCTTCTGGAGACCTCGTCCAAACCCAGCACTGGAGATCCTGTGAATAGAACAATCATCTGCCACCTCCGCCCTGCACTGGGTGACCCAGCTTTCCTCACCTCTCACCCAACCCCTGAGAGCTTGGTGGTCCAAGCCTCTGCTTCCCATGGTGTGTTCCCATCCGCACTCCCGGATGGGGAATCCAAGAGGTTGGATTGCTTCAGAAAGTAAAATTGTTCTTCCACCAGCCTAGCATTGTGGTCAGTAAACAGTGCATGCCTATTGGGCTGTTAATGCCATTCCCTATGGGAGACCGTTGCACAAGTTCTGCCACAAGTCCCAGAGGAGGCCCAGGCTGTCCTCTCCCAAGCTGTTGTAGACAGGAGGGAAGCAGCAATGTTTATTATACGCTGTGGCCTTGACCCAACAGACTTTCTGGGCAGAGCGATTTCCTAGACAGTGGCAGTCAGACACAATGCCTAGTTGAGAACGTCTGGCTTCTCGGGGGTTGTCAAAGCAAACCAGATGAACATGCCCTTTGATGGCACTTGTCTCTTTGTAGATGGGGCTGACGCAGCATTAGAGCGCTTCAAAGAGTCACAGGCTACAGCCAAGTCCTTGGGCCTCTCTGTATTATCCCATCCTGCTTGCGCCTTTTGCTCCTTTTGTGGCTAAAGAAGGGGTTTCCAACTGCGACAGCCCTATCCTAGCCAGTGGACAGTGCAATTTCAGCAACCTCTGTGTGGTGGTGGGCATGGTTCGCATTAATCCTATGGGTCGGGCAGCTAGAAGTCAGGATAGGCCACAATCTCCTCTCCCGCCTCCAAACCTTCCTAGTCCGATCCTCCCAGATCATGGATGTCCAGTTGGTGGCAGGGTACGCCATCGCCTCCACCACTGGCAGGACATCACCTCGGATGGGTGGATTTTGCAAATAGTCCAAAGGGGTTACTCCCTCCCCTTCGAGACTACCTGTCCCTCCATGCCTCCAACTTAGAATCGTCTGACAGAGGATTACCTTGCTTTGTTTCGAGAGGAAGTCAAGACTCTCTTGGCCAAGAGAGCTATAAAGACTGTTCCCGGACTAGAAATAGGCTGAGGTTGCTATTCCTGCTATTTTCTGGTCCCCAAAAAGAATGGAGGCCATTGTCCTATTCTCAATCTTAGAGCCCTCAAGTACTTCCTCAGAAAAGAGAAGTTTAAGATACTCACTCGTGCTCAGGTCCTGTCTGATCTGGACCCGGGAGATTGGATAGCAGCGTTTACATATCCCGTCCTGTCTGCCGTACGTCGCTACCTGCGGTTTATGGTAGGCCACGAGCACTTTCAATTTACTGTGCCACTCTTTGACCTCACCACTGCACCTTGGGTGTTCACCAAGCTGGTGGCGGTGGTCGCAGCTCATCTGCGCAGATTAGGGGGTCCAGTCTCACTCTATTTAGATGACTAGTTATTGAAGGCGGGCTCGCCCCATACAGTCGTCTCCCACCTCCAGATGCGGACGAACCTCCTGCATTCCCTTGGGTTCACTATCTGCATGCTGAGGTCACACCTGACTCCCTCTCAGATGCTCCCTTTCATCAGAGCCGTTCTGGACAAAATGCCGTTTCGTGCCTATTCTCCAGAGCGGCTAGTCCAGGATATTCAGGCTATGATACCAATGTTTCATCCTCTGTCCTGGGTTTCGGTGATACTGACTCCGAGGCTGCTGGGCCTCATGTCCTCCTGCATCCTGTTGGTGAATCATGCCAGATGGCACATGCGGAATCTGCAGTTGGATCTGAAGTTTCAATGGGCCCAGCATTGGGGAAATCTCACTGACCTGTTCCAGATTTTGGAGGGAACTGCGAAAGATCTGCAGTGGGGGTTGACAAACAGCAATTGGGTCAGAGGCAGACCCCTTTCCCTTCCTCAACCAGATCTCACAGTAGTGACAGATACGTCACATCTGGGATGGGGCGGTAATCTGGGGGAGGCGGAGATCAGAGACTCTGATCTACTGCAGAATTCCGGTTCCACATCAACCAGTTGGAGCTTCAGGCAATCAATGAATGGAAGGCTAGTTCAGGTGTTCACCTGGCCGGTTCCCTGAACGCCAGGGCGGACAAAGTCAGCCGTCCGTTCCTAGTGGATAATGAGTGGCATCTCCATTCGGAGGTGACGCAAAGACTCGTTCATCGGTGGGTGGAACCTTGGTTAGATCTGTTCGCTTCCATCGAGAACGTGCAATGTCAGCAGTTTTGCGCATTGGAGTTTCCAAGGCGGCTCTCACTCGGCGATGCTTTTCGTCTCGAATGGCGCTCTGGCCTCTTTTCCGCCCATACCCCTCCTGTCCAGAGTACTCAGGAAGATCAGGAGCGACCAGGCACAAGTCATTCTTGTGGCTTGGGACTGGGCATGGAGAGTTTAGTATCCCGAGCTCCTGCAAATAAGCATTGATCCCTGATCAAGCTGCCCCTTTGGGAGGATATTCTGTCGTAGTAGCAGAGGAGTGTCCTCCACCTGAACCTGTCTACCCTCTGTATCCTTGCGAGGAGATTGAGCGGACACAGTTGATAGCATTTTGACCTTCCTCCCAAAGTTTGCCTTGTTATTCTGGCAGCCAGGCGTCCCTGCACTATGCCGATATACGCCTGCCGATGGTAAAAAGTTTATAAATATTGTACAGGGCGGTCTATTGACCTTTTGTCTGCCTCCCTTTCTGACATTCTCCTTTTCATCTTGTCTCTTGCCCAGCAGGAGTCTGCTCTGTGCACTCTGAAGGGCTACCTTTCGGCCCTATCTGCTTTTCTACTGTTGCTAGACCAGTCGTCACTATTAAAGTCCCCTATTGTACATAGATTTCTGAAGGGGGCTTACAAATTTGTTTCCCCCTTCTCTGTTCATCATGCCCCAGTGGGACCTTAATTTTGTCCTCACATATCTAATGTGTGCACCATTCAAGCCGCTGCACAATTGCTCCCTCCGGCTGCTCACCATCAAGACAGCCTCTTTAGTGGCAATAACTTCTGCCAGGAGGGTGAGTGAGCTGCAGGCGCTCTCCTATCAGTCTCCTTACCTGACCATCTTTCCAGACAAGGTAATGCTCCTCAATAGAGCTTCTTTTTTGCCTAAAGTTGGACACCTTTCCACCAAGGGCAATCAGTCACCTTGCCCACCTTCTATGGTCCTCCGCATCCTTCTAAGGAAGTGGAATTTCTCAACCGTCTGGACCCAGAAAGAGCATTATCATTCTACCTTGACCAAACTAAAGAGTTCCGGATAGATGACAAACTCTTTGTGGGGTACGTTGGAGGAAAGAAGGGATATGCTGTACAGAAGAGGACCATCTTATGATGGGTTATCCTCTGGATTAAGATTGGTTACACTCTGCCAAAGAAGTAGCCTCCTGAAGACCTCGGAGCTCATTCCACCAGAGCTAATGCAGCCACTAGGGCTGTCCAACGTGGTGTCCCGGTTCCTGACATCTGCAAGGCGGCCATGTGAGTATCCTTGCACACGTTTGCCAAGCGTTATTGCCGGGATAATCAGGTCTGTAGAGAGGACCTTTTTGGCCGTTTGGTGCTTCAGGACTTTCTGGTTTGAACTTTTCTGCACACCCTCCTCCTAGGATGGTATTGCTTGGGTATCTGTTCACAGGTAAGAAATGTGCAACTAGACATCTCTGTCAGATGGACGAGTTACTTACCTTCGGTAATGCCTTATCTGTTAGAGACATGACCTAGTCGCAGATTCCTTACAGACCCACCCCTCCTCCCCTAACTGCGGATCAGTTATTTATGTCAGGACTGTACCCTTTCAGGGCCCTAGTTGTTTAAACACACCACAGTCCGTCATCTGGGTGGCATCTCTGCTCTTCTTGCATGGAAAGTCACAAAAAGTACTGGCGTCAGCATGCCAAGGTGGTTCCTATATAGACGACACGGACGTCACGATGACTAACTCAACGTCATACGACGTCAGGCAGAGCGACCGGCGCACAAGGGTACTGCTTAGAAAATCTTCTGGATCCAACCTGACACCTGGAAGTTCACAAGTAAGGACTCTGTGGCTAGATCATGTCTCTACCAGATAAGGCTTTACCGAAGGTAAGTAACTTTTCCTCGCCCCATACAGTCGTCTCCCACCTCCAGATGCGGACGAACCTCCTACATTCCCTGGGGTTCACTATCTGCATGCTGAGGTCACACCTGACTCCCTCTCAGATGCTCCCTTTCATCACAGCCGTTCTGGACAAAATGCCGTTTCGTGCCTATTCTCCAGAGCGGCTAGTCCAGGATATTCAGGCTATGATACCAATGTTTCATCCTCTGTCCTGGGTTTCGGTGATACTGACTCCGAGGCTGCTGGGCCTCATGTCCTCCTGCATCCTGTTGGTGAATCATGCCAGATGGCACATGCGGACTCTGCAGTTGGATCTGAAGTCCCAATGGGCGCAGCATTGGGGAAATTTCACTGACCTGTTCCAGATTTTGGAGGGAACTGCGAAAGATCTGCAGTGGGGGTTGACAAACAGCAATTGGGTCAGAGGCAGACCCCTTTCCCTCCCTCAACCAGATCTCACAGTAGTGGGATGGGGCGGTCATCTGGGGGAGGTGGAGATCAGAGACTCTGATCTACTGCAGAATTCGGGTTCCACATCAACCAGTTGGAGCTTCAGGCAATCCAGTTGGCACTGAAAACCTTTTTACCATCAATGCATGGAAGGCTAGTTCAGGTGTTCATGGACAACAACACTGTCATGTGGTACTGCAACAAACAGGGTGGGGTTGGGTCAGGGATCCTCTATCAGGAGGCTCTGCTCCTCTGGACTTGGCTGGAACAGCAGGGCATATCCCTGGTGGTTCAACACCTGGCCGGTTCCCCGAACGCCAGGGCGGACAAAGTCAGCCGTCCGTGCCTAGTGGATAATGAGTGGCATCTCCATTCGGAGGTGACGCAAAGACTCGTTCATCGGTGGGTGGAACCTTGGTTAGATCTGTTCGCTTCCATCGAGAACGTGCAATCTCAGCAGTTTTGCGCATTGGAGTTTCCAAGGCGGCTCTCACTCTGCGATGCTTTTCGTCTCGAATGGCGCTCTGGCCTCTTTTCCGCCCATACCCCTCCTGTCCAGAGTACTCAAGAAGATCAAGAGCGACCAGGCACAAGTCATTCTTGTGGCTTGGGACTGGGCATGGAGAGTTTAGTATCCCGAGCTCCTGCAAATGAGCATTGATCCCTGATCAAGCTGCCCCTTCGGGAGGATCTTCTGTCGTAGTAGCAGAGGAGTGTCCTCCACCTGAACCTGTCTACCCTCTGTATCCTTGCGAGGAGATTGAGCGGACACAGTTGATAGCATTTTGACCTTCCTCCCAAAGTTTGCCTTGTTATTCTGGCAGCCAGGCGTCCCTGCACTATGCCGATATACGCCTGCCGATGGTAAAAAGTTTATAAATATTGTACAGGGCGGTCTATTGACCTTTTGTCTGCCTCCCTTTCTGACATTCTCCTTTTCATCTTGTCTCTTGCCCAGCAGGACTCTGCTCTGTGCACTCTGAAGGGCTACCTTTCGGCCCTATCTGCTTTTCTACTGTTGCTAGACCAGTCGTCACTATTAAAGTCCCCTATTGTACATAGATTTCTGAAGGGGGCTTACAAATTTGTTTCCCCCTTCTCTGTTCATCATGCCCCAGTGGGACCTTAATTTTGTCCTCACATATCTAATGTGTGCACCATTCAAGCCGCTGCACAATTGCTCCCTCCGTCTGCTCACCATCAAGACAGCCTCTTTAGTGGCAATAACTTCTGCCAGGAGGGTGAGTGAGCTGCAGGCTCTCTCCTATCAGTCTCCTTACCTGACCATCTTTCCAGACAAGGTAATGCTCCTCACTAGAGCTTCTTTTTTGCCTAAAGTTGGACACCTTTCCACCAAGGGCAATCTGTCACCTTGCCCACCTTCTATGGTCCTCCGCATCCTTCTAAGGAAGTGGAATTTCTCAACCGTCTGGACCCAGAAAGAGCATTATCATTCTACCTTGACCAAACTAAAGAGTTCCGGATGGATGACCAACTCTTTGTGGGGTACGTTGGAGCAAAGAAGGGATATGCTGTACAGAAGAGGACCATCTTATGATGGGTTATCCTCTGGATTAAGATTGATTACACTCTGCCAAAGAAGCAGCCTCCTGAAGACCTCGGAGCTCATTCCACCAGAGCTAATGCAGCCACTAGGGCTGTCCAACGTGGTGTCCCGGTTCCTGACATCTGCAAGGCGGCCATGTGAGTATCCTTGCACACGTTTGCCAAGCGTTATTGCCGGGATAATCAGGTATGTAGAGAGGACCTTTTTGGCCGTTTGGTCCTTCAGGACTTTCTGGTTTGAACTTTTCTGCAGACCCTCCTCCTAGGATTGTATTGCTTGGGTATCTGTTCACAGGTAAGAAATGTGCAACTAGACATCTCTGTCAGATGGACGAGTTACTTACCTTCGGTAATGCCTTATCTGTAAGAGACATGACCTAGTCGCAGATTCCTTACAGACCCACCCCTCCCCCCCTCACTGCTGATCAGTTATTTATGTCAGGACTGTACCCTTTCAGGGCCCTAGTTGTTTAAACACACCCCAGTCAGTCATCTGGGTGGCATCTCTGCTCTTCTTGCATGGAAAGTCACAAAAAGTACTGACGTCAGCATGCCAAGGTGGTTCCTATATGGACGACACGGACGTCACGATGACTATCTCAACGTCATACGACTTCAGACAGAGTCGACCAGCGCGCAAGGGTACTGCTTAGGCTGTCAGACATGATGGTGTATTGCAGGTCCGAACTGGAACTGCATGCAGAGAAACTATAGAGACCTTCCAGGCCTAAGTATACATGGGGCTCTATGACTGCATACTTAGTGTCCTCGTCAGATGAACAACGGAGCTCTTTAGAAGAAGGAATAGATAATGTGGATATAGCCAATGTATAACTGTAACTTCTGTAGTAGGGGATCTCTGTGTATAGTCATAATCTAGTGAATAGTCCCGCCCATGTGCGTGGACACCAGAGCAATCAAAAATAATCTCTTAAGCTGTCTTTATTGCAGTCCTGCATAAACACTTACGAGAAAATTAAAGACAATAATGCAGCCTGTACCTACAAGGCTACACTGTCCAGTACTTTAACTAGAAATGCCAAGGATATAACACCAATAACACATTTAACACAATCTGTCAAGTTTCATCATAGAGAAACTTTCCTCCCCTCACCAAATCCTTGAAATGATAGAGAGGAAGGTAAGGACAGACAAGCCTCCATAGGCTGCCATTATGTGTCTGGAAAAGGGATACCGTGCCTTTAAGGAACTCTCTAGAGACCCTCGCTATCCCATCATGCACAGCCCCTTCCTTTTACTTTCAGTTCTTTTTTCCGGCTCCTGCTAGCAGGACCCTTGAGCATTAGCTCTTCATTTTTGAGCTTTTTTTATTCAATTGTTGTAATATTTCTAGATTTTTGCAGCTTCACTCGACATCTTTGGCCTTTCTCTACATTCTGCTGTGTTTTTTTGGCAGAATTTCTTGTCTTTATACTATTTCTATCTGACAAGTGCTTTGCCTGCAGTTGAATTAAAGACCAAAGCTGAAGCTCACAGGGTTTGTATTCTGTGCTTGCCTGTGTCTTTTGACACCTGTCTTCTCTGTACCTTCTTTTCCAGGAGGCTTCGGCTCCCAGGTTTGGAGCAGGGGAGTTTGAAGGCATCTTCAGCCTCAGGGTAAGGAGAGGGTAGGTCCTCTACCGAGTCCCATGCTGTGACCTCTGGGGGTTCTCCCCAGTAGGAGCGCGTCTGATCTATGACGCGGTTCCGGTCAGCGTCGAGGACGGCGACGTCGAGAGCAGGTATACTCTCCGTCAACCCAGGAGTCTAGGAGTAGACCTGGAGGATCTCGACGTTGTGAGGATGATCGACGTCGTCGTGAGGTTCAACGTCGACGTCATGGAGTGCCTCGACGTCATGGAGTGCCTCGACGTCATGGAGTGCCTCGACGTCATGGAGTGCCTCGACGTCATGGAGTGCCTCGACGTCATGGAGTGCCTCGACGTCATGGAGGGTCTCGACGTCATGGAGGGCCTCGACGTCAAGGAGTGCCTCGACGTCGAGGTGCAGTCATGCTCGACGTCGAGGAGCAGTGATGCTCGACGTCGAGGAGCAGTGATGCTCATTTTGGGGCGTTGGTCGCTTGGGCTCCGCTGTCTTCCGTTAGGTCCAGACGTCACGGTTATGGATGGCTCGGCGTCTCGGTACAGTGCTGCTTGATGTCGAAGTGAAGAGGGTTTGACACCGTAGTGACGTTTTGATGTCGGGGTGTTGGTCAATGTCGTAGTGATGGTGATGTCGTAGTGAGGTCGACGTCATGGGTTACCGCCGCTGAATCATTGCAGGCGCTTGACGCCTGGGTCTTGTTCCAGGCCTCGCTCCGTGGTGAGCCTCTCATCGTAGGAGGGGACTTTGTGTTCCCGGCAACGTCCACTCTCGACGCCGAGCAGTTGATCAGTGTTGAGGAACCCTTCTGTTGGGGAGTCTGTGGCTACTTACCACTTGTAAGCGAGGGACGTTGGTCCTTTTGCTTAATTTTGAGTATTCGCGTGCTTCTCTCTGGTCCCTCTCCCACCCACTGCCTCAGGGACCTTTGGCCCCTTAGTCTGCGAACCCCGGTGCCTTGATGCCAGGGATGCATCTTCCATGAGTACGGGGAGGTGCTCTCCTACTCGTATAAATTTCCCTCCTAGCGGGTTGTTCACTGGTTGGCGGTACTTAACTTTCGTCCACTACCACCTGCCAGGAGGTTCTGGCTTTGAACATACTCCTGACTTGGTCACAGGGGGACGGCATGCAGACAGCATGCTGTGGCCCGTTGTTGCTGGGCCGTTGTGGTAAGATCCCTGTGTGGGGGTGTTTCTTCACCGATTTGTGGTTCCCCTGCCGAGAGACAGGAGGGAAGCCTTACAAGAGATAGTCTAAAGAGCCTGATAGTTTCAGATCTTAAATAACAAAAAAAAAAAAAAAAAAAGAGAGAGGTCTGAACTGGTCAAGCCCACGGCTACCAGAAACGAGGAGCAAAAAGATAAGCGAGATATTATTGGTCACAGTCACTCTAGTTGAGTGGGATCACAGTCACTCTATTTGAGTAGGAAAGCCCTCACACACCGACCTAGTCAGTGTCATGCTTCATCATCGGGCCCCACCGAAGAGACCGAGTGTCTCTTCGGTGTGCTGCGACGCCAGAAAGACTGCGGAGCTGGTTGTGTGGGGAGGATGTGTTGTGAAGATTCTCAAATTGAAAGTGACTAACAGGGTATCAAAAAAACTTTAATAAGTGATCCCTAAGACACGTGTAAGTGGTATATGTGTCTGAATTTAATAGCCAAGGTTATTAGGATCTAGTTTAAATTCAGCTAAATACCACAAATTTATTAAAATCAGTCAACATGTTTCTGCCTTCAATGTGGTATATATTCACCATGGCATTCTTCAGGACTATAACCCCGGCGGTATGGACACTCTAATAGTCCACCCTGACCTGGGGGCGTGAAAGTGAAAAGGAAAAGTGAAAAAAGTGCTTAAAATGGGAGAGCAATTTGCTCAATCCAAAAAAAACCAAAATTAGGGGTGTATCAGCACCTGTAGGAAAAGATATACAGACAAACACATAAAGACATACATACAATTAGTATATGCCAGCGTAGACTTATCGTAGTGCTCCTAAGATGGTGGCAAACCTTTGTGTGCACACAATAATAGATAACTTATGCACCATCCAAGTAGCCCTTTGGGAATAATCGTATTTGCTAGGAGGTGAAGTGCTAGAGGTGGTTTAAAAACTACTATTGTAGTGAAGGAGATAAAAACGCGATGTGAACTCTCCATGAGAAGGGATCAATTTGACCAAATGGTCAGTGACCCCCACAAGATGGTGGAATATGGAGAACATCTCACTTTAAAAATGGGCGCTACTTGCACCATGGGTCTCGGGAGGGGGGTTGGAGCGCGATTGGCACATCCTAAGAAAAAGTACAGAGTCGAAATGTCAGCATAACCCATACAACACACAGGCACTTAGCTTTGTTAGTCGTAGTAATCGTTCCGCTGTGGATGTAGACTCACGCCCTCAGCGCTCACAGCCCGCTTTTAAACCTGTTGCGACCCTCTAGACCGGACCCCGACGATGGGAAGCGGGGCCGGTGAATGCGTATAAGAGCGCTTTGTTTACGCGCTCGATTCCGGGTTTGGGCGTGCCTCGCTGTTCTCGCGATGGGCGTGTCTCAGTGGAAGCGAGGCTTGGGGCGCACACGCCCACTAAGGCGGATGTGCGTTACTGATCGGACCGAGGCTTGAATTAAGGAGCCTATCCCTACGCTAAGCCTCAGGGAGGTGTGTACACGCTGATAGTTGTTATGACGACCAAGGGAAAACATTGTCTCTCGGAAAAGGGAGCGAGGGATTAGCTATTTCGGTCGGCAAGATTTACTTTGCAATCAGGAACTTGGAACTGCTATAAACCAGTGGGTTCATAAATAGGGAAGGACAGTGTGAAAGAGCACATAAAGGATTGTGATTTTGTACACATAGATTGAACTGTGGACTGGGATGTTAAAGTACACAGAGTTTTTTCTGAAAAATAAATCGAATATTGCATGTTTTTAAACAGATCAGTTCTGTGTAGTATTTGACAGCCAGCTGGAGTTTAAGAGTTCATGTTAGGACTGTGTTCCAGGGGATATCGTCGTTGAGCCCATTGACATTTGTCCCCAGACGGTATACCCAACGCTGTTCCTTTTCGAACAGTCTATTTTGTATATTCCTTGCACCATCAATTGCTTCAATGACAGTCCACGTCATGTCATTAGTGGTATGGTTCTTTTCTAGGAAATGGCGGCTCAGCTTAGTGGTTACTTTCTTGCACCTTATGTTACTCCGGTGTTCGCAGATCCTTTGTTTCACTTTTCTAGTGGTCATGCCAACGTACCGAAGGTTACAGGAACATGTGATCAGATAGACCACATTGCATGAGTTGCAATTAGTATGAACACGTTGCGTCCACACTTTCCCTTCTTCCAATGTCAATGTTTTTGTAGGTTGTGTTAAATGGCAAACACTACAATCCGAGCAGGGATAATGCCCGGTGATTTTAGGGAGTCCCCACGATGTTGTTACTGATGGTGTGATATTCAGTGGATTCTCTTTTGGGCGTGTGTGGACCAGCGTATCTTTTAGACTGCGTCCCTTTTTAAAGGAAAAAAGGGGTTTTTCCCAATCCTTTTTAAAGGTTCTTACAATACTCCAGTGTTTATTTATACTCTTTTTCATGGTGTTGGAGAGGCTGCTGTATGTCGTGACACAGGTGAGTGGAATCTGATCTGAATTATTAGTTCTTTCTTCAAGGAGAGCTTCCCTTGGCTGATTTTTAGCTCTTTTGAATCCCTTGCTTAGTGTGGAGTTAGGATAGCCTCTATTTCTCAATTTTTCGGTCAGATCAGCTGATTGACTTTTGAAGTCTGTGGTTGTGCTGCAATTCCTCCGCAGCCTGAGAAATTGCCCGTAAGGTAGATTTTCTTTTAACGGGCGCGGGTGAAAGCTGTTAAATTGCAGTAGATTGTTTTTTGCAGTAGGTTTATTGTAGGTTTTTGTAGCCAGTGTCGTTCCGCTGATTGAAATAACCACATCTAAGAATACGATTTCTTTTCTGTTTGTGGTGTTGGTAAATCTTAGGTTAGGGTCTAAGGTATTGATCCATGAAAGGAAATCTTTCAAGTCATTATCACTACCATTCCAAATGAGTAGGATGTCGTCAATGTAGCGTTTCCACAGAAGCATTGACGAAGAAAAGTTAGCAGTTGGTGGTAGGATATGTTTAGCCTCAAAATCTGCCACATACAGCCCCGCCACGCTCGGCGCGAAGGTGCTGCCCATGGATGTCCCAGAGCATTGTAGGTACAGTTTGTTTTTAAATGAGAAAAAATTTTCTTTTAGTGCTATAGTGGCACAATCGATGATGAATTTTTTTGGGGTCTGGAATTCCCAGTCGGTTGAGTCTAGGGCCTTTTTAAGGACCTCGATTGTGTCATCCTGCGGAATGCTAGTATAGAGGCTTTCCACGTCTAGTGTTACAAGGGTAATAGAGTTTTCAGGAAAGTTTATTTCTGTCAGAAGTCGTAACAGGCTCTTGGTGTCCTTAAGGTAGGTCGGTGTAGACTGGACTAATGGTTTCAAAAAATAATCACAAAATTGTGATAGCGGTTCCAGAAGTGACCCTATGCCAGAGACGATTGGGCGTCCAGGTGGGGGGAGTTTGTTTTTATGCATTTTCGGCAGAGTGTAGAAGTAGGGTATTATACTACTTGTGTTATTCAAAAATGCAGCTTCATTCTTGGAAATCTGGTCTTGGTCCTCTGCTTGTTTTACCATAGAGCTAATTCTTTTAGCAAGATCTGGGGTTGGGTCCAATGCCAGTGGTGTGTAATTTCTAACGTCACTGAGTAGATTTTTGCAGGTGGTCTCATACGCAGTTGTGTCTTGGATGACGATCCCTCCGCCCTTGTCCGCGGGTTTTATGGTTATGGAGGTGTCGTTTTTTAATTGTTGCAATGCCTCAAATTCAGCAGTATTGAAATTCCCGAATGTTTTCGGGTTCTGGCAATGTTCTAGGTCCTTAAATACCGCTTGCTCAAAAGCAGTTATGGCTGCCGGTATAACTGCCATAACTGCTTTTGAGCAAGCGGTATTTAAGGACCTAGAACATTGCCAGAACCCGAAAACATTCGGGAATTTCAATACTGCTGAATTTGAGGCATTGCAACAATTAAAAAACGACACCTCCATAACCATAAAACCCGCGGACAAGGGCGGAGGGATCGTCATCCAAGACACAACTGCGTATGAGACCACCTGCAAAAATCTACTCAGTGACGTTAGAAATTACACACCACTGGCATTGGACCCAACCCCAGATCTTGCTAAAAGAATTAGCTCTATGGTAAAACAAGCAGAGGACCAAGACCAGATTTCCAAGAATGAAGCTGCATTTTTGAATAACACAAGTAGTATAATACCCTACTTCTACACTCTGCCGAAAATGCATAAAAACAAACTCCCCCCACCTGGACGCCCAATCGTCTCTGGCATAGGGTCACTTCTGGAACCGCTATCACAATTTTGTGATTATTTTTTGAAACCATTAGTCCAGTCTACACCGACCTACCTTAAGGACACCAAGAGCCTGTTACGACTTCTGACAGAAATAAACTTTCCTGAAAACTCTATTACCCTTGTAACACTAGACGTGGAAAGCCTCTATACTAGCATTCCGCAGGATGACACAATCGAGGTCCTTAAAAAGGCCCTAGACTCAACCGACTGGGAATTCCAGACCCCAAAAAAATTCATCATCGATTGTGCCACTATAGCACTAAAAGAAAAATTTTTCTCATTTAAAAACAAACTGTACCTACAATGCTCTGGGACATCCATGGGCAGCACCTTCGCGCCGAGCGTGGCGGGGCTGTATGTGGCAGATTTTGAGGCTAAACATATCCTACCACCAACTGCTAACTTTTCTTCGTCAATGCTTCTGTGGAAACGCTACATTGACGACATCCTACTCATTTGGAATGGTAGTGATAATGACTTGAAAGATTTCCTTTCATGGATCAATACCTTAGACCCTAACCTAAGATTTACCAACACCACAAACAGAAAAGAAATCGTATTCTTAGATGTGGTTATTTCAATCAGCGGAACGACACTGGCTACAAAAACCTACAATAAACCTACTGCAAAAAACAATCTACTGCAATTTAACAGCTTTCACCCGCGCCCGTTAAAAGAAAATCTACCTTACGGGCAATTTCTCAGGCTGCGGAGGAATTGCAGCACAACCACAGACTTCAAAAGTCAATCAGCTGATCTGACCGAAAAATTGAGAAATAGAGGCTATCCTAACTCCACACTAAGCAAGGGATTCAAAAGAGCTAAAAATCAGCCAAGGGAAGCTCTCCTTGAAGAAAGAACTAATAATTCAGATCAGATTCCACTCACCTGTGTCACGACATACAGCAGCCTCTCCAACACCATGAAAAAGAGTATAAATAAACACTGGAGTATTGTAAGAACCTTTAAAAAGGATTGGGAAAAACCCCCTTTTTTCCTTTAAAAAGGGACGCAGTCTAAAAGATACGCTGGTCCACACACGCCCAAAAGAGAATCCACTGAATATCACACCATCAGTAACAACATCGTGGGGACTCCCTAAAATCACCGGGCATTATCCCTGCTCGGATTGTAGTGTTTGCCATTTAACACAACCTACAAAAACATTGACATTGGAAGAAGGGAAAGTGTGGACGCAACGTGTTCATACTAATTGCAACTCATGCAATGTGGTCTATCTGATCACATGTTCCTGTAACCTTCGGTACGTTGGCATGACCACTAGAAAAGTGAAACAAAGGATCTGCGAACACCGGAGTAACATAAGGTGCAAGAAAGTAACCACTAAGCTGAGCCGCCATTTCCTAGAAAAGAACCATACCACTAATGACATGACGTGGACTGTCATTGAAGCAATTGATGGTGCAAGGAATATACAAAATAGACTGTTCGAAAAGGAACAGCGTTGGGTATACCGTCTGGGGACAAATGTCAATGGGCTCAACGACGATATCCCCTGGAACACAGTCCTAACATGAACTCTTAAACTCCAGCTGGCTGTCAAATACTACACAGAACTGATCTGTTTAAAAACATGCAATATTCGATTTATTTTTCAGAAAAAACTCTGTGTACTTTAACATCCCAGTCCACAGTTCAATCTATGTGTACAAAATCACAATCCTTTATGTGCTCTTTCACACTGTCCTTCCCTATTTATGAACCCACTGGTTTATAGCAGTTCCAAGTTCCTGATTGCAAAGTAAATCTTGCCGACCG